>NC_142728.1:13407629-14026111 GCF_055471065.1 Atractosteus spatula | reverse complement strand
CCCTTTGTATTTACTTTTTTGCAGTGTCACCATACAGCACCTAACTTCTGTTTTGCGAATACGATTATACAAGCATCTGGAAATACAAGATTCCAGGTTTTCTCTCTAAATCTTCAAACTACGGCGAGTACCGTATTTTCACAACCCTATACCAGTCATCGCGTCTCTTGCTAAAGACGTCATAATCATGCGACAGAATATGATGCAGGTTAGAGGTACAGTGGTGTGAGTAATCTGGGTCATTCACATGTTCGTTACTCATAAATTGCAGCTTCTGTTGCAACTTTTATTTAAGCCGGTTTACCTTATCCTTTCACTCAGCATGAGGCGCTGGATAACAAGGTTTATGAACTTGGTTTTACTGTATAAACCTTTTTCACCGAGACTGAGTAGGGACTTGTCTCTAAATCCTAAAATGCGCCGCAGACTGGTGAGATCAAAGAACATTTTTCACTATTCTGATATTTGTGTAGATTGTATTTTTTTTGTAAACACGAGCTGTAGTCCGCAGTCCCCACTAGGTTAAGCAGCACAACGAAAAAGGATGGACCGTGAAGCTGTAGTGTCATTGAACGTAGGCTGTAAAATTTGTTTCTAATTTACCGTTTAAATACTCTTCGTTAAATACTTTTTGATGTTGTATAGTATAAACGAAACTAAATGTTAGTATTGTATAGAAAATCAAATTCTAAATGGGAACTTTGGAGTATCGAGATACTACTAATAAATAGCTGTCGAACGGTAACGTGAATGTCATTTTCCAGGACATTTACAACTGCAGGAAGGCTATGGTGTATTCCGTATTGAAATGCGATAAATGTTGATCAAACCACCTCCTCTGACAAGTGGGCTTTCAATAATTGTGTTCCTTCGACTCATACTTTCGATAATCAAAAAGCACGTGAAGATCCTTCACTAAAACACTGGCGTTAAATTTGAAGATTAAGAACCCGACGACACTGATGCCATTATAAACCCTAATTCGGGCTTCGTGCAGAGCCAAAGGGCAAAGACTCACACCCCAGAAAGATATGAATGAGACTGTTTCTCGAGAGTGTTGCTCTGAGCTGATTGACTGGCTGTGCTATGGGTGCTAATCCTATAGATCTTTTAACAAGGAGCACAACAATTTCTTGGAATTTGCGAACTCCTGAGATAAGTTACAGATGAGAGGAGGCAGAGGGTCTCTGACACCCACTTTATGAAGGATTCCCTGCGTGTCAGCTTTAGGAGCGGGGGGGGGGTAATTTGCTCCAGGCTCCTACAATCCTTTGTGTAAAGTAGTGCCTCCTGCCCTCCATCATGTGTGCACTCCCCCCTTTTCCACTTGTGCATTTTAGTCTGTGTTTGACTGTCGATCCTGAAAAACTCCTTGGGGTTCATGACCTTTTTTAGAATTTTGTATCACCTTACTGCCACACCTGTCTTGCAGCTGTCTGCTGTGTTATGGGCTCAGGCGGATAACTTCTCTGCTAAGATTTGCTGGCGTTGGATTTTTTTGCAGCTGGTGGGTCTGGGCAACCCTGGAATGGGTGGCACCCGTCACAGTGTGGGCATGGAGGTGCTGGCAGCTCTGGCCAGCAGGCTGGGGGTGGCCGAGCGCTGGAAGGGTGACAGGCAGGTGTCTGGAGAGGTGATCCTGTCCGAGCTTGGGCAGAGCCAGCTGGTGCTGCTGAGACCCAAACTCCTCATGAACATCAATGGCGTCAGTGTGGCCAAGGCAGGTGAGATAAAGCGGCCTGCAGCAACAGGAGGATAAATGCTACTTGGAAACATATTCCCTTGTAGTTTGTGTCTTTTTAAATACTGTCCTGCTCAATTTCAATGAAAATATTGAGAGCGTTGTAACGCTCTGATCTGATCTGATCTGATCTCTGTGTTCAGCGGCCAAGTTTCAGATCCAGCCCGAAGATATTTTTCTAATACACGACGAACTGGACAAGCCCCTGGGGAAATTTGCAATGAAACACGGGGGCAGCGCTAGGTAAGAGCTATTCATAACACTGTTCCTGCTTTGTGGTAGACTGCGAATATTCCACAGTGTGTTAGCAGCAGCCATATCGCCCTGCAGCTCACCGCTGGCAGCCCCACTGGAGCTCAGCAGGTGGGAGCCTGGCCAGTACCTGGATGGGAGACCTCCTGGGAAAGCTAAGATTGCTGCTGGAAGAGGTGTTAGTGAGGCTCAGTAGGGGTCTGTGTGGTTCCTAATGCCCTAGTATAGTGACGGGGACACTGTCCTGTAAAAAAAGGCACCGTCCTTCAGATGAGACATAAAACTGAGGTCCTGACTCTCTGTGGTCATTAAAAATCCCAGGGCGCTTCTCGAAAAGAGTAGGGGTGTTACTCTAGTATCCTGACCAAATTCCTCCCTGGCCTTTACCAATCATGGCCTCCTAATAATCCCCATCTCTGAACTGGCTCCATCACTCTGCTCTCCTCCCCACCGAGAGCTGGTGTGTACTGGCGCATCATCCAGGTGGGGCTGCACACTGGTGGCGGTAGTGGGATCCCCACTACTGTAAAGTATTTTGAGTGTCCAGATCAGCAGGGTTTTTTTTTTTCGATTTGCAGGGGTCACAACGGCGTGCGTTCTTGCATCGAGTGTCTGAAAACTGATGTAAGTAGACGAGCATTTCAGATCCAGCCCAGAAGTTTCACAGAGGCTTATGATCACATATGTGCATAAACATCTTTTTAACAGAATGCATAGGTAGTGTACAATAAACAAAACCACATTACTGTCTTTTTAAATGAGTATGGTTCATGGTAAAAATAGTATCCTACATCCAGAGGGCAGTGAGCAAGCTGTGCTAAAGTAGGATCTAAAAAAGAAAATGACTTAATTACCATTTAAGGTGAGGGAGTTCATTCTACACTAAACACAAAAATAAAGAACATGATACAGAAATTGATGTTTTGCTTTCCCCAAATTAGAAGGATTTGAATTCATACTCTGATACATCTCTCTTACAAGAGCTAAAGAATAACGACAGCAGATCTTTATCAAACGATGTCTTCACTGTGGATGCAATGACCCTGTAACTTAGTACCGGTGTTTGCTTTTGAGGTGATGCCCCGGCTGAGAATTGGTATTGGCCGGCCTGTGGGCAAGCTGTCTGTGGAGCGCCACGTCTTGGGAAGGTTTTCCAAGGAGGAACAGGAAATACTGAGGGCAGTGCAGGAGCAGAGCGTGGACCTTCTCCTGAGACACCTCACGGAGCACAGAACAGACACACAGCTGCAGCTCAAAACTCCACCACAAGGGGGCAGTGTCGCAGAGAAAACCTGAACTGCAAAACCCATGGTGGAGATGCTGGTGGGCCTGGATATAGTGGTATAAGGCTGCAAGGAATGTTGCAAGCAGAAATCGAGCAAAAGAAAACATACTGACTCAGTAGTACAGAAAAAAGCAATTGAAGACTGTGGTCTCATTGTGCACAGAAGAAGACAAAGTCCTGATGAAGAACAGTTAGAGAAAAGAGTATAATGATACTACTGTTCTGATCATAATGATCTGTGGTTTTGCAATTGCAACGATCCTACCTCCTTGTAGTTGTGATGAGGCCTTCTGTTGTTAATGTACTGCAATACTATGATTATTTTTATATCTGAAACATTGAAACAATACAAAATTACCATAAATGAGAAAAAGCAGAATGAACCAAGAAAGAATTCTGGGGGAAAAAAAACTTAGTGAGAACACTTAAGAGGCAGGCTACAATAAAAACATCTAAAGCTGTTTTACAAAGTCATCTGAACCCAGGAAGCTCAAACTTTGTCGTCTTATTTTGGCCTGTCTCACTTGTCTTCCGAGATGAACAAAATTGTAAAATGATGAGAAATGTCTCTTAGTATAAATGCCTTCTAAGGTTAAAGTTGGAGAAATATTCAAAAATATTCTTTGCTTCCATATCTTTTTTTTATTCATTATTTATAACCTTTCACAGTGTTTAAATCTTCAATGCTATACAGTGGGCTAACGTTGCGAGGCAACACTTAAATACCTGGGCACTACAGCTGGGGCTGTGGAAGGGGTTTCAGTAGTACTGGATCACAGGAAGGAAGGGAAAGGTGGCAGAGCTCCAGTCATTTAGCCCTGAGGAGGGGAGGTAGCAAGCTGGTTTCAGGGAGGAGGACTGTAGCGCCCCCTGCTGCTGCAACTGCTGGAGCAGCTGTGTCCTGAGATGGAGAGAGTATAAAACAGAGATAGTTTATTAATCCCCTAATTGCATTGCAACAGCACCAGTAGCCAGGCACAATGAACCAAGCACAGTACAACGTAATAATACAATAATACAACACAAGAAATACAGTCAGTAAGAAATGCAATTATAAATGGTAAAGAATTGCACACAATACAAAATAAACCAGAATGGACAGTGCACAAAGACAACAGTACCAAGGTACTCAGAGGTACTCGGTTCTTTCAAAGAGGAACCTGATTAACAGAAAAGCCCTTTTTTATTAAAGAAACTCCATTTTGCTTTTTTTTTTTACGTGTACCACCCTGCCAAGATCCGCCTTCTCCGCTGGCTCAATGCAATTCCGAGTTTCCGTGCAGGAAACATGCAAGCAACCGCAGTCCTGTCATCCTGGTTTCCTTGAATAAGTGGCTGGCCTAAGCATCCTGAGCACAGTTTTTACATGCCGTGCGTCAGAGCTCAGTTTTAATTCTCAGCAGCAGCCAGAAACTAAATCGGCCTGATTGCCCACTGTGGGGCCTCACGCTGAATCTCATGGTTACCTCTGTGGGCTGGCCAGGAGGATGTCTCTGCAGGTTGAGCCGGGTGCTGCTGGATAGTGGCCCTACTTTGGACAGGGCAGTGTTGAGGCTTTGCTTGGGCCGGGGCACCAGCCCCAGGTCCCCTATCCTGTAGTGGGGCAGGAGTTTCGGTGCCTTGAGCAAGGGAGAGAGAATGCCAGCCCTGCAGAAGAGAAGACATTCACTTTATTATTCTAACCCTCGTCAATGAAAAGGCTACTCCTGAAACACACTGTGTTTCCACACCAGTGATGTGACTCACTGTCATATGTTTCTCCTCCGACCGTAATGACCTTTATGAAGACGGTGCCCCTTTTGCATCGGAGATGGAAGGCTGTACTGTACCTCTCGGGGCCGGTTTTGTATTCGCGGAAGCAGGCCGCATCCTTTCTGAACTCCTGCAGGGTGGGTCCTATCCCCAGCAGGGCGGCGCTATCCAGCAGGGTTAAGAGCTTCTGCATCATCTGACTTCGGCGCACAAGGGCGGCGAGCTCTGCATCTGCCTCCTTGCTGGGCGCCTCCTGTAAGCCAAGAGCATTTATCAACCCCAGCTTTCGCAGGGAATTTCTGATCCCTCCATACTGACCTGTAAAAGAAGTCTGTTGACAATCCCATAGAGTTTATAATGCCCCTGTTTACCGTTTTGTCTCTCACAGCACAGTGTGTTGGCCATCATTCAACAGTAGCAGGCTTGGGACTTGACAACCTGTTCAAATTTAGTGATTTCCTAGCAAGGCAAATTTTACTTCCCTCCCTTTGAAGCTAATTTACAAGAAAGAGGATAGAGTCAGTGGTTCTCAAACCGTGATACGCGTACCACTGTACGCGGAGTGCCCTCAGGTGGTATGCCAGATGACCCTGGAAATTTGTTGTGTGCACTGAAAAATTGGGAATTAAAAATGTAATTAAACATTTTTCATCTGTAATTCACTTAATTGGTTTCAGAAAGTTTGAGACGGGTTTCCATAATTTCTATTTTAATAAAATTAGTTTCTGTGTCACAAATGCAGCCTATGTCGGTACAGCGTGCACTAATACTTGAGTGTTCATACTCCTCTGGAGCTTTCAGAGACACAGCTTAATGCCACATTCATAGACAGAACAATCGATCAAAAATGAATACCTCGCAAAAACCAAGCATTATGTCATGGCTGAAAGGAATAGACGCCAAGAGTACCAACGCCAGCTCTGATAGGTCACGCACACCTGTTGAGAACGAGGAGGATTATACATCGGCCACTGACACTAGCTCTGCTGCTGAACCTGACACAGACAGCCCTGCTGGTGTTGGGAAGCATTGGAAAACGGCTATAAGGTGGTAGGATCCAAATGATCTGTGTGCGTGTGTGCACTCATGTTGGTCATTGAGATTGTCTGTGGTTCAGATGAGAAGATGACTTGTAGGTGGTACTTGGATGCTTTGGTTTGATCAGAGGGGGTACTTGGTCCAAAAGGTTTGAGAACCACTGGGATAGATAATTACTCTTTTAGTGTTACACCTGAATGACTTTCCAGAGAGTGCAGCTTTGCTCGTTGAATAAACAGATGCGTTCCTTCCTTACCATTAAGGCCTCCTGGAGGGCATGGGCAGCCTCCTGGAGGATTCCCTGCAGCTGTGCCCTGATCTCCTTCTCATCCTCCAGCTGTCTGCTCAGCTCCTCAGCCTCGACCCTCTTCCTCTCCCTCTCCTCCCTCGCCAAGGCCAGCTCCTGTCTTCACAAACACAATCCAGTGGCAGTCATCGGTAGGTAAGACTAGGAGTCGGGCCCTTTCTCTGAAAGCCCATTTAATGCATTTTAAAATCAAGTCATTATAGTTGTCAGCATTTAAGAGGTAGTATTAACTAATCATTTGCAGAAAATCAATAGCCCAAAACATGAAGTGTTACTTAAAGGCAATACAATTCACTCCAGACCCCACCTAACGTCACCATGACAAACATTTGCAATCATAAGAAATGCAATATGGAAGGAATCAAAGAAAAATGTTTTGCGATCCTGTAAAGCAATCCTTCTAGGGTTGAAATCCTCAAGCAGATTGCAAGGAGGATATCTGCTACCTCTGAGCTTCCACATCTTGCTGAAGGGCCTTGTGCTCAGCCTGCAGTTGGAGGTACTCGTTATGGCTCTTGGCATATTCCTCCAGCTCAGCCTGCTGCTGTTTGCACTTCTCTGTCAGCATGAGCACCACCTGAGGCAGACAGAGGTGGCGTTACAGTAAGAAGACCGATCCGCAGTTTCAAGACTGGGGTCTCAAGTCTTAGCCCTTGAGGGTCACATTCCAGCAGGACTTTTGTAAGATTAGAAGAAAGACTTTGCTGAGCTGATATAGGCAGCGTCCAGCTTTGGTCCTGGAAAGCCACCGTTTGCAGATTGTTTTAACTGAAACCACAGCAGGACCTGAAGAGCTGGGAGGAGTGGCTAAATTTGCCCACTTGTGTCTAAACTGAGCTGCTCTAAGCCATAAAGAGCAGTGTTAGAATGAAAACCTGCAGACGTCACAGGCCCAGAGTTGGACCACCCAGTGTGAAGCTCTTCACGTCTTCAGCTGCAGTCTGGAAGGGCCAGTGTCTGCAGGTTTTCATTGCATCTGAGCTACTCCTACCAAATGTACATGTAGGATATTGCATTTACAAATAGGAGTGAACCCACTCCAATTTGCTTCCAGAATTAGAGATTTAATTGGGATCCCAATCTTTCTTCAGTCCTTTAGATACTGCAGGAGAGACCCAAGTGACCTTTGACCCTCCAGGCCTGGAGTCATGCACCTCTGTCTTGAACGGTCATGCAGGACTGTCGCTGCCAACGATGTGATTTGGGTACCTGCTGTGGATGCGTTAAAGCTCAAGGGCAAGGGAAGCTCTTACTCAATAAACAGGTTGTCCTGTAAAACTCCTGCAATAAACTCCTTCGATAAACACTTGATGGAAGCTCTGAAGATGCCTTGAAACTTAGGTGGAAAAACCCAGTTCTACTTAAGCTTTTACACCTTTCCTAGGTATTCTACTATTCCGATTTACAATTGCTGCCACGCACAAAAACGACGGCCATGTTCCACAAAAGGTGGACTAATATCGGAGAAGATGTTACCTCTTGCATGAGAAATGCCGTCCAGATCAGCTTCTCAGTGCAACATTAATGCAACTAGAGCATTTCCCACTAATGTCTATATACATGTAACTTACTCAATATCTAATTCTTTGTGGATATTCAGGGCCACAGTGGTTTAAGGTCAAGAAAGATGAGAGAGATGGAAAAGAAAGGAGCTGATCCGCACTAGATGCAGCCAGCTGAAGCTTATCCCGAGCAGCTGTGCCGAAGGGGGCACCTTCTGATTGCTGAGACTCTTCCTGGCCAGCTCCTTCTGACCCAGCTCCAGTACGCCCAGCTCCTGCCTGCTCTGCCCCTGCTGCTCCCTCAAGGCCTGGTTCTCCTCCAGCAGCTCCAGGCTCTTGTCCGACAGCTTCCCCAGCTGGGCCGTCACCGACGCGTTTTCCCGGATCATCCTCTTCGTCGTCTCCGCCATCTGCCGGTCCGACACCCGCCGGAACTCGGCGGCCACGGCGGCCACCCGCACCAGCATCTCCTTCTTCAGCCTGCAGGGGGGGACGGTGAGCAACCCGACCATCAGTCAGGTTGGCGGTGCAATGGAAACTGGTCACCAAGGACATACAGCTGACCTTTTTTATAGTAACAACACATTTTATAAAAGATGATACACCATGATCCAGTGTTTCCACCACTACTAGAAAATACGTAGCCAGAACACGTATTTGCAAGATGGGAAATATGGTACTTTGTGCCAGATATCCAGAATATTTTAAACGTTCCTGGAAATCTTGTAGGACAACAACCGTTTGATTAACCGATTTGATTAAAGTTTGATTCATTTTGCCATTAATTATGGCGTTTCAGCAAAACTAAAATAATAACACTGAGCTGACCGACTGTGACACGCGACGTGTGGTTTGCATTTACAGACATAGATAATAGACTTGGCTATCAAATACGAAACTTCACAGCCAGCTGCCACAGATAACTAACTAGCAAAGCCAACAGGCTGCTGCCATCTGTTCAACAGCTGCAAGCAATCGAGACCGAGGTGCAGCGAGAGAGTGGGATGTCGGAGACCTGTCATTGTCCAGCACTGCCTTCCTCTCCAAGCTGTAGATGACAACCTGGTGCTCTTGCTTCTGCTTGATCAGCTGCTCCTCCAAGCTGGCCAGATGCGCCATCAGCTCCTCTTTCTGCACCCTGAACTCCTCCAGAGAGGCCAGCTTCCCCGCTGCGGGTACAGTAGGTCCGAGGTCAGGCAGCATCTCACACTGCACAGGTTCCATTCCATTGCAGGAGTTTGACTCAACCCACAGCTAGGTAACCTGATTAACTTTATAGAAGGCTTTTCATCTCAAAGGATCCCAAAGCCATTTTTTGATTTGCTATTCACATATTTTGCATCATAGGAAGACACATACTCCACCCCCCATATCAAAGAACAGGACAAGCACTCAGCTTGTGAAACAGACTCCTTTCTGACTGCATATAAGAGCTGGGAAACCCTCGCAGTTTGTCTGTTCTGTGGGGCAGACCCAGCGCATGTTGCTGTCATTATTGAGCTCGATAAAACTGAATCTGCACAAGACTGTGTCCTGCTCCTCTGATGAAGAATTGCCCACAACACCATCAGAGAACAGAGACTGCTTAGCTTGTTACAGCCAGCAGGGGGAGACAGTGCACAGTGTGAGCCCAGGGACCTCTCCCCCTCACCTAGCACCATGTTCTCGGAGGTCAGCTGGTCCTTGCTTTCCTGGAACTCGTGGCGCAGCTGGGCCAGCTGAGCTTCGAAGGAGTCCTTCTCCGCCTCCTTGGCCTGCTGCAGCCCCAGGAGCCGGTCGGTGAGGTCGGCCAGCTCGTCGGCCCTCTGGTCCAGGGTGCGCTTCAGGAAGGACACGATCTCCCTCTTGTCCTTGGCGAGGCGCTCGTAGCGGGAGCCGAAGTCCTTCTCGCACACCTCCAGCTCGTCACACTTGCGCTGATACCTGCGGGGGACCGGAGGCAACAAGGAGGAAGACCGTCCTGTACTGCACATTCCCAGGCTGCAGTGCGAATGACACTGGTGCGCCTGGAGAAATTCAGGTATTGAGGGAAGGCCATCATCCTATCATTAGGAACTATATCACCCTGCAACTCCTAACTGGCAGCCCCACTGGAGCTCAGCAGGTGTGAGTCTGGTCAGGACCTGGATGGGAGACCACCTGGGAAAGCTAAGGTTGCTGCTGGAAGAGGTGTTAGTGGGATCAGTAGGGGGCGCTCACCCTGTGATCTGTGTGGGTCCTAGTGCCTCAGTATACTGACAGGGACACTGTACTGTAAAAATGCGCCGTCCTTCAGATGAGATGTAAAACTGAGGTCCTGACTCTCTGCGGTCAATAAAAAACCCAGTGTGTTTCTCAAAAAGAGTAGGGGTGTTTCCCCGGCATCCTGGCCAAATTTCCCCCAGGCCTTTACCAGTCATGGCCTCCTAATAATCCCCTAATCTCTGAACTGGCTCCATCACTCTGCTCTCCTCCCCACTGAGAGCTGGTGTGTGGGGAGCGTACTGGCGCACTCTGGCTGCCGTCACATCATCCAGGTGGGGCTGCACACCGGTGGCGGTAGTGGGATTCCCCTTTACCTGTACAGTGCTTTGAGTGGCGTGTATAGAAAAGCATGATAAGTGTAAGGAACTAATAATAATAGCATTATATATGATATATAATATATAGTATATAATCAATATTGTATAACATGACAATATAGTAATATGTTCCAAGGTACACAGCAGCGATGTTAAACACAAAGACTCGGTTAACGCACAAAATCTCAAATACAACTGTAAGTCCTTATCTGGACTTATATATATATATCTTATATGTTCTTGTATGTTCCAAGGGGTCTGACCGGTCAAACTTTCGGGCTTGAAGCGATGGGATTTAAGTAAAGAGCGGCTCTCTAGCCTTTCTTCAGTGTTGGCAACCACAGTATAAATCCCACCGGTCAGCTCCACTTTCAAACTGTTCCTTCGCTGCAGGGAAAGCTGTGTCTAACCGTCTAGCCATCCGAACAACGTGCAGACGGTGGTTTACACCAGCGAAAAACACAGAAAAAAACGAGATGTGTGGTATTCTAAATAATAAGCCCTGCACTATTACTAAATCTGTTACCAGTATCGTTTATCACTGCCATATGCTTACGTTCAGCGTGCACAGTGACCTAATATCTGCTGAATACTCTGCTCATTTTCCAGCTTATCAGCCATTGTAGCTCTGCTGTTGTTGCTTCGGGAGATTTAAACAGCAAAGCGGGGTGAAAGCGGTCGCTCACCTCTCCAGCCTGTCCTCCAGGTCCCGGATCTGCACCCGGTAGAACTCCTTACTGAGCTCCGACAGCGGCTCCTCCAGACTCCCAGCTCCGGGACCGGGTCCATCCTTCTCCTTTTTACTTGCCTGCTCTCCGCTTTTCTTTCCCTTCTTCTTCGGGGGCATCGCGGTGGCGATTTAAAAGTTTCGGAAACTTTTTTTTTTTCCTTCTCTTTACATGGAGAAGACCCAGCGAGCGCTCTGGATTTTAGGAAACCTGCCTCTCCCGTTGTTATGGATGACGTCAGGTACATAGCAACAAGCTCTAAAGTTTTGTGCCAGAGAGCCGCGTGTATTTAAAGAGACGGATATAGGAGAGTACGGCTCTCGTTTTTAACAGACATTTGGAAGCAAAGATTATCAGTTAGACGAAAATTATTATTTGTAAATGGAAATGACGTTGAGGGACGTTCCACGAAACATTTTGTCTTCAAGTGCAATGTTTTTCCCCATAATGCACCAAACTGTTTGCTATAAAAACTTAACAAATCATATCAGGTTCATTGCTCAAAAGCAATATTTCTTCTTCCTATTTTACATGCTGCATGTACTTAAAACAACGACCAACCGATATCGACAAAAACTAAAGCTGACGTCGAATCGGGCATTAACCTCGCTAATATTAAGACTATCAAATTCGAAAGTCTAAAAAAAACAACTAAAATTCTTCAACAATTGTTGACATGTTTCATCCCTTGAAAACGTTTGTCTTTGTAATAGGAACCACGCTGCCTCAATCATACATTTGGATTTAAAATTACTTCTATTTTATTATTATTCACACCTTACTGCTCAAACCCCTTGTGAAAGACCTGACGGTTTAGGGACAAGTTAGATAAATTGTACCTCGACGGCCACAATGAAGTGTAACTCTTTAAGGAATTTCTTAAAGTAATAAAGTAAGTTCTAATTACGTTCATTACAAGCCTTGTTTTTTTAAACTGCTTCAATGAGAACAGAAATGGTGCACTCAACAACAGACGCAACCACATTACATTAAACCTTGAAATAAATATCACTTTATTATTCACTTCGGGACAGAGCTCATTGTTTTGGAAGTTAATGCCAACGGCTCATCACGGAAGGCCAGCAACACGAATATCTCCAGTCGGTGCGGGGCTGGAGCCAGTGGGGGGCGCTGTTTTGTTTCGCCTGCACAGTGAAGTTCACAGAATGAGATGAGTCGAACCTCCGTATTCGTCAGTGTTGCGTGCTTCTGTGGTGCCTGTGTGCAGCCGGCGGAGAGCGTGTTCTCCCAGCAGCAAAGCAGAAACACCCACTGCGCTTAAAGTTAGCTCATAGAAAACAAAGGTTCAATTTGGGAGATGCGTCTATAGCTTCTGCTTGTCCAGAACCGGCCACAAAAAAAAAACGTGTGTGATATTACACACCCTTGAAGAGCTGATCTTCACACCGATCAGATGAATGAGCTGCTATCACGGAAAAAAAAAAGTTTAAAATATTGTTCGACAAACATGCGCACACACACACACCTATACAAGCGCGCAGACACACACATACACAGGCGCGCACGAAAGGACTGGCATGAGTGGAGTCTTCATTCCTGGAGCAAACCCAGTTGCAATAGTGTGTCCAGCCGTCCAGCTGATAAAAGAGGACCCCCCCCCACACACAACGAGGGAGCCCACGAAATGTCCCAAACTCACAGCCACAGCCTGTAGATTGTACTGTCGCTCATCACCCCCCAGTTCAAGTAAGCAGACCTCCAGCGCCGCTGCCTACAAAAGACATCGAAGAGCATGACTTGATTTATAAGTACGCACCGTTACAATATTCAGATTTTGAATCTTTTTTATTTTGCATTTTCCATTCTATAATGAGTTTGGATGTATTCACACCGTGGAATATCCACACCAGCACCTCACAGAGAGAATTATGACTGAATAAACCTATTAAATTAGTGCATCACCCCTGTTGCCTATATAAGGCACTAATACGTCTGTTTGCAACTGGGCATCAGCAGGGCACAGTTCACAGACACCCACCTTGTGGCTAGAGTTCGTCCCGGTAGGCGTTCTGGAGCCCAGCGCTGGGTGGGGAGCCCTTCAGGGTCTTGTGGGACCCCCGCCAGTCCGTCCGGACCGAATCGTCGTCCCACAGCGTGGAAGTCTCGGTGTCGCTCACCCACTGCGGGTCCCCGGCGTAGTGGCAGGGCTGCACCAGCAGAGGGCGTGTGGAGTACACCTGCAGGTTGCGGTTGGGGAAATGCTCCTTGTACTTCTCACTGCCAGGAGGAAACGACAGCAGTCTGAGCAGTGGCCCAGTGGCTCAGGATCTGTGCCTGTGGCTGGGAGGTTGCAGGTTCAAATCCCGCGGCTGGCAGAGGAATCCTACTCTGTTGGGCCCCTGAGCAAGGCCCTTCACCCCAACTGCTCCAGGGGCGCCGTATAAATGGCTGACCCTGCGCTCTGACCCCAAGTTTCTCTCCCTGTCTGTGTGTCTCATGGAGAGCAAGCTGGGGTCTGCAAAAAGATGAATTCCTAATGCAAGAAATTGTATGTGGCCAATAAAGTGATCTTATCTTACGTTGGAGCAGGCAGCGGACCAGGTTTATTCCCGTGCCGCCCCTGAAGAAGGCTCCACAGCCGAAACGTAGCCCTCTCTTTTCTTTTCCTTTCAGCGGGGATTTATTTACCGGTTCCTCTGCACGTTACACACTAGCGGAGTATAATTACTCGAGACACCAGGGGGCAGCAGAGAGAGCGCTGGAGCTGGAAGGAGAAGCGACAAACAGGAAGAGAGCGCAGGGGAGGGGATTGAAGAGGAAGTGGTGAGGACATGCCGAACAGCGCTCCTGTAATCGCTTCCAGAACACTGCAGCAGCCGCTGATGGATATCACATCTGGCACCACGATGGCAGCAAACCAGAGTTTCGGCACTGCCCCTGAGACAGACATTTAGAGGCGAAAAGGCATGTACGCCAGAGCGATTTAAATCAAAATTTAACAACTAGGGGGAAAAAAAGCCCCTTGTGGCAGGTGCTGTAAAAACACTTTAATACAGCGCTGAAAACAGAAAACAGCGTCTGTTTCAGTCCCAGTCAGCACGTCAAATACATGTCCCAAATACTGAGATCTACAGTACCAGTACCAGTCAAAAGTTTGAGTACAACCTCCTTGAAACCAGGTTTTTCCCTGATTATCTGTGCTTTAAACGGTATAAACGTGTCTATAAACACCTAATATTTAAGATTATAAGCACACATAACGTGTGCTTATAATCTTACGTGAACTGCATTGAAAATGTTCATTTTTTCATTTTCAACAAAATGAACACCCAAAGCAAACTATAAATATAGGGAGCACAGGCAAAATTTGTGTTTGTCATTCCTGAATGAACATGGCAAAAGTTGCTCAGCAAGCAAGGAAAAAAGAGTCTATAAAAAGCAGTTACTGACACTTGCAAAGTGTTTGCAATTTGTCTTCAAGACTGACACTCATTTCTTAAAGTAATTACAGACTGTCTTTTTTTCCTCGCATGCTGAGCAAACTTCTCTATATTTATAGTAATCTTGGACCCTCACCTGCTTACCAATAATTGATGACAAAAGGTTAATGAGGTAACATGCTTGTAAACCGTGAGAACATCTCACTAGACAATTTTTAACTTCTGTTAGTGTTCTAACACCACGTTCTACACATTTCTGACTTTTAACTAACTAGCCAGGGCTTCAGACTGAAATCCACTTGCTTTGGGTGTTCGTTTTATTGCAAATGAAAAATTCACATTTTCAATGCAGTTCACTTAAGATTATAAGCACACGTCCTGTAATTAAGTATTAGGTGTTTATAGACAGGTATAATCACAGATAATCATGGAAAACCTGGTTTCAAGGAGGCGTACTCAAACTTTTGACTGGTGCTGTACTCTTGGGCTACTCGCAGACTGCAAGCTCACTCTTTCATAGTAGAGTAGATAGATAAAGGCTCCCTCTGACCTTATCAAAGGCACATTTCTACTCCAATCCCAACATCTGTGCTCACACACTTTAAAAAAAACCTTGCACCAGCTGTTTCTTAGTCTCCTCTAGCTCGGTGTTCAGAACTCTCCCTGCTGTCTCAATAACTTGGAAAGTATTTTTTTTTTCCAGGAGTGATCTGTGTTTTGGCAGCAGGGACCAAACATAGCTGTACAATGACCTCAGCACCTAACAGCTAGAAATGGCAAAAAAAGATGTATTTCAGTTTCCTGTCTGCAACAAGTGATCAACACACTAAACATTATATAGCATTTGCTCTTGGAATCAAGTCAATCTGGCTCTTCTTCTCTACAGACTAATTTTTCTTACTCTGCTTAGCATGTTCATGCATATATCCTGACCTTTTCAGCTCATAAATACTGAGCATATCCCATATGAACAAGTATTAAGCACAGCAGCCAGGAGACGTAGAGGTGCTTCCAGGGATATTAGGAAACAAAGTGATCAGCTGAAATCTAAACTTATCATTAATATTCAGTATAAATTTAGAGGTAAGGAGCATAACTTCTTACAAATTCTGAAAAAAAACGCTTCTAAAGTGAATCTTAGTCACAAGCCCGTCGTGACTAAACATCCAAGGTTAAGAGAGTGCCCCACCATCTCCGACACATCTGCAGAATGATTTACAGGAATGTAGAGCATTGGTGCCAATACATAGCTTCCCTTGCCTAACCTGACAAATCCCTTAGTATCTCTCTGTGCAAGAAGAACATTCACACTGAAAACTCCCACTTCAGGCTATGCTTATATTTCAATGGTTTAACTGTAGTGCAGGTCTCTCATAACTAAGGTAATGTAAGGTAGGTAGGTCCCCTTTTCAGGCCATCAAGGCCCATGGGGAAACAGGGAGCAAGGGCCACCATTTTTCTCAACCATCCGACACTGGAGGTGGAGGTGATGTGGTCAGTATCACGCTCCGGCTGGCCAGAAGGATTAACCCCTGGGACTGCTTTCCAAATGAGTACAAGTGGACCTGGGAGCCATCTGGAAGGAATTGGAGCTACATCCCTCACCCCTACCTGGGATTGAACCCAGGACCTTCCTGTCAAGAGCTAGATGCCCTTGCCATCTGAGCTACCACGGCTCAGGTCTCTCATAACTAGCACTTGTTAATGAATAATTGACACTTCTGTGCTTCTCATCTCATTTCAGTATTTTATATTATTTTTCACATACTTGGGTTTATCCAGTTGATTTGCATGTGCACCCATCTATTATTTCCAATTGAGGGTAATGTCACAGTGACCTACTGGACATTCGGACCCTCAGCCTTCCAAATTCAAGATCAGAACACTGCCACTGCAACACACAGCTGTTGTGACGTCAGTCAGATCTGATGGCGCAAATATACGGGTTGTGGACTATAGAGGTGCACGAATTTCTCAATTTGGGGCTTTTCTTTTTGCTCTTAGAAATAATAATATCCTTCATTTCCCAATCCGTCAATCGCAAATAGTGAATGTGAAATGTCTTTAAGGCGTTGAAAGCTTTCAGATTAACATCGACAACTTATTATACAGTAGGTGTTGATCCCTTCACAAGTAGGGGACTCATGTATCAAACGTCTCAACGGGCACACGATATTTTTCAGATTTTTAAAATTTCCTAAAAAAAAAGTTACAGATCAGCTCCCCACATCAGGAATGTGCAGTAAAGTCAAAATCAGTCAACAGCAGGACTCAAGGCCTGCACGCCAACTTAGCAAGATCAACTGTACGTTGGGGTAAATGACATGCCAAGAAAAATTGTGTGGAGAAATGTCTCAACTGTATTGTGGCCACAATGATACTCCACATTTTCTAAAATATCTTGACTCTTTTAACACAGTCCAATGTATTTCAGGGAGTTTGTACCCTATATTTTAAAAAGAATATGACTCAGGCACTATAAAAAACAGCTGTACGGGTCAGGGTTGTTTTTAACAGTTTTTCAGCTGACCTGACGGGACTACACCCACCCACTAAAAAGGATAACAACTACAACAATTAAAAAACAGATGCAGCAGCAATGATCATATTTCCATGTTGCTCTCTTCGTCAGAGTTGGAGGAAATCAGACAAGACTCTTCACAGAGCTCCAAGCTGCTCCTGCCTTTCTCATATTTTCACACATCTGTCTCGGTTTCCCTGCAATACAGCGCGTCATTCGTGCAGATGGCTTTTACATGGGGAAAAAAAACTATGCTACAAACAGCCAGAGCAATGTATTCATTGTCAGGATGAAAGAAGAGAATCTTTAAATCGAACACAGTGTCTACAGAGGCAGGACGCCAAACCAAATCATTCACTCGGGAAAAGTTGTGTTGCTTTGGAACATGTGACTGGATTGTCTGGTAATTTCACGCAGACGAGCAATCTCCTTCTCCAGAACTGAAAAAAATCCACACAGCATTATAGTTAGATGTTTACGGTGGTATACCGGGGGGGAAAAGCAGGTCAGAGATCTCAATCAAGCCCAATAAGTTAACAGCAGAGCACAAATGTCAAAACGTAACATGCATGAGATCCAAGAAACCAGGAAACAAAACATGAGCAACTGTAAAGTGGTAAATAATGCTTTCAGCGTCAAAAAAGAAACCAAGACATATGAGGAACGTTTGCTCTACTGTTTCCTGAGGATGCTGGGAGATCTGGGTGCTAACTGCATCTACCCTGGCAGGATCTGCTTGGCAAAAGAACAGCCTGAAACACCTTACAATACAAGCACTGGAAAACCACTCCCATCGACCTCAGCGTTCAAGCACAGATTTCAATTGCCTCCTGCATAAACCCCCTCCCCTTAACTCCAAGTACAAAAATGCCGAACACTTTCAGAACGGCATCGGGCCCAGCGCAATCAGAGTTGGCGATTGTAACAAAGACAGCGAGACAGCGCCGCTCAAGGATACCTGACCTTTACTGTGAACATCCGGGAGCAGCTGTTGCTCACAGACTGCGAATGGAGCGCGAGCTTTCTGAAAGCGAACTACGACCTACACTTGGAAGGTAACGTCGCACATTTAACGTCGCAGTACGCTGCGAGCAAATTCATTTGCTCTAATTTATTCCTTTATTTTACTCTCCCTCTTTGTGTTTTTAGATGAGACCCTGATACCGTGACTGACCTGAGCAGAAGATAAGATAAGATCACTTTATGAGCCATATAGAATTTCTTGCATGAGGAATTTGTCTTTTCGCATACCCCAGCTTGCTCTCCATGAGACACAGACAGGGAGAGAAGCTGGAGGGTCAGAGCGCAGGGTCAGCCATTTATACAGCGTCCCTGGAGCAGCTGGGGCGAAGGGCCTTGCTCAGGGGCCCAACGGAGTAGGATTCCTCTGCCGGCCGCGGGATACGAACCGGCAACCTTCCAGCCACAGGCGCAGATCCTGAGCCACAGAGCCACCACACCGCCCGAGAAGTCCATAAGATTTTGCACGGTACTTTCTACCGCAGGTCACAGAATGAACACCACAATCCGAGAAAATCATGACCCACGTCCAAGTCAAAGAATGTTCATCGAAACGCCAAGGTACTCGTTTATAGGACGATCCTGCGGCCTGTCAGAATGCCTGGACCCTGGTAGTATGGGGCGTGGAGTTTTTGAGAAGATGGGAAGGGAGGATTCTAAGGAGGATATTCGGCACTGTCAATGACGAATTCGGACCAATCAAGAACCGGAGATCTTGTATCCCAATCCTGATATTGCCAGCAAAAGTAAAAGTGGAGCGGATTAGGTGGCTGGGGCATGTACAGGGACTGTCCCAGGACAGATGCCCTAAAAAAAATACTAGAGGGAAGGCTAGGCAGGAAGAGACAAGGGCCCCAAAAGCGATGGATCGACGCCGCCGAGGGTGCTCTGAGGAAAGTGGGGGTGCGCAGGTGGAGGCCCTAGATCGAGATGATCGGCGAGATGTGGTGCAGCAGGCCAGGGCCCACAGTGGGCTGTGACGCCAAGGAGAGAGAGAGAGACCCATCATGAACGGAAGTAGATGAAACACAGAGGGATATATACCACAATGAAAAGAACACGAGACCAGATATGGAGAGTAGCATCACTTGCCGATTGGTGTTCGACTTCAGTCTGGCAGACAGAATAGAGCCCGGCTGTAAACTCATATTATCCATTACCATTAAAAGAAGGTTGCCCACCTGCAAGCCTCTGAGTGAAAATTCTGCAACAGCCCAGCAGTATTAAAGACAACAAGAATTTCGGGGTGGGACTCACTTGGGGTGCTTGTCGTACATGATGGGCAGGAACTCATCCACGGGCAGCATCTTGGAGAGCGGCTCGGCGTTCAGGAGCTTCTGGGCGCCCTGCAGCGAGATGGCGTAGGAGAGGGTCCAGTAGGAGTAGTCTGCCACCACCAGGTTCCTCACATTCTCCACAGGCTGCTCCTCTGTGGGGTTCACCTGCTTGCGGCCCAGGTATCTGCGAAAGGAGACGAAGGAGAAAAGCCAGTGGCAGATGGCAGCCCCAGCTGGGTCAGCAGTAACCCGAATCGTCCTATTCAGTCTCATCCTAAAATGCACTAATTACGCAAGAGCCTTTATTGGTGTTGTGCAAAATCAACCAGCTTTCTTTCAAGTGCCACCCTCTCAATAAAAGGAAAATGAAAACTGAGTGCTCACCGAGCAGAGAACTGAATGCCGCGGCAAACAGCGACGCTTATACACATGCTGTTTTATAACCACGGGTTGTCCAATCTTCGCGCAACTCAGACCTAATTCTCCATGTGAATTTAATTACCAACATACCTATTTTTTTTTCACCTTGTAAATGTACAGAGCAAGGTCTTAGTGCACCGTCTGTCTTGGGAGAATAATATACTCCCCACCCTGGCACAAAATATTAGGAACCCCCTTTGTCACAAGAATAGACTCCCTGCATGCACGGGGCAGAGCAGAGGCTCTGTGGCTCAGGATCTGCGCCTGTGGCTGGAAGGTTGCCGGTTCAAATCCCGCAGCCGGCAGAGGAATCCTACTTCGTTGGGCCCCTGAACAAGGCCCTTAACCCCAGCTGCTCCAGGGGCACTGTACAATGGCTGACCCTGTGCTCTGACCCCCAGTTTCTCTCCCTGTCTGTGTGTCTCATGGAGAGCAAGCTGGGGTCTGCGAAAAGACGAATTCCTAATGCAAGAAATTGTAAAGGGCCAATAAAGTGATGTTTTTAATG
Organism: Atractosteus spatula; assembly: GCF_055471065.1. Taxonomy (NCBI): domain Eukaryota; kingdom Metazoa; phylum Chordata; class Actinopteri; order Semionotiformes; family Lepisosteidae; genus Atractosteus; species Atractosteus spatula. The sequence continues at coordinate 14,005,798 of NC_142728.1, read as the reverse complement.
TGTGACTGGACTGAGGGAATGCTACTCCTACAACAACGAGCTGGAATTAGACTGCAAATACCTCATGAACCAATACAGGTTATTGGCTAATATTCTGGCCAGTGAGCTTATTAGGCCTCGTTAGTGGCGACATGACATGACTCACATGAGGTCCCAGTCCAGCTCCACCTTCTCGATCTCCTCCATCATGCGCATGAGCCGCCTCTTGAAGTTGCCCTGGAAACGCACATCATCCTCGAACACCACGGCTTTGTCCAGCTGTTGGTCGACCATCTGGGGGGAGTGGCAGAGGTCCCCGTCAGCTCTCACGTGCTCTTGTTCCGTTCTGGTCTATCACCCGGTGGTCCTCCCCAGACATGCACCGGAGGGGGGGGGGGGCTTCACAATCCCCTTTCTCCCGAACGCAGCAGCCGTGGTTCGATGGCGGCCTTGTCTTACCTCTCCTTGTCTGGCCTTCAGCTTTGCACGATCGGTGAGGGCTGTAATAGCCGGAGACGTGGCTAGGGATCGGACCGCAATCACAGCTGTAGCACCGCTGAGCCCACAGTCCCTGTGGGGTGGTGTTGCACCTAGGCTCTTAATGTCCTCACTGACCCGAGCACTAGCTCGGACGGATCAACATAACCTTTTTTGGAAAGGTTCTCCAGCTGTCGAATACCTCCGGGTTCTGGATTCTGGGCCTTGAGGACTGGGTTTGAGCAATGTGCTGTGATCTAGGATGGCCTATGGCACTGGAGAACTTAAGGTCTCGTTTTCATCTGAGCTCTTGGTTACCTATTGATCTAATTGTGTGGTCAGTCGGAAGAAGTGTACGTTTCTTCCCAGATGTTAGAAATGCAAAGCTGTACAGTGACCCATAAGATCTGCTTGACGAACAGACCTCCAAGGCCAGAGTTGTCCACTTTTGCATTGGTGAGAAAATCTACAGCAGCCTGACCTCTTCTTGCAATTTAGGGTCACAGGGGAGACAAAACCTATCCCAGCAAGCAAGGGGAGCAAGGCAGGATACACCCTGGATGGGACGCCAGTCCATTGCAGGGCAGAGAGGCACAAACAAGGGCACAGACATGCACACACTTACACCAGGGCCAATTAACCAGTAAACCAGTACGTCTTTGGACTGTGGGACTAATCTGGAGCATCTCAAGGAAACCCATGTGAACACAGGGAGAATAAACAAACTCCACCCTGATGGCACCCTAGGTCTGGAATTGAACCCAAGCTCTCGGCACTGTGAGGCAGCAATGCTAACCACTGCACCACCATACTGCCCCTATAGGTTTGTCAAGTCATGACATTTGCCAAACCGCTTCATACTGTACGGTGTCGTGGGAAGCCGGAGCCTACCCGGCAAGCAACAAGTGAGAGGCAGGGTACACCCTGGACAGGACGCCAGTCCATCGCAGGGCCAGTGCAAGCCAATCATACATGGGGACAATTTGGAGGTCATGGTAAAGGCTGAGGGGGGAAATTTGGCCTAGTCACTGGGATAACTCCCTACTCTTCTTGAGAAACGCCCGGGGATCTTTAATAACCACTGAGAGTCAGGACCTCGGTTTAACGTCTCATCCGAAAGACAGCACCCACTACAGTATAGTGTCCCCATCACTATACCGGGGCATTAGGACCCACACAGACCGCAGGGTGGGCACCCCCTACTAAAACTAACACCACTTCCAGCAGCAACCATAGCATTCCCAGGAGGTCTCCCATCCAGGTACTGGCCAGCCTCAACCCTGCTGAGCTCTAGTGGGTTGCCAGTTGAGAGCTGCAGAGCGATATGGCTGCTGGCTGTATAGCGGGTTGTGCACTCTGAAAATGAGGTTTTGTGTTCTTCAGCGTGACAGCTGGCTCTCACCTCCTTCCAGATGTAGTAATGGCTGAGGAAGCAGCCCACTTCACCCTTGGTCAGAGTCCGGCCCGAAAAAGGGTCATAGTACCCCGGCAAGAGGTCCACTCCCAAGAGCTTGATGTCACTGCTGTTCAGGGCGCTGCAGGGGCACAGAAACGAGATTTTAAAAAAATAACATTTTTGAAATAAAAAGGAGAATCAGTGACTGGTATCCTCAGCCAAAACTCATTGCTTTCTTCAATGTGACTGAAAACACGTTGGGGTTTAGTGAATAATACTGTAAACTGCACCGAACAGCAAAAGAAACTTCTCTCTCATAACCACAACAAATTCACAAAGTCAACGTAAGGAAAATCTATTTTTTTTTGTAGCAGGTGCACTGCCATTTACTTGAACAGACACTGGTAAACTCGGTATGTTGATTACGACTTGTCATCAACAGGACTGATCAACAGAGGGGTCTGCCGGAGCGGTGGCTCTGTGGCTCAGGATCTGCGCCTGTGGCCGGAAGGTTGCCGGTTCGTATCCCGCGGCTGGCAGAGGAATCCTACTCTGTTGGGCCCCTGAGCCAGGCCCTTAACCCCAACTGCTCTAGGGGCGCCGTATAAATGGCTGACCCTGCGCTCTGACCCTAAGCTTCTCTCCCTGTCTGTGTCTCTCATGGAGAGCAAGTTGGGGTCTGCGAAAAGACAAATTCCTAATGCAAGAAACTGTATATGGCCAATAAAGTGATCTTATCTGTAAAGGTCCCAAGCCAATAGCATTATAGGCCACCTTTCGGAAGCAATTCAAGCTTTGCGTTTTCCTGTGACCGCCTGACACGTGTCAGGGAAGCCGGGGGGGGGGAGTTACTGTCTCGTGAGACGGTGTCCAATTCGTCTTGTAGATCTTGGACAAAACATGTGTCTGTTTGCTGACCTCTCTGCCCAAGCTGCGTCACTCCGGGCTTTCAGAAGGAGGGAAGAAACAGGAGAAGAAGTGGGAGAGGTGGAGGAAAGGAGAGAGCCAGCAGGCGACTGATACAAGAGAGCAGAAAGAGGAGACCAGATACCCTCCATCCACTGCGTCCACGACTTTGGCATCGATCTCTTGCTCGTACAGGGACCAGAGCATCCTCTCTCGGCGGTCCGGCCTGCGGCGAAGATTGATCAAGTACACCTGCAGAAGGGCAGCCGTTTACACAGGGATACCAACATTTTTCATCCATCCACAACAGGAGCTAATTCACCTTCATAGAAATCTAGGGAGAAGCAATGTCATCTTTTTTCCTTATTTCAGACTGGGGGACTGATTGCAAATCCAATCAGTGAAGGAACCCATTATTATCAAGCAGAATCTTATCAGGCCCTATGTGGATGGATGTTTGGCATTCGTTAATTATTCAGATTGCTGCAGCATGAGACATTTCACCGCATATGGCAAAAACCATACCTCTGTCTTTGGCTAAACCCTGAAATCATTTCTCCCAAGAAGAGGAGGTGGACACTCAAAAACCTTCACCCTGTTTAAAATTCAAAGCAGCAGCCTGCTGGAAAAAACAAACTACTGTGTCCAAGGGAAAGGTTCTTACTTCATCAAACCCCATTCGGTCCATTTGTTTGGGAGGTAGATACACATATTGGGAGGGATGCATGCGGGGTCCATCGCCTGCAGGAAACAAATGAAATCTTGAATAAACGAATCAAACATTTCACTTCCAGAAAGAGAATTGTGCCGACGGAAGTCGCTGACACTCACTCATCGCCTCTAGCTGAAGGTGAATGAAGTTGACGCGGTCGTCCTCGATAGTTTGGTGCGGCTTGGCGGGGACATTCAAGTACCCGTAGCGATCCTTGTTACAGACGTACATCTGCACTTCTGGGTCAGAACAGACACCCGTAAAACCAGAGCAAAGAGAGAGGCGATGCACAGAGAGGCATGGGAAAGCATGGTTCAATCTGGAGGCCTCACCAAACTTCCCCCTGGCCTTTACCAATCATGGCCTCCTAATAATCCCCCATCTCTGAACTGGCTCCATCACTCTGCTCTCCTCCCCACTGAGAGCTGGTGTGTTGAATGGACTGGCGCACTTTGGCTGCCGTCACATCACCCAGGTGTGGGGGGGTTACACATTGGTGGCGGTAGTGGGATTCCCCATTACCTGTAAAGCATTTTGAGTGGAGTGTCCAGAAAAGTGCTATGTACTTGTAAGAAATTGTTATTATTTGTTATTGTACAAGTAAAACAGAGTAAGTGCATGGTGAAAGCTTGACAAAACCGTAGGAAAACTATATGGAAATTCAACATGGCACACATCCTGTGTCTTCATTCCACGGCGTTTACCTCATCAGCCGGGTTTTGAATGGGACGCTGGCGCAAACCAGCAAGACCGCCCTGTACCTGAGACGCGGCAGGAGAAGGCGAAGACGATGATGTCATCGAAGGGCCAGGAGTAGTCAGGGTGGGGGGGGTGGAAGGCCAGCTTCTTGACGCCCTCCTTGCGCAGGTCCAGCAGGAAGGTGGAGTGCACCATGGGGACTGGGAAACAGCCGCTCCGGTGTCTGTGCTTGGTGGGGAAGTATTCCGCCGTGCGCCGGTAATAGCCCTGAAGACGGACAGACGCGCCCGAGATAAGGGCGCCGTCACGGAAGCCGGGGGCTATCCGCAGAGAGAGACCAGCGAGATAGGAAGACCCTATGGGAAGCGGCAGGAACGGAGCAAACGATAGGGGTTCGCTCCGGACTCGAGGTATCGGGCGGAGTCGGGGACGACACATAAGCCCTCAGGTAGCGGACGTGGGGCGACCTGGTGAAGCGAGCCTCCTGACATCCGATCCCAATGCCGAGCGAGGAGGACAGGGCAGACCGGAAATAAATAGCCAACCTCCACCAGACGCGCAGGAACGGCCACAGGGAAGCAAGGAAGAGGACAGAAAGGTGGAGCGCCCTCTAGGGGAAGGAAGAGAGTCGTGACAGGCGCAGAGAAAATCAGGTGCCCAGAAAATGGGGCAGGTGCCTGTGGAGTGGACCGGACAGTGGCGGGGGGCTCTCCTTACCTGCGGGGTAATGCCACACCAGTAGTTGGAATAGGCCGTCTGGGAGTCCAGCATGGGAGCAACAACCGACATGTTCTCGGCTACAAGAAGACTCAGGGTCTCAGGGTTGGTCAGGATATTATCCGTGTCACAATACTGAGGAGCAGGACAAAGGCAGGTCAGGGAATGGCCTTCCCTTCCAGCGGTGCATTACAGTACACTCATGCCCCCCGGTATCCGAACCGAATTTGTTCCCGAAAATCCGTTTGGAAGGCGGGAGATTATAAATCGGAAATAGAAACTCCATTATTTCGCACGGGAAAAAATTCCACCCCGTTCCGAGCCGAAGACAAGTCCACCATAAACATATAATACCATACAGACCATTATAGCTTAGCTAGTGAACAACGCAGCTCTACTCAAACAAGCCAACAACAGCTGTAAAATAAGTAATGATTTCATATTTACATTTTTCATTCTTTAGTAATAGGTCGCTATCCAAGCGAGCGGCTAGAACGATGTGCATACTGTTGTCGACTATTCCACTGAAGAATCCTTTTCTCTTCCCGAAGACCCCAGGATGAGCAGCAACCACAAAAACTACACTTGCACTCCGAGCGTAAACAAAGCACTGCTGCCTCACGGCGTCGTTCAGCACAACGCCCGTCATCCGCGCAGACACAAGCAGAGGCTGTTCGCTGGCACTCAATCCAGATGTTCACAGAAGGTTCTCGGCCAAAATCGGTCGCTTTCGAACTTCAGAGCTCGGATTAGCGGAATTTCGTTATTATAACAAGGCACAAAAATTCTTAACGTTTGGATTAGCGGAAATTTGTTTACCGAACATTCTTATACAGAGGTATGAGTGCACTTTGACGCCACCAGCACCTTAATAGTCATACCAGTCTTACTAATTATCACAGAAATCGTCAGGGAGCTGACTTTAGTTATATGCTGTAACGGAGTGGATTGGAAGGGTCACATGATGAGTAACCCCGGACAAAAATCAGATCTCTTCTATCCACATTTAATCTTGTTTTCTCACCAACACAATTGCTTTTGTTTTTTGGTAACTGCATTACCGCCCAAATACACTTCTTGTTTCCAAAATCTCCAGAACTGACGGGTCTTTCACAGAGCAAGGAGGAGCAGAAAATAAGCTCTTGTGCGACTACTGAATACATCAAAAGTAACTGTCTGAGGTGTCCCAGGCCTTTGCGTTTCAGATATTTATGGGAAAAACCGGGGCTCTTGGGGCACCTACCAGAATGTAGTCAGCCCAACGCCTCTTGGCAAAGTTGAGTGCGGCCTGCTTGAGTTTCATGAGGTACTCATACCTCCCATTGGTCCAGTGCTTGGGTCCCATCTCCCCTGGGTACGACCTGCACAATGCAGACAAGGAGGAAAAGCAGCACAGTGTGTCGGCACCCATCTTTGAAACATCACAGGCTTGAGAGTTTGCAGTCTTAGAAAGTATCTACAGTATGTTGCCCCATTAAGGCTAGCAAGCATATTTTATAATTATAATAATAATAATTGCTTACACTTATATAGCGCTTTTCTGGACCCTCCACTCAAAGCGCTTTACAGGTAATGGGAAATCCCACTACCGCCACCAATGTGCAGCCCCACCTTGATGATGAAGCAGCCATAGTGCGCCAGAACGCTTCCCCACACACCAGCTTTTATAAAGTCATTGCTGGGAAAGAGGTCTGACCTCACAGATCAACTGGAAAAGGACTTGAGTGCATCTCATGCCTTTAAGGGAGGTGGTCCTTTGAGCACTGTGACTGCAAAAACACATCATCTCTCCAGCTTAACCTGCTTGAACCACATTCTAACAGAAGCATCGCCGTCAAACATTTATCCTGGTAGCACAGGAGGGCTCGTACAAGCACAGCCCAGGTAAGAGGGGGGTTGCAGTGCAAGCTTCTGTCTCTCTCTCTTTTTAAAGATGCAGTGTGTGGAGTCTAAGAACAGCATTACAACACAGCATTGCTGACAGGGCCACTCCAACAATTCACTCCAGAAGAAAAAAATAAATTCACACTAAGCCAAGCCGAGACTTGCTGGAGGTTTCCATTGGCATGTGAGCACAGTTTCCTCTCCATTATGCTTCCTGAGGCAATGGAATGCACTTAATGAGATACTGTTGTCCTGAGGCTATCAGGCTGAATCAATGCACCAGGCAGAATGCTCATTCGGGTGGAGATCCGTGCTGCCCAGATTTCATCTGCTCGTATAAAGTGAGCTCTCTTGTCGCACTCTCACCTGAGGAAACTTAACACCGTATTTCTAAGGAGAATCGCAGCTGCACTTTTGAAACAGGAGCTCCATAAATACCACTGATGGAGAACATCTCAACTCCCTCCTCTCCTCCCCGTGCCTTAACTTGTAACATATTGGTTAAGATGCCAGTCGTGTTAAGCTTAAGGCACGGCAATATTTCAGCTTACAACTTGAGTCTCACACTCAGTTGCTGAAGGTACTGGTATTGGTTCCAACCAGCCAAATCAACTCATTCAAATAATTATTCTCTTAAAACACATATCCTATAGAGCGATAGAGGCAAAAACTTTAAAACACCTCGGAGGCTGGTGAGTGAAACTGCAGCTCATTAGACTCAAAGACCAGCTATTCGGCTCAGCCCTCAGCTGGGACAAACGCCAGAAGACACCAGGCCTCCAGAAACCGACTTTGAGACTTGCTTTAGCAGCTGTAGGGGGGGGGCGCTATGCCCAACAGACTCACGTGGGCTTGTCCATCGGCCTCCACTCCACGTAGTGGTAATACTTTTGCATGACGGTCAGCCATTCCCTGAGGATAGCAGTGGTGTTGTCGATATTGTGATCCGTCGCCGCCCTGCAGGTGGAAATAATAATAATATCACTTTATTAACCCTTTACAATTTCTTGCATTAGGAATTGTCTTTTCGCAGACCCCAGCTTGCTCTCCATGAGACACACAGACAGGTAGAGAAGCTTGGGGTCAGAGCACAGGGTCAGCCATTTATACAGCACCCCTGGAGCAGTTGGGGTTAAGGGCCTTGCTCAGGAGCCCAACAGGGTAGGATTCCTCTGCCGGCCGCTGGATTTGAACCGGCAACCTTCCAGCCACAGGCGCAGATCCTTAGCCACAGAGCCAGCCACAGAACTACTATTCACCTCCTTTTAATGACAGTTTTTTTCAATGACTTATTTTTCGGACACAATTAACTGCGTCTTCTCATTCCACAGCATTCTCAAAATAACAAACCATACTGAGGTATGTCATGAGGACATCGTTGGAAAAAAATAGAATTCCAGATAATTAATAACTTGTACACTCAATGGAAAAGGCACGTCACAAACGACGGACACTTTAAGACTCATAAACACGTTAGTAAAAGCTTCGGTGTGCTGTCACACCTGCAGACTACCTTCCACTCGGAAGGGTTTTAATCGTGTTCCTACACACGTGTCATTTCACAGCGAAGGCAATAGGGGGCGCGGTGTAGCAAAATTGAATTCGTTAGCGGCAGCAAAAAAAGAAACCAGGGGCAACCTGGTTGTGAAAGGCGCTATATAAAAATAAATTGAATTGATCATTTTGCTGCAAAACACGAACGATATTGAAGAAGGCTCCACGGCCGAAACGTTGTGTTTTCTTTTCAGCTTGAAATAAACCTATTACTTGTTCCTTTACTGCCTAATATATTCATATCTTCCCATATATATATACACACACAACAGTAATTAGCCCATGCACAGTAGCACTGTCTTTTACAACAGAAGAACATCGTCACACTCCTCTTTGTGCAAATGAACGGCTCTCAAGGACCCACGTGTAGTGTCTTTTGCATACATGAAGTAGACCACCCTGTCAGTGGGCATTCCTGGGTTACACGCTAGCCTTTTCCACCATTTCTGTGAAAAGCAGAAATGACGCGGTCTTAGGAACGCATTTTATCCTTCGTGTGAAACTACGGACACACGTACCGTACACAGGGTTTTGCCTAACCTTCAAACATTGAACGGTAGGCGTTTACGACGCCTTGACGGTAAGACTTAGAGTAAATATGCTGTTTAAACGCTTACATTGTTTTCTCCTTGGCTCTGATGGGCTTTCGTGATGCGAATCAGTCGGAAAGAAAAAAAAACAATTATCGCATCATTAGCGGTTGTTTCTTGGTGATTACTCTGCAAAAGCACCGCGCCGTGAGCGTATTTTAACGCTGCTTGCCCACTATCCCCAACTCGACGCTTCAGTTGTTGGTGATGATGCATACCCCCTGTGAAACAGTGCACAGGTTTCAAGTAAGCGAAGGGAGAAGTTAAGATTGTCGTTTCAAAGCGGTGAAAAACACCGATATCTACAACAAAACACATTCTGCTCTGTGTAGTTTCAGAGCATCAGCAAACAAATGCTTCGCCCGAAATCACTAAGCGACCAACCACAGCTTGAAGTATTGGGAGCTCCTGCTACCTCAAGCTTGTGGTTTCAAAGCCAGGGTGGGGCTTGGCTATTATAACCTTAAGCAAAGTTCTGCACTCGCAGTGCCTGGGTGAAACGTCCTGCCGGTACAAACAGATTTGATTTAATGAACCCTGACTTGCACAGACCATGCCTTCCTCTCGAATTCTATTTCTGTCACTAGAAATGAAAGGTAAAAACGGATTCTCTTTTTTCCTCACCGACACCACAATGAATTTCCAGCCTGACACGCTTAGCAACGCGCAGTGTATTTCTGCTTCTCCGGAGCGGTATTATAGCCCTGGAATGGTAGGGATTATCGTGGTGTGGTTTAATTCCATAAAACGCATGCAGCTCACAATCGTACAGCCAGTTTTGACTACAGAGTCTGATTAGCACATAACTTCGTGTCATGATGATGTTGTCCGCTGTTTCTGACCATGCTGACAAGACAAGAGATTGACCCCCTACTGCCCCGATCCAAAAATCAAATGCACAACACCAGCGGCGTGCTAAGATCTTAAAACCGACTGCAAGAACTTTTTTTTTTTAAGAAAAGGAAAGAATGAGGGGGAGGGGGGAGGACTGTGATGACTCTGGAAGCGAAGAGCCAGAAGAAACTAAGGAAAGCGGAATAATAGAAGATTACTGGCGACATTGAGCGTGTGTATAACCTGCAATGGCTCGGGGGGCTGGCCTCCAGTCCGTCTGTACATCAAGAACAATGCTAAACCCACCTACCATATCGAGATTCGGTCTTTGGGATAGCTCAGTCTCTCTATCGCCCCCAGATAGTAAGGCAGCGAGTGCGCGGCGTTACGCGCAATGATGGCTACGACCACGGTCGGCGGTTGTATTTTCGATTCTTGGTGAAGTTTCTCTTCGGAAAAGTAGCCTTGTGCGCCAGCCAGCAAAGCCGAAACAAGCAGGAAAGGCAACATTGTACCCACGAACGCACGTCTGCTCTTCTCCCTTGAAAAGCAACGCTTCCTCGCCCTCAGCTGTCCGCGTCACCACTTCTCCACTCAGACAAAATTCCTGACTTTTTTTTCCCCTCTCTCACTGGTGTACTCCGGCTGCCGTGCGCGGTGCGGCTCCTCGGTTTTAAATTACAAGGGCTTTCCGTACTTTTTCTTGTACGAATTCGAACATCCTGTCCAGATTTTTACTTGTGTTGCTACGTACCACTTGTGTGACCGGCATCACGTCCCGGGCGCTGAGCTCCCTAACTCCCCCCACCGAACCCACAAACAGTCCGATGATGTCACGCTTCTCGGCGTGAAAATCTCTCTCGAGTATTGCGAGAAAAAAAATGCTGCACCTCATAAACTGAAAAAAATAAATAATTACCAGCAAATGGTCTATTTAAGCAAAATCGGCCATTGTAAACGCAACACTGAGCTAAAAGATGAAAAAGGCTGTGTATGATGACACGTTATTAACATTCTGCAGACAATCTGGGAAAGCGATAAAAAGGCAAACACATGTTAGGATATGTAGTTAGAAGTAGGACATATGTCAAGGGATGTTATATATTTTAACATACTGCAATGGCGGGCTGAAGGAACAATCCTCACCTGAGAAGACCATAAGAGGGAGAGATCCAAATGTTCACATCGTCAGAGGCATTGCCAAAACCAACCCAGCAGACTTCTTCAGAATGAACTGTGAAACGCCAACCAGGGGGCCCCAGGGGAAACTACGTGTTAAGCGCGTTTTACAACTGAGAGCTGCAAGCGTGTCTTTACGCGAAGAGTTGCAGGAGTGTGGAACAGGCTGCCCAGCCGAGTTGTTGAAGCCGCCGAATTCCGTCAAGTCACGGACACTGCTATTCCATGTCATTTCAATCAAACAGGTACACATCTAAACGGATGCAGCCACCTGTCTTAAGTCCGCTGACCCCAAACTGTGTGGAAAATACGCGAAAAGTAGCCTTAAACTGGGCTGTAAATCAAAAGCGAGTCTTCTTTCTTTGTGCTCCGCGTCCTTCTTGACCTGTTATACATTTACTTTACAAATTGATAGATTAAAATGGACTTTTGGAAAGGAATGTTGAAACAGCAGGATGAGATTCTGGGGTCTGGGGTCTATCAGTTAACTCGGATCTGTCAGACGAGCCACACGGTCCTCTTAGCCTTTGTAACTGCTCTTAAACCCGGATCAACAAACGAGTCGGAAAGCAGAGTCGACACTTTCAAGTTAATAGGCCAGAACGGGTTTTCTCCTTGTAGAAGTCTAGTTGCTGTTTGTATATACGGTATACTTATACAAAATACTATTTTTAAACTCGCAGTTAAACCATAGCAAAGCAGACACTAAATTACACCCAAGGGTCCACAAAAATGTGGAAATAATATCCCTGCTATGTGTATAAAGCATAAACACGTTACATATCTCATTCTACAGACTTTCCCTTCACGGAACCTCAACGGATTGGATAGGACACCGGGATGTTGACCCACGGCACTGGACAGGCGCCTTTTGGATCGTGTGTAGAATGTAGCTTTTAACTACGATTTGAGAGAGAAACAACGAGAGATTCCAGAAAAGGCTTTCTAGGGAGCTGTAAAGCCCAGTGACGGCACTGGTTTCCCATAACGTCTGCATAAATGCAAAACGTAAATAAATTTACTGGTGGTTATATTGTATTATAATAAAACACTTGTTACATATCTATGTTAACCTATGCATTAATATTGGTGAGTAAATACTGTAGCTGAATGCTGTATTGTTTTTAAAGATTGTGTAATGGTTACTATAAAAATAAATAAGCATGGGTGCACGTATTATATTTTCTGCATTCTTTGGTCAATATGAACAACGCTATGCTAAACGAGAATCAGTGCCGAATGTCAGAATGTCTCGGATTCGTACCATCAATTGCTCGTAAACCTGAAATGGCCCTTCTTTGCATTCTTTCAATAAACATTTAGAGAAACGGACAATGTCTTGGTTGTTGGTTTTATATCCCCATTACCTTTTGAAAAAAAACATTAATATTAAAATATTAACCGCTTTTATACGGTTTTATACTCACACCACAGCATACATCGCTTCAAACATATTTTTTATTACAAAATTCAGAGCGACCATATATGAGTCTATTCGTAAATTAAGAATTTATATATGAGCACATCGCCACCTAGCGGATACACAAACACAACGGCCCTTAGGGGTTTATTCATTAACTGTCTTGGAAAACAAATACTGTATTCAATTCACTCTTTCATAGCGCTTTTCTGGACGCTCCACTCGAAGCGCTTTACAGGTAATGGGGATCCCCTCCACCTCCACCAGTGTGCAGCCCCACCTGGATGATGCGCCAGTCCGCTCCCCCCAGACACCAGCTCTCAGTGGGGAGGAGAGCAGAGTGATGGAGCCAGTTCGGGGATGGGGATTATTAGGAGGCCATGATTGGTAAAGGCCAGGGGGAAATCTGACCAGGACACCGGGTTAACACCCCTACTCTTTTCGAGAAACGCCCTGGGATTTTTAATGACCACAGAGAGTCAGGACCTCGGTTTTACGTCTCCTCCGAATTACGGCGCCTTTTTACAGTATAGTGTCCCCGTCACTATACAGGGGCATCAGGACCCACACAGACCACAGGGTGAGCGCTCCCTGCTGGCCCCACTAACACCTCTTCCAACAACAGCTTTCCCAGTAAGTCTCCCACCCAGGCTCACACCCGCTGAGCTTCACCGGCTGCCAGTTGTGAGTTGCAGGGCGATATCACTGATAAACCTCGGAATAACGCTGATTCACCCCTCATGTGTTAAGAAGCGAAATTATACGTAAAACGCGCATCGTCTTTGACTGTACCGTTGGGGGGGTCGGGGTTCTTTTTGAATTTGTTTTTCACTTTTTCACTCTTAATTTCATCGTAATTCTCTTTAAACATGTACAATAATTTTTTGACTACCTCGTAATATTTAATAAACAAAAAAAATGGAAACAACACGCGTCGTACCAGCACACCTCTCATTCCCTGTTACTTATAATTACAAAAAAAAACATAGTCGTAATATAAAACTCAATTTCATACAGCGCCTTTGACAGTTGCACCTCAAAGTGCCTTACAGTAGGTGTAGAACAGTTATTAGGATACTAAATTACTAAGGAAGAACATGTAGAAACGACAAGTCAGAAAAGGGAGCGGACACAGCCACTAATTAAGTAAAACCCTTTCTTTCTGAGAAAGAGAGGGTTTGAAGTCTAGATTTCAAGGCAATTACAGCATAATTGCTTCGACCTTCCCGGATAGGGATTTCAGCTGTCCCAGGCACTGAGCCCACGTGGGGTCACGGTTGTCTAGTCAAGCTGACCCGTGCTGGTGTGGGTAAATTAAGTGAAGGTCAAGGGTGATGTTAGACCAGCTGCTGTCCGAGTGAGAAATCGGCGTCCGTCTGGATGAGTCAGCTATGCCATCGCTTCACGGGCGGCTGCCGATGGTAATCTAATCGTATCTACGGTCGCCACGATAATTGACTGCATATCATAAACCACAGAAGAAAGTGCATTTTCCAAGCGCACGTCTATGCGCTACGGACAGGATAGATCAAAAACGTAAATGTTGAATACAGATTTACAATGAACACGACTCGTAGTACTGATGACTGTTCGAAATAATATTCCTTTGACATCCATATGGGCGTTGTGATGGACGTCAATGTCGAATGATACAAGGCAAGCCTTCAGGACTTGAGGGGTGTCCAAGAGTTTCTGCGGTATATACCGCCAGAATCGACGTGAGTTTCCGGCTGGATCTAACTATCTCAAAGTCTGGTCGTGGAAACAGCGATATCGCCCGGTGTGGCAGCTGTCCAGCGGTGCTGAGGTGTTGGGCCGGCGGAACTGTACTTTCTGACTCGGAAACCTCCGCCAAGAACTACAGTGGAAGAGGACGCCAGGAACTTTTTGGGTTGTACTGTTCAAGACGAGGAAAAGTGCACAGCGGATAATTTTATGTTGAATAATATCATATGTATGTTAATGCATGAGCTATATATATATTTCGGGTACACAAGAGAAACGTTTTTTTTTTCTTTTCGATGGTGTTGGGCTGTACAAGAGACTGCAATAGTCTGAATTTCCCTATTACAGCTTATTCCCGGTTCTTCATAAAATCCTGATTAACTTCTACATCGGGGCCCGAAATAAACACACACGTCTACAAAAACTGCTATATCTAAAATTATGTAAATCTAATCTAAACCTAACTTGCATGTGTACCTTTCCATTCACCTGTATAATTCTACACAGAGAGGTTTGACACGTCCCAACAGTATGCATAGCAATGGAAATGATCAAAGATCATCTTTTCTTATAGCGCCTCTCATGACACATCGGCGCAACGTGATTTAAAATAAAACGAGGCAAAAGCAAGATCAAGAGAGGTGTTTACACAAATAATTATTACCGTAATAAAAAGTATGAATATATCTGGGTAGGATATGTATTGTCTCCCAGCAAATGGTAATTCTGTGCACGAGAGAACTTAAAACTCGGAGGTTTAAAATGCACTTAGACTGAACACAGCTATAGTCTATTGCTATTAGTAATACTAATAGAAAAATACTAGAATAATCCCAGATCTTCAGATAATCAATACCGAATCACAAATACGCTGTTGTATACTATAGCTGTCACACTTCTGTAGGTTGTATCTCATATTGGGAAACATAACGTTTTTGAGAGGTGCCTGTGAGTTCATTTAGAAATAAACAGCTGGTAATTCGCATCCATGTTATTAAATACACGTAAATATTTTTTTGAGGAAATGTTCAGATATCCAAAGATGACCTGCTTTCCCAAACCCGCTCTAGCAGATGCGCTCTTCAAAAATGTCTTCCGAAGAACCACGCCCGTTGAGGAAAGGAAGTCGGCGCACAGCTTCTTAAAACGACAAAAAATCAACTAGTTAATCTGTAGTCACTGGGCAGACAACAATATGGAAAATACAAGACACAAACATTTAAAAAACAAAACAAATCGAGACATGTCATATGATAAGTAGAAAATAGGTATTACAAATGGTAAAGTGGACAAACATAGTGGCATGTTAAAGTAATGAATATATTAGGAGACAATCACTTGACGGTCTTACTTTTTCTCTGAGCTTATAATATCAGACATTCAGGGTATTTGAAACAGCATTTTTTCCCCCAGAAATGATATGGAATTAATATGTATCTGTTTCAGGATTCACAACTTGCCGCCCAATAAAGGAAATATAGGAAAACACGTAAAATGTCTGGACGTTATTTCTCGCTCCACGAAGCTCGTCAAGCGTTCATACAAATAAAACATCACTGCCAAGTCTTTAGTTTACAACTAGCCTACATTCCTGTAGGTTGTATCTCATTTTAGGAAACATCACGTTTTCGAGAGGTGCCTGTGAGTTCATTTATAAATAAACAGCCGGTAATTCGCATCCGTGTTATTAAATACACGTTAATATTTTTAAAGGAAATGTTCAGATATCGAAAAATGACATCAGAAAATAGGAAACTGTATATTGTTTTCAAAACAAGGGCTTGTCGTGAGTATCGTTCCCCTACATCTGTAAACATTGTAAAGACAAAAACACACTTTGCACTCTGTGCAAGGACAGAAGTTTTAACTGGAAAAAAACTGGTAAGCGTCAGTATTGGGTCACCCCCGCCAGAGGGCGCTATTGCGCGTTAATTCTCTTTAGACGAGGAGCTGATGGTATCACTGCACAACTTTGTGATCTCTAATCAATAACTTCAGAAAGCAGTGGCGTGCAGTAGTGGTTCGGGTCCTTGACTCGCAGTTAGAAAATTGCCTGTTCACACCCCGCACGATTCACTGCTGTTATACCTTTCAGTAAGGCATGTTTTCTCAGATTGTTTCTAGAAAGTAATTTTGGATTGCAACATCAGTCAGATGTTCCTGGAGGGGGCGTCGTGTCTTCTGGTTTAAATTTCACCCTGGACTCCTAATGGTTTTTATTTGAATCAATTGGTCACTGAACTGGCCTCTATCACTGCTGTTTCCAGGCCTTAACGTGTTGAGGATCATACATTATCTATGAAACCAGGTGGTCTGTGGCCTAGTAGTAAAAGCCCTTGTTCTAATCAGGATACACCGTGACACAAGATGGTTTCATGCTAATTCTATTAAGGAGGAGATTCAAGATGATCCAAAAAGTTTCTTCTGCCCCTATAACACATGGGATTGATGAATACCCCCAGCTTTAATGTGCAACAGATTATTCTAACGCAGAGACAGGCAACCCTGTTCCTCGCCTGTGGTTGTTTCCTCTTTTCATTCTATCGTAGACCTTACTGATTTAATTGAAGCAATTAAGCAGAGAAGCCAATTGAAATGTGCCTTTAAGACTTACAGGAATGTGGTACGCAAGGATTTGACACAATCCACCATAAGACCACCTATAGACCATGTAGACCAGGCCACTGGTCTTAAAACACTTCATGTGTTTGATGCATTCAAAGCAGTTTATCTGAACATTGTCAACTGGAGCACTGCCACTGCACAGGAGATCAAATCCACCTTAAATTTCATATATGACACATCGATACCAATGTAACAAGTATTAAATGACATGCTTCTATATGTGCTGTTTGTACAACGGTGTGAGGTTTGATAACATGGTTTACACAATAATTCCATCTTTAGAACTGACCAGACTGCGCATGAATCCCAAGCCACTTCCGAGCGGCACGAGAAACCTCCATCATTTGGGTGACCGTCTGCTCAAAAACTACAGAACGCAACTGCCCTCAGGTGTAAAGAATCGAAACCAGCTGGTGGGATTCTCAGCCGGTCAGACTCAGCCGTTTTCGGGAAGCGATTTCTTGGATTTGTCCTTTCACTGCAAAAGGACACAAGACCCCTCCCGAATCCCCAAGGTGGAGAGGGGGCAAAGGCAGAAGAGAGAGCCCCCCCCCCCCTTCCTGCGTTTCATCGATGACGCCCCGCCGCGCTCGCTGTCGATCAGCGATGGGGAAAGGTGAACAGGTGCATTTCGTCCAAAAATGCCCCTTGCTGGACCGGACAGAGAAAGCAGGAAGGAGGAAAAAGAGGAGGGAGGGAGAGAGAGAGAGAGAGAGTGAGCACGTGAGGACCAGAGAGCTTCAGAAGACCCTCCCACACCCACACTGTGTGTGACAATGGAGTCAGTGACACACTTGTGGACAGGGGCCGTGACTCAAAAGGGGTCTCCATTCAAGTCAGGCCCCCTCCGCCCCCCACCCCCCTCCGCCACCTCTCTTTTCTCCGGTGATTAAACTCTCCCCAGCGCCTCGCAGCCCCTCCCCGGCAGCCGGGCACTTTCCCAGCCGCAGAAGGCTGTGAAAGTTCAGCCGGAGTTCCAATAACTTTTCACTGCGGGGTCAGAGGTCAGCCGAACGGGGGGCAGCGAGGTGAGGCGAGGGGGCCCGGGGTGGAGAGGGCGAGGCCACTTCCAGCATTTATTCCGAAATGATTTCCCCTGGACGACCGAATCGAGGTGCAGGATCCCAGGCCTGGTGGGGGGTCCCCCCCCACCCCCCCTCTCGCTTGGTTTACAGATGTGTGCCGGCGACCAAAGTGGACACAAAGAGAGAAAAGAGATTTGACCCCCCCCTCAAATCCACTCACTCCTCCCCACTTCCCCCCCCCCAACTCTTCATCACAAAGAGCTAACCCCTAGGAGACCAGCTGCTTGGTTCTGGGCCAAAACCAAGACCTCATGGTTGGTGCCGTGTGATCGATAACTACCACCTTACACACAGTTCATTCTGGGCAATCGTGTTCTCTCCCGGAGAGATGAGAAGGTTTTCAGGGAACGGGCGGGACCCGCCCGGGGAAGCTAAAGTGAGACTGCTGTTGCTTCACAGTATTTTCCAAATACCGCACCGGAGAGGTGCTTTCAGGACAGGGCCCTGTGCAAATATTTCAGCCGTAGCGCACTGCTGAGCGCTGTGGCTTTATACAGGAGGGGGGAAAAACAGCAGAGGATACCTCTGTCTGTGGTGCTTTTGCGCGAAAGCATCTCACTGCCTGGTATGGGAGCTGCCCCGCCCGGGATCCCAAAGTACTGCAGAGGGTGGTGCAGCTCATTACCGGCTGTGAGCTACCACACATTCAGGATATCTACTCAGCTAGGTGTCTTGAGAAGGCCAGGTCCATTCTCAAGGACCCCAGTCATCTCAGTCACAAACTGTTCTCTCTCCTACCGTCTGGTAAACGGTACCGAAGCATTCGGTCCAAGTCCAACAGACTACGGCACAGCTTCTACCTCCAGGCAGTAAGACTGCTAAACAGCCAACCTGCAGCTCCTTTAGCAAATCACCTGTAATGGCTACATGGACATACAGTTTTCATTGTATTCAGCATAACTGCACTACTTGGACATAAAATATTGCATACATCAAGGACACATAGCAGCTCTATTCATATTGAGTTGTATTCAATTTCTATTACATTATTATCTATTATCATGTAACCTTAATTTTGTGATTTTGGTGATTTTTGTGAGCTCGCAGAAAAGACATTTCAGTGCCAGCAACTACTGCTGCACGCTGTATTGTTGTGCATTTGATAAATAAACTTTGATTTGATGTGATCTGAATAAAACATCCGAGGAGAACTGTGTGCGGGATCCGCTTTGTAAACGCACAAGAAAAACAAGTCCTTTCCCTGCGGAGGAGGCTCTTGTCCTGTTACCCTCTGTGGCCACTGCCCACTTTGTGTGCACCCTAGAGAGCAATGTATCGCACCTTTGCTTACAATTCAGTGTCTGGATAACTGGGACAAGACATTGAACTCATGTTCTGCTTCAAAACTCTGCTGTCGGTTTGTCGGTTCATTTCAAAGTTTCCAAATGAATCCAAAGCATTGTCTTTTGAATTGGTT
Organism: Atractosteus spatula; assembly: GCF_055471065.1. NCBI lineage: Eukaryota > Metazoa > Chordata > Actinopteri > Semionotiformes > Lepisosteidae > Atractosteus > Atractosteus spatula. Next base: position 13,986,599 of record NC_142728.1, on the reverse strand, counting down.
TCCAGGTTTCCATCCAATGGGTCTCATATATCCAGTGGATGGATAAGGTTAGGCTAAGGTACGGCATGTTGATGGATTAGCATTACAGGCCAGTCAAGCTTAAATGAAGTCTGTTGCTTAGTTTGACTTATTTGGACTGAACAACGGCAGACACGTCTTTACTCAAAGGATGACGCTGTCCGGGAGAAGAATAAACCCTTTCCAGGCCATGTTGTTGAAGCCGATAACTTCACGAAATGCCTGGAGGAGATCCCTGAGTCAAGGTGGCACAGCCAAGGAAATGAACAGAATGGCTTCCTCTCTTTGGTTTACCGTCCATGTTCTGATCAGTCGTAGCCGCTGTGTGTGCGTTCACACTCAAGTTGGCACTTCAGCCTTCACTGTGCCTTAAAACACCCAAGCGTCAGGGCCACATGTGTCCTAGCAACAGGTTGCGCTGAGAGGTGAATGAGGGCAGTCATGAAACGTCTGCAGCTACTCTGGAGTCAGCCCGAAGGAGAACGGACTGGTATCTTCCCGCGCCCAAACGCGTGTCCTGTTAAAAGAACTCAGCCCCTGAAGTCCTCAGCAGAGATTAGGAGGAGAATGTAATTAGTCGATAATCACTCAATGATTCAAAATCAGGAGTGTTGTGGGAGTGTGGAACATGTTATCTGGCTAGGAGGATAAAGCCAATACCTTAGTTTCTTTCAGTGAAAGACAAGATCTTCAGATCAACGCACGACTAGCGAGCAAAACAGGATTGTTGGGTCCAGTAGCCTTTCTTTCATTTGCAGAAAAAAGACGTCAACAGTGCAGTGAAAAATCTCTTTCGAATATGCCCTGATATCCTACATGTCACCTACGCATTGAAACCCAACGGCTCAAAACTGGTCCTTACTCCCCCTGATGAGCACTGTCACCTCGATCTGCCATGTCGCCCAAAACCAGATCGCCTTCGCCGAAACGGAAAGAGCTGGGATTTCAACTTTAAGTGAGGATGAGGACAGACAACCCTGAGTTTCTTTCACCTCGGACTGTGGGCGCTTTTCCCCCTGGAGTTGCCTGGCAACCTCCCTGCAGAAGCGAAGGAATGCGTCTCTGCTCTAAGTCAAGAGGGACGAAAACAAACCAGGCCGAGATGAGGCCAGAGGAGGATATGCCCACTTTTTCCTGACTCACTGCGTAGAGCTCTTCCACACATCCCAGCAGTAATGTCTAAAGCAACATCCGGGAAAGGACTAGAGTAACTCACAATATAGTTTACAGGCCTGGATTTGCTTGGGCCTGTGGGATTTGTGTTCCCTTATTTGTTCCTGTTGAAAAAAAAAAAGTTTAAACGTCACAATATCTGTTACATCGACTGACATGTTCTGACCTGTTAGGGGTCAACATTATTCACTTTGTTTTTTTTCCATCTAAAGTGTCTGTCTCCTTGTATGCCAGTCGCATACAAAGCCGAAATCTAAAAGTCACAAACATTCAGCTCCTATATACATATATACACCATATACATCCCCATGCACAGTTCACACCTCTCATTCTGACCTACAGTCATTTGATCCACTTTTACACATTTAATTATGTTATATTAAATAAATCGCTGTACGAATTTTTTCACCCACAGGTTTTTCTATCAGCTTTATGTATGACCCCCTATATTGGGGCAGTTATCACATATTACTTAGAGTCTGCAATTATAAGAAGAAAATCTATATCCTAGTTTTGATAGAGGACAGCCCTGGGCAAAAAGTAACATATTGACACTGCATAATAGCATGCTGCTGCCAGAGAATGTATTATTGATTAGTCCTTGAGGTTTGAAGAGTCTTCGGTCTCCCTAGTGTTCATTATTGCTCACAGAACTAATAAACCACTCTCAATTTCAAACAGCTGCCTCTCTGCACATCTCCGATGTGACACAATACAGCGTAACACCCCAAAACTGCCACAACCAGAAACTTCCCCTAAGTACGCTTATAAGCTTTGCTTCATAAATATCTGTGCACACATGCGCTTTTATTTTAAACGGTGTGGTGGCTCTGTGGCTCAGGATCTGCGCCTGTGGCTGGAAGGTTGCTGGTTCGTATCCCGTGGCCGGCAGAGGAATCCTACTCCGTTGGGCCCCTGAGCAAGGCCCTTAACCCCAACTGCTCCAGGGGCGCTGTATAAATGGCTGACCCTGCGCACTGACCCCAAGCTTCTCTCCCTGTCTGTGTGTCTCATGGAGAGCAAGTTGGGGTCTGCAAAAAGACAAATCCCTAATACAAGAAATTGTATATTGCCAATAAAGTCAACCAAGTACTTTTGTTCACCTAAAACACTGCTAGTTGCACTGCTCTCCCAGAAGCCCTGTGATTTTGAGACACAGGGGACGTAATGCCAACTGGAAGACAGACTCTAGCCCACCTCCTGCTCTCCAGTTGCAGGTAGTGTCTGTCTATCCTCAGGGCTCACAGCCGCAGGAGATGAGAAGTTGCCGGCAGGTTCTGCACAGCACTGTCCTGTGCTTCCTCGCCAACTCCATCCCAGCTAGTAAGACTGGTCATCGTCAGTCAGAGGCACTTCCTGAACTCCAACATGCATCCCCATGGATCCTCAAGACAGCGTAACTCTGGCTGTGGAGAAGGCTGTATTTGCACATTCTCATTCCAGCCCAACTCTTAAACGTGCCAATTAAGCTTATAATTGGTGCTTCTCCTTTTAAGAGATTATAAATTTTGGGGGTCTCTAGGACTGAAGGTGAATACTTGTGTATAAGAGTTTGTTTGGAGTATTTTATTGGTTGACGTGCAGGGGAATTCGCTTCCTGTGTGTCTGACAGTTCCTTAAAATAATGCTATAGCCTATAGGTGTCATCAATCTGTGCCTAAAGATCACGTTAGCCTTGACCAATCGATAACAGGTCCAATTAAGAAACTGAATGTTTGCTTGGAATAAAAACCGGAGATGTCCGTAACTCTCCGGGACCAGGGATGGGGGACCCTCTCTTACCAGAAACGTCTGATTTGAAATATTGGGGATATTTCGAATTTCAAAGTAGGCAGGCGGTGAAGTATCATAAACTTCTCCTCTCAGTCAGATGATATCAGAAACAGCCGGCGAAGGAACAGAAAAGATTGCTTTTCATTGCCAGCCATCTCCTTCAGTAACCTTTAATGCCCAGCCATCAGAGACCTGAGACCTCAAACACTCACTACTATCTGTAGTTCGCAGAATTCTTCAGATACAGCAGGGATGCTGAAATTATTTTAAACAATACTTAGTTTCAGCTGTGAATGAGACTCAGTTACCACGATCCTATACCTGCATGTTGATCAAAAGCTACACTGAATTAATGTAATATAATTCTCAATTGAGCTCACAAAACGCAATCCAATAGTCACAAAAACCATACGGGGATTTGCCCTCTCTTTTGAATCAGTGCCATCCTAGCTGTCTTTACTGTAAGAAGAGGGAATAAGAATAAGTTCTACTACTGGTCATGGGAGGATCTATCAATCAGGAAATCCATTTGCCCACACATGGGATTTTCCAAATTCCAAAAAAACTCCTCCAAGTCCCTCTTGCTGCTCTGCCAAATAGTTGCTACGGAAAAGCCGAAAGTCTAATAATCCTTCGCACCTTAAAAGTGCATTGTGAAATTAGCTATCACACACACAGTCTTTGAAATGCCTCCCTTCAGGACGGGCTTATTAACGGACAGCTTGGCTGTTTTGTTCTCTTCGGTTACTCATCCCTCAGTAGTTCTGTTTTATTGCCAGTCCTGCTGCTTTTAATTTTTCAGCCCACGGAACTTTAAATCTTCCAAGTTAAAAATTGATTTCTGAAAGGCGGGCTTGCGCCGGACAATGACTCCGATGCCTTTTGCCCAGACTGTTGATCGGACACAGTCTGGAACCTGAAAACCTGGGATATGTCTAAGAGTTTGCAATTTTCCATTAAAAAGCAATCCTACTAGGAAAATTAAAAGCCTAGCCTTACTGAAAGAGCATTCGCTAGCCAATGAATGTGCTTTTTCAGTGTTGCCTCTGCTGGCTTTCTGTAGATTCACAACTGAGCCTTTTCAGGTACGGAACAAGTAATAGGTTTATTTCTTGCTGCAAAGAGAAGAAAGAAAACAGAACGTTTCGGCCACGAGGCCTTCACCCACCTGAAGCCGCTCACACCTGAAGAAGGCTGTGTTTCACGCTGATGCAGCTACCCACCTGAAACATCTGCAGAAGTTCAAGCTTCATATTTTCACTTAAGAAGCAACTTTGCTTTCTTCTGCTTGTTTGAGTTGAGATGGGAAATCAAGAGTATGCAAATTGTTCATTACAAGACAACAAACATAACAAACGCCAGTTAGAACCTCTTGTGAATATTACTAGCGTCCTTTGTCCTGGCGTTTACCAACTTTTACTGTCATTGGCAATTAGTCCTGACCTATTAACTTGTGAGTTACTGTTATTATCCACTGTAAAGGCAAGAGAGCAGTTCCCATGCAAACTTCTGTATTAAGAATTCAACAACTATCTGTAATGCCATTAATATTTCATAACTTGCATAAAATCAGTCTCAATTAATGAATAATTTTCTTAGCACATAAAATGCGCTCCAAACTGGAAAAACACTGAGCACCATCCTTTCTAGGTCTCGTTTTGCATTGGCCTTACACTGATAACATTGACACCGACACATATGCGCAACATTAATTCTGGAGAACAGGGGCAGACGGGAATTTTCAGGATGGTAAGATGTTGCTGAACTTAACCACAGGTGCTCTAGCAGCTGTTGTCAAGTTAAGTACGAAGGGCGCCTTTGATAAAAATTCTCATTTCGTTTGCCAGCCTAGGTGTTCAAACAACAGAATCACTGTGCAGTTTGTGACAGCCCGTATTAAGGCTCACAGGAATCACACTCTCTGAAGCTGTTAATGTTTGTGTAGTTTGTGATTACTGTTTTAAGCTAGGGTGTCTTGTGAGTCTCTAAGAGGATCTCAGTTTTGAAGAAAAGTACTATATACTGTATATTCAGTTTATAGTTACAACTTCTAGTCCATGGGGGAACATATCCTTAAATTTTACTGCAGAATTACAAAGCTATAAAGCTAGAAAACGCTGTGTGCACGTAAATGTCTCTCTGTGAATCTTTCCACGGGTTTCGTGATGCAGTTTTTCAAACCGTGGAATAACGTTGGGCTTGCAAACATAGTGTTCTACTGTTCTAACAGTACACTGCCCCCCAAAAATGTAGCACTTTCTGTGAGACACGGTGGCTTTAAGAGTAACGTTTCCATTTGCAGCTGTGCTTGGTGAGGACTGTGAAAGATTCATTACCCAGAACACAATAGACATTATTGCATTATTGTTGCGTTGAGAAAAGCACAATTGTTGCGTTCGGGAGGGAAACAACAAAGAAAGGGAAAACAAACGCGAGCTCTTGAGAATCTGGGGAGCCGAGTAATTGAAATTCCTTTGAAACAAATACCATTTCATGTCAGGTTGAGTGAAGAGCATAAAAACCCGAATCGCCATTAAAGACAGATCTTACCGTTCGCCCTTCTGGCTTAATATTTGCACTTTGAAGTTTTTAGGACTGCCTTCGAAAAAGTTGCTGACCACTTCTACATGCGTTCAGACACTCATTTCTGACTTCTTTTCAGTTTTCAGAAAGGGGCAAACTGGTGTATTCGATTACAGAAAAGCATCTTGGAGTATACTGGGGATCTTAATGCATTAAAACGATTGTTCGTGCATTATTTAATCAACCTCCTAAAATTAAATGATTGCCAAATAAAGAATACAGTGATTTATTCGATTTATCAAACGTTCACGGGAACGCCTGTGATCCGAAATCAGTAATGAACGGATGAGAACGCTATGTCCCCAAGAAATCGGAGACAGGCTTTAACAAACCCAGATTACATTATGCTTATTGACGTTTAACTTAAGAGATCGTTGTTTCGAAGTGTTATCATTTTGAATCAGAAATATGGTGTCGCGACACACTCTTCTAAGCATGACTGCTAAGCATTGGTGAAATCAGAAGCTGCTACTTTTATTTTACTGGCGTAAATAAGCAGAGCTAGAAGCAGAAGGAAGAAGGCTCATCTGTTTAGGACCCTGTGACACATCTGCAATGCCCGATACCTACAGGGCAACTTTCAAAGTGCTCTGTTGCGCAATTCGTCCATCTTTTCTAGTTCCAAATAAACCCCCGTTAATTTCCCAAGACTTCGTCTCCGTGGCACAGTGGGGGGAAAATCTCTTTCAGAAACCCCGTCACTGTACTCCAAAGCAAAAAAACAACAACTTTGAGATCCTCACTGGAGATGTTCTGACTGCCCACGGAGGCGATAACGGGCAAGTTTCTAAATTATGAGTGATATTCACACGAATCCGGTTTTCATCGGACGTGCTGTAGAGGTACTTAAAAGAAAGAGGCTTTCAAGAATTGTTTCGATTAACAGTTCCATAGCCCGGGATCGGTCCACTATGGAAAAGCATCAAAGGACTGACCACCAGGGAGTGGGGATTCTCACCTTTTCTTCTGGGAGAAAAACTAGTATGTCGGTGATGAGCAGTAGTGAGACGGACACCCCTTAAAGGTTTTACGAGAACACTAAATGCAGATAGAGACAACTGAGAGCGCTTTCCTAATCCCCTCAGCACAATAATAAAAAAATGGTTTACTGTAAGGATCCGTGACAGTTCGTTCTTGTCATTTCCCCCATCCCATTGTCAGGGATGAATTGTCGTCTGTCTATACTATCACAACAAAATCCCCGATGAAAAGATCCTTTATGTTTTGGTATCTATAAACTCCTGATCTTTACTGATGACGAGGAACAGCCCGAACAGACTCTCGGCACAGCAACAGAACTCTTGAACTGGTCGGTATTTGTGGAGTTCCGACACCACACATCACATTTTCAAGAAAATGTCCTTCTGGTTCCTTCTAGGTAGAGGAACGCGGCAAATTGCAATTAACGAAAGCCTGGCCGATGCACTGTAATTTAGGCAACAGACCCAATAAACGGGATAGTTTGTTATTCCAAAATGTTACAACTTCATAAAGAAGAATTTAACAATGATGTGGGGGCTTGGGGGACTGTATCAGGCTAAAAAAACAAAACACATTGAGATGCTGAATGAATTGGAACTTGATTAATCGAGATTTTTCATATCGCTGTGTTCCCAGGATCTGGTATTATTAACGCGTCAGGCGGGTCACATCGCCATAATCTCTATATATCTAAGGCTCCCCCTCGGTAAATTATTCTGACACGGAGCAGAAAAGGCGGCAGCTCTTTAAGGAGCGAGTCGATGGGGAAAACCAGCGCTGGGAAGTTATCCCCCCCCCTCCTCCCCGAGCAAAGCAAAGGTTAACCTGCCCCCTTCTTTTGAGAGCGAGACGGGTGAAAGGAGAGAGCGGGGTGGCTTTAAGAAGGAGGGTCCGGGATCGAAGGCGGTCGCTGCGAGATGATTAATCGGTGGTCAGTGCGCAGAGAAATGAAAAAAGGGCTCAGTGACGGGTTGGCTGCAAAAACTGCAGCGGGCGCAAGAAGTATCATTCCGCCGTTTGATTCAATTAATCAGTGCAAATGGCCAGCGCCGGAGATACGGGGCGCAGACCCAGCCTCCCGAATTAGACCTGGTTACTGTGGAGGGTTTCTTAAAGGGGAAAGTCGACTCACCGTGCGCCAGATGCTCCGTCAGTTCTCTTGAGTTTTCTCCCGGTTGCATAAATAGTGCAGCTCGGGCTCAGCTACCAGTTTCTGGGACCAGTACTGATTGGGAGGCAAGCGGGTAGAAATCGAGGTGGCGCCGCGCTTCACGCCTGAAAGCGGTTCGAGTTGGAACGAGTCAGCGATTAGCGGTGGTTTAGCGGCGAGTAACGTTTTCTAAACGGCCTCGGTAGATCCATCGCTCTCCTGTCGTGTTTGTGCTGCTGTGCACTGGTATCCTAAACCCGAAAGCTTCGGTGCCTAGATCACAACAAAGTATGTTCATTTCGGCGGCGGAACCAAAGTTATTTGACAAATTGCTTGACTCGTCCCTGTTTTTCCACCCTCAGTGTCGATAACGCAATAACGTCTGTAATTAACTACTTTTCATGATGGACGTCAAAGAAGCGCCAGACTCAACGGTGAAATATTTGCTAAAACACTTTATAGTAGCGCTGTGAATCATTTATACTAAGCCGAACAGCAACGTCTGAAGATCCACAAAGCATTCATTCTCAACTCTGGTTTTCAAAATTGCTCCTCCTGTGTCAATTGAACACTTATTCAATTAAACTGGAACTCTCGGGATATTTCGTTCAGGTCATATAAAGTCCACCATTAGATTAATTTGTGGGTTTTTCAGAACTTAATGCCAACATCTTGTCAGCTCCCCCCCCCCCCCATGTTAGGTTAAATGATCTCTGTGTGTAATTGTGATGTGCCGAATGTCATTTTGTAACTGTTCTGTTGGATATCTATATCCAGTTGATGTCACTTAACAGTATTCCAACGACAGCCTGTCGGTCTTTAGGAACATTCAGAAAGTAAGGAAAATGAATGGGAGTATTAATGTCAATAATTAAAAATAAAAATAAACAAATAAAAAATGATGTCAGCAGTTGCAGAACTAATCTTCAACCTGGAGCGTTATCCAAGTCCGGACTACGTGCAAATTCCACCGAAGGTCAAAAACATATAGTACAATTCACTGAAAGAGACTTTGAATCAGTCCCACGTCTAATTTGCTTTTTACAATTTTTGGGGCATTTTCTCTCCCTGGGCGCCCGAGTGTGTACAAAAATGTCTTTGCTTCAGCCATAGTTAAATTCAGCCTAATGGTGGCGTTGCTTTCGACACATCGAAACTTGGCAGGTGCAAAGTTGAAGAGGTAACTGCAGGGAAAGAAATATACCAGTAATAATAATAATAAAATAATAATAATAATAATAATAATAATAATAATAATGTATCATTTTCGTATGCACATCGAAAACAAAATGATTCCTTATTTTACATTGAATTGTTGACGTGAACGTACACAACTGTGCACCTCGGACAGAAACAAAAACGTGCATTTTTTAAGAAGTGCCTGGTTACGGCATTGCACAAGTTGTTGCCTCTCCGAGTGGTGAAAACAAACGTCATGTAGTTTTAACAAGGCGTTTGCCGTTGAACACACAGTATATGGATTGTAGAGGCGAGAGAGAGAGAGAGAGAGAGTAGGATAGGGGGGAAAAAAGGGAAAAAAAAGGCTGTTGTGTCTTTAAGAAGCTGCTGGTTTCTGGTTTGCAGCTGCTGGCTTGTGTGCTGTGCAAGACAGTGGAGATTCATTACTTCCAAAGCACAATGGACATTTATCACCCCGTGGTGTTATTCAAATTCAGTACCAAGCGAAGATCATCCCCATTCGCTTCCCTCGACTCTCCAGAGCAACACAGTTATTGTTTGAGGAGCTACAGAAAAGCCGTCGGAGGAGAGAGCGGCGACTCAGTGTTATTCCAAAAGAGGCGTCCCATCCAGCCAGCGCCGGGTTCTGCGGACTCCGGGTCTTCTCCTGATAAATATTACCTCTTTTTCCACCTCCTATCCATTTTTTTTTCTGCCTCTCTGTTCCCTGCGAGCAAAAGGAGTGAGGATACAGCTATAAGGGCATGGGAATCTGGAAAAAGAAATGCAGGGCGATCGTTGTTTTATTTTTATTTTTTTTTAGATTTTTTTTAATCTCTTTTCCTGCCTAAGAACGATCATTCTGATTAAAAAAAAACCTTAAGCCTAACACTCGCCACTAAGACGCAACTGTTTTCTCTCCGTTTTTTTTTTTGGTCTTTTTGAATCGCAGCTAGCAGGACTGCTCGGGGGACTGAAATTCTTTCATCCCTCTCGATCTCGCCAATGTGGAAAATGAACGTTTTTTAGCACAGGTGCAGACATAGCGAAAAGCCGCCGATCCACCACAGTCTGGACTTTGAAGAACGCCTCGTGTCTTTTATTTCATTTTTATTATTTTTTAAGAGTCTTGTTTCTTAATTGTGTACTGATGCAAAATAGCACTGAAGCCATACTAAACGGTGCTGGTGGACAGCAAAGATTGTAGTCAAGTGTCGACAACTGTTCCTTAAGTTTCTCTTTTATTCTCGAGATAGAATGTGAATACGCAAGAGCGGATAACATAAATCGCCTTTTTAATCTTTATTTATATAATCTATATTTAACTCGTTGTAAAGTTGTTTTGTTTTGTTTTTTTACAGAATTGTGAGACACACTGACGTAAAATATGCGGGTTCCAATTCTGAAACAGTTGAAGAGGCTCGGAATGTCTAAATGTTACTGTATCAAAGTATTTATTATTTAATCCCCCCCAAAAAACACATCTTCTCTCTCCGTTTGAATATTAGCTCGTGCCTTGTATTGGTGATGTGGTAGGTTTCATAAAGGCGAGGACGACCTGTTAAACTGGTTGTTTTAAAAACTTAATTTTACGTTTGAGAAATTCGCGGCTGAAAAGTCGATATTTTAATTTCCACCTATGTAGGCCTACAGTAAATTATTTAGTAGGTGCACGGAAAGGATATGCACAGTGGAAAATCGACGTACCGTGGACAGCTGTCGTGACAGGAATTGGAGCAAAAAAAATAAGTTTTACATTTTAGTTTGAGGGGTTTAAACGCTAGATAACGATGCTGCTTAAATGTGGTATGAATTATAGTTGTTATTCTGCCTATTTTGAAAAAATGTACATTTGCTTATTGGTACTTTTAGACAGCACATTTAGATCCTGCACTGGGGAAATTTAACTTGTTTTTTTATTTTTATTTACTCTTGAATATTTCAGGATTTCTGCTGTGGATGGGACATGCTTTATTTCTGAGACTGGAATCCTAGAAACTGATTGTCCAAACGCAATTCTTGTGCAATTTTGAAGTAAAATCCAAGAATTGTGGCTGGACATCTGTTGCTGGAGGTTCATATTCAACTTAAATTGCTCTTATTGTTCTCAAACGATCAAAAGATTGTATGTTGTTTAATTTTGCAGGCAGCCAGAAACACGTACGTTGTAGCTTTCAAGCTACAGCAAAAAGAGACAAAAATGGATTTGAAACCCGTTTAAACCTGAAGAAAGTTACAAGTGATTTATATTTTCGCAGTGTTACAAAACGCAAAGGACTTACGATGTTGGCTACTTACTGGGACATGTTTTAAGGGATTAAAAATTCCTCAAGAGCTAGTTTGAACATCAATACTTTATGAAGAGTAATTACTATGCGTTACATAATCAAATATTTATACATTTCATATCTATTTTGTACTTTCGGAATACAAGTTATTTATTCTTAATCGAGGATGTTTAATTTAGGATAATTCATTTACGATTTGTTCACCTATGGTATGTTCTTCAACTTTCGAAACAGGCTATATGTATATTGAAGAATCGTTTCGCTAAATATCGATGATATAGATGAAAAACGAGTATATTAGCACGATATCCCCGAATCTGCAGGTCATTTCGTTCGAAACAGAAAAGTGTTGTAATTCATAGTACTTTAGACAACCACATCTTACAAAAGCATTGGGAAATACAGCGTTTCATGGCGAGAACTCGAATCTTTCTCACTCATTAGGGTCGCATTTATTATCCGTGTGAAAACTAATTCTTTTGACGAATTCGAAAAAGAAAAGTAACAAAATTAACCTGCGCTGACCAAGAGAATTAAAAAGCCGCAAAAAGAAACATTTGACACACGCACACGGATAATTATAGAATATGTTACAGCTGGAAATGAAGGACTCAACGGGGTTTTGTTAATCCTTTTGGAAACAATCAAGGCTAGCCGACTGTCTATAATAAAGGAAAAAGCCTAAATAGCTGTTCACAGCACGTGTTTATTGGGTTGCAGAGAATTTCCTCAGTGGTATCCGCCTGTATGGTTATCAATTGAGGCGTTTTTTAAAAGGCCTTTTTATTTTTCTCATTCTCCACTGTGTTTGAGCGGTTAATGGACATTCAGAAAATAACGCTGAATTTAACATGCCATTTACGTGCATATTCTGTTCATTTCGATGTTCCATAATGTCAAGCCATCCAACTTTTTGGAGGGGGGAAATACGCTATTCTGTTGTTGATTGATAAATACCCAGCTTCGTAGTTTTTTTTTTAAATTCTGTTATATTTGGAACAATATATATAGTTCGGCTAAGACACAGTTTGACAAAAAAAAATTGGGAAACAAAACTTGGTTTTTATATTTTACATTGTTCACGGAATTGTTGGTAGATGGGGGAGGGAAATGTGAAGCAAGATACTTAAGTGTTACGCCCGTTGACATTCCTTTTTGTTTACTTAAATAAAAAATGAGAATTGTACTACAAACGAGTTTTTAATGAGTAAATATATGCAGAACTATCTGCATATCCGAGCCACCGGCGCCACAGTCAAAAGCGTGCTCTGCTGTCAGTTGGGTGACGTTACTTGGGAGCCAAATGGCTGGTAGCTTAGATACAGGGGCTCTTCTAACCACGTGGGCAGCAAAATGGTGGGCCTTGTGTCAAATTTTTTTCAGGTTGAACTTTTTCCCCCCTCTCTGATCTTTCTCTCGTCCCCCAAAACGAATGCATTCTAGTGCAAAGAACAACTGTTACGACATCTTTCGACGTGTACGTTTGGCAAACATTTTGTGAACTCAGCCTTGCTCATTGACACACTTGCATTTATAACCGACTGGACGTTATCCCCTCCCTTTCGGAAGGGTGCACATATTGTTAAATAACCGACACATACGGGAAGAAGTTTTTATAATACTAAACCTATTAATATGTTAAAAAAAATACTTCTTCGCGGAGATTTTGACTTGACAGCCTGTTAGGAGATGGGCAGAAAGATCCTAACTTTTACAGACCACTGAATTGGTGGCGTTATTGTTCATACGGTATTGAACTAGGATGAAATTGTGTAATTGGAACATTTAACGCGGGTATAAAAAATCGCCTTTGATATTTTTACACCAATGGCGCGGTGCCCTCTTCGAGAATTGCACTTCATTCAATGAAGTGCGTTTTCAGAAAGAAGACTCCAGCAAGATGGACCCGGACAGCAGCAAAATCTTACACAACTTTGAGCTGAATGTTTTCCCGTCAGTAAGGCGTGCCATGAGCTAAATTAAACCGCGCACGGGCCTAAGGCACACAGTCATCAGGCTGGCGTGGAGCGGCTCGGCTGTCCTCCGGGACAGGCCGCTGTTTTTCACCTCCCTTCCTCGGCGCGACACGGAGCTGCGGGTCTGCGGCAGCGGCCGCCATTAAAAAACTGCGCCATAAACCGCCGCGCGCCCGCCGGGCTCCTCCTGCTCGAGCGAAAATCGCGGATTGCGACGTTGAAAACACGGCGACTCGTCGCCAGAAAAAAAAAATATTTTAAATATATATATATATGAAAAAACCGCGATTTCTTTACTTCCGCCCGTCTTTTAGTCTTCCGTACGAGATACGGAGGCGATGCCTCAATTCGGGGCCGACATTTGAAAACAATCACCATTAGCGAAAATGAACGGTGGTGTCGTGTGAGCCTCCGGCTCTGGCGAGAGGCGGAGAGGACGGTCTTTTAGGCCTCACGTCGGCGCCGGTACCATACCAGTGATAACGTTACTTGATTAAAAAAAAAGATTGCGCAGAAATACATCAACTACTCGGTTTATTTAGACGCAAAGATGACAAATAAGCCTGTACCCTTATTTTGAATTAAAACTCTAAAACCCAACTCCCCCCCCCCCAATTCCCCGAACACAGGCGAAGCCTGAAACAGGTGGTGTCGAACTGTATCCGTCTTAAAAAAGCTTCTCACACAGACTGTGTACAGTGAACATGATGGCTGTGACCATTCGAGGATAGGGGGGAAGGGGGGAAAAAAAGCTATTTTTGAAGCCGAAGGGTTTGCCCTAAAAAGACCTCTTAAATTGTAATCGTTGCGAGATCATTTCTCTTGAAGGAGCGGTTAGCTGTAGCCCCTTCTGAGTCTTAACGCCTTCTTCGAATTTTAGTGCATGCAAGTTCTACCGGTTAAATTAGTAGTTATTATGTTGATTAATATTTCAAAAAGAAGTGAGTACGTCCGGAATGGTGTTAAAACCGTTTAGCTTCAAAACCCAGTTGCTAAGGTTTATAAAGAACTTGGGGTTGGGTTGGTTGGCCTATATAATCATTTAACACCCCACGCGTTTCTCCTTTTCGGTTATGTTTGTGGGGAGGGGGTGTTATTCTAGTATTCACCGCAGGTTTGCGCCAAAACATGCAGGTGTCCCTAAGCCATTTTTTATAAAGTGTTTTCTTCATACATAGGCCTATATACGATGAGCCGTGTTTGTAAGTGTACAACAGTTAGGCCACAACCCGTCTCCCTATTATTTTGTAGCCGTCACGCACAATTTCTTAAGGCACTAATCCGGTTGGATGTTACAGACTCAGCAAGTTACAAAATCGAAAACCTCACACCAAGATCTTTTAACTCTCGTCTTTCCCCCCAAACAAACACACACAAATTCGACACAACACGTCGATGATTCGATACGGTAATAATGTATCACAATAAATGACAGCACCTCATCACACAGGTCTAAAGGCTAAGAGAAGCATTTTAAAACAAAATCTGCGAGTCTTTTTTTTCAGATGCTAAATATATAGTTTGACGCGAGTTTTTATATCCCATGCGAATCCTGTGAAGATTTCCAATACAACTCACGACGGCGTACCTGAATTATTTTTATTGCTAGTCACAAAGACAGATGTGTACGTGCACAGGAACTGGTTCAAAATGAGCCAGGTCAAAAAGCAAGCAGGTTCCTTGTCCGTCTTTGGGGAAACATATTCGTAGAGCTGTTTAAAAAAAGATATTTGAATAGGCTGGACGCAACGGACGAATCTCTTTTAGAGGCGAATAGGGCTGTTTTGGTCATTCTTCATCTGCGATTACAAGTGGAAAAAAGTGCCACTGTATTATTATTATTATTATTATTATTATTACGGCTAATAATAACAGCATAATCGTCATCAAAGTGTGATGGTGTTAAGCAAAATGACGAAATAAGCAAAGTTTCTCTCATCGTCATGAGAAACCTTCCCCCGGTGCGTCCGCAGCACCTGCTGGCAGGCTCGTGGCGGGCACGAGGAGCGCACCTTGCGGCGCCCATAAACTACCGCGCGTGACGGCATTAATAAACGGCTGACGTTTATAAACGTATAAAAACAAAACCGAACCGCGCTTGCTCAAGTCGCATTGCTGCCGAACAGTTGCTCAATAACCGAAACCAATAAACCGATTAGGGAATGCAAAGAATGATGCAAAGCCCACACACACACACAAAAAACAAAAACAAAACAACAACAACAACAACTCAAGAATAATTATTAAAAACCAAACTGACGGAATTCACCACCGCGAAAAATGGTATACAAAGCAAGGCACTCGGAAATAACGACACCATTCATTCGAAGATGGACTGTGGAGGCTGTTAGCGGTCAGCTGGGCAGCCTCCTTTGCTAGCCGAATTTCTCACGAAACTCGGGAGCCAATTTTTGCCGGAGAGATGGAGGTGAAGTTTTCGCTGGGGGTCCCGTCAAGAACTCGCGCGTCCTCACGAACTGGCGAGGGCACAATCTCGAAGTGTTCACGAAAAAGCAAACGTTGAAAAACGCGGCTCCTCTCAGTATTTCGAATAATAATAATAATAATAATAATAATACTCATTAATCCGTTCATGGATAATTTATTGAACAATTGTAATGGGATTAGCACACAAATGCAAACATTTTAGGAAGTCCTAGCGTGTTAGGTGGGGCCCAGTCGATATGTTAAGAGAAAAACTCTGCCCGTCTTTCGCTGGCCTTTAGACAAGGGAAAAACCGCCAACGCTAAGATATTTTTCCTTTTAGAACTCACAGATGCTCTGGCTCTTTAACAGTGCACCCCGACCGACTAATGAGAGGTATGGCGGCACAAATGCAGGCCTACACGTGAGATTCCTGGCTTTTACCTTCATTTTCGAATGAGGTCTGCATTACACGGGTGTGCTGTTTGAATAAGGCTAGGTGGTTTATTTTTTTTTTCTACAGACATTCTTTCTTTGCGCTGCATAAACATGCAAAGAAACGACGCACCCGCAGATCCCGGTGAAAAATAAACGTATTTCTCGGGGGGAAAAAAAAAATCTGTCTGGAAACGCTAGCTGCTAGTTCGTTTTGACGGTTTAAGGAGACCTATTTGTAAAGGTGAGCGAGGATGAATCTTCTCGGCGCTGTCTTAAAACCGCACGTCGCAAAATTGCCGCACCGATTTCGATAAAGGGCTCGCGTGACGGAGAAAGCCTATACATTAAAATAAATGATTTAATTAAATAACCTCAAGCCAAACTGATTAAGAAACGACACCAGAAAAAGGCTTTAATTACATAAGAATGAAGAATATCCAAAGTGCCTTGGATATCTTTCCTTTTGTTATCTTAAATATTTTATTTGGCTACAGGGTAAATATAATGTCGTTATCGTTAGGATAATATAATGACGCTGCTTAATTTTGCTCCTGGAGTCATAAATATGTTTTTTCCTATTCCGCTTAGGACCACCAACAAACGATAAATCTATCGAATTAAGAAAAGAAAGGATTCTTAAAGCTAGATAAAATGACTGTCGAGCTAATGGCGATTTCTGTGTGGTATTAAAAAAACAACAACAAAAGTTAAAAGGCTTCCGATTTAGACAGAGTTCACACCAACACAAATACATTTCGCAACCTTGGATGCGAGTGCTATTTCTAGAATGTTTTTTTTTCCCGGTTCAATACCTCTTTGGTAATTAATTTCGAATTAAGAGGAATGCAACCAATAACCAATAAGACCATTCGATCGCATCATTCGAATAAAAGCGGTTTACTAATATAGTACTACAAATCAAAGTGTTCTTCTGTCTCCTCCAGCCGGTTGCTGGGATTTTCCCAAACGAAAACAAACGTGTCGTGGCTCTCTCAAATTCGTTTCCCTCCCCACCTCACGTTTAATTAATATGTAACAACTAATTGTCGATGATTAATCGATACCGCTATGGAACTTAAAGAAGGAACGATCTAGTCGGGCTATAACATGCTTTTCAAAACATTTCGGGGATACTTCAGCTTTACTGTAAACGCTGCTGTAATACGTGCCCACACGCTCAGCTGTTTTTGTGTTGTTTACTGCAGAACTCATCTGGAACAGCCCTCTATGGAAACGGTTTCGAAGGGCGCTATAGGACAGACAAGACTGATAAGTCACACATGTTACAGTTCTGTAAGAGAAGTATTCGGGGCCAGTCCACGGGCTGGGAGAATAGTCCTTCCTTACCAATCCCCCCTCCCCCCCGCGTGTTTAATTATCATTAGGATTATTACTGTTACTAGCCAGTTCTTATCCAGTCCCTTGCAATGACAGGCCTGGTGTGACCGCCGACCGCTTGTCTGCAGGCAGATCCGGAGGCTGGACGTCAGTTCCGCCACTACGCCCTCCTGTCTGGGGTCCCGTAGGTGGTCCTAATGAATTCTCTAAGGTGGGCGGCAGGTACAGAGTGTTCCGTTTGAACTCTTAATAAATAAAAACAGGCAAAACGGGCCGCCATTAACGCGCTCTCTCGACAGCCAATTAATGCTTATCGGTGGTGCATTTCTCAAACAGCCCTTGAGAGCTATAAATCAGAAGCTCAAATTGTTTGAATATCTTTGTCACCAGGTGTATACTATTTAACCCTCATATTGAAAGTTTTTTATTTTCGCACTGTGCAATGCACATTCGACAAATCTCAGTGAGACGCCTGTTTCAAACGCCGCACCTACATCCTGGTGATAAATCCACAACACTGTTTTAAAACCCGCATCTATTGATGACATTTTTTTTTCCTCTCTCTCGAATAGCTCTCCCAAAGCACCGTTATATAAGGACCAACACAAGACCGGAAGACAAAAAAAAAAAGCTTTCGCAAACGCATCCCTGCTAGTAAGTTCAAGGCACGTAGGCTTTCATTGCGCAGTGATTGGTTAAGGTTGTAAGCCTATAGAAAATGTAACATAAATCAGATTCATGAATCCAACCATCTAACCTCGGGCATGCGCAACCTTTCTGATGAGCCAGATCCTTCTAACATATTAGGTGTGAGCACTATACTGTGCGTTTTTCTGTCTGCTGCCTTCGTACTGTATGCATTTTCTATAAACGTAAAAGCGAGAATCCTTTTCCAGGCGTGAGCTAAAAAAAACACAGAACACAATCATAAAAATAGACGCGGCTATCAATAAGAGCTCAGAAGATGCTCCGTTACGTAAAGGTGATTCGCAGACACGACATTTGTCACAGACGCTTTATTAAAATAAGACAAGCCACCGCAAGCTGGACAGACTTGTGAAATTTCGTCTGATAAAAAACAAACATATCCACAATTCATTAATGTCCTTCAGTTAGCACTGCGTTAGGAAGGCTACACACTTATTGATAGAAGTCGTATTACAAGGTGTATATAACGTGTGCTCTGCTCTTATTTATTTCACATTCCGTTTAATTTATTTTGGTTATATTTGAAACTTTCAAAGGACCGGGTCAGATACCGACAGAAACCAAAAACAGAGTCGCATGACTTTTCTGCGCTGGTACCCTTCCTGTAGTAACGATGGCTATTTTCTACATGTATTTAAAATAGGGAATTCGAAAGGAAACACTCTCTAAGGTGAACACTCCAGCTGCACCAATTAAATAACAGCTGAAAAGGAAAATCGTTTTTTTTTCAAATGTAATTTACTAACAGAAGAGTAATTTAAGTGTTTAGGTTTAAATAGGGTACTAAAGATATTACATAGCTTCTTTCATGCACACTGTAAACAGCATTAGAGGAAAAACCTGTTAACACACATTAAATTATTATTTATGTCCATTTGTATCGACTGTGTCACATAGTTGTACAAACATAAAAAATCGAAATGTTACCAAACCGATTTTTTTCAGGCAGACGAAGAATTTCCTGTGCCAAAAAATCTAGAACAATATTACATTTCAAGGATGATGATGATGCAGGTGTCACTGTACAGTGAATTATCCCAAATTTCTGCAGTACAGGAAGATCCTAGAGAAAACCAGTTCTTGAACACTGGGGGAGGAGGGAGTGGGTTACTCGATTTAAAGATCACAATATGGGGATACTTTCCTTTAATCCTACAGTACTCTCCGAACGAAATTCCCAAAATGTCCCCCCCTCCCTAATCCAGCCGTTTAGTGGGTTAAATCACTCATGTATTTAACGAGCAAGGCCACAGCGCTCTTTAAAGGGAGAGGGTCTTTCCCGAGGAAAGTGCCCGTTTAGTTTGACACAAAAGCACAGGGATGCCTAGCCGCCTGGCGAATGGGTCAGGAATCCTTTGTGCTCCAACTCTGCGGGTCTCTCCTAACCCCCGTGCAGTGTGGATATGAACACCACATTATCCCGGTGCTGAAGTCTGTAATCCATCTCACCCTACAGAAGGAATATGCACACACACACACACAAAAAAATTTTTTAGATTTCTTCGGAAATCTACAGAGAAAGTTACGGTCCTTTTGCATAATCTACACCAGGCGCACAATCAGACAAAAACAGATTTACCAGCATAAAAAAAATAAATAGGAGCCAATACAAATGCTTAGAGATGTGTTATTCTGCTATAGAAAAAAGAAATCCGAAATATACACGGTTGTGCATATCACTATCACAATCATATCAAAACGCAATCTTATGTTGTGCACATCAGTAATTTTTCTCAAACCCCCCCCCCCCCCCCACCAATAGTGGTTTCTGCTATGACAACAACCTTGGCTGTTATTGATACAGCAGAGTTTGGGAGAGGAGCAACACGGTTTGTCATTTTGCAGTGGAATAACCAGTCAACAGAGCTCCCTTGAGGTTATATGGGCCCGGTGGTTCTGTGCAGAAATAAATGAATATGCAACTCACTGCAGAGTGCAGGTCTCCTCAATGAGGGAACTAGCTGTGACTCACCCCACTGGCCAAGGTGTGCTGACCGACTGGGTTAAGCAGGGATCTGAACAGTAATGTTACTGCAGTAGCAAATGAGCCTTCTGGTCTGGCCATATAGGCATTTGCCAAAGAAGGCTAGGCACTGCTTGAACACTGGGCCCTGGTAAAAATGAGTTCACTAAGCAGAAGAAACAGTATTTAAAAAGTGGATGACGGAGACAAAGTCTGGCGATTTTAATTCTCCTAGCCGAGAGAAAAAACAAGCTGCATAAAACACAGAAATAATGTCAGCAGTGTCCTTCAAATTCTGTAAGAAAGGAGCACAACTGAAATAATGAAGGTGGCTTTGTATTTTATCAGCGACAGATTCAAAATAAATTATCCCAGGACCGTGTACTGTGCGTAAACAGCAGATGGCTACATCTCAACCCTTAATTTCCTGCATACCTTCACGGTAACAGGAAGTTCCAAAATCTTTCCAATTTAATTTATCGAGAGCAGCGCCCGTGATCATTAAACTTGAAAACGCTGCAACCAACTGAGAGCGCTGTGGCAGCTTTGATGTGTCGAATGGCCCGACATGCAGAGCCAAAAGTGTGAACATGATGGGTTTTGGGATCGCCAAATTCACATCTTAAGATCTAACATCTATTCATTTCATATCTTCGACCCGGAAATTCTCCTTCCAAATTTGTAGGTCCCCTTTGAAGTTACAGAATGGGCCAAGAGCGCTTATCGTTGCCTTAAGCTGTTTTGCTCATGCCCATACCGACAAAAGTGCTCACTGAGCAAGAAAGGAAAGTAACAGCTTGAACATCGTTGCAAAACTCAAGGTGCTATTCAAAGTTTACGTGTTTACTGGACAGATACATTAACTCAGCAGCCGACTCAGGGAGGTAACTAGTCAAGCCTGGACTAATTCTGTGAGCTCTGGTAGGGATGCACATAACGTCACTAGCAAAAGAAAGCCGTTTGTGTAAGTAAAAACTGCGAAAGAGTACTAACCATCAGTTCCCAATCTGCATCGTTAATGAGCACCAGAATGCCAGGTCTCCTAGAAAAAAAAGCACAATGCATTGTACATCAGCAACTGACTGAAGGCATGATAATCTCTTAATCCAATATCAAGGTATTGGGCATATTACACGGATTTCAGGAAAATCTTGAAAAAAGAAGTGGCTTAGCAGGGGGTTCGTGCAAGGGGCCTTTAAGAAAACAAAACCGAATCATTAAATGATAAGACGTCTTAGCACGGCATAATTTCTTTAAGCCGACATGCATCGTAAACAGATACCGCTTTTGTTGTTTAATGGAATTTAATGCTGCGCAGTCTGCTTTCATCAACAGTATCGGGGGTATGAGGTGAAAACGAACAAAAAAATAGCAGCTTGCAGACAACCTGCAATGTCAACTTTTACGCAGGAAAAGTTGACATTTTTTCCTAACCTATTAGAAATTGCAAGGATACCCAGGTACGTTCAAAGCTGTAGCTGGGTTTTTTTTTAAAAAAAAACAAATCAAAATAAATCGCGTTGTTCAGAGCAGCGTCAAAAGGATTTCTGACTCATAACATCACATCACATTAGTGCCATCCCAGCCCAGAAAAAGCCCACTGCAGGATCTATGAAGAGCTGGCTTGAAAGCAGCACTTATACTGTCTTGGCAATAACTGTCAGCACAAAACCTGATCTTGGCAAAGATTTCTTTGCCTGCAAAGGAAAGAAACCTTGCAACAATTTAATCTAGGTTAAGTAGGCTGAAAAAAAAAAACCACATTTGTAATAACATCAGGGAGGCTCTGCTTTAGAGTGACAGAGAGGTGCAGGGAACCCCTGACTGAGCAAAAACTGCTGGGCTTCATTTTTCAACTCCCAGCTATAAAAGCGTAGTAAATTCCGAGTCACGTTCGGGCGTTGGAGAAAAACATGTTTTAATGGGATCCAACGCAATTAAAAAACACCAGAAAAACAGGGAAGATTTTATATATGCAATCACACACAGCGATGCTCAAGAAAAACAACGTTGGCTACAAAAACCCCATAATCAACCAGCACAGGGCTGCCGTCTGACCCAATATGTCCCTTTTCTGGCTCTCCCACTCTTTAAGCACTTACTGCAAGGCAACGCCTGTTCATCAGAGTGCTATTACTTAATTACACAGCGGAGGAAGAAAGAAAAACTGGCTGTGACAATTTGATCTGTTCTATTAATTTCGAGCCAAGCTTCCTACCGAAGCAGAGAGAATGGAGAGGGGGAAAAAAGGAGGGGGTAGGCGATATCGGCTAATGATCAGAGCTGAAGGAAATCCTGTTTGATCTCCTACATGCTGTAATCGTCTGCTGCTTGGCTTCGGACTGTGTGAGCTTTGGTGTATCTGCAGTGCACAGTTACAGGATGTAAAAGGAAAAAGTGTCTTGAAAGTGTCTTGGAAGCACGCAAGATCTCTTAGCTGTTATCACTGAACGCGGCCTCATCTTCTGCCTTTTGCAGAATCTGTAAAGTGGCATTTTCATTTTTTTTTCATTTCATTTGCTGAAGGTTAAGGGGTGGGCGGTGTATGTGTGTGTGTGTGGGGGGGGGGGGGGGACAGGGCAGAAGGAGAGAGAAAGAGAGTCAGTGAGGTGAGATGAATTCCCACTGCGGGCGTCTCCGAGCAGGAGAGGGGGAAATCCCTCCTACACGGACACAATCCGGGGCCTCTCCAGGAAAACCGCTGTTTAATCAGACACTGAAACCGCGTCACCCTCGGCCACAGAGAGGCCGAGGCTCCTGCTACAACTCCACCGTTTCTGTCCTAGTGCACACACCAGAGAGGCAAGATAACGTGGGCTTAAGAGGGACAGATCACCCAGACACATCGGCATAATAGAAAAAGGAGAATCAACGTGAATAACACACAGAAATAAAAATAATCACAGCTCAGTTTGGAATTGTGCGTGGACAAATATTCTCCTGCAGAGACTTCAAATTCATTTCAACTCCTGGATTTTAACACTCGGTGGCGACTGCAAAATTCGGTATTCATTCAAGGGAATGAAATTCATTCAAGGCGACCCATAAAAAGTCCAATGAACTGAAAGTTTTGTCAAAAGCCCTATCGACGCTGCATCTGAAGTCGGAACACTGTTTCGGAAGCCCGGCAGAAGTAGGTTTTTTTGCTTGTGAAACAGCATTGGGATGGATTACACATTTCTTGAGCCACTTTTGTGTAACAAATTAAGTAGGAATCGTGAAAGAATTGCACTGGTTCTGGAAGATAAATGTATACAGCAAAGATCAGAAATGAAACAACATCCATCCAGGTTTTAAATTGTACCATTTTATATGTACTTACACTGTATCCCCTTGTATGAAGAGTTCAGGCCTCTCTTTCAACAGGTTTCCCTTGATCCACAGGAGTAACTGCTTCATGTTCCCTATAAAACACAGAAAACACTTCAAAGAATAAAGACCGTCTGTGCATAACATCCCACCAGGCTACTCATTCGGGTCTCCCATGGTGCCCTTTAAAATTCAATACAAGATTTCAATCAGCTGTTTGTTCAAGTATTTCAAAAGACATAAAAAAAACATATAGCAGCAATCTTCAACATCTTTAGAAATTGAAAGGTAAAAGTTAAAAACAGCTTGAAACCCAGGAGAAATATTTAAGCAACAAAAATGTTCCAAAGACACCAAATTTTTTTTTTTAAATCAAAGTAGATCAACAAATCATTAAAATACAATTCTGTGTAACAGCCCTTAGCTATGAAAGGGAAACAGGTGCCTAAGCATTTTGAAATCAAGTTTTCATTTACTTCCATCTTGACTGATGCAAAGTTCCAATAAATGAAACTAACAGCCAAACTGCGTAGTCTTTTGAAAGACGATTCAGAAGCTCCACATCATGTGTAATAGTTTTAATTACCTTATAAAAGGAAACATATACTCCAATAGTAAAAAAAACAGGGATTACACAGTCACAATTGGGCATCTAAAATTAACAATGCATTTATAGCCCATTACTATACAAGCAACACAACACCAAGGTTTAATGAATGTAATCAAATATGCTAAATTCAGATATCAAATACTTTTACATGATAAGGAACAAGTAATAGGTTTATTCCATGCTGAAAAGAAAACAATGTTTCGGCCATGGAGCCTTCTTCAGGTGTGAGAACATTATTACAAAATAAATAAAGAAATGGAGAAGAAAAATAATGATAGTTTACAGCAGAAAATCTGAAACAACACTGAAACAGAAAACATTACAAAGGCTGGCTGCGACTTCTCTGCGTATTAACACAACCCCGGAGCGCAGTGACACACAGCCCTGATCAGCCTCAGTCAGACTGCTGTGGGATGTGTGGCGGCAATTCCTGTGTCACTGATCCAAAGATCTCACCCAGCCTTGTCTTAGAAGAAGATGGGGTAACAATTTCAAAACCATCAGGTCCCATCATCATCTTCTCTGCCTGAACTAAAAAGATTTGGTTCTTTTAACCTGTCAATGACGGACATTTCTTTGAGCCTGGAAAGGTATGTGGTTATTTTCCACTGGACTGATGTCAGGTCAGCAAAGACCACATTTCTGTATCACTGTGACAAAAGCAGAACACGTTATACTAAATGAGGTCTGAAGAGTACATTGCAGAGTTTTAGATTAAAATCCGTTTTATTAATATTCTACGCCTTCGTGGCCTGAAATTGTTTTTTTTTTGGGTCTAAATAAAAGAAGAGCCCATTTATTGAAGCCCACTGCTCAGATCTTCACCTCTTTGGGAGAGCAACTTGCTCACTTGAAATCTTCCACTCCTCCTCTTTGAAACCCCGTTTTAGTGTTCATAGTTTTCTCCTGGCAGGACTTTCAAATCCCGAAGGCCAATGATAACTCAAAACTGTGACTGTCCGTTTATATCGTTTCCCCACATTGTCTAGATGAAGAAAATGAATCAATATTAACACCTTTGTTTTTTTCCCCAAAGGGACCTTATTCAAGCTCTGATTCCCCTTTTGTCTTTACAGTTGTTGTTCTCAGCACACAACAATAAATGTCTAAATCCTTCTGAATTTTCTTTGCAACTTTTATAGTGTTTGTTAAACCTACTGTTTTGGTATCATCTGGACAGTCAGCTAAAACGAGATCCTAGATCATTTATAAAAAAGGGAGGTCTTTTAGTGATCCTAATACATATGTCTGTGGTGCTCCACTAATTACAACTCCCAGATTTGAACACTAGTATTTTCTGTTTTCTATCCATCAACTAGTTTCAAAGCCAGACAGTTTAATTCTGTTGATGGCATTAGGGAATTGGTCCCACAGATGTTCTATTGGACTCAGATAAGCTGATCGTGTTGCTCTCCGAGCGGCGCGATGCCTGCAGTCTGCATCACAGGCGTTCCTGTGCTAAAGGAGGTGTCTCCCCTCGTCACACTTTCTCCAGCTTACTTGAACACCACATCAGTCAGCAAGAATGCTCACCGCGACACCTCTACCTGTGGTCTTCCGTCTCTCTCCACTCTCCCTGCTGCCTCAGATACTCTGTAGCCCACAGAAGACGGCAACTGCATCTCTCAGCCGTCCGTGTTACACCTTAATGGCCTGCAGGCAAGGCGATCATTTTCACGCAGGAGGTGAGCTGCAGTCATTCTGCCGACTGTGTGGAAACTGCCTGGGCTGTAGCCCTTAAAGTCTGAAGGCGACGGTCCAGATCAGCGGGCTGACCCTCTGACTTTCAGGATGCGGCTCTGTCCCTCGCGATGACCCAGTCAGGTGCTAGCTGGCATCCCATTCTCCGGGCAACGTTTCTCACAGACGAGCAGCCAGACAAAATGCATTGCCGAAACATTTTTGAAAACCGAGAACAAGAGGCATTTCTTCACCCCAGGGAAGGCACGAGTCTGGAGCGTGGCATGCCCTGTGGTTGAAGTTGATACCCCGCCATTCCTTCAGGGAAAGGCTGGGATCACTTAGCTACTTGCAATAAGAAGAGACAGGTGGGCTGGGACCCTTTCCAAACGCAGTATGGAGAGCGACTGTCTGTAGCGCTCAAAAAGCACGATACTCGTGCAATGCTACATTTAGCGGATGTTGTGAAGAGTGAACGTGTCCTCAAACAGACCAGCGGCGCTATCATCAGAGCCTGTCCTTTCAAGGCTGGGAAGACTCTCTCCTCCAGCTTCCGTGAGGCTGCACAGAAAGCATAAAGCTCAGGATCAGTGCGCAGGGCGACCAGTCAGTAAATAAGGAATGTGGAAGTTGTCTGGAATCGCTATATCACAGGAAACCTAATTCAGAATTAGAATCCAGGTGCTGTCTTTTTGCATTTTTGAAAGGATGATTCTCGTCTAATGACTGCAACCTAGCTAAATCGCCCACTGCGTCGACACATGTGGATGTCCCACTGCTCATCCCTGGGGATCCTCACCCTCCTCTTCCTCGGGAAGGAGGAAATAAACCCTGTCCCCCCCCCCCCCCCCCTCCAAGCGACAGCTGAACGTGCAAAATGAAAGGGTGGCACCACCCATCACGCCGCATCAAGAAAATGATTCTCAGAAGCTGTGCGAACGGATTTGCAGGCTGAAGTGCACCGAGAACGAGCAAGACTAGATTTGAAGCCTGATGCAGCAGAACCAGGTCGTTTTCAGCCCGGCTCACTAGAATGGTGCACTTGGTGCACGTTCTTGATTGCCGACACTCTGAGCGCTCGTGTTGGTGCACCTGCACACGAGGGGGGCGGCCTCACGGAGAGCCCTGCAGCAGAGCCATCAGCGTGCAGCAGGCGGAGTGGAGCGCACAAGCCAGAGTCGGGGCCTTGCAACGTATGTGCACACCGCAGACAGGCCCCCTCTCCCGTCTCCAGTGCATCCGCATCAGTGTGTGTAGCACCCCCTCTCCCTGCACTGGCAGGCAGGAGTGAGGCTGAAACTGCGGCTGCCTGCATCCGCGGGTGCCCACCCCCCCCTACCCCAACTCCCCCCACCACCACCACCACCACCACCACCACCAGCCACGAGCCTTTCCTGCCGGTTCCAGCCAGTTTGCTCCTCGGCGGTGCGGACGGAAAGAGAGAGACGGAGAGAGGGAGAGAGAAGGAATGGCGTGAACGAAGGAAGGGGAGACAGCCCCCTTCTGCTGTCCCTCTCACAATTGATTCCTGTTCTCGGCTCAGGGAGAGGAGGGAGATGTGTGTGTTAAGGGGGGGTGGAGCGCGGTCCGGGTCCCTGGCTAGCACTCACCCTCTCCTATCCTCTCGCGGCGCATGGTGGCGTCGGAGCAGGCTGGTGCCAGCCTAGACTGACTTACGCCAACCTAAAAAACGAACATCTGGCTGCGTTGTGGCATTACGAGAGGGGTGGAACACGGGGAGCTGAATTTATGTAAGAGCAGCACTGAGAACCCAGTCATGAATAGAAAAGGAGGCAGAGGCGGTGGTGGGGTGGGGGGGGGGGGGGGTTTGGGCTGTGCTTTGTGCGAATCTCCTTCTTCTACACAGTCTGCGGTTCGCTACCCCAGCTTTCGGTGACCTTCTTCTATAATTCATTTTCAGACGCTGAATCGCAATCCCATTCACTTTGACTTCACAAAAGGGGGTGGAAAAAAAACCCACCACCTCTGACCCATGTTAATCCTATGCGGGCCGATCTAGGGTCCCGTACGGTCCCTGCTCACAACCCACAGGAGTTGCGGGAAAACAGATCCGACTGCCACAGCAGAATAGGAAGTCTAAGGCAGCAAGTCCCGCTACAATTCATTATTAATGCGTTTCTGTCACTGGGATGCACCACTACATAGTAAAACTCAGAGCTGTGTTATGTATTTAATTGCATGCTAATGAACCATCGCCTCAACCTGGAGCGCTTTCTAATGAATGCTTTGATAACACAGCGCTGTGTCCATTTTGACTTCTGACAGATGTCTCTTCCTCTGTGCGCGGCTCGTGCAATGTTGAGAGAGAGCAAAGTGGCAAGAGCTTCACAGCCGTCATTGGTGTCGTTCTGGCCTCTGCCGTTTAGCGACTTACACTCGTCCCCAGCAGCTACCTTGGTGCGTTCCTTCACTCCTCTCTTGACTTACATTTCGATTTCCGGGGTGCGCAAATACAAGGAGCTGAGCATTACGCCGGTGGCCGTGAGCGGAGCGGTGGCCCTGTGGCTCAGGATCTGCGCCTGTGGCTGGAAGGTTTGCCAGTTCAAATCCCGCAGCCGGCAGAGGAATCCTACTCCGTTGGGCCCCTGAGCAAGGCCCTTAACCCCAGCTGCTCCAGGGGCGCCGTATAAACGGCTGACCCTGCGCTCTGACCCCCAGCTTCTTTCTCCCTGTCTGTGCGTCTCATGGAGAGCAAGCTGGGGTCTGCGAAAAGACAAGATTCCTAAAACAAGAAACTGTATATGCCCAATAAAGTGATCTGATCTTATCTTAAACCCTCGCTACGAACAGCAATTCCTGGGGAGTGCCATTTGCTTTTCATTATCCCTAAATTTACAGTCAGCCACCCAGCACTTATTCGTCCCCTAAATATAGCTAAGACAAATACTACATTACGCTGCCATGTTAAATATCATCCTAGTTCCAGAAAGGATTTAGCTGTGGCAGAAAACAAAAAATCTATGAGCACAACAGCAGGAAAATAAATACAGTACTACACTGTATAAGTACTCGCTGTTGGCGGAAATCCCAATACAGAACAGGGACTATTCAAGCTCTGGGGGTGTATTTCCCACAGCTGTGCAAGTTCAAAGTCCTTCTTGTTATCTCACCTAATAATGTTGTTAACCCTGAGTCCTCCGTTCCGGGCTCTGCAGGAACCTGTCTCTTCCCGTCTTCTTTCTGCCTGAGCTCAGCATGACCTGACTGATAGGCAATTACAGACACCTTTATCCTCCCATAGGTCTCCATCGGCTGATGATCTCGAGGAGCCTCGTTTACGAGACTGCCAACAATTTTGGTGGTCATATATAAAAAAAAAAAGGATACTGGCCGCTCAAGGAAAAAAAAATCAACAAAGGGCAATCACAAAAAATTCATTAACGGATTCAGCCTTGTATGAAGAAGATTACACAGAGGACTTGATACAGGTGTCCAAAAGCCTGAAAAAACCACTGGACTGCTCGGACAAGGTGCATGCAAGAAGCACTGGGCTGAGATCTTTAGGACAACAAGCTACTAGTAACCAAACGAGCACGATGAGTCAAATGTCCTCCTCACCTCCGCTCATTTCAGAACCTTTCCTACAATCCTAAGACGTCTGCAGAACAATGTTAAACTAGAAAGACCAGAGCATCATCAGGTAGGGTCACAGCACATACGGCACAACGCATTGTGAGCAGCTGATTCCGTTTGAGTTGAAAAACTATCACTGAATGATTAAGACTGAATCATACAGTAAAGAGGACTTGGAACTATATCTCTTTATCAAAGGTTATGAGACCTTCTTATAGATCTTTTTCTTGTTGCATCTGCTTGTGGTCCCTTTTATTTTCATTGAGCAAGTTAGACAGAAAAAAACCCCACAGCATTCCAAATGTGCTCATCGTCCCTCCCCCTACTTTCCAATGGAGAGACATTCATAGTCTTGTTACCATGTGGCCGTGCACAAGAGCAGGAGACAGTGAGCTAAAAGGATTTCCACACATGGGAGATCAATAAAGGTTAACACCAGGGCCACGGCCATCATCGGCTGCCCTCGGTCAGTGGATTTCTCAATTGGGTCTGTGCCTCGTTTCTCAGGCTTCACTTTTCCTGCTTAACTTTTCATGCACGCCAGACTGAGACACGTCTTCTCTGGCGCAGGCCCGGAGAAGTTCGACCAGGTGCGTGCCTGGGATTTTAGGAATGCCCTTCACTGACGGGACGGAAAAAAAAAGTGAATCTTTTTAGCCTTGAATATTGACAGCGACACGGGAAACTGAATCCTAGTCATCAAAATGCCCAAAAAGGCAAAATCATTATTACCTATAATAATCAATCTTACATAAAATCAAGCCAATTGTACATCAAGACCAACAGTGAAAGACAAACCAGAAGCCACAAGTGGAAACGACAGGGAAGAGCAAATAGGACTGTGATGATGAAGCTCTTCCTTACACGGAAGAATCCGGAGGAGCCCAGCAATGTTATTGAAGCCGGCACCCTGGCTTTAAGAAATGGCTGGGTCAGATCCTTGGATCCATTACCTGTTAGCATTAAAACATGTTAGATAGACCAAAAGGCCTATCTAACGCGCCAATTTTTTAAGCTAAAATTTGCACTTCTTCTTTCGCCAGTTAATTTATAATTTAGAAGGTTGGGTCTTTTATGCGGGTTAAAAGCAACTGCGCTAAAAAAAGGGAAGTCTCAGAGATATTCCCTCCCTCCCCACACCTTACAACTGACCTCCGTGGTCAAACACAACAGTGCAAAAAAAAACAAAACAAAAACAAATTTAGTAAGCGATCGCATTACGGGGGGTAGCCCATTCCGAATCCCGGCTCGGGGTCTGGGAACGTCACACGGACGGGCGGAACTGATGATCAGCACTGATAATCCGTCCTGGTAATCCGGACACGGAGGATTCCCAGGGGGTACAGTGGCCTCTCTCTGGAGGGAGGGGGCGGGGCAGGGGGTGGAGCCTAGGCAGTACTAGATGAGCAGTGCACTGGACAGCTGCACAGCTACTACTGCTCGGGTACAACTGTACACAATCACGCCTGGCCTAAGGATATTAAAAGGAAATACGAAATCAGGCTCTTCCTGGGGTGATTCCACTGAAAATATCGAACGCCTGAATTGACCTGTTGTATCTTAAGTATCTGGCTCTTTATGTGGTTATGCTATGTTTTAAAAGCTGTCCGCAACTTATTGTACTGTTGCAAGTTACGAATAACAGTACATCTCCTTAGCACACAGCAGCTAGCAATTAATTAATTAACTAGACTCCAAAACAGCTTCTTCCCGAGAGGCGTCAAGCTGGTGACGGCCCCACTCCCTCCCATCATACTATGATCTCTCCTCGCTTCTTCCTGTAGCCACAATGACTGTACTCCTACACCACTACACACCCGACAACTGAATGTAGGCCGAAATTGTACTTAAAACTGTATTAGTTACTTTTGCACTGTTTTTGTCCTGTTGTATTCTTTCTCTGTTTGCGTATTTGCACGGTTTTGATGATCTGTTATGTTATTACACTGTTATTGGTATTGTGTTACTGCCTATTGTCTTATCTTCTGTTCTATTTATATACTGCACCTGGGTGATTAACGAGAAACCCTTTTCACTCTACTATGCACCTGTGTAAGTAGAATGACAAATAAAGAATTGAGACAATTAATGCCTTTTTTTTTTAAGGCTTGAAACATAACGCCGTCAAAACTGGACAACCTCTGACCTGTGTACCAGGCTAAGAAGCACTGTAATGATGGGACTCTTGGACTGTTGAGC
This sequence comes from Atractosteus spatula, assembly GCF_055471065.1. NCBI lineage: Eukaryota > Metazoa > Chordata > Actinopteri > Semionotiformes > Lepisosteidae > Atractosteus > Atractosteus spatula. The sequence continues at coordinate 13,955,214 of NC_142728.1, read as the reverse complement.
CTCTAGCCACCCAACTAGCGAGATGGGTCAATTGGCTGCTTCTCCTTTCTTATCGCATCAAGGCAGCCTTCCAGAAGAGTCAGCAGAGCACAAACGGAGAGGGGCAAAAGTTACAATTCGGCTGTGGAGCCTCCCTCAGGTGAGGCCATAGAAGACTCCACAGCCGAAACGCTGGGTTTCTTTCCTGCTCTTTTCAGCAGGGAAGAAACCTTTACCTGTTCCTCTGCAGCCTTCGCGTGCTGATGCAGCTCCAAGGCTCGAACTACAAAGAAAAGTTACAAGTCTTTGAGCAGTCTACCGGTCGGCTAAATTTCGGCCTCACTTCAAATTGTTCTCTCAAAAATGTGTCACTGGGAACGACTCAGACCTTCTCAAGGTGGCCTTCTTGATGCAGTACTGGCACATAAAAGAGACCAGAGGTATTCAGTGCTCTGTCCGAGACAAATGGCATTTCTGCTGTTCCACTACACTAAAACTATGGGGGCTCCCCTTCTGAATTGCCTTATAATACTTCAGCTAATGCAAGAAATGCTCTTGCAGAAATATTCAATTTCACGGTTTTGATAAAAGTATCATTTCAATGTTTTCTGATTTTTTTTTTACTTAGGCAAAACATCGTAAAGCACACAATCCCGCCTGTCCTGAGGATATTAAACGGAAATATGAAATCAGGCTTTTCCTGGGGTAATACCACTGACCCAGGAAAATACCGAACGCCTGAATTGACCTGTTGTATCCTAAGTATCTGGCTCTTTATGTGGTTATGCTATGTTTTAAAAGCTGTCTGCAAATCTGGCGGGTTGCTCGCTCAGGTTATTGTACTGTTGAAGTTAAGAATAACAGTCCATCTGCTTAGCACACAGCAGCTAGCAATTAATGCCCTTTTTTTTTTTAAGGCTTGAAACATAACGGAGTCAAAACCGGACAACCTCTTCCACGCTCGTCATCGGAACATTTTTTTGCTCCGACTCCCGGACCCCGCCGCCATCGTCACATTTCCCATTCCACAGACGCAAGGGGACGGGGCGTGATTTTTCTCTCTCCCCCCCCCCCCCCCCTCCCCAGCATCTCTGCAATGTCCTGCGCTCCCGACACGCACCGCGCACTGTAGCAGCCAGGTCCGCCCAACAGCATGCGTCATGCGGCTGCAGTGCAGGATGGGATAGCACTGGTGCAAGAGGGAGACCATGGCTGTACAGCCGGCGGGTTTCACGACAGTGAAAGAACATCTGGAAATGTTATTTTCTCTGGTTTTATTATTATTATTATTATTATTTTTCAGGCACGCGCCTTTCTCTTTCTCAAAATGGGGTTCTCGCCTGGTATCTATAGAAGGCAGGAGGAAGTTTTGCTAAGGGAGGGGGGAAGGGGAATCATGAGGTGGTCATTAATCACCAAGAGGTTGGAAAGAAAGACCTCATCTCTAATTATGCAGACCATCCACCATCAACCCTCCCCCCCGCCCGCCATACACTCCCCTCTGTGCTCCTCATTTCCCAGGGAAGATAACTGCCCCCCGATCAACAGCCGGTCATTTATCACTGACCATTCTGTCCAGCGATCGGCCAAGGTCAGTCTCCCAGTTCCCCTTCCCACATTCCCCCTGGCGGTCACCCATTGTCGAGGGGTTGCCGTGGAGACCCCATCGCCACGGAGGCGACCTCTTTTGTTGGGTGCTGTGGTTTCGTTGGTGGGGGGGGGTTAGGACAGAAGGTAAAATGTCAGATAATCTCTTTCTCAGCCACCCTTTCCCACCAGGTTAAAAAGCCATGAGTCCAATACAATGGCCTTTCACGGTATGGATACATAAATTCATATTCTCATTCTGTGTGGCAGCGATCTGTGTCCAGGCCTAAGCACCGTGCGCAGAAGCAAAATATCTGAGTAACCCATAATAGGCTACGTTTTACTCTTCCAAATCCCACTAGCCACAAGCTAAAAACCTCTTCCCTTTTCAATTAAAAAAAAAATTAGAATTAAATTCCTATAATTCAAGACTGCCGCATCAGAACACGTATGGACACTATTTTTCCCCCAAAGGCTTTTGTGAGATGAAACTATTCTTGGCGATACATTTCGTATTCGCTGCTTGTGCCTTTTACTAGAATCTGGGATTAAAAAAAAATATATATATTTAGAGAGTTGAGCCTGATCATGCAAAATTCTAACGAGAGCCATTGGCACGTTTATTTCTCCCGTAACTGCAGATGTATAGAAGCTGGGAGTGACCGTTTTTCCACTGAGAACCAAGTCCATCGCTCATGTTCTTCGAGATGAACCCTTCAGATGTTATCAAGAGGCAGGCTTATAAGGGGGAAAATTAATAACTTGGGATGGTTTAGGAGGGGCTGTTTCACATGATGGAATATTGCCAACTAGCAGCACCCCGTGTACGCAAGAAGACAGAAGGACACACCTAACCCAAAGGACTGAAGATAGGCGATCAACATCTGTCCTGATCGCCCCCTTTTTTGAAGCGCGGAATCACAGAACCCGCTTTCACCTTCCATGTGCTCCACAGCGCTAACGTCGGCCAGCCCCCGTCCTCGCGGTCGAGGGAGACCACAAGCAAGACCGTGGGCCCCCCCCCCCACCCCCTCCCGCCCGCAGGCCTCTGGCCACACAAGGCCCACCGCGACCGCCGGGGCAACACCGAGCGCTCCGCACGGCCCACCTCCGCACGGAAGGGCGCAAAAAAGCCTCCGGCGGAGGTGGCAGAGCCGAAGCTCACTGCCGACGGCGTGTGGGAAGCTGGGGAGTGGGGAGAGAGAGAGAGAGAGAGAGAGAGAGGGCCGCTGGCTTGCCCTCCCAGTGCTCCGAGAAGGATTTAAGTCTTTGACACAATTGTCCCCGCAGCACCGTCCAAGCGCCCGAATGCGTCCACACACCTCCCCCCCAATGCCTACCTTTCCTCTGACCCTGGAGCTGTGTATAAAAGACCCATCAGCAGTATCACTGACGCCATTTACAAGTGAATGCCTGGCAATAATGGAGCAGTTAGGGGAAGAATGGGCCAGCAGAAGGGGGCTCACAGATGTTGGGAGGGAGCTGCGGCCTATTGTTAAATTGGGTGGAAACGGAGGAGGGGGGCGGCAGCGCCTTTTTAAATACGATTTGCGACGGAGTCCCTGAGATGGGCAAACAGTGCCTGTGTTGGGCGGCCGCACAGAGGAACAGCTGGCGCTGCAGAGCGTGTGAAAGGCATCTCAATGAGGTCAGGAAAAGAAAAAAAGCTGGGAAAGGGAGAGTGGGGAAAGGGGTTGGGTGGATGGGGAAGGGGGTTGAGCTCCAAACTTTTTTTTTTTATGATTATTATTTGTGTCTGTGTGGGTGTGTGTGTGTGTGTTTGTTCCCCATTGCCAAGCAGCGAGAACCTTGCTCTTTTTCCGGCTTCAGAGGTGAAGAGGGCACGCACACTCCCGCTCCCCATGTTCTGCTCCTGCCCCGCTGGCACACCTGCCGTGGGGGGCAAAGGGACGATATTTAATGAAGTCATCAGCGCAAAATATCTGATGAGCTGCGTTTTTTTTTTTGTTGTGTGTGTGTTGGGGACAAAAAAAACCTCCTACCACAGGAAGGCAGATAAAAAGGCACTCCTGGCTCCACTGACATCAGAAAGAGTGGACAGGCCACAGTTTCCCACAGTGCCCTCAAACAGAGCTTTGCTGAATGTCGGCATTTTGCTTCTGGGCACCTCCTTCTAAATGGCTGGTGCCCAGCACCACTTGTGCAATCAAAGGACCTTTTTTTGGAATGAACAGCCAGAAAGAAATTTCAGATGCGGCTGCACCTTTTCGGGAGCCCTTCGAGGAAGAGGCTGCAGTCTAAAGGCTGTCAAAAAAAAAATGCAAGCCGAGATCTCGAAATTCAGACGTCAGTAGGGTACGGGTGGCCAGCTGGGGGATCACATCTTTTAAAAAAAAAGTAGCCACATATTTACGACAGCACAACAGTTTGATCTTCAGGGACAGGATCACGGCTTGTGCAACAAAATATCCAAAGCGCTACGTGAAAGAGAAACCCGCAAAAATCATTTCCCCCCACCCTCACAGTTTCCTTTAACCCCAGTGATACGAAGTTCTAAATAGTGTGAACAGGCTACAGCTCCTGTCTGGTTCGAGGCATAACTCTACCTCCAAGCACCAATCAATCTGCCACTTCAGGGCTGTGCGTCAGTGTGTTTGCTGAGAATGATGAAACGAGAGAAGGAAAAACAGGCCGCTCGGAGCTGTCCACATAGGACAGAGCTGCCTTTCTTTCTAAATCCTTCGCACACAGTCGCTCTCCCGTTCGCGGAACAATCAGGTCCATAAATGTGTCGTTTTTTTGTCACATCGGCAAGAGGCTTCTTATCAGCGCGTACATACATGTCTGTGCTTGAAGCAACACTCAAGCGACTCATTTCCTGAAGACCAGCTCTTAATTTCCTGATGGACGCTGGTGGGTAGATACAGCCCGAAGATATCCGCGCTCTCCACTTTCATTTAAGTGGACAGAAAAATAACAACCCAGAAAAAAAAAGTTTGGAAGATGACCGTTTTTATCTTGAGACTGCAGACTTGAAAGGAGCTGAAGGGTTAATAATTCCTTACGCTTATATCACGCTTTTCGGGAGACTCCACTCCGAGCGCTTTACAGGTAATGGGGACTCTCCTCCACCACCAGCAATGTGGAGCCCCCACCTGGATGATGTGGATAAGGGCCGGGAAGGGAGAGAGCACTTCCACGTCAGTTATCTGCATCAGTGAACCGGGGTCACGGGTGGGAATCAGAACCCAAAATGGGGTGCGTGTCTTTGCACGGGCAGGGTTACACTGCACAGGTCGTTGAAATTGACAGCTGGGGAACTTTCAAGATGCAGCTGGATAAGATGTCGGGGATCTTAGCAATTAAATTAGTTAAAGTGGCCTAATGACTGCCTTCTGCTTGTCTCTCTGGGTTACAAGAAAAAAAGAAGACAGCCCTGCACATACCACTGGACAAACCCAGGACAAATAGGTGTTCTGGACACATTTAATGACTAAATGTATCCAGTACAGTACATATTTTCGTCTTTCGGTTTTTTGATTTTCCAGGACCCAGGAGTACCTCTTAGTGTTTACCACTATTATGTGCTCAAAGAATCAGTTACAATCACAAAACAGGTACTCTGCTTCTGACGCATACAGATCTCCAAGTAACGCCTTCATGACGCGACATGTGTTGTTACCATGTCAGTACTCTACCAACAGAACCTCGAGGAAACGTTACTCACAGGGCTCAGACTGGCTCGGCAGCGTCACGTGATGGTTCTTCACCCCATCGAACAGCAGCTCTGCGCCACCCCTGAGAAGAAAACACAAAATGGATTTATGGACGACTGGCGAATGCAATTTCCAATTGTGCGATTCCAAAGCGTACAAGACTGCTTCTGAAACAAACCAGGACATGAAACATACATACATAATTCGAGCACGGCAACAGGACTGCATATGCTGAGCCCTGGGGATACGTCTGAAATTCACACCTCTTTTTCTCAAAAGGAGAGCCGGAATGTATTAGAATAATACTCAAGGGGCAAATTATTATGGAATCTCTCTTCATTTTTTTTTTTCCAATCAGTGAAAACAAAAAGTTAAACCACGCGATCAAGTTCAGCTCGTGCTGGCGATTCTCACAGGCTGGGGGTTTTCATAGACTGCTTCTTACTCAAAGCCTTCTGCGTGATCGTCGACATCAGGCCCTGCACAGTGCACGAGAACAGGATGTTCACGTGTCCCCCTCTGGTCTGCGATGAGATGGCCTAACCGGCTAGTGTACATGACCTACGAACAGCGAAAACACCAACCAGGGGACATGGGTGGAAAAGTGCTTTTAAACCGAGGACAGGAGGCGTTTCTTTACATAAAGGTTTGTGCGAGTCAGAAAGAAGCCCGTTGCTGAAGCCAATGCCCTGGCGTTTTCAAGGAACAGCTAGATAAGAAACCCCGAATCAATTGTCCGCTGACTACTGAACCAAATGGCCTGCTCTTATCTGTTACTGTTTGTCCCGCTTTGTACCCCCACTTTATCACTGAGGAACCTTAGAATGTCCGCTGATATTCTGTGGAGTTACAAACTGCTTTTGAAAAGGAACACGAATTCTGGCCTCGGCGGGACTGGAGGCTCAGTGCGCAGACAAAGGCCCGCCTGTGTTGGTGGTCCTTTATCCTGAAGACCAATTTTCATTTTGATCCAGGGATCAAGCGGGCTCAGCTATCAAGGTGTGTGTCCTCGAGCTCTCCGCACCGACATCGTGGGAAGGGAACTGTGGGGACTCCTCCCTCCTCCCCCCCCTTTTAAGCTGATCTCCTACAGCCAGGGCTGGACATGACCTTTAATGGCAGCCACGCACAATGCAGAGATCCCACCTCCGTGACCGGATCCCCCAGGAATGTTTGATGTGCAGTCCAATGTCCCGGCCTGCAGGACCACCCCCTCACCCCCTGGTCCGTCTTGGACGTACGGAGTAAATCGCCTGCATTCAGGAGAGACCCCCAGGGTCAGACGGGGAGATCAATCCCCTTTGGCCAGCTAAGCAATAATCTCCATTGTGACCCCGATGCGGGGGGAAAAGCAGGATGCTGGGATTAAGAAAGAGAGAGGAAAAAAAAAAGAGGAGATGGGGGGGAAGAAAAGAGCAAATAAAGACAGCTCCGTAGCCCAATGCCCATAATGAAATCCCCCCAACTCCTGGATTTCCATTAATGAACACACTGAATGGTAGCATCCATGGAAAACCTTTATTTGTCATAGCATTACTCCGACACGGTCCATTCTAGACAACGGAGGTTGGGCCAGCTCGCCCATAAAAGTGAACGGATGAGCGAACAGCTTATAAGTAATGGGTCATTTTGTCATGCAAAATGCAATCCAAGCCTTTTAACTCAATATGCTTATTGCAATTACTGGATATGCAGCAATGCATTAATGATCCATTTTGTATCTTCTGTCGCTCAGCTCGGTGGACTTTAAAAGACCTCCCCAGCACATACACACACTTTTTCTTTATTTTCAGGGCCGCTAAAAAAATGTCAATGTCCGTCTCTTTAATTCTCTCAAACACACAGGATTTCAGCATAAGCGTGTAATTCCAAGTCACTTTATTTTCGGCAATGTAAACTGCAGTGTGGTTCTCTTGAAGCCGACTGAAAATTCAACATTACGGTACGCAGTACAGACTAAAACCGACAACCGCTTCGCTAACAAAACGGCAATTTGATCTCGAGCAAACGAATTTTGCAGCATGCCACTCGAGCATTAAAACAGGCAATACCGCAGCACACGAGACAGAGGGAGTACAGTTTGCAAGCTGCCTCCAGCGCAATATCAGCAGAACCTGAAATCAGTGTCATTGTGTTAGAAAACAGCCCTCCCCTTTGATTTTGCTTTATGGGAGGAACAAAATTGCTCCCCAATTTGCACGCACACACGCAAGGAACGGGTTAAGAGATGCTTTCCTCCATACAAGCCCACACAGATGTTCCTCGCTCGCACAGAAAACAGGCATGCCTTATTCAAACAGAAATCAGGAGTCCAATAAGTGCCGATCTTTGTCTGTCTGAAAAGAAAGGGTCCAAGTGTGAGACCACATCGAGCAGGTGCGGGCCCAATAAAGACCGCTTCACATCTCGAGAAAACTGTGCAGTTGTGTGCCCCAGATATTTAAAGATCGGCACAGCTGCCAAACCCATGATATCGGCAAAGAAGAGCTGTTGTCTGAGCTGCTCAGTGAGGCGGACCAGGAGTCCACTGTCTCCACTGCCTGTGTGTACCAGAGCAGCACTCTTCAGCGCCGACAAGCACCCCTGAGCCGTCGAGCAGGGAGATCTAGTCAGGTGACAAAATCGGCGAAGACCGAGGTTTCAGCACACACTCGCTTTCAATGAAGGAATAAAACATGGGAGACCGGAGTATCAGAAAACACTGGCATCCACCTGCAATAGTCTCCATCATAACCACAATAATCCCTGCAGTAGTCTTATAATAATAATAATAATAATAATAATAATAATAATAATAATAATAATAATTGTTTACACTTATATAGCGCTTTTCTGGACACTCCACTCAAAGCGCTTTACAGGTAATGGGGAATCCCACTACCACCACCAATGTGCAGCATCCACCTCCATTCCCATAATGGGAAACCATTCGAAGCAATTGTATTATACTCCATAAACACACAATTGGATTCATTTTCTAAACAGCTTAAAAGGCCAATCACCTTTTTAAAAAAAGCTTGCAAACGACAAATGGAATTCAATTAGCTGGTGTCACCCAGACGCCTGGAAAACTTCCCTTATGCAACGACCGCTACTCTGACGGGCCTGCGGAGAACCCTGGAATGATTTAAGACTGATTTCGGATTCGCCCCCGAGTAGCATGCAGAAAGACCCTTTGTCTTTCCAAAACTACTGTACACACCTATTCTTAGCGATATAAACTATCAGCGCTGGTGGTATATAAAAGGCCCTTTGAAATCCTACCCCCCCCAAAAAAAAGAGCATTAAGTATTCTCTGGCAGTCAGCAGTCATTTAAACACTCTTTGCCATTAACGATTAACCCTCGTCTTTTGTGCTACAGTTCAATTAGAGCTAACATAATGGAAGGAAGGGTGAAAGACCAAAACAGATATGCTCCTGAAAGAATCCTATTTGTAGTGCAGAAAACAACAGCTTGTTTTAGGAGGGTGGCATACAAAGAGAGGGACAGGGTTACCAATGGCGAAGGGGACGTGAAAGGCCGGGGAGCTATTGAGCTTGTTCACTTCCTTTCTTGTCTTTTTATCTTCTTCTAAATGGGAGTGAAGGAGAGGGGGTAATTAAAACTGCCATTACTTTAAGAGTGCTCGGAGCTTAATTCTGCACAATCAATGACACACTGGAGGTATCGCCACTTGGTCAGCGGGTCAAGAAATATTCAAGAATAGCTCTTTTTTTTTTTGCACTCTGTTGATAAGTCACTGTTTTAAAATGCAGGCTGGGAGATAAGCATCTGGTCTTGCTGGCTGCAAAGTGACGCATCCTACCATACCTCAGCAAATGCACCTTACTGGGAGCTTGTCTTGTGATGGACAAGGAACGTTGAATGTGGATGTTGAAATACACGTCGGTTTTATTCACAAAAACACCACAGCCATTATTCGATGGAATCTGTCTGAAAGTAGATTTCAGTCAAAACATTAAACGGATTAGTCAGACAGAAACAGCGAGTTCCAGGAATGCTATGTGCTAATGTGCCAAATTCTACCTTTAAGTCCTGTTTTTCCAGATTAAGTCAAGGAACGTACACAGAGCAAAACTGACGACGGGAAAAAGGATTTTATTGACAAGAAACATCAGTGCACATAACATATCTGCCTTGATTACGCACCGGTACATCTTCAAAGGTCAGATCTTAATTGAACACAGCTCATTTGAAATCAACTTTTGGATCCATTAAAGATTTAAGCTGATATATGACATAGATATATCTAGTAAGGCTACTGTTTACACAGTAAATAATGCAACCCACACACATCTTGCTATTAATTTAAATAAATCTTAAGAAATACAGCAATAGAAATTAAACCACAAATAGTGAAGGCAATTCATAGCATGTTACCTATTCTTATGCTTTGCATCTACAAATCTTTTTGTCTGTTCAAATTTCAGGACACTGTATAAAAGAGAGAGGATTACTGTACCCTCATAATAAAACACACTATAAAAGTGTCAATGGAAATAAGATTTTTTTTGTATTCTTACGATGCTGTTTTATCACATTTATATCAAAATATGAGATCATAAAATAAAGTAAAGCAGCTAAAAACATCTTCAGTACAGTATTATACTCTGCCAATTTTACTGCTTGAGACAACATCTCCAAGAAATTTCCCTGAAATTTCCGTCAAAAACATTAAAGAAAGAATGGTTTTAAGAATATGTTTTGTGTCGAAATTTCAAATAAGATAAGATCACCTTATTAGCCATATACAATTTCTTACGTTAGGAATTCGTCTTTTTCACACACCCCAGCTTGCTCTCCATGAGACACACAGACAGGGAGAGAAGCTGGGGGTCAGAGTGCAGGGTCGGCCATTTATACGGCGCCCCTGGAGCAGCTGGGGTTAAGGGCCTTGCTCAGGGGCCCAACAGTGTAGGATTCCTCTGCCGGCTGCGGGATTTGAACCGGCAACCTTCCAGCCACAGGCGCAGATCCTGAGCCACAGTGCCACCTCTCCACCCCATATATATATTATATAATAAAATATATTGTCATTTGAAAATCTATAGTGGTCTGGGGCACAATAAGATGATACTGTTAACATAACATGCAACCGCAAGAGCTCACCAGAACAAATGTCCACAATATGAAGGTGAAAGGTGGGCTAAAATATTATACTACAAATATAAACTAGAAGATACACCGTATAATGCGTTTACCTTTCAGGCCAGGTTTACAAACTTATGCGTATGGTCCTTAAAACTAGCTTATGAGTGATGTAATAATGAATGAATGAAATAATTTAATAACTTCTTCCAAAATTATTGCTGCAATACTAACTTTCAAATGTCAGAAATGTCATCTTCATTCAGCAATAACTTCGGACGGTTTAAAACCCCATCCTTATCGTGACTCTTAGCTTGACTGTAAAATTGTGAATTTGTCCTTAGATTACAATGAGCCCAGAAGTGGATCAGTTAATAAAAATAAATTCCATTTGTACAGAGCTTTTCAACTCAAGTGATCTCAAAACACTAAACATACAGGAGGAGACCGACTTCATCCAACACCGGAGCTATTCACCCATGTGGGTAACCCACAGCACCCATTATGGGCCAGCAGATCCTTACACAGCAGGGGAAGGAAGGAATTCTAATAGGCGAATTCAGACAAATTAAGCAAGACAAATCATGCCAATACAGACTGGAATTGATCAAGAACTCCCTTAACACTACCACTTTTATGAACAGATCTTTAATAACCAAAGCAGTCACGACCAAAGTAGCAGCAAAGCACTTTAACATCTCATCTGAAGAGCAACGCCTCCTTTTTTTGCTAAGTCTGGGCCACAGGAAACAGCATCACCTACTGGTCCACAAACATTAATTACAGCAGCATGCTGGCTTCCCAGTATTGACCAAATCAGACTTGATTAGTTTCTAAGATCTGATATGATCAGTCTTCATGGTGGTAGTGCTGCTATCAGTTACTTCAGTATTAGCCCTGGACTAGATTACTACTTTAGGCAGTCCAAGATGTGCCCTGATCAGGGGTACAGTGCTCATCTCTGGCACACATACCTCCACTTTTTCCAAACCTTCGAGCGTAGAAAAGCAGCAAAACTAATCCAACTGCTCTGTTTCTCAAGCGGGATTTAAGTACCTGCTTAAAATATAATGATTTAAATATAAAAAAACATGAGGTAATCATATAATATATAGTTAGTAGAGTGGAGTTGTGATCAGGGCTCTGAGCTTGTACCAGTAAAGCTGACATCCTGGGCGAGGAGCTACTATTGTACCCCTGAACAATCAACATTTGGTAGACAGCTTCAGTCCAACACTGTACAAATGTAAGTCACACTGAATATAAGAACTGCTCAAATAAATTAAGTTGTAACAGATCTAGCCAGCAGCCATATCACCCTGCAACTCACAACTGGCAGCCCACTGGAGCTCAGCAGGTGTGAGCCTGGTCAGTACCTGGATGGAAAACCTCCTGGGAGAAACTGAGGTTGCTGCTGGAAGAGGCGTTAGTAGGGCCAGTAGGGGGCACACACCCTGCGGTCTGAGTGGGTGCTAATGCCCCAGTATAGTGACGGGGACACTGTACTGTAAACAGGCGCTGTCCTTCAGATGTGACGTAAAACCGAGGTCCTGACTCTCTGTGGTCACTAAAAATCCCAGGGCGTTTCTCATAAAGAGCAGGGGTGTTACCCCGGCGTCCTGGCCAAATTTCTCCCTGGCCTTTACCAATCATGGCCTCCTAATAATCCTCATCTCTGAACTGGCTTCATTACTGTGCTCTCCTCCCCACTGAGAGCTGGTGTGTGGGGAGCATACTGGTGCACTATGGCTGCTGTCGCATCATCCAGGTGGGGCGGCACACTGGTGGTGGTGGAGGGGATCCCCATTACCTGTAAAGCGCTTTGAGTGGAGTGTCCAGAAAAGCGCTATATAAGTGTAAGCAATTATTATTATATACAGAGCTAAAATAAGGCACAGTGCCCGGTTTGAGCACCTTAAGCGTGACAACAAACAGTTTATTCCCCAACTCATACTTTCTGAATCGGCAATATGCGACCGTTGAGCTGTGAGACAGAAGATAATGTCGTAGTGAAGCATTTGATGACGCTACAGAGGAGGGTTTTTGAACTTTTAAATACTGAAACTGAAAGACTTTGAAACTCAAGTTCTGTTGAGGATCTACAAGTTACATCCACAATAAAGCCGACTGTCACCAGCCTACCCGTTCAAAACCGGCACAATTCTCATCTGAATACTAAACGCAGTGTGATGCGCATTTCAATTCCACAGCGATGAAATTTCATTTTCTGTACACGTGTGGACAATAATACCCAATTTCCACAACTAAATAAGTAAGAATAAAATCAGGATGTAGCTACTGCCCCCGTCTGAACATGTTTATGTTAATTTATGAACATTTTATGAACCCCTTCAAATCGAACTGAGGCATGAAGGTGAATTTTTCTCGGAATTATCAATCTTTCATTGATGCTTTAGCTACCAGTCATTGGCCACTCTCCAAAATACCTTCATACTATGTTTGTAAAAGGGAAACCATCCCATACTCAAGACAGTGAAAGTGCCAGATTAATCAATTTCAAACGATTTTCCTACCGCGCTCACATGCACATCAAAGACGTAAGTTTCAAACAGCAGAGTGATAACAACACGATAATTAGTTAGGGGATACGGAAACGCATCTATAAAAATGCACCAGACTTATAAATCATGCACCACAGAGCACACACGTCCTATGAGCAATACTGGGTTTAGAAACTCATATTAAGACTCACCCGAATTCCAGATGTAAGGATATGGGCGCCGCCATATTACCACCGAATCCCGGAAGTTTTCGACCGAAATAGAGGAAATGACGTAAAGTACCGTTCACGTCACAGCCAAGATGTGTTTAATTGAATTAAATGTATAAACTGCAAGTTATAGCTAGGAGGCGTTTAGAAGATTACTAATAATTGGGGAAAAGGGGATTTTTAGAATTTTAAAATAATTTTCAACAACTACAATGCACACGTGTAATATTTCGTGGAAGAGATTGAATACATTTTTCATTATTGATTATAATAATTCCTCCTACTTATACAGCGCTTTTCTGCACACTCCACTATTAACGCCTTTACTTTTATTTGAGCGTTTTTGTTGAAGTATGCAGAAAATATTTCAGGGTCATCTGAAAATAACTAGAATATGGAAAGCTACCTCGTAGCCTAAACATATAAGCAAACCAAGTCGGTGTTGTAACTTTTCAAAACGTGATGTCTGTGGACGTCCTAACTTTGCGATTCTGTGATATGTTTATCTCGCTGTCCTCCTCGCCTTCCTCTTCTGTCTCACCCTCTCCAACCCCCCCACCACCCACGCCAGTCCCTCTCCGTGCGTGTTGAGCCCCCGTGTCAGTTTTGGACTGGTGCAGGGCAGTTTGAATTGCAAATCTCTTGCCTTCTGTCGGAGGGGCCGGCGCGCATTCATGTGGTAATAGAGGGTGTCAAGGGGAGATCAGTGAGCGGCCGACCCCAGAATGCTGGCCGCGTTGAACTCAATGAAAATAAAGGATTAGTACCGGGTCTCCCCCCACCCTAAAAAAAAAAACCGAGGCCGTGTTGTCCACTCCCTCTCCAACACCGCTCACCCCCACCCAGAGTCACTTACGCCTCGCCAGGCAATTGTGTTTTAATTAAAGCTGTAGTTAAACTGCAACAATGACCTAGGGAGAGCACTATGATCGCCGATGGCGGTAGAGGAAAACTGCACATCTAGGGTCGAGTCGGCCCAGGCTTCGCTTCTGGGTGTGGGTACCAGCCAACAAAGGCGTTTGCTCTCAGAGTCAAAGAGAAATAAACGTATTCTTACTCTTCTTCTCGTCAACCATTCTGAAAAATGATCAACGATCGTGTGAGGGTTACGTCAAAAATACGTGAAAAAAAATTCACATAATCCTCAGATTACAGAAGATACTTTTGGGGGGGGGTGGGGTTAAAGGAAAGGTGTATCTGCCATCCACGGCGCGTCAGCATCTCAATCAGTTATCGTCTTGAAATCGCTCCCTGTGTCGTCCTGTGTGAGCGCACGTCTTTTTTTTCTGTTTTAACCCTGCCCACTTACAAGAGATACTGAGGAGCGAGGGGGAACTGTGGATTACAATAAAACACTGCACTTCAACGCTTTTAATAAAGAGCAACATCTTTTACTTCCGTCTTTCCTTTAGATTCCGGCTGTTTTTTCCCCTTATCGGACAAAATATTTTTTTATTTATTATTTGGACAAATAAATTCCGCTTTATGCAATGGTGAGGTACTGTAATTGGTTGAAACCATGTTTTTCACTTGATTCTAGAAGCCCAGTGTTTTTCTATTACTTATTCAGTGATGCTTCAGTTCTAAGGTGGTGCGTGCATTGGGGGGGGGGGGGCGGCAGCATTTCTTTACACAAAGGGTGGTGGGGGTATGCAACAAGCACCCAATCATGTTATTGAAGCAGATAGTCGGACTTCTTGTAAAGTACGGGTGGATGAGACCTTTGAACCTTAGCACTACCAACACCCCGATGGGTTCCAGGGACTGAATGAAGTCTTATTGCTTGTGGCCTGTCTTATGGTTTGCGGGGAGATCATGCAGGTAGGATCAGCTTAAACTTGTGAGCCGGAAATTTCACCACCCCACGCTTTTCCAGCATCGAAGGGCAATCACGTTGATTTGGTCTCATTTGAATAACGGGGCTTCTCCATTACTGGTCCCGCTACACCTTAAACGTCCACATTGAGGGGAATTCGAATGGGACCATTCCAGAAAATGCTTCCTCGGTTTTCAAATTTGGGCTCCTACGTTAAATTAAAACAAAGATTTCCAAATGGTTTAAAAGGTACTAATTAAGACTGATACTGCAGTACCTAGTGTTTAATCAGAACCTTCAAACAATAAAGATCTCCAAAACTACCCTCCCCTTTTAAGTTATATATCATTTGATCGCATCCAGTATAATAAAGATTTTCATGCCTGGTAAGTGTTGCAGAAATGGGAATACCGCACGGGAAATGACGCCGGCTTTCAGGAAAGAGTCAGATTGAAAAATTTTGCGTTTCATCCCCTGCTTCAATACCGGACACAAGCACCTCGCTATCAGCGGAGCTTGATTTAAGAGGCGACGGGTTTGTTTTTTTTAATCAGCCACGCAAGGCCGGAGGAACGTGACGCTTTAAAAGTCTAAACCGGCACGGTTAACCGGTTAATCTAACTCTCGGGAGGAGGTTTCCAGACAAAGATGACCACCAGCCAGAGGCACCGCCACCTCTGAAGCACGCACAAGCTGAGCAGCGAGAGCCGACGTGTCCACGAGAGAATATCTTCTCCAAGGTGCAAAAGCCGAGCTCACTGTGCGCGTCAACGACGCGTGATGGAGACAGCGGAAGAGTACAAGTGTGCGTCTCTGAGATGAGCTCCCTGACACTGACATTGGGGAGGGGAGGGGGGACAGGAGACCAGATTGAAATGTGAAAAAGACTCACTGGGGGTGTGTGTGTGTGTGCGGGTGGGTGGGTGGGTGTACCTCTGTTCTACAAGCCTGCCTGGATTTAGACAACAGTATTAAAGCACCAAGACATGTCACCCAGTCAATTCACATTTGCTAAGCTCGCCAATAAATGAAACCCTGTCCAATTACTCTATGGGATGAATTCCTCACAGGATATGGCCTGGCTGTAATTAAAGCAACTGCCCAAAAAAGCAAAACAAAACCCAACACTTGCTTATGGGAAGCTAAAGGCCACTTTTTTTTTTCTCAACGTTCGGAAGTGGAAAGTTGTATTTGGCACATCGAACCCTTTTCATGATAACACCCCACATGTTGACTCTGGGGAAATTAGGGCTGCAATTTCGAGACACTCGACTTCGTAACATGACAATGCAGACAAATGCCACTGGTCCACAAGTCCTTCCAGGCGGGGTATACAGCAAAGCCTACTTCCAGAAGTTTGAAGTCCCTATCTTGAGGCTGTTCATTTTTTTTCCCCAGGAGTTCAGGAAGAAAAACACACAAGCCTTCTTTTTAAGCAGAATGTGGTGAATTAAAAAAAGAGAAAGATGGCAATTTCACCCCTTAAGATCCAAGCTGGAAACAAAGACATCACCCTGGATAACAGTATCCGCACATTAGTGGGGTACAGGATATGCTGGGGTAACACTGAGGGGATGAGTGGGGGAGGGGGGGGATACTGGAGATTGGTTTGAGTTTTGTGCTTTGTAGCTGCCCTAAAATGTAATAAATATTTTTTTACTAAATTCTCATATAGGTTGGTTTGTTTTAATATGACTACTGCTACAGCTATACCAAGTGCTACAGCTTCTTCTGAGCGTATTTCATTTCTCCTGGAATCTGTCACCCAGATTCCCATCTTTTTGGGACCCTCTTATCTACCTTAACCCCTCACCTGCCCTCACATTCATATTTCTGCTCCTCCTTTCCCCCAGATGGGTTCCACAGATGATCATGTCGTGTTGTCTCTCTGTACTTTCTGCTGTGATAACTTGGATTTGCTCTTGTGCTGTAGGAACACTGCCCTGACAGCAGTATGGAGCAGCAGTCAAGGTTCTGTGCTCACAGCCCAACACTTGAGGGTTCCAATGGTGAATTTTGGCACTGCTGCTGTCCTCTTGAGCAAGATACTTCACTCAGATTGCACCAGGCAAACACCCAGCCGTAGAAATCTGCTCAAAAAGAAGTCAACTTTGGACAAAGCTGCCTACCAAATAAATTAGTAAATCATTCACTACAAATAAGTTTTAAACTAGCTGTTTTGGAACACTACCATCATTAACAATCTGGCCCACCAGCACTGTTTTACTACTACTATGAGCTCTGAGGCAGAATAACATTACAAAATAAATTGTACAGACTGGACATCTCAGATTTATGAAATGTGCTGTTTTATTCCACAATGTACTGTACACCACTGATGGCCAATGGGATATGGCACACAAAGGCATTTGGACCCAATATGAGGAGGAATGAATATCGGTTGTCCAAATAAAACAAATAGCATAGGAATACAAGAATGGGCTTGACGTTCAAAAAAGAAACATCCTTCATACAGGTTACTAGAGCAAAAACGCAATTGGAAACTGGGATTTACATTTTTTGGGGGGTTACCTGTTTTATTTGCTGCAGTGATCAAGTACGATTGTTCGCTGCTGTTTTTTTCAGATTGTATTATCTAAAAGAAGAAGGTGCGTGGGACAAATTGTGTTGGGTTAGGACAAAAAAGTTGGGACAACATTGTTCAGGGACCAAAGATCCCCACTTTGCCTCCTTACCTTCAGCCAGAAAAACCTTTCTGCTGGAACGCTTTGGCGTAGGAGGAGAAAATTCGAATAACCTAATCAGCCTAAAAGAACGGACACATGAGGTCACTGGGCCAATTAATTAATCAACTACGAGAGGGGGAAAAAAGCCCTGCTATATTGCAGCTTTTTATTCTCATATGCGTGTGCTCTGCTTTAATAAACAGCAGGAAGGCACAGGACGATACCATGGGCAGTTAAACCACGAGCTACAAAGGAGTCTTGTAGGCTGGCACACAGCTGGCCCGCACATCTGGCTGGGCACACCCCTGCCCCCCCCCGTGCCCACTCATTCTGGACAGCTTCTCCTGTCGTGCACGCCCACTGGCACACCGAGCACGCTCAGACGCCCGCGAGAGGGAGGGATCTGCAACAGCCGATGAGAACAATTCAGCCCTTTCTACATTCCCAGGCTTCGGTGTCTGGGAAGACTACAGTGCACGCTCTCCTTAAAAAAAAAAATCACAGAAGCGCTCATACACGCAACACACACATTATGACATACAGTATTACACGGACGTACATGGGCAGTAGCACCGATAATCAATTGTATAACAATTGTACAGCAAGAGGCAGCTCATGTGGCTCAGAGAAATCCGACATGAACATAAGCAAGTGAGCTCTTTGTTTAAATAAAAAAAAAACACTTTGGAGCGTTTCAATACTTGATTTTAGTCAGATGTGTTTCACTTTGGGCTCAGGTCCACAAAATATAAGTCCCTAGCACGCTGCAGGTTTGTCATCAGACCCAACCCCTCTGGATCTGGTAACTGAGCTCAGAGATTGCGTACCGTATTTGTGTCCCGAGTTTTCGTTTCCCGAAACGGTTCCAGTCTTTTTTTTTTAAACAGAAAACACCACGAGATCCGAGTCTGATTTTTTTCCGTTTAACAAAATGGGAGACAGGCCGAAGACGTGATCCGACCGCACGGTGGGAGGCCGCATCGCGAACCTGTCCTGTTTTGCAGTTACAAAGACCCCCCTCGGAAATGAAGGGGTCGGAAAACCCGAAGGGCGATGAAAATCAGAGGGGCGAGCTCATCCGTTCTGCGCCTGGTGTATCTTCACTGCCTGTACCAGGAGCACTGTCGCAGACCTACTGAATCTAGGCTCAAGCCCAGCTGTGGCATCCTAGTTTAAAGCACAAGAACGAAACCGATGGGATCCCACGCAAGGCTTTTAAAATCCATTCCGCTTTAAAATAAATAAAATCCCTTTTTGCAAAAGGAGAAGGAAATATTAAAAAGGCATGCAGTCCAGAGAACTCCCTTTCCATCAGTGCTGCTTTAGTCTTTCCTTCTGGCTGTTGGGCCCACTTATTTGACAATGGCGCCATCTGCTGACCGTAGCAAGAGAATGCAATTCTCAAAAACGGAGGTGTTGGGTTCTGCTGGTGTTTCCACACATAGCATCAATCGAACTACACCCCCCCCCCCACTCTGAAAACAAACCTCGAGTAGGCCTAGCCCTTTTCACAGTGTGTGGGCTGGAAACGCCTTCTGTCCTCCCAAGACCCACAGACACACTGGTGCTCCAGCGTCAGGGCCGGACAACACTCCCTTCCCTTCTGTGCTCTTGGGTCTCTCCGTTCGATATTTTGCGTAGCAGCATGTATGAACGGCCGAGCGCGTGTTGCGGGTCTGTGTTTCTCCAAGTTCTGTCTACCAGAGACCAGCTCCCTAAGGCCCTCGTAATCTGAGGACTGCTTAAGCCAAATAGCGGTCAGCGTTATCGGGACCGTGGCATACAGCAAGAGCAGGGGCTGGTGCTGTAGATGCAGCAGGAGACTGCAGTCAATCCCCTTTTGGGGCAGTCCACTGCACTCGTTGGACGGGTCTTAGTGCAACAGGGAAACCTCTGAACACAGGGGCAGCCTGATCACACAGCCAAAGCAGCTCCTGCCCTCTCCCTTCGGTTACACCTTCTTGAGGTCAAAGGGGACTTCTACACTTTGTCCCCGAGTACGGTTCATCCACAAAACAGGATTCAGAACAGCTACCGCTTGTCAAACCGAACACTAAACTGCCCCCCCCGTTGGTAACGGCAGGAGTATAGTTAAGCCGAGAGGGACCTGTACTCAAGAGCCTTTGAGTATTGAGGGCTTCAGCACAGATCCCTCTGGAACAGGAGCAAGACATCTGCCAGCAGGCTACAGCTTCACTGGTTGTGATTAACCCTCACGAGCGGTGCACCAGAGCCTGAACTATGGCCTACAGCCTTGACGGGTGAACAAATGACTAACCGTGCTCCTGATGAGGGATTCTAAGATTCCCTTGGGCTCTTTAGATCACCCCAATACACAACAGTTTTCACTCTTTGAAAGTCCATCAGGTGTCAGGAGCCCCGTCTCCTTGCTAGCCTGCGGAACGTGCAGGAGAGCCTCTGAAAGAGCAGCAGCTTGCCCCCCCCAACACCAGCCAGAGCCGAGCACAGTCTCGCACGTCTGCCCAGAGGTCCATAATAACAAGGGGCAGGCGCTGAAGGCAGCTGGCTGGCACTGCCCACCCAACCCCCCCACCCCCGGTGGGACCAAAGAGTCACCTGCGCCCGTCTCACCCCCCAGCCCCCCCGCCCTCAGAGGAAGAAGTTGATCTTGGGCGGCACGGTCTTGCAGCCGGTCTGGGAGAAGATCTGCTCGGCCGCCGGGAAGTAGGGCACGGCCCCTGAGACGGCCCGGATCACGTCCCGCCGGTGGCACAGCCCGCGCTGGCACAGCTCCCGCCGGGCACAGCGCTCCACGTGCAGCCGGCTCAGGGGGAGAAAGGGCACGAAGCGGGTGATCAGCTTCTCGGGGATGATTTTAGAATGGTAGAAGCCACCTAGAAGAGAAAAGAAAGACTTCTCAGCCTGCTGACCTCCTCGGATTTCACTCTACTGCAGGCGCTCAAAGGCAGCAATATTTACAATTATTCACATACGTGGCAGCCAGCAGCAATATTTTATTGTTATTATTATTATTAACTCCTTACACATATAGTGCTTTTCTGGACACTCCACTTAAAGCGCTTTACAGGTCATGGGGAATCCCACTACTACCACCAATGTGCAGCCCCACCTGGATGATGCGACGGCAGCCAGAGTGCGCCAGTCTGCTCCCCACAAACCAGCTCTCAGTGTGGAGCTCTAGCAGCTATATCACCCTGCAGCCCCACTGGAGCTCAGCAGGTGTGAGCCTGCTCAGTACCTGGATGGGAGACCTCCTGGGAAAATCTAAGGTTGCTGCTGGAAGAGGTGTTAGTGGGGCCAGCAGGGGGCGCTCACCCTGCGGGCTGTGTAGGTCCTAAAGCCACAATATAGTGACGGGGACACTATACTGTAAAAAAGGCATTATCCTTCGGATGAGACGTAAAATCGAGGTCCTGACTCTATTTGGTCATTAAAAATACTCTTGACAAGAGTAGGGGTGTTACCCTGGTGTCCTGGCTTCATCACTCTGTTCTCCTCCCCACTGAGAGCTGGTGTGTGGGGAGCCTATTGGTGCAATTTGACTGCTGTCGCACCATCCAGGCGGGTCTGCACACTGGTGGTGGTGGAGGGGAGTCCCCACAGTGCTTTGAGGAGTGTCCAGAAAAGCAATATACGAGTGTAAGGAATTATTATTACCCCAAAAGACAAGCGGGCACAATTATTCAATTCTGTACTCAATCCATGCACTACATCCAACTTAGTTATCTCAACCCATTTAGTTAGATAAACGTATTAAGCACATATTCACTTTAAAAAGTATTTTAGTCCTTGCTGCCGAGCGGTCGGAGTCCAGGGACAATTTTGAGAAAAGATCGCCACCTAGTGGACTATCCCCAGTTGTGCAGCCAGCTTACATCCTCCACTGGTCAATCTGCAAACCACTTCTCCAATGTAAATATTGACAAATTACTTAACTGTTTTCTGTTGGTTTTTTTTCCTTTAAATATTTATTATATTCACTGGTGCACCAACAATAGCTGGAAGCAGGAGGCAGGAGTGATATTCCCCAGTTGAATGAGGATTTTAGGATTTAGCATTAGGATTTTAGGGCAGGAAGATTATTTAAACCCAGAATTTAGCCAGGATACTTAGGTTAAAACACTTGCTCCATAATTAGTCCGAAGCTTGGGTTAAGGGCTCATCCGAACGATGGTTGGTCCTATTGCAACACAATTCTCAACAAAAGGCAACAAAAGTGACAAAGCTGCCAGTTAGCCAGTTGGTTTCAGAACGGTAGGGACAGTTACTGTGTTTCGGACGAGGAAGACCCATACCAGCAACGGCATTCTCTGCACACTCTGAAGAAAGCTGTCGGTCACTTTAAAACAATATTCAATAACTCTGAATAAACCATACACACCGTATAGGGCAGGCTGAACTGCATTTACAAAGAAAGGACATAAGAAGGAGGTTTTAAAGTTGCACATATGGTGTAACTGCATTTACCTTAAGACTGAAGCATTTTGTAATCAATTAAATCCTGTGCAAAACCTACCTCATTATGATTTCTTATTAATTGCACATCTCCAGTCATTGTTTACACGTCTGCATTGTTTACATTCAAACTGTTTACTTGTACATTGTCTGCTGTCTCTTTGTATATTGTCTTGATGCACTGTCTGCACTTTGTGTTTTTACACTTGTTTTAACAAGCGGGAGACTTTCTGTAAGTAAGAATTCCATTGTACCAGTTCATGTACCGGTTACATATGGCAACAAAGTTCAAGTTCAAGTTCAAAACCTTGTTTTCTAAACTCATAATTGCATTTATTCACTAAAGGCTATTCGTCGGCCTAAAAAAATGCTGTCTTTCACCGTTTAATAATGTACACTGGCATCAAGAGGGTTCCTGTATAACGAATGGGATCAGGATTGGGCTGTGTGACTAGTGTGATGTTTGTTATACCTCCCCCAAAACATATTTCCCCAGCATGCGATAACTGCACTGGCGGCTCTGCTGGACGTTAAAGACTGAGCTCGGGAGTCTTCTTGCAGGCGCGATCGAGCCGCTCGCAGGCGTCAGACTAGGCCAATCAAAGCAGAAGCGGCCTTACTGTTCTTGTTTTGGAAGACGGCCTGGGCGATGGAGGCCTCCAGGTCCTCCAGGTGGATTTCCTCACGCTCCTGCCCCGAAAGCCTCGTCTCTAGGGCACGCTGGTTAATGAGCTCCTCACCGGCGGTGCTGAGAGAGGGAGAGAGAGCGTAAACACACACACACAGGCCGGGTCACAACAGCTCCCGCCACACTCCCAGCCTTTCTCACAGAGCCGGAGTCTGACAGCCGTTTGTCACCAGGCGGGACTCGCTCTAAAGGCAGCTCCAACGCTGCTATAGGATTCTGGGACACGGTTTTCCTTTTCCCAAAAAAGAGCAGCACGTGGAATATTTCCAAGAATATGTGTCCCCTCTTTTGTAAAAATAATAATTCCGTACACTTACATACCGCTTTTCTGGATACTCCACTCAAAGCGCTTTACAGGTAATGGGGAATCCCACTACCGCCACCAATGTGCAGCCCCACTTGGATGATGTGATGGCAGCCAGAGTGTGCCAGTCTGCTCCCCACACGCCAGCTCTCAGTGGGGAGGAGAGCAGAGTGATGGAGCCAGTTCAGAGATGGGGGTTATTAGAAGGTCATGATTGGTAAAGGCCAATGGGAAATTTGGCCAGGAAAGTGGGGTAACACCCCTACTCTTTTCAAAAAAACTCCCGGGGATGACCACAGAGAGTCAGGACCTCTGTCTCAGAAGGACGGCGCCTTTTTACAGCATAGTGTCACTATACTGGGTCATTAGGACCCATACAGGCCACAGGGTGAGCGCCCCCTGCTGGCCCCACTAACACCTCTTCCAGCAGCAACCTTAGTAGATGGTCTCCCATCCAGGTACTGGCCAGGCTCACACCTGCTGAGCTTCAGTGGGGCAGCCAGTTGAGAGCTGCAGGGCGATATGGCTGCTGGCTCAGATTGTAAAATGCATTACGGAAATCCACATAACAGGATACATAGGGATAAAATGATATTAAATACCTCTTTTCTTCTTGATACATCATAAGGGTTTACACACCGCCTCTTGCAAAACCAGTAATGAATCAAACCGCTACGAACCAGGAGTCTTGTTTACCATTCCTAGGGGAGCCCGTGGTAAGACAGGCTGGGGTCAGAGCCGGTAGGGTACCTGATGAAGATGTAGATGGCCTTGCGGTAGTTGGTCTGGAAGACGACGTGGGATGGTCCCAAGAATGGAGCCAGGACGTCGATCAGGCCCGGTGGCATCTCTTCCATCTCGTCGAAGATGAATATGGAGCGGGCGCAGGCGGTGAGGTTCCCTTCCACCCACCTCTTGAGCTCAGTCTGAGGCAAGGGAGGGGGACAGAAACCAGTAAGACCGTCAGTGGTACAGGGATGAGCTGGGGGGGGGGGGGGCAGGGGGTTCTGCTGTATGTCAGCATCGGCTCTTCATCCTTATCACCTATTCAGAATAACGGCAAGAGTCAGCTAGGCACTTTCCTTCAGTGCTTCTCCCCCAATCATCTGTAGGAATGGAAACGCAGATCTAAATGCAACTCAGTGCATTACAGGACCATACAGAGATGTACAGATTGTAACATATATTACGGAAATCCACATAATAGGATCCCATTAGGATTCCATATTATGCATATTTTCAAAATCTGTATATAAAGCATATAAAACACCAATATAATAATTAAAGTAATAATTGCTTACACTTATATAGTGCTTTCCTGGACACTCCACTCAAAGCACTTTACAGGTAACGGGGAATCCCACTACCACCACCAATGTGCAGCCCCACCTGGATGATGCGCCGGCAGCCAGAGTGCACCACAACGCTCCCCACACACCAGCTCTCAGTGGGGAGGAGAGCAGAGTGATGAAGCCAGTTCAGAGATGGGGATTATTAGGAGGCCATGACTGGTAAGGGCCAATGGGAAATTTGGCCAGGACACCAGGGTGACACCTCTACTCTTTTCGAGAAATGCCCTGGGATTTTTATGACCACAGTGAGTCAGGACCTCGGTTTTACGTCTCATCTAAAGGATTGCCTTTCTACAATACAGTGTCCCCGTCGCCATACTGGGGCATTAGGACCCACATAGAAGGGTAAGCACCCCCTGCTGGCCCTACTAACACCTCTACCAGCAGCAACCTTAGTTTTTCCCAGAAGGTCTCCCATCCAGGTACTGACCAGGCTCACACCTGCTGAGCTTCAGTGGGGCTGCCAGTGGTGAGTGATGTGGCTGCTGGCCAATATCTCCGATTAGGATTTAGTCAGGATGTACAGTCCCAGTCCTGTTCTTGTGTGTCAATCAGCCCAGCCTCATGCAGGTTCCTCAGTAGCATTCGAACTGATTTCCTGTCCCAGTCGCTGGCTGCTCCCCCAGACATCCTTATTTGAGATCTCCGCTTGCCTCTAGCCAGTCAGGTCTGAACACCTGCCTGAATTGCAGTCAATGTTTCACACAGCTTGCTCTTGCAGATCTACCAGAAAGGCTCACAAGCTCATTGTGAAGAAAGTTCTGTCAGGATTTGAAGGAGGACTTTAAAACGCTTGTGTATGCATCGTTAGGCTCCACTGGGAAACAATTAAGACCAGTGAGAAGCCCAGTTATTGCACAGAATCATGCTCACACAACCTCCTTCCTGAGCTGAGCCAGATACTTAGGCACAGCAGGATCTCACACCAGCATCTGATGCCTCCTTAAGATCCACCTGTTCACACTGGGCCTGCAAACCAGCCAGGCCCCAGAGCAAACTGGAATCTCTGCCTGCGTGATATCTTAGTTTCCACAGCCAGGAATATCTTAACCATCTAAAATTCCCTACCTGAAACTTTCATCGCTGCAGAATAACAGTCAGAGGCCCAGTCTCACGTGAGGAGGGAGGGATGGGATATACTTTTGCAGACCTGCACTTTTTTTTTCCCACCCCGAAAGGTGGAGAGATAAAGGGAATATCCAAAAAGTCTACACCTCTCAGCGGCCATCTGCTGCTCTTATTACGCTGAGTTGCAAACTTTCGGTTATACTGCTCTTCTGCTGTGCAAGCTCTGCAGGGACCGGAGCAGTTTCTGGCGAAGTTTCATCATCTTTCCATCTTGCAAAAGCCTGCGATTACATTGGCCCAGATATCTGTGATCTGAGCCGAGCTGGTTATCAGCTAACCGTGAGTGGGAGTTCCCCAAGTGGTGCCACCCAAAAGGGTGAAGACAGAAGACGCAGACAGGGCTCTTTCGGCTTTTCGGCGAAACACCGACTCCTGCATCTCGCTGGGCACCTGCAAGCTGGCAGTGAGGTCAGCGCGAGATGCACTGGAGCTGACTCTCCTGTAAGACACCATGGCGCTTGCCATGCGTCAATGGGATGGACAGCCAATCAGAATAGGTGGGCGGGTCAGAGGGGCATGTCTGCGGGCCCTTAATCCTTCTATGGCCAAAAAGCAGTAGTAGCAGAAAAGCAGAGTCTTGTATGCGTACAGCTGCCTATAAGACTCCTATGCCTGCGTACCATAAAAACACTTGCCGATTACATTTTTTTAAGTACCTTATGATACACTCCTAAAATGGGGAGTTTGCAACGCAGGCTGCTTCAGCCATTCACACTCTACCACTCCTGCATTGCACATTACTCTATGTCAGACCCACTAACCCTGAAGCACCAGTGCAGGAATGTTCAATGCCTACTACCAGCCAGGACACTCCCACTGAAAACCCCCCCAGCACTGTTCAATCCGGCTTCCTGGCAGAACACAGCGGTTCTGCCGCTGTCCTATACAAGGTCCTATACAAGGGGACGCCACCTGTTAAAAGTGAGAGTAAAAAGAAGAAAGAGAAAGCCCAGCTCTGGGATGGGTAATACAGTACCTTGTAGTGCTGCACTCGCTCTCGGGATGGGAAGTGAAAGGTGGGGATGAACTGGTGGATGTAGGGGCTGCCCATGGTGGTGCCATACAGGTGTTTGCCCAGCATGGAGCTGACCATCGTCTTGCCTGTGCCCGAGGAGCCGTGGAAGGACAGCACCAGCGGCCGGTCGGGCCTGTCCTTGGCCAGGAACTCGGCCACGGCCTCCGAAACCACCTCCTGCGCCAAGTGCTGCCCGTACAGATTGCGGTAGAGGTCCCATTCCAGTCCTGGGCCGGCGCGGGGGAGGGGAAAAAAGAACCGACTGATTTGGACCGAAGAGCGTTCCATTCGGACCCAAAAGCTCACATGGCTGGCAGGAGTGTGGTGCCAGGACTGCACCCAGCCATTTCTCGGCAGACCTCAGCTTTAATAATGGAGCTGGGCGGATTGTTCCAGACACCCACAACCCTTTGTGTACAGAAGTGCCCCCCTGTTCCCAGTTTTCATTTCGGGACAATGCCTAAGGAATTCGTTTGGCAACTCCTGCCCAAGGCTTAGAACTCCAGTGAGACCAGCATCGGTAAAAGAAGCTAATTATTTAACGACCCATGGCTGGAGTCCGTTTTAGGCCTGTCAGTTGTCTGTGAGGCTACGTTAGTGGTCTTGCAATTGGGAATCAGGTATTAAAGTATCTGCAAACAGCTATTACTGACAGAGTTGAGGCCCCGAAAGTACCGTAAAACATAACCCTCAATTCCGAGAAACATACACAGAGAGCCTTTAAAAGTTTTATTCCTCCAAAATTTTGAGGACTTTAAAGGAGCAGCCTGAAGTCTACTTGTTGATTTGATAAAGGATTAACAGAATTTTATTGCACAAGGCAACCCAAGGGTTTTCTGCATAGCAACAGTTATTATTTATGCGCACAATTAAAGACCTACTGCACACTCATTTACATTTGTACATAAATGTCGCTTAAAAACACAAAGCAGCACTGGCTTTCATTCTAGTTAGTAGGGAGAGCCGCTTGTCATACAAGTCCAGAAAAGGACACAGTAACTCCTTCACTCCCAATAACAACTTTTGCAAAACATTATATTCCTTTCCAGGCAGATGTTAAGTCGGCTTTACACGAACCGAATTGACTACAAGTCGATACCTCAATCTGTAGAGTTTAAACTATAGTGAACTCCCAGGGTGGTGATTAGCAACAGCCTTCATTTAGCCCAAACTCGAGACTCTGGGTCAAACTTCTGGGTCACCTCTTTCTAAAACCGGGGAACACTTGTAACCTATCGATGCGTTGAGCGGTTTGCTCAGTTGCGTGATCCCTGGACTTTGGAGATGAGTCCCAGGTGACCTCTTAATCAATTTAAGAAATCAAATGCTCGATCTCTTTCAGTTAAACTGCTCCGAGCCTCAGAAACTTGTGATTAAACGGTAAGCTATAAAGCCTTCGGAATTAAGAGCTCTCCGGAAAGTGCTGGAGCTTACTGCTTTGCAGTGTCACATCTTAGAGTATAATTGTTCTTACAGCATATTGCACATTCACAACTGAAACAACAGCTAGCTAATTCTTTCTTCACATTGTCACAAGACCTGACAATGCGGAGGACGGATTTGCTAGCTGTTGGGAAGCCGGTAGAAAATTCGTCAGTGCAGAAACAATACAAGTTATTTGACTCACTGAGTTCCTGGTACGAAGCAGTAAGGAATAACTATCGTCATGCTGACCTTACCTTGTATGTCTGGTTGAAAATCGCAGTCACAGCTGTTGTATATTTTGCAGAAAATATTGTTTAACTGATAAGCGGCAGGGAAAGAAATAGGCGAGAGGGAAAGCAAAACGACAAACACGGCTGTCATTCTCTCCAGCAGCTCCATGACTGAAGCGCCAGAAGCTTCCTGTAGTTAAACGAACACCCACAAGAGGCGCAGAACATTGTAGTCTCTTTAAGGTCACAAACGCGCTCACTCGAAGCGCACGGTTCTCGTTAACGAACTACAAATCCCAGAGTGCATCTGGGAGACGCTAGTGTAGCTGTGCGAGACTGGTCGACGTATAGACCAGTCGTGTTTCATACGTCATAGTGGGCTTTTTTATTTCCTGGGACTTATGGGCAATTATATTTATCATTGCATATAATAAATACACTTGGGGAAATAAAAGATGTGAGATGTTTTGAAATATTACAGTTGCCTCCAAAAACTATTATTGGCACGTGGAAATGTCATTGTTTTTTTTTTTTAAAAAGCTGGAACAAATTTTATTTTTCCCATGACGCAAATATTTTGGAACCAGCAATGGCTCTCAATCCCCTTAACTTTTTGAATTGAACACAAATCAGCACACGTCCACAACCTCTCCTGTAATGTGGTTAAGTGGGGGGTGCAGAGGTGGCCCTGTGGCTCAGGATCTGCGCCTGTGACTGGAAGGTTGCCGGCTCAAATCTCACATCCGGCAGAGGAATCCTGCTTTGTTGGGCCCCTGAGCCAGGCCCTTAACCCCAACTGCTCCAGGGGTGCTGTACAATAGCTGCCCCTTGCTCTGACCCCCAGCTTCTCTCCCTGTCTGTGTGTCTCATGGAGAGCAAGCTGGGGTATGCAAAAAGACAAATTCCTAATGCAAGAAATTGTATATGGCCAATAAAGTGTTCTTATTAAATTATTGGGCAGTACAGTGGAGTACATTGTCCTTTTCTCTTTTGCAAGGCCAACAGGAGTAAGCTGAACTCATAGAGCTCATCGTTGTTACAACCCCCCAGGCTGGACTCTAAGAAAATGAATTTACTGGTGTGTTTCGCCAGGTATCAACTGCGTGTGCTCATTAATTGTCAGGTCACAGAACAGGTCCACAATAAATGCTCTGTCAGCTGACCAGAGAATGAAATATTATGTAACACAAGAACAATGTTTTCAAATCGCATAGGCAGACTGTCTGGAGATTGGGGAATCTGTGCTGTTGTCTATTAGTGCCAGGGCCATTCTCTGAACATACTGTAAAAAATCATCGATTTAAATTTGTGCTATCCCCAGCTGATCCCGGCGAGACCGGATTCCCAGGACTCAGATAAACAGCTGTCCTTTCCAAAACTTGGGGGTCTGTTGACTTAAATCATCTGATATTCTGAAGAGGGCGTTAAGCAACACATGAGACGTGTTTACTCAGCCTATCAATTGGAGGCTGTTGGCACAGCAGGGCGGCTGTCAGTGGAACCCAAACCAAAAAAAGTGAAAGTAGAGTTGTCTGAGATTCCAGCCAGAGAGCCTCCAGACCTTTAATCCAACCACATCATCATACTAGCGGTTGGAAGCATAACCACCCATATGGACAAAGGTTACTTGGCAGACTGAAAGGTTATTATAAGACAGCCGAGAGCACAAGACTGGTGTACAGGTGGAGGTCAGGTAACAGCTATTATCTGTATGATGTCATTTATTTCTGTATCCAGCGTGTTGCTCAAACCTAGATAAGGCCATTTGCCCTGTTTCTGCTTTGGGGAATATGCAATTGAAATAGATTTATTTAAAGGATAAATGCATGTGCTAGTTTCCTTTTATTGGTTCCAATTTTAATACGCCTGAACAAGTATAATCCTGTTTCACAGCCTTTGCATTGATTGGGTATGAATATTCATTTGGTGGAATAATTTATGAAGAGAAACCATAACCAAAACAATTCATGGACACAAGCTTATATTTTATTTCTCTTGGAAAACAATTGGTAAAATATGGCATATATACATAGGAAAAGTATGTAATTCGTGGTTTTTACAAGTAGGAAATGAGATAAGAATGAATATTTACAGAAGAAGATGAAACACTCAATTCTGTACAACAGGAGTGGAGACAAAGAGCATTATGGGAAATTATGCAGACCAGTGCAACTGTAGGTTTTTAATTCGGTTTTTTTTCCTGCTGTCAATCCAGGACGTTAAAGTCCCCAATGCTCTCTTTACGTCATACCTCAACACCCCCAATCTTCCTTTGCTTGATAAAAGAATGAGCCACTGTCTCATCTCAGCTGATATTGTCTTGCACTTAGCTGCAGTTCTCCCCAGACAATTTGGAAAAAAGTAGTTTGACTGGGACTTGAACCGGCAATATCCCAGAAACCAGCTGATACCAGCAAGTCCTGCTAGGTCACCACAATGGGTGCTATGATAAAGGTTGTCACTCTAAATTCTGATATCCACACAGGAAAGTGTCCAGAGGTCACTAGTGGGAAAAGAGGCAGAGATGCAGTAGCCATCAGATGAGTTCACTGCCTGGACACACCTTTTGAGGCTGGCCTTCAACCCCTGTAGAGGTGTTCATTAAGACGAGAGGTCATTTGAGAATACTGCTTTAAAAACACAACAGGCTCAACAGTAATAAAATAAAGTTCGGTTTACGAGGAGGGCAACCTTGTGAGCAGATATCAAATTTTTCCTTCAGTAAGTCTAAAAAGAGTGAAAGAAAAACGTACAATTTTAGTACCCATTAGTCCTCCTCATTCCTGTCATTTTATGGAAGGAGAAATTGATTAAAATCAATTCTAAACATAGGAACAAGGAGAAGCTTTGCCGCTAGAATATTTATTTTTGATGTCCTGTAGGTTAAATTGCTTCCTGTTTACCCTCGTTCAAACGATTTTCTTGACTCTTCTGTCCTTGATCCAAATTGCTTGCATGCGAGAGTCACCAGGAATAAGGTGCTGCTGAACCCAAGGCAGTAGATAAAGCTGGAGGTGACTTTCAAAACACTCATCCTACCAGCTTTAGATTCCAGAACCTCATTCACTTTACCTCTGAGCTTCAGGTGCATGCAGTGGCACACCCCTACCTTATAATGTGTGGGTGAATATGACTGTGTATACAGGCTTTTATCTCTCAGTAGCAGTGGCAGGCTGAAGGTACTGTTCGCAGCAAGGAGGACCAATCACAGCCCCCGAGAGTCACAGCTCAGCAGATCTGGTTGCTTAATCATCTATTTCCGGAGAAGTGAAACAATTTGGCTCCGAGATGCACGCCTCAAAAAAGGCTTATGATTCACCCAAAAGAAGACAGGAAGTTGAATGCTGAAAGCATCTCAGCTCTGACAAAAATAGACTTGGGCTTTCTGACCTCAACTCTTAAATCTCTGGTGAGGAAACCGGGAGAGTTCTTTGATTCTTTTAGTCACGTGACAAACACATGACTAAACAGTCCAGTAACATTACTAACATTAAATAGTCCCTAATATTTTTTATGCTGGTAATACCTTTACTACATCTCAATTTGACAACTGTACCAATTTCATAGATTTTCCAGTACTTTGTGCACAATACAGCAGCTATAATACTATAATAAGACCACACATTACTCCTGTGTTGGCCTCAATGCATTGGCTGCCAGTGCATTATATAACTGATTCAGTTATTTTAATTCAAAGCGCTAAAGGAATGGAATGCGTATGCATTACAATCTGTTCATTTTTATAGTAGGTGTATTTTGATTAGGCTCTCTAGAAATTTTATATAGATGTTCATTTTTGAAAGGGTGTTCTATGTATAAAGATTATTATTATGCAGATCCCTTGTTTAATGAAGTCATCTGGAGATCCTTTGGAATAAAACTATGAACATGCCGTATGTAGCTCAACCAGTGCCTCTTTTATATGTACATTTGTTAACATTAACAAAATACAAAGGCTCCCCCTTTTTTAACTGATGATTAAGGTTGACTTATAAAATCTGCTGGATTGTGTTTTTCCAGGACCAGGGTGGGCCGCCCCAGTATAAAGTACTGGGCTGATTAAAAGTCTGAAGGGGAAGAGAACCAAAAATGTCCCAAACAAGGAATAATAGCAGGAGATCATTATTAATATTTATATTAATATTATTAATAATCAAAGGCTAAATAATTATGGCAATGTCAATTGAAAACTGCTCTCAGGAGGAAGTCATCAGATGTCACCGTGAAATAAAGAGTATTTTTAATTTTGAAAGATTTTCCAAAAGAACTGGCAGAGGTGTCAGTCACCACTGCTGAGAGCTTTGACTGCTTCTGCTGTCACTGACAGGCACGCAGAAAAGTGTGGCTCAGCGTTAAAAGCAGGTTCATATCATGTCAAAAAGGCTCAAAAAACAGGAATAAAAAAAAAGACCCCCTCATTCTGCAATATATTCCGCCAATGTGCCTCAGTTCAATCCACCAGACAGTAATTTACAATTTCAGAGACAATAATAACAACAGTATCTCAAAACACAAGAAAAAAAAGAATGCTTGAGCTTAATTCAGTAAAGATGTCAAATAAAATACAGATATATTTTACAATTATTTACAAAAGCAGACAAGGGAGAAGGTTGGTATGTGTTCTTGGAAATATTTTTTTAGCCCGGTTTGCTTAGTGCAGCAGGAAGTCGCATTACCTGTTAATAAAATCAGTATATTAGGTTTTATGCTTTGGGTATGAGCAGTGATGACTCAGCACATGACTTCTTTTTCAGCGCGAACACCGGCTCTCTTACAAGGAAAAGCTCTGCAACCATCTAATTCCGCTGTTGCTGTCTGTCTACACAATAGTCGCAGAGCTACAGACACTCCATCTCTCAGCCACTGACGGTCTTCCTTAAAATAATATATAATTACACCGGTTTCCAGAAAGGAGATATTCAGGCCAGATTGAATCCAGTTATCCTCAGCGTTTTCACAACACTCGACGCATTCGAAATGGTGTGGACAACAGCATTCGATGATAAAACTGATTTCACGGGTACAAAAGACTCAGCTGACTGAAGCATGAAGGTGTCCTGCGCACAGGGCTTGCATGTCCAAAATAGGAGTGCAAAGAAGAAAAAGCAGTTTAAGAAAAATGACCTTATCCCAACATCGTCAACGTGCAGATAGAACTCGTTTCCTGCAGCTCCTTGCTCAACAATTCCATTATTTGTCACTAAGGCAAAACTTTTACAGCTGCACGGGTGAGCTGAGTAAAGCTCTGTGGTACATAACAATCAACTCGATGTTGACTCAAACTTCAGACAACTGCAAAAGAGCAAATGGCAAAGATGTGTCACCTGGAAGGTTAAAGTAGCATAGAAACTACTTTGGCACAGTACATTCTATTTTTTGAAGTAAGTTCTATTGTTTGAAGAGTCAAACACATTACTGAGGCCAAAAAAAGTGCTTTGTGTGGCTGATATCTTGTTTAGGTATTTTGCAAGTTCAGTATGTCCCAGATATTGCCCATGCTTTCATGTGACACAGCCCAGTGTACTGCCCTGGTATTCAATTCACGCGGTTAAGGTCAGGTTATTTGACAATACGTTGACCGCAACGCATGAGCAGTCTTTGACACAACAATTTGGGTCAAAATATGGGCCGCCAGCACTGGATCACAGCTCAATGTACAATGAGAACTACGAGACAAGGGAATTTTAAAGCAAAGTATTCGAGGGCCAGATTGATCAAAGACTCTGCACTGAAAGTGTAACTCAGATCCTCCTAAAAGAGTAGGCAGATCAGCTGTCCTTAAATACAGCGAAACGTGGAGGTTTCCCTGCTTTTAGTGCACGTGCTTGCTCGCTTTTTGGTGCAGCAGCCGCAATGAAATGATTTTTCTTTCCTTAGATTTCCGTCAGCTATAATCAGGAGGTCACAGAATGCAGGTCAATTTTTAAGGTTTTGAGCTTCACTTTCAACACCTGTTTGTCCTTCTCATATTTAAGTCGACATCTGCCTTTCTTTAAAAAGGAAGCCAGTTGCACTTTGGCAGAGAGACCCTGATAATCTATGCCCCTTGTGCCTTTTTCGGTGATGCACAGCAAATCTCGAGCATCTGCTGCTTCAAGTCCTCTAAGCGCAGTCCCACCCCCGTTTCCCTGCAGTGAGCTGTTCCAGCCTGGTGCAAGAGATTCAGGGGAAGGTCATTCCACTGTGCAATATGGGGGGGGGAGAGGGGGAGCTATAATTCACTGTGCCGGACAGGAGGCTCTAGTTTGTTGGACAGTGCAGTCAGGACCTTGTCAAACTTCTCATAACGTTCTGCCTGGCTGCCCTCTACACCCCGGCTCCCCCATAGAAGCCGCATCTGAAACTCTGTCCGGAAAACCTCCAGGATTTCCGGGCGCTCCTGGAATCCTGCAAGAAAAGAGGGAAGAGAAGTCAGGGATGATGCCCACACCAGCGATACTTCCAAAAACAGGCCCACCATGGACTTCAAGCAGGGAACTCTGGCAGGTTTCTGTACAGAACTCTACCTACCCTGCAACTTGGTCTCAGCATTTGTGCGGTAGATTCCCCCGTGGTGGGCAATGGTACGTGCTGCCTCCAGGTGACTCATCACCACATCTACTCCGGCGTCCGTGCTCTCCCAGGGCTCCACCCCCTCTCCGATGGCCACGCCCCTCTCCAGCAGTGAGAGCAGAGGGACAATGTGGGGGAACGAGGTGTTGGAGAGAGGACAGCTTTCTGAGGGAGTGAGACAGAGAGAGGAGGAGTTAAGAGGATAGGTCTAGCAGCCAGGCCCTTTTATATTTCCATATACATCCATATACGTCCAGGTGGGGCTGCAAACTAGTGGGGGTGGAGGGGAGTCCCCATTACCTGTAAAGTGCTTTGAGTGAAGTGTCCAGAAAAGCACTATATAACTGTAAGTAATTATTATTAATTATTATTTTCTGCTTTTGCATGCCTTTATTCCAATCAATCCTTAATTTAACCAATCCTAAATCCGGGCGGAGCGGTGGCACTGTGACTAAGCATTTGTGCCTGTGGCTAGAAGGTTGCCGGTTCAAATCCTGTGTCCGGCAAAGGAATCCTACTCCATTGGGCCCCTGAGCAAGGCCCTTAACCCCAGCTGCTCCAGGGGTGCCATATAAATGGCTGACCCTGCGCTCTGACTCCAGGCTTCTCTCTCCCCCTCTTTGTGCCTGTGGGTCTCATAGAGAGCAAGCTGGGGTATGTGAAAAGACAAATTCCTAATGCAAGAAATTGTATATGGCCAATAAAGTGATCTTCTTATTTAGTGAAGTCTAGAGGACAGTTTTAGTGAAAGCCAATAACAGAAATCTGTTCTGGTCTGATTGCATTCATTTCTCCAGAAGTAGGGAAATGGCAATTGTCAGAAAATTGCCCTGCCCTGGTACTAGTGCACTGGTGCTGAGAATTTAGTACGCTGATCTGATGTATACAACATGGCACAAGTGTAAAGACTGTAACCCTGAAATGTAATAATGCAGGCATGGCCAGCCAGAGCAAGAATCCAGCGTGTTTTATAGATTTCCCTTAATAATCTGTTTAAAAGGAGTGTGTTACACATACAATTAGCTTTTACAGCAATATATTCAGGAAAGCACTGGTCACAGTAGGGCCGTAAGGATCTCTAAATACATTCTTAAGTGAACAGCTGAAGTGGTACAATGTTTATCAGAAATGATCAGGCAAAGGTGATCCACAGAAACTACTGGGCTTTGGTCATTTCCGAAGCCAGAATGGACCACCCCTGGGCTGCAGATCGCTCCAGAAAGCCATGTCTTTCGCGGTGTGTTTACCCCTGCCGTCGTTCATGGTCTTCATGAAGGGCTTCAGCTTCTTCTCGTAGAGGATGGCTCCCTCCGTGTGCCGCTGGCGCAAGGTCACCCACGTCTGCTCCAGCCTGGCGATCTGAGCGGCCGGAGAAAGGGAGGGTGAGACGCAGCGAAACAGAAGAGAATTTTTAATA
The DNA here is from genome assembly GCF_055471065.1 of Atractosteus spatula. NCBI lineage: Eukaryota > Metazoa > Chordata > Actinopteri > Semionotiformes > Lepisosteidae > Atractosteus > Atractosteus spatula. Next base: position 13,919,099 of record NC_142728.1, on the reverse strand, counting down.
ATAATAATTGCTTACACTTATATAGCGCTTTTCTGGACACTCCACTCAAAGCGCTTTACAGGTAATGGGGATCCCCTCCACCACCACCAGTGTGCAGCCCCACCTGGATGATGTGACGGCAGCCTGCTCACCACACATCAGCTCTCCGTGGGGAGGAGAGCAGAGTAAGAAGCCAATTCATAGATAGGGATTATTATTGGGAGGCCATGATTGGTAAAGGCCAATGGGAAATTTGACCAGGATGCCGGGGTTACACCCCTACTCTTTTCGAGAAACACCCTGGGATTTTTAGTGACCACAGAGAGTCAGGACCTCGGTTTTACATCTCATCTGAAGGACAGGGTCTGTTTACAGTATAGTGTCCCCGTACTGTACTGGGGCATTAGGACCCACACAGACCGCAGGGTGAGCGCCCCCTGCTGGCCCCACTAACACCCCTTCCAGCAGCAACCTTAGTTTTTCCCAGGAGGTCTCCCATCCAGGTACTGACCAGGCTCACACCTGCTGAGCTCCAGTGGGGCTGCCAGCTGTGAGTTGCAGGGTGATATGGCTGCTGACATGTTTTAAACGAAAGCCTCCCCCTTCTCTACATGAGCTGCCTCCGCTGCCTTCACCCGCGCTCCGACGCCCGGCCCGCGTTACCTGGGGCAGCTCCAGGGCCCTCATCACGGCGGCGAAGCCGAACATGTTGCCCAGGTTGCTCTTGAGCTCGGCCGCCAGCTGGATGGTCTTGTGCAGGAGGGCGGCGCGTTCCTCCGTGCTCCCGGTACAGCCCAGCAGGTCCACGGCCATCATGATGGACATGGTGTGGAACCTGCGGGGAAGACGTCCGCATCGCCAATGCAATCAGGAACACCAGCAACTAAGCTCCCCCCCACCACCCAGCAGGAAGAAAGAGCAGTGCCCGACAGAGGTGAATCAACAGCCAGCTGAAGAGAGGTCTCCCACCGGTAAGAACAACAAGTTCATGGCATAAATCAACTGGAGCAGATTTTCGTTTTAGAATGAGTACCTGGGATCCATTCAAACTGACCTCATTTTTGGAGGAGGGAGGAAAACACCAGAGTACCCAGATGAAAATCCAAGAAAAGATCAGGAGAATGTACAAACTCTGGAACTGAAACCGGGAAACTTGGAGCTATTAGGCCGTCGCTCCAACAAGGTAGGAAGTGGTATGTCGAAAGGGTATGACTGTAGCAAAGTAACTTGAGGCCCAAGCCTTAAGGGAGTTTTTCCCCTTTTACCCTTGCATATGTCACTTGAGAGAGACTGTGTCTTTATTTATATCCCCCTCTTGCAGCCCTAAACCCTCTCACCTCTCCAGCAGGTCCAGTCTGAGCTGGTGTCCATGAGGAAGGGTCAACAGCTCCAGGCCGGAGCTCACTCCCATCATCCTCTGCGTCTCCTTAGTAACATCCAGTATCCTGGCAACCTGCAGGCAAACCAGAGAGGGACAGCTGAACAGCTCTGTTCACGGCTCCTGAAATGAATTAATTCATTCGGCCTTTATCAAATAATTATGGCAATAAATATCATCATGTATTCCCAGCCATTTATTGGATTAATCCCCAGTTCCTCACACCATTTTCTGCAGTTCAGATGTTAATTGAATTGGTCTCTTAATCTCCTGTTAGCTGTGCAGTGGGTATGAATCAAGTTCTCCGTTGCATGGCACTGGAGAGTTTTATGTTTATGACGCGTTTAAGGGCAGAGGTGGGTCAACCGTTCTTCATTAGTAAAAACAGAAACTTACTCAAGGAGCAGGGCTGATATCGTGAACATGGGGCTGGATGATGGACAGGTGACACGCAACAGTATTTGCAATATGAATAAAAAAGCAAAGGCTCCTGGAGTGGACCATTGTGTCTGCAATGAAGGGAAGGGACCATTCCCCCAAGTGGGAAGAAGTCCAAGAGGTACAGTGGACTAATTGACTTTGATCTCCAGAGGTGATGATCTCTTTGCCCTTCTTCACTTAGCAGTGGGGGGAATAACTGCTGGCCTCATTTTACCTTGAGCTGAATTCTATTCCTGAATTCAAAGCAAGCAACACATGATTTAAACACTCCCCCTTCAAAAATGATACTACACTATCTGATACCTAATGTTTTCTGAGCTGTGGGTGGTACTGTTAACATAGATACATTTGCAGACTTTGGGATTGCAATCCTAACCTTCGTCAAGAAGCATGCTGTACACTGAAACTTCAAGGGGAGCTACAGTCCCAGTCCCACAGACCGGCTTACTAAATATCCATGACAAAAGAGATGACGGTATCACAACACTTTACAAAGACCGAATGAAGCGCAAACTCCCGAACTTTGTGAAAGTGCTGTAAGCCGCCGTGCTGTCGCAAGCCCCCGGCCTCGCCACGAGCAAGACCGCGAGTTCCCCCGAGCTGTGACGCGATGCGGCCCTTCCCGCTCCCTAGTCACTGCGACGACTGAGGTCCTGCGATGTACACGCGAACAAGTCCGGGCTGTGCAGCGGCCATTTCGCCGCAGAAATGTTTCAAGGTGACCTGCTCTGCAGAGTTAGCGAGCAAGTTGTATGCGTCCGCAAAAACCTCTCAAAGTCGAGAGCTAAATTTCTACTGGATGAAAAGAGCTGGATTCCCAAGCCTGCTTCTTTACAAAGTTAGAGGGCTGCATCGCCTCACTGGGTGTTTTGTTGCCTCGTTCTGAATCACAGAACATGGCGCTGCGCAGACCTGGAAATGTTGTCTATTTTGCGATGTAAACTGCAGGTTTTACAAGTGACTGTGTGCATTTGACTTTTATCATGGATTGAAATGCGCTCCTCATGGCCGATTCTTTCTAACCCCAAAAGTATAAAAATATTGCGGGTCCCCTTTAACGTCTCCAAGTATACAGTATGACTTCCTTCTCCAGCAAGGATGCCACCCGCCCAGCTTAGTCATATTAGGAAAGGCAGGCGGGTCACCACCTTCCCCTGAAGCTGCCAGCTCGAGCCGTTAGAGCAGGGACCAGAAAGTCAGAGGCCTACCATGCAGTCAGCCTTGGTGATGTGCTTGGCGGCAGTCTTTGCATCCACCTCGGCCAGTAGCTCCTTCACCCTTTTCAGGACAGACATCTCCAGTGGCTTATTTTCAGCCGGCACCAGCAGGGACTGGTACCCGTTGGGCTTGAAGGCGGAGGTCATTTCCACCAGGGGTGGAGTGAACGAGTCCTCCCCCAGCTCCTCCCTGCCGCCTGGGCACCCCCCCGAATCTAACACCTGGCTGGTCTCCTCCACCCGCAGCCTCTCCACGTAGCTCTTCGTGGGCAGGGGCCCGGGCGTGGGGGTGGGCCGGAGCTCGCAGTAGTGCCCGCCTGCCCCGTCTGGATCCGTGGCGTTCGGAGGGTAGTACCCGTGCGCTGGCGTGGAGTGGGCAGTGGGGGACAGGTCAGCGCAGGACACGTTATTGTTCGAGGAGGGGCAGAGCTGGGGTTCACTGGAGCGCCGCATCACCGGGGAAGTGGGCACCATGGCTGGCACCCTGCCCACAGCCGGACTCTTGTGTCTGTTAACTGGTGGGTGCAAGCCAGACGAGAGGAGAAAAACAGGAGATTAACGTTATTTCCAAGGGCTACTGCCCCGCCAATGCAAACAGGTCTGACAAGTCGGCGGTTCCCTTTTGCCTGGAAACGTTGCTCAAATGCATTTCTGTTCAAACAAATACCGCTGGGCTCATTTTTTAAAATGAAAATCAAAGAGTCCTTTCTGACTGCGTCAGTGGTGTGATGGTCTTAAGTGACTGACTTATAAGCGTGAGGTCGGGTGTTCAAATCCAGCTATCGCCACGAGTTTCCTTTATAGGGGCGGAGCAGTGGCACTGTGGCTCAGGATCTGCGCCTGTGGCTGGGAGGTTGCCGGTTCAAATCCCGCGGCCGGCAGAGGAATCCTACTCCGTTGGGCCCCTGAGCAAGGCCCTTAACCCCAACTGCTCCAGGGGCGCTGTACAATTACAGCCAAGCTTCTCTCTCCCTGTCTGTGTGTCTCATGGAGAGCAAGCTGGGGTCTGCGAAAAGACGAATTCCTAATGCAAGAAATTGTATGTGGCCAATAAAGTGATGTTAATGTTAATGACTATCGAGGACAAGAACAAGTGGGGCTCGGGATACAGAATGGCACAGAAATGAGTGGCCATGAGAGGACTCACTGGAGCTGTACGCTGGCGAGAGGGGGGTCTCGCTGACCGGAGACATGGGGCAGCTGAACTCCTGGATCTGGTCCATACTGAGCGCGCAGTTCCTGATCGCCTCCTTGTGGTGTAAAGTGGAAGGGCTGCAAAGGGGAGAAGACGGAGTGAGCAATGAAAGAGGATGAGGTATAAGCCAGCACCTGCTCCCTACCGCTACTGCGCAGGTAAGCATTGAAGCGCTCCAAAAAAAAACCACCACAAGAAAACAACTCAAACGCAGGAGGTGACAGGTTTGTGATCAACGTGAGGGGAGAAGACTCTCTAACTTCATGCATCATAGCAATAACAGGGGATACTCCATCACATACCTCAAAAGGCATGTACTTGAACTCTAAAAAAGAGTAAAGCTCGAGAAGACTTCGACCTCCTTTCTCACGACTAGCGGCGAACAGGAAGAGGGAGCAGTGTCATCGCACGTGACCAACCCATGCAATCAGGCAGCTTTGCAGGGTGCGTCAGTGTGGGGTGCAGTGAGAGCAGCAGGCAAAGGTGCTTATTGTGTGCGTGGAGGACAAGCGGGAAGCTGCAGACCCGAGCCGATTCAGTGTCGGCTGCCGATAGTGAGTTTCTGGTGTGCAAGCCGTGTGCACCACTACAACCCCACCGGATGGGGACAGCCACTGCTGAAATCACCTCATCCCCTGCTCGGATCCCAGACACGTCCCAGGGGCTAAAACCGGTGTCCTGCGCAAGCACAGGTCTGCACTGCCACCTGGGCTGGGCTCCCTATGTGAATAAAGACCACACCGTCACGACCACCCACAATCGGAGCACAACCCTAGGGAGAGTCCCGCCAACGCCCCCACATTGTTCCCAACCACACGACAGTCCTCTCCAATTCCAACAAACGCAGTCGCATTAACTCATCAACCAATCATGCCTGTCTTTCATCCCCCGCACCCACTACATCCCAGAACACTTAAGCCCTCACCACCGTCACCTCAACGCTCAGTATTGGTTTCCACCAAGTGGAGCTCCTCATCTCTGTCTCGAGATGCCTCTGCAAATTTCCTGGCTTCTGAACCTTTGGCTTCCTGACCAACGGACCTGTCTTTGACCGCGGCCTTTGAACGGCGATTCGGATAAGTACACTCGGATTTTCGTTCTAACTCTCAAGATCCTATAAATGGCTGACCCTGCGCTCTGACTCCAAGCTTCTCTCCCTGTCTATGTGTCTGTGTGTCTCATGGAGAGCAAGTTGGGGTATGCAAAAAGATAAATTCCTAATGCAAGCAACTGTATATGGCTAATAAAGTGATCTTATCTTATCCTTTAGTCACCACGTAGGGTCCTACAATTCATCTGGCCAGTGCCATAACACATCCCGAGCAAGCTCTGAACCTGGAGGCACGATTCTGGGTAGTCCAGATATTTGGCTAGAAAAAATGGAGCTGACGCCTTTCAGGGAGGTTTTGTCGGTTTAAAACATTGCGGTAGTCTCAAGACTGCGACGTGAAGCGTGGAGAAATGGCGCCTGCCTTGAATCTGTGACTCACTGCTGTTGATCCTTCCACGACGATCTGTAACACTGGACTGACGGCGTGTCAGGATTCTACAGGAATTTAAGAGGATAGAGAAAAGGGCATGGGGCTTGTTGGGTTAATTAAGATGTGCAATTTGGAAAGGGATTACAGGAAATATAGTACTAGAGCTGTTTGTATGCAGGATAGGCCCAGTTGAAGCACTGTGCATTGCAGCTGTGTTAATGAAGCACATAGTTTGCCTGTACTCCCCCAGCCTCACCTGTGAGGGATGATTTTCTCAGTGGTCAGCCCATCCGTCATGGTGACGCTCCGCCTCTTGATGTGTGCTCCTCTCTGATTGGTGGGAGACTGGCTGAGATTATGCTTCCCATTGGCCAAGGCAAAGCTGGCCTCCAGGTACCGGAGGGGCAGAGTGCGGTTGATGGGACAGTAAATGTGGGCGCCACTCTGCTGGGATACGGGTCGCCGATTGCCCACATAGTAGTGCACCAGGGCCGGTACCGAGTCGAAGCTCTCGCGCTCCAAAAGGTACTGGACCCGGGAGTACGAGTCGCTGGATTTGACCAGCACCTTGCTGATCTTGAAGTGCAGGACCTCATGGTTCCAGCGGCTGGTCAGGACGTAATCACCGACGCTGGTCAGGGAGTCCCGGATCAGGAAATCACCGTTCCTCAAGACTAGCGTCTCCGAGACCTGTCGAGAAACACGTGATCAGTAGCGTGAACATCATGACATCAGCGCCTGTCTGCTTAAACAGAGATAATAATAATAATAAACTTTATTTTATATAGCGCCTTTAAAGGTGGCTTCTCAAAGCGCTTTACAGGATGACAATAACAATAAATAAGAAGACTACAACAATAAATAAGAAGATTTCACAAGATAGGAGACAATTATAATTACAACAATACAACAATAACAATAGAGGAGACCGTGGAAGGTGGTATTAAGAAGAGCAGAGGGGTGAAGAATGGAACCAGTTAAGTAAAGGCTTTTCTGAAGAAGAAGGTTTTGAATCTGGATTTGAAGGAGTTTAGAGAAGGTGACTCTCCGATATCCTTGGGCAAAGAGTTCCAGAGCTTGGGGGCATAACAGGAGAAGGCCCTGTCGCCCATACAATGTAGACGGGCTTGGGGGACAGTAAGGAGAGCAGAATTTGAAGAGCGGAGGTTGCGAGGTGGGGAGTAGGGCGATAAAAGTTCAGACAGGTATTGAGGTGCCAAGCAAAGGAAGATGGCAAAGGAAAATTGGGAGATACTAGCTTCAATATGTCCTCTTGACTCTTTACACAATATTACTAGAGTTTTGAGTGGTTTCTGACAGTACAATTAACATACTTAGTTATTAATAACAGAATAAGCTTCCTAAAATACTCAGCTATTAAACCCTGAGATATCCCTTCAAATTTCCAATATTTGGATGGAACAAGACCAATGCAAAGGTTGTCTTAGGTTGGGGTCTTTAAATCAATTGGTATCCTCAACAGTTTAAGACCTACAGAAAATATGGCATTAAATAGGCCGGATTAGGATTACAGGGGAACTGCAAAACTATTGGAAAGACTGAGGAGAGCATTCAAACCACAATGAAAATAAAATGTACATTGTAACCTGTAAAACCTCCAGTTTACATCACAAAATAGATTAAATTATCCAGCTAGTTCTGTGAACGGGGCAACAAAACATCTGGTGATGTGTGCGGCCCTATGACATCGTAAACATTGTAAACTCTTTAAATCCAATGGAAATATTGTTTTGATTTTGCAACGGTTTGGCCAACAAATATGACTGACTTGTTAACTCGGATCACGGGAGATCATGGTGGAACATTTCTGCAGTGAAATGCCTGCTGCACGCCCTGTAGTTATTCGCTCGTCCATCACATTACTTTTGTCATTCCAGTGACTAGTGAGCAGGAAGGGCCGCATCACCTCACAACTCATGGGAACTCGAGGGCAAGTTTGCAACAGCATGGCGACTTCCACAAAGCTCACAATTTTGAGCTTTATTTGAAATGTGTACATTTTTTTTTTCTGTAATGTCAATGAGTTTATTTTTTTACAGAGCTTTAACGACCGGTCTGAGAAATTGGGACTGCAGTTAACCTTTAATTGGGCCAAATGTTCTCCGCAAGCCTTAAAGTTGTTTGTACTAAAGACACAGAAAGGCCTACAGATCTGTGACTCCTAGGAATCAAGATTATTATGTAACAAACCATAAAACATTAAGAGTTACAGGAGAATAAGGGAAATGCTGTTCCCCACTTTTTCTTCAATTTTACTAAATGCTGGAAAATATTTGAGCACTGCTAAAAAAAAAAAGCCAGCCTGAGTTTAAATAGAAACGTAGGATGTGTTTTAGATTTCTGCACTTCCTACGCAGGTCTCTGTACAACACTTCATTAATCTCTAAACTCTAAAAATAAGATTAAAACCAAAGCGAAGAAAATGTAAGCAGGTAACCACATTGTGCTGCAGTAATCTTCGCTACCACAAGAGGGCGCAGTTGGTAAGCTCTTTACCCACATAAAGCTGTGTAGGAAATGGGAGCCATGGAAACAACATAGTTGATAGAGAAGAGGGAGGATTTTCCTTGTTTACATCCGTTTCAAGTATCTGCCTGAATACATTATGGTAACGTGGAGCAGATTCATATTAAAAGATGCTTGACAGACATTAATTTAAAAGCTGGGAAAAGAAAAGAAGACCGCATAGCCTCTCAGATTGAGTATAGTTGATATAATCTCCCATCACATTTCAGCTATGCCTGACAGAGGTCAACAGACGCCAATCTCTTCACCTCTTCACTGTACTATAAAAAGGAAGACTAAAAAGTGAAGTGTGACTTAAACTGTTTTACTTTGTACAGGGCAAGACAGGGTGAAATTCACAAAGCCCTCCAGATATGGCTGTTGCTGAAGGCAGCAAAAGATTATTGAAGCCGACAGGAATCTGGACACTTAAACAAAACACACAGAACTGTTTTTGAAGACTTTCAAAGCCTGAGTCAAAATGAAACTCACAGATTTCACCTTTTTTTAAAGTGTCAAACAGTTGTTAAAAAGGGATTTAGGAAGACCCCTCTTCTGTTTACTGTTGTTAAAATGCTGAAGGAATCCCATAATATCAACATTCTCTACATATTGAGGTTTTTAAAAAAAACACCATCCATCATTCAAAAAGTACACTAGGGGAAAATGAGAGGTTTCATAGACCTTTCAGCTCACTTTAATTCCAGTCCAAAGGGCCTATTCCAAATTAAGTAAGCACTTCAATTATCTCAGTTTATAATGAGTTCCCTATTGCATCTCTTGTCATGAAGAAATGTAGTGCAATAGAGACACATTGCACTTTATTATATTGTAAAAACACAGAACGTACACTTGCTTTGTTTTTTGCTACTTTCAGCTGTATTGTGTTAAAGGCAAGGAATAAATTTGGAGCTAGCAGTATACTGCTTGCACACAGAGCCAACAGAGGTGTAAGAATGATTCACTCTAGCCTCATGTTTAGATCGTAACAGTAGAGACATTTTAAAGAGCTAATAATAATAATTCATAATTCCTTACACTAAAATAGAGCTTTTCTGGACACTCCACTCAAAGCACTTTACAGGTAATGAGGAATCCCACTACCACCACCAGTGAGCAGCCCCACCTGGATGATGTGACGGCAGCCATAGTACACCAGTACACTCACCACACACCAGCTCAGTACGGAGGAGAGTAGAGTGATGAAGCCAGTTCAGAGATGGGGGTTATTAGGAGACCATGAGTGGTAAAGGCTAGGGGGTAATTTGCCCAAGACATTGGGGTAACACCCCTAGCTAGCTAAATTCATTAACTGCTTTGCCTGAAGTATCCTTCTCCTGCATGTGAATTGAACATTGCATTGAAAGTCACATATTGTTCTGCACAAAACGCTATATCCCTTAACAATGATGCTTCCTCTCTTTCCTTAGTACTTCCTGAAAAGTTTATATCCCCCAGGGTCACGGCAAACAGGGGTGGTGCTGCTCGACAAATGCCGAACGTGTTACCGCAGATCAGATTACGTCGGGGCCGGATTTTGGTGTTTGTAGGTCCTGGGCACTTTCTCTCCGAAATGTGCAAAAAGAGGGGTAAACGCCAATTGAATGACGTCGATTGGCAAGATGCACTTTCAACTATTCCGATGCTAAACCGCGTGATTGATGGAGCGAGTCAAGCGACTGTCACTTCGAGACTTCTAGTTTCTAGAACAGCCTTCTGGTAGCGTACGGTTATTGATTTGGAGCCCCTAGAGTCGATCGCAAGCATGTTGTTCCAGCTCGTTTTTCGTTAGTCACTAGTGTTTCCCTCCTTCGCGGGCCCTAAAACATCTGTAGGCCCTAGGCTCTGCGCTTACAGTGCCTCATGGGAAATCTGGCACTGGATTACGTGCGCATTCCTGCGGTCAGGAGCCTCACCTCTCTGGGGATGCGCCCGTGGTACCAGCCGTGACTGCGCAGGTCGCTGCTGCTCAGCTTCAACTCCTCCTCCAGCTCCCGTCTCAGCTTCTCCGGGGGCGAGTCCAAAAGGTACTTCTCCTTTGAGAACTGGGGAAAGAAAAGAGGAGCAGACGTGGCACATCAGGTGAAATTAATAATAATAACTCCTTACACTTATATAGCACTTTTCTGGACACTCCACTCAAAGCGCTTTACAGGTAATGAGGAATCCCACTACCACCACCAGTGTGCAGCCCCACCTGGATGATGCGACGGCAGCCAGAGTGCGCCAGTCTGCTCCCCACACACCAGCTCTCAGTGGGGAGAAGAACAGAGTGATGGAGCCAGTTCAGAGATGGAGGTTATTTGGAGGCCATGACTGGTAAAGGCCAGGGGGAAATTTGGCCCGGGACACTGGGGTTACACCCCTACTCTTTTTGAGAAACGCCCTGGGATTTGTAATGACCACAGAGAGTCAGGACCTCGGTTTTACATCTCATCCGTCAATACACAGGGGCATTAGGACCCACACAGACCGCAGGGTGAGCGCCCCCTGCTCTCCTGACTAACACCTGTTCCTGCAGCAACCTTAGTGTTTCCCAGGAGGTCTCTCATCCAGGTACTGACCAGGCTAAGCTTCAGTGGGTTGTCATTTGTGAGTTGCAGGGTGACATGGCTGCTGGCTGAAATTCTGATCTCACATCATTCAGTCTGCGGCCGACCCACAGGTAAGACCACACAGAACGAAAAGCGCAACAATCAAACCCCAGCGCTTTTACATCCAGGCTGAAAAACGTGCTTTTTTGTTCAAGGTCCTGTTAACTTTGGATAACGGCGTGGTTTGTTTTATTGCAGAGCCCGAGTGAGAGTCCGGTGCCGTAGGTGACTGTTCTTAAATATAAGAAGTAAAAAAAAAAAAGACCGTTGCTCCAGAACAGACTGCTGAATTTTTAATAAGGTCTAAAATATGATAAAGGCAATTTCTGCCTTGTGCTTTTCTTTGCTGTTTCTCATTCTTGGCAGAACCTCAGTAGAAGAGGCTGAGGCAAAGGCACAACGCGATCAATTTCTCCAGCTCTGGGTCATTTCTTGACGGTTCCCCCCCCTCGCTCCCAAAGAGAAATTGATTAAGTTGCTGCCTCTGACTTCTCTCCCCAGGGGAGACGGAGGGGATATGAAATTGCTGCCGTTTTCCCTTCCGATTTAATTTGATGCCGCGCGTTCAACGCGGCAGGCGTGAAGCAAAAAAAAAAAAAGAAACAAAAAGTGAAAAAACCGCAGCAGGGTCAAACTGCAAGCCTAATGGTTTCCCTGCCGAATCCCAGAAGACGAGGCCCCAACGTCTGAACGGTTCATAATTTGGTGACAAACGGATATCTGTCATGTGTTCCTCTCAAGTCGAGGTAGAGATCAGGGGTTTCTAATCGCATTGTGGAGAGCCCCAGACAGGTGAGCATTATAGGCTACTCTAATCGTCTCTTTGGTTTTTTTAAATGGAAGTTATTGTTCAATTAAGGACCATCTGTGACTTGTTTGCAAGTCACATCTTATATAGCACAAGTAAAGTTGATTAACAAAATAGGCCTCTTTAATCCCTCTGGACGCGGGTAACCGAGACAGTTTTCGAAGTCTCTTGACAGGCTCCAAACTGATGTAAGATGGAAAAGCTCAGAAGGGATTATTTGTCGTTTCGTACATTTATTGAACTGGGGTCTTGAGTCAAAACGACTGGCAGCCCCAACCAGGGCAGACCTGAGAGAAATGGCGATACAGCGCCTCATTTTGCCAGACGTGATTATTACCGTTTCTGGCCCAAGGGCTTGGTCCCTGCTACTTTCATTAAGCCACCTCACAAAGGGAGTATTAGGAGGCCATGATGGGTAAAGGCCAGGGGGGGAAATTTGGCCAGGACACCAGGGGTAACACCCCTATGCTGAGGTTTTGCCCATTAAAAAGTCGCATTTGCGAAAAAGCAGCCCTTCAAAGTGGTTTTATTGCACGTCTGCAGCAGCCCGGGGACCGCTGGCAGGCTGTTGAGAACTTTAGGTGAACGGCGGGAGTCTGTCCATGGCTGTGCACAACCTGCTCCCTCATGACCCCTTACCCAGCTCTGCAGCACAGACAGAATGTTTGCAGTCACAGCATATTGCTGACACGCCTGGACTCTGTCCTGGGTTGACTGGGGTAGCTGCTGTTTCTCCTTGTCACAAGGACAGAAGGCAGAGAAAATGCAGGCAGCTAGGGCCGCGGGTTTGAACTTTACTTGAAGTACTCTCCGAATGAGTCTCGCTGGACAGCTCCAGGGGTAACCCCGGAACCAGGAGAGCCAAAAAACAGCAGTCAAACCGAGTGCACAGTGCTGGAGCCCAGTAATTCAGGTGATCCTGTTCACTTCAGGTCCATGGAAAAGAGATTCCACACGCCGTGCATGAAGGCACGCACTGACTGGAAGGGGAGAAACTGCGCGAGGAGAAAGAATGACAAGCAACCAGCACAGCCTGGGTCTCTGAGGGTCCTTCACGTCCAGGCAGGCATGAAGACAGGGACAGTCAACAAGTCCAGCCCTTCCTCCGCCCCAGAGCCGCTGTGCCAGAGTGCCCTCGGCCTCCCGCTTGACCAAGAAGGTCATAATTGTGCGTAATGTGTGCGTTATCGAACTGTTGAGCTAATCCAATCAGGCCCCCCTAACCTGTTTATCTTCTCGAACTGCTCGCCTGTCGGCCTGCTTCCTGATATGTGCTGAGGTTACCGTTTCTGCTCCTTCCCTCGGGAGCAACCACCTGGTTTTGGCTCACCGAGAGTCTCATTAAACAAGGGGGGGGGGGGGAGACGTTAAGGAACTATATTTATTATAGAGAGTCTGCCATTATTTTCACCGTGCGTGTCGTATCTGGAGGGGTGCCCTTGCCCCGTTCAGGAAAAGAGAGGCTCTCGGGCTGATGATGTGCCTGTGCAAATGGGAAACGAAATGAGAGGAGCTGGCCCTCCACACCAACAAAGCGTGCCATTCACATATTTTCATTTAAGAGCCGGAAGAATGCAGACTTCGGTGGTTGTCATAGAAACAGTTCTTTGTGCAAGAGTTGGTGAGACATCCTGCAATGTATAGCACGGTGCTTAAAATTCTACCAGCTTTCCTCACAGCATGGCTAGGGCTGACGTCTAATGAATTTATCGAGCAGGTACACGCCATCGAATAAGGGCATGTGTTTAGTCAGGGAGGGCTGTGCGCCCTTATCGTCCCTTACTTCAGAATCGTTTTGTTGCATTTTACAAAGGTGGGACGAATTCAGGTTAAAAACCACTGTGAAAGGAGGAAGAAAGAAAACAAAAACCGAGGAGCAGGGGATGAGTTTCTCCATCAATCCATCTTGCACAAAATTAAAATAAGTTGTGTAGGGCGACCCATTCAAGTATGCATTTAGTACATGTGTACTGCATATCATAATGTATATTGATTAATTTCAAATGCTTTACAATTCGGAAAGTGAAACTCGGATCCTGATGAATGTTAAGGGCAGTAAATAAAAAGGTTACACAAAGAGAGGAGGCTGTTGGTCTCGTTCTTGCCTGCTTGGTAGTTAGGAGCTACTGTAGTTGATCTGAGGATCTCGTCCAGTTGTTTCTTGAAAGAAACCAGGGTATCAACTTCCACGGCACTGATCTGTAGCTTGCTCCACACCCCCGCCACTCTCCATGTAAAGAAGTGCCTCCTGTGTTGTTTGTGACATTTCATTACTTTTCCAAACGATTTTGCAAAGAAGTCAAAAACTTTATATTGTTAGGTGGTATTCCACGCTAGCATCCTTTAGCTCTTGTTTGTGCAAACTGGCAGAATTTAGTTTTCGTTCTGTTTGTTTTTGGTTACTTAGCCAACTTTTCTGGTACACCGCTCCAGCCAGGAAAGAGTTCATCCCCAGCACAAGGTCAAAATATGCATTTGATACAAACACCCTGCGAGGAATATTAATAAGGATTATTAGAGAGGTAATTAATGAGATGCAAGCACCTGCGTCCGGCAAAACAAACAGTCTTTCAGCAAGGACACATTTCTCCTTGCTGAAACAGCCCCACCCTCTTAACAACTGTGACCAATCTCACAGCCATAGCATGACAAACATTCATGGAAGCAAATCAGATAATTCCATAATCAAACCTTTTTTTACACGAAGCTGTTCAGTACTTCATTAAATTATGCTTAATTGTCAACGATGCCTCTTATACATTTATCATTCCTATTTGCCCGAACAAGCAGCAATTAAGATTTTTCAAGTGAAGAGATAAATGTGTAGACACAGGGTGCCAATACTATTGTCTGTAAATATTCTTGGCAAAAACAGCCAAAGGCCTTAAAACCCACTCAATCAGTTTCTAGTCTAAAGCTTTATTACAATGGCAAATGATTTTTGAGTGAAACTGGTATTTAGACTGGTCTAAGTGGAGAAAAAAAAGCACCTTTAGGGTTAAGCGTGAATATTAAAGACACTACAAATAGACTGCTGTCTGTGTACAGGACACTTTTAAAATCCCATCTCCCCCGGACTCTACAGTGCACGTATCACACTAGAGGTTTAGAACAAAGCCGTCTTGTTATTCTAAAATCTCCAAATCTGAGAATCTTTTAATTCCAAACAACACATTTGGCAGGATTACGGTCCAATCAATCTTGTAATCTTCACTGTTTGGGGGCGGGAGAAGGAAAGCCGGCAGAAAACCTACAGATTTATTAATTTTTTTTATTCTTGGCGGTACAGAGCCCTTTCTCGGTTAACCTTCGGGGAAAAAAGAAAAAGAAAATCAAACCGGCGCTTTCTTTCAGAGGCCCAGAGCAATGCTGGTCTCCTGCTGAGTCCTTGTCTTAATTGGCCTCTCATATCGGCAGCCTGGAGAGCCGGAATTGAAGAGGGGGTGTGTGTGTGTGAAGAGGAGACTTGGTCCTACCAGCCTCTACCCACTTGAGCAGGGTTGATACCCCCTGACTTTCCCCTAGGGAGCTCTCCACACCTGCCAACCTCGGCAAATCTCCCGTTCTCCCCACGTTTAGCAGCTCCAGATCAGAATGGGAGCCCCACAAGATCCTCTCTATCTTATCACGGCCTCCAGCCTAAGCCTATCACCTCCGCGCAGCTTTCATTAATCAGTGCCACATGTCCCCGTGAGGAGAGACCCGTGCAGGCGGCTCGTCAGACTCCCTTAATCTGGGCATCGAGCAGCGGCGAAAAAGACGGGCCAGAAACTCGCTCCGATCATTTGTCTGCCCGCGGGGGCCGGACCAGCCCAGCCCAGGCCAGGGACGGACCTGCTGTCTGGCAGACGAGGCCGCCAGGCTCAAAAAGCGCTCACAGGAATGGGGGAGCTACCATCTGCCGAGCTCAGACGGTCGGACCCTGTCTTTCTGTTGCCCTGTTTTTCTATTCTTTCGGTCTCTCTCTCGCTTTCCCCGATAGGCCGAGGCACAGAAACTAAAGAGGAGAGACAAAAGGGTTAATAGCTCTAATTTCTTACAGACCTACATGGCTTCTGACAAGGGTCAAAGGCATAAGGCAGGTGAATTACAGCGTGCTCTGATCATTCCTTAAGGCCTCCTTTATTAGGGAGAATACAGTAAATCAATAGGGCTATACGAGGGTACTGTATATCTGGGGTATATACAGTACAGCCCACCTGAGCGATATATCCAAGAACTTATCCTTCAGAGATGTGCAATAGTTCCAAAACACACCTAATCCACCCATACAAACTAAAGGAATTCTGACAGAGAAACTAGGCAAAACAATCTACCTGAAGTTCAAGACAATTAAACCATCATGCTTTGAGAATTACCGGTCCCTTCCCTGTAGGGGAAGTCCTTGCACACAGAAGAGCCTGCGATGAGACTCACGTTTAAGTTCAAGTTCCGGCCAAGCTAAGCTCTTAAACTCTTATGTTTATAAAAGAAGCATTTTTCCCCTGTTTGCTTTGATTTTATTTTTGGACAGTTCTATTGCAGTTTGATAAAGGTGTCTGAAATACTAGATTAGACTGCCATGGCACAGGAGCACTATTGTGGGCCAGTTTGAATCAATCTGAAAGAATCTCTTGCATAAAAATGATGATTTCCTTTCCTAATTCTGTTTACTTAAGGTGTTGTTCACATAGCAAGTTCCAGATCTGCAAAACGTGATTTAGCTGGAAATGCCTACAAACTTAATGCACGAGAGAAACACAGGGTATTTGTCTATTTGTCACATTTGTCTCAGTGCTGCCTGGTATCCTCACAGCTCCTGAATCCCATCATGCTCCCAGCTGACAGAGGAAAAGTGCCCCCTGTGGATCAGCGGGCAGCTCAGCTGTCGGGAGAAAGCACACATCCCACTGGGCATGGAAAAACACATTGCAGGATTGTTTCATCTGGCTGCCAGCTCTACTGTGGCAGACACTAGCACTGTGGGTAGGACTATTAACCCTCAGAGAAGCTGGCTTCTCATGTAGATGACAAAGAAGACTCCTTCATATGGCTGACAATGTCAGAAGGAAGCAGTGATCACTGAATCTGATCACTGCATGGAGGAACGGGCCCCTTGTATGCACAATAAGGCCTTTTGACTGATTACTATGAATAATGACCAAGAGTTTTTAAACTATATCTACCTAACTTCCTTTAGGTTCATTCAGCAATCATACAACCTAATAAAGTATTAATTAAGTAATTTCCATTAATGTACCAATGAAAGATACAGAGTGTCAGCGCTTAGGCCTGACGCCAAGAGCCTGATTAAGAAAGCTTACCATATAGGGTAAAATGCACGGTAATTATTTCGGTCATACTAAAATGAATAATGTGCCAATAAAAACGGCAGTAAACTGCATGCAATTCCCATCTCCCTGGGCGTAGGAAATGAATCGGTATCTCGTGTGTCCCATAACTGATACCCTTTGACCTCAATACAGAACCTGTTCTAAAAAAAAATAATTTGGAGCTGAAGTAACAAAGTGGACCTGCAATAGCACCACCCCCCCCCCCCCAGATCATCACAATAATTGTAGGTGAGAGACTTTCAGAGGGTGCCACCTTTGCAAATGCACTGATGCATCCGTCTTATTAATTAAAAGGTTAATTAAAGGCTCTAATTTCGGGTGGCGGGAGGGCATGCCTCCGGAGTTGAAGTCTCAAGGCGTGAGGTACAGCTGGCTGGCGAAGGACAGCGCAATCAATCAGCCTTTCAAATCCAACATCGTATCACAATACCGCGGCCCCCCCCCAAAAAAAATCCGCACCCTGCAAACAGGATGTTATCAGTAAGCCGGGCAGAGCACGCGTGTGCGCAAGCTCACTCAACCACTCCATCATTGTCAGCGCATGATAATCACGAGTATTAATGAGCCTGGGACATATTATTCACAAGACCCCCCCCCCTGAGCCAACAGGCGCTTTGTTTTAACAATCTGTCCAGACGTTTTGATTAGACTCCCACTGAAAAAGCAAAGATTGAGAGGTGTGTTCGGGTCTAATGTGTGCCGGCCATTTCTCATCCCCTGGCTGCACTGTAAATCCTCGTTTTTGTGGCTTTAAAATGAGAAGTTAGCCAGCGTATGAACTTCTTAAGGTGCAGGGACCCTCTGTTAACAGGTAGTGCAGGAAGGACATTGTTAATGGGGCGAATTCAAGTTATTACCTTTCACAAACTCTTAAGCAGGGACAGGGGCTGGAGTAGCAAAACGTACATTTGCTGAGTTAAGGTAAGGGGTCAAATGTACAGTATGCCCTCCAAATCAGTCTCGTAGTCTCAGAGGCAGGACTTTGTGTAGACTTAAGGGACGCATTTGAATTAATGGGCAACATGTTTAAGGTATATTATGGTACGGCTTGTGCTTTCAATGTTTTGAAAACAAAACAATATGGCCTGGTTTAAGATGCAATTACATTTTGAGACTTTTCTGGCACTTGCTGGATGTTTGGCCATGGGGAAGGGACCTGGCCTCTCAACTCCAACAGGACACAGGGGTTGGAGGAGTATTTCTTAGAGATCTGTGCGGAAGGTGTCATGTACTGCCTCCATGGTATACTCCAACTCTACAGACAGGGGACATCATTTTCGTCAGTTCTGCAAATTCACGCATTGCAGCACCCTTCTCATACTAAGAATCTTTCAAATTCTTTTTTTTTCCCCTCTAGAAAAACAGTGAAGTGGGGTCAGGGTGTTAGAAACCTCAGCTCTGAGCAGCTCAGTGTTGCACGCTGGTGACTCACTGTGTGGCACACTGATCCATTATCACAGGTTAATTGTGTCACACTCTAGCTGACTCAGCGCGACTGATTAGCTCCGAGTTTAGCTTGCAGCCTGAGAAGCAGGCCTGAGCCCTGAAACCAATGAACACAATCTCTGAAAGGTCGTGCTACCTTTGAGACAGAGCAAGCAAAGCATTCTAACACTGGAGCACCAAGCTCATTCCTTTAAAGCTAACAGATAGCACGCCCCATTTGAGCTCTGACTTTTTTTTTCCAGTACTAAATCCGAAGTTGATTTTTTAGATACAGAAGTCTAAGAAATTAACCACAACAGCACGTGCTGGAGTAGTGCCTGTGCTCGCTCAAGAGTTGCGTTGTGATTGATGGGTACACTGTACGGTGTTACAGCACCGACTACGAACCTTTCCCAATTTGTAAAACAGTAAGATGCTCGCGAAAACCAACACCTGCCACACGGTTTATTTCTGGAGCGGCTCAGAACACCACAAAGCAAATTTCCAGTCTCCCTTGAGACCCTGGCAAGCAAGCTGTTTGCCAAACCAAGCTGTCTGCGATGTGGACTTATGAACGGCGTTTCAGAGATTAATGGGAGTTGTAAACAAACTCTTGTCATTAGGGTAACTGCAAGGTGCTCTCCACAGGATAGGGCCCAAGTAATCTTTATTTTACAATTCTGGGAATACTTAAGCATTTGTAAGGAAAATAGAACTGAACACAAATGAGAGGAAGGACCTGTGGTAACATGCAGAGGATAATAGAAGTGGTTTAACTTTGTCTCACAACCCACTACATTGTCTTTGTCTCTCCTGCCTCGTGATTTTTTCCATTCATGTGTCACCTGGATTGTGATTGTTCTGAGGAAGAAGCAATTCTAGAGCTTCCGAAAGAGATGCCAAAGCACAAGATGAGGAGCTTGTTTGTTATGAATTAAGAATATATTGCAGAAACAATACTCTTTGGGGCGGAGCGGTGGCTCTGTGGCTCAGGATCTGCGCCTGTGGCTGGAAGGTTGCCGGTTCAAATCCCACAGCCGCCAGAGGAATCCTACTCCGTTGGGCTCCTGAGCAAGGCCCTTAACCCCAACTGCTCCAGGGGCGCCGTACAATGGCTGACCCTGCGCTCTGACCCCCAGCTTCTCTCCCTGTCTGTGTGTCTCATGGAGGGCAAGCTGGGGTCTGCGAAAAGATGAATTCCTAATGCAAGAAATTGTGAAGGGTTGATAAAGTGATGTTATGTTATTATGTTATGTTAGAAACATAGTAAACACAGCACAAGAGACAAGCACAATTGCAGTGTTGCATCAACAGAAATGTCTCATCACGAACCCATATCTACGTACCTTTTACAGCCCTGACACTTGACTACATCCAACAGGGGGGCCATTAAGGGCAAGCATATTCCACGACAGCTACAGATTTCTGCTAGTTAGGAGCAGCTTACCAAGCACATTTTATAAGTAGGTCAACTTCATTTCCTCCGAAGCAATGGGAGCCCTCACGTCCCATTAAAAATGAAAGAACCATGTTTAGATTTTCGATAAACTCATCAAAGGGCTATTTCTGACAGAAGCAACCCAGTCCAAAATCAAAGCACCACCCTGGGGGGGTCACTTTATTTCTTTCTGGCCCACCCCCTGAGGGCAGAAAAAAAAAAAGGACCATGAATATTGATGAAGACAGGGAGCAATAAAGCTTGGAGCCAGTCAGTGAGAGCCAGGAAAGGCCCAGGCTTCGCTTCCTCCCTGAGGACTTTACTGGGCCTCACCTGGGGATGTGGTTTCCACGGCAACGGCACCCCCCAGAGTCACTTTCTGGTAGAAAGAGCTTTATGCGGCCTAGAAAATAGCAACAGCTCGCATGTTTTATTTACATCGCCACGCAGGCAACGAAATAGCTTTGAAGTTCATCGAAGGGGAAAACGTGGCCTAGATGAGGCCAACTTCTTAAATCTTACCCTTTTTTTTATTTTAGCCTCACAGGAATCGTGGCAAAATGAGCTCCCTGAATCAGATTTTTACTAGAACATGAGAGCTGGTTTGCGAAGGTCAGAACTGGCTGTCCCAAGGATCCAAGCACCTCGATAAATATAACGGCTGCCTTATGCCTCACTTTCTTTAATTACGCTGCATGCTAATCACAAAGGCCAGTGCAGAGCTGTGTGCTGAAGCTCACTCCATTACAAGCCAACGGGAGAACCCCCATCCCCTATCGCTGGGAATGAGAACAATTTGTTCGGAGCCTGAAGCAGGATCAGCTTTGATCCATGATTTTGTGTTTCCCACAAGGTATGCAATGTTCCGCAGTCTGCGTTCACAGAAGTATCTGAAAAAACCATGGGCAGTTATAACCTTGTGTTCAACCCAACAGATATGTATTCCAGCCACTGAAATGTACAGTATACTTACTGCAATGGCAGCCCATTAGTATCATCAGACATGGGTGTTTCAAATGAAGCCTGGAATAACATGCTTATTAAATGAAATTAGCATTTCTGAGTTTAATCTGAAATACCCTCATATTTATCAAGTCACATAGTAATGCAGTACAAGTAAATACAAGGTATCTTAACCGCAGTGCTTTTCATCCTCAAATCTGTAAATGTGTTTATTGTCTTGCAAAAAAAACAGCGCCTAGCACATAGTTTAGTATATATATTGCAAGAAAGATCTAGTCAAATAAAGTACATGTATAAATATATGTAAGATTTTTATGTTTCAGCATAGTTAAGATCGTAAATAAGCTGCACATTTTCCTTTTGAAACTCTGGGATGTTCAGTCATGGTCCCAGTGTAAAAAGGGATCGCACTACAGATGAAGCAAGATAAAACTGCTAACAGTGTCGTTTTTCCTCTCTCATGTAATCGTCTACAACCAATCATCGTGTTGTTAATGATCTATAAACTGTTCTAAAATGAATTATCCCTAACCCCACGACTCAGGCTGTATAATGTATATCACAACATTTTAGATGACATGGACATCTATTAATCTGCATTAGAGATTGGTCCTAGTCACATTAATGTCACTGTATTTATATTTTCTAAATTCATTTTATAAAGTGTATAGAAATGACCTTTTCAGCCCCCATTCTAATGTATTACCAAAAGGCGTTTTGACACTTTTGAAACCCAGACACCAGCCTGGAAAATTCACTATTGGCATTGTGTTTGAGGAGTCTCAGATGTGAAATTAAACTCCTCCTTCTGTGTCTGGAGATCCCATTAATGGCCAATTCCAAAGGTCACGAGGTGAAGAAACTGTGAAAGGTCAGAGCTTTGATAGATCGCGTGCCTAAAGTGCTCATCAATACTAACCTGCTTGGTGAATGTGAGCAGTCACCCAAGCAATGGGCACGCTCTGTGCACGAAGATACTGCCTGAGACAGTCATGTGGACACTTACATTAGAATTGTAAGAACTTAAGAAAGGTTGCAAACGAGAGTAGGCCATTTGGCCTGTTTGGTAGTTTATTGATCAAAGGATCTCAGCCAGCTGTTTCTCAAAAGAAGAAGTTCAACAGCTTGGCTTGGCGTCTTGTTCCATACTCCCACAAGCCTTTGTGTAAACAACTACCTCCTGTTCTTAGTTTTAAAAGCACAGACATGTCCTCTGATTACTCATTATACTGCAGCTAAAAGCTATTATTAAATACAATTAATGTTTTAATACAATTTAGGATAACTGGTGGCATGTGACATTGATACATCCAGGGGATTGTTTGATATTGGAAGAAATTATCAGGGTTTTGCTCCAGATGCTTACTTTAATTGATTAATCAATACACTACAGTTGCAGATGAATTGGATTTTTTTTTTCAGAGCTATACTGGTCTCACTTATTACATCATGGAACTGGAAAACAAATGCATTTTTTAAACAAACTTAAAAAAAATGAAAGACCAAAATGATACAGCGTGATAACTAAGCCATATATAAATTTAAATGGCAAGAAGGTGTTTCTAGACTTCCAATTCAATATTCTCCAGGACAGCACTATCATGAAAATCTGCTTCTCAGGCAATATCGATCTCATGAATCACTTTTATTTATATAATGCATAACCCAATTCCAGTTTCTATTAACAAATGTTAAGCATTTTGATGTTTAATTATATTCCACCAAATACCACAATTTATGCAGTCAAGTACCATGATTAAAATCAAAACAATTAATCAGTAAACTGTATGGTACTTAACCAAACAACATAACTAATGTGCAGACACCAATTTCTCCAGAACAGTGATGCAGTATCAGTCCTTCCTCGGTAAATGCGCCAGAATACAAAAATCTTTCAAATGAAACTCTGCTTATTCGTTGTAGGTCTTGTTCGAACCACACTTCTGCTTCCAGCTTGTATGTGTTCAAGCAGTCGTGTTCTTGTTCTCTTCCAGAGCAATTGAGAAAAAGAGTCTGCTGACCCTTTTATTTCTGAGACTCCTTAAATTAATCTTCGTAGCCCTATTGCTGAAACAACAGTTCATGAAACACGGCCGGCGCTTGGTTATCACAGCAGCGACTGAGTCAGTCTCCACTGCAGTGAGGCAGAAGTTGTACTTTCGATGCTTGTTAGGGGATTAGAGGCAAAAAAGTCTACCACAGTGCAGACATGGGCTGGCAGGTCCCCGTACTAAAATACCTTTTTGCCACTTCTCAGTTCCTTGTAAACAAACGCACTGTCACTCTAGTCCGATTTTGATATGCTTTTCAATCCCTGACGTCAGACTACTTGCAATGACAAATCCGGGCTATAGTGTTTCATTTAGCGCCAACGGCAAATTAACGCAAGTTGATCCTTCAAGTCTTGTAAGACACCCCCAGCCAAGCCCACTATCCCCTCTGATCTAGCGCCCACTGCTGGACGGGGGAGGGGGGGGAGGGTGTATAGAAGAAACCAGACAGGTGGGGGGTTTCAGAGACCCTGCAGACGGTCAGCAGGGCTGCAGGGGTATAAATTGAGGAGATCTGTCTAGCAGTGAGCTCATTTGGCAGCACAAGGAGAGGATGTTCTATAACCAGGGAGTTGTCCAGGAAGTTCAGATCCGCTGCCAAAAACAAAATCTTCTGACGTGAACAGAAATAAAAAAAACCCAATAGTGAAAAAGTCGCAGTGCCTTAGGTCAGCAGCCTCACTCATTTTGTAACTACTAGCCACTCCAAGCCAGCAATTACCTAAGATATCATTATCCATACTTAAAAAACGATTTTCTGGATTGTTGGTTTTAATTCCTATGGCGGCTCAAGACCATGTCATAGTGTAATACTCCCGACTGGAGCACAGACAACACGCAGCACAGCTGGATTCCCTGGAACCTGAAAAACAGCCACACGAGTGGTGCAGGAGCTGGGAAGAGTGCTAATTAGCCGAGCTCGGCAATCTCTCCATCTTGCCCAGATAGAGGGAATTCCAGAAAAAAAAACCCCAGAAGGTCTTCCCTGCTTGTTCGGCTCACAGACCACGCACACGCAGCAGATCAGGCGCAAATCAGCCTCGTTCTGGACTTTGCCCAACAGATCAAACAAGAACAAAATGGGCACATTACCACGAAAAACTGATAGGTGATATATGCACTTTCAAACTTTAATTTCCATTTCATTTCAGTCAGGAGCTTGTTCAGCTGGCCTTGATCCTAGTGAGATGAAAACCTGGCACTGGTTAAGAACCAGTGAAGGCCTTCCTGTTATTGTAGCAGAAGAATCAGTACATATTTCTTAGGGCACTTTTATGTTGAAGGATTCGCTGTGTTCCCATGGTAACCAGCACATGAAACATCCATCATTTCCTTCCTTCATATTTGTGTCTACACCTGCGGCAGCCGTTGATAAAAAGTTCGCCTTTTTTTATACCATCTTTCCAGCGCTGGAGCAATCCGGCCGTGTCTCTGAGGATGCTTTTGTGCTGACAGTCTCTGCCCATCTTCCTTGAATTGCTCGCTCCAGTAGACGCACCGAACAAGATCCAGGCATGCAACAGATAGGGCAGATCAATAAAACAGACCGACAGATCGGTATATTTTGAAGATGGATGAATCAAAGTGACCCGATGCATAGCCCTGTCTTATTTTATACCTGCTATCAGGAAAGTCAGTTCTGGGAAGTAATTTTGAGAAATAAGACCTGGGCTATCAGTAAAAGACCCAGAAACCAATACAGCTCAATTTAAATGCCACTTAAGACTTCTGAACTAACATTATAGCCTGCATGCCCAAACTATTGCATCCAACAGAACGCGCCCCTATGTGGGTGACTAGAAAATATTGCATCCGTGATCCAAATCATTCTGGATGAACCAGGACATTTCAAAAGGAGATGAAACAAGCATCTTGCTAGTGTATATGTTCAGGCTGTAACATTCCACTCTTCTATATTTTCGAGAAATCCTATGCTTGCTAATAAACTGTTTCTATAATATACAGAGTACATTAAAACTGGTTTCCAGGAGCTACTCTAGAAATGCACTTCAGAAAGGGTAAACAAACACAAGCCCTGCTTATTTATTGAAGGTGTTACTGCAGGCTCTCGTTTGAACCATACTTCAGCGTCAATCCTTCTCAGAATTTTACACAAAGTTTCACACGCCAAAGCCCATCGCACATCTGGTTTCAGGGCCTGAAAACGCCTGCAAAAGACATTCACAACGGAAAAGCCTGCGGAAATAGCTTTATTTTCGTTTAACCGCTCGGCATTCTAAATACCAAAGCCATATTTTAGAGAAAGCAGGCACGATTAGAGGCATCTGACTCATTTAGAACCACAATGCACATTGGGCAGAAGTTGCACACAGATACCTCCAGGCTCTCTCAGGTTATGAGGCGATGAGCAAGCCTTGGATCTGTTTGATTGGCCAGAAATTATGGCTGCCTTTTTTGAGATATGCCTTTGACGTCTATGTCTTAGATCTGTCCCTATCTATCCTTTGCACTTTAGAGAAAATATCAGCCAGGGTTTACACACACACACACACTCACTCCCCCCCTCCACTCCTCTCAGTCTTATTGTCTCAGTGGCTGCAGGCTCTATAGCAGGCTCCCATTGGCTAGAAATGATGTCATTTTCCCCATCTCCCTGTGAAGCCCTCATTGGCTGCTCAGGCAGATGCTTTCATGGGCCTGAAATGTCACTTTCATTCATGCAAGGGCTCTGCGCTGTGCCAGCCAAGATGCTAATAAAAAACAATGGAGTCTGACAGGAGGGGAGTGGGGTAGTGATAACACCAGCATTAACCCTTCGGAGAGCTGTTGCACGGCTTTCCTCTCTGCACCTGCCTCTGCAGGAGAGAAGACTCAGCAGCACCATGGCAAATCTGTTATACTGACTTGGGTCTCCTAATGTGTGTGTGATGAATTGGTTTGAACTACTGCACTGTAATGCCTGCGCTGCACAGCGGCCACGATTGTTGAAATTGAGCTCTTCTGCATTTCTGTGCAGGAAGGAAACTCTCTTTGCAGGAAGAAGCTGACTACATCTCAACACATCAAAAAAAGTCTGGTTTTCCATAATAAAATAGCTTGCTGTATCTGAGCTACGCAATTCTTAAATGTCTCAGGAGTGGGACAAACGAGAACAACTTAATCCAAATGGTTTCAGGGGTTCTTTTTTCACATTTGCCCATGAGCCATTCCTTCCAAAGGAACGTTCTTTGCTCATGTTGCTGTTTTAACAGAATGTTACACATACAATGTTACTAAATACTAACAATGTGTCTCAGCTATACTTATCCCACCATCTGTTAGATTTAGCAATCTAGCTATGAAAAGTTAGTTTTGTTTTTTTAAATGACAAGCTGTTAAACGATGAATCCTGTTAAAGCCAGGATCTGTCCTCTGTCCTTTAGCCCTGTTGTGTCCAGTGTCCTGCCTGGTCATAGATTTCATACTACTGTAACCACATGGGGTCGTGCACTGACTCCCCATTGGAGAGAGGAAACCTCAACGGGCAGCACTGAAGGGCCTCCATTCTTCCTATTGACAGTAGTGTTGCTATCTTGGAGCCTGATATTGGCGAATCTCACAAGCTAAAGCTAGGCTGTGCATGGTCAGTGATTGGATGGGTTAGAAGACCTCTAATGAAAATCAGGATGCTGCTTTAAGTTGGTGCTGGTGGACCAGTAGGTGGCGCTATCCAAACCAATCAATGCTCCACTATAATAATAATAATAATTGCTTAATACTAATAATTTCTGGACACTCCACTCAAAGCACTTTACAGGTAATGGGGATCCCCTCCACCACCACCAGTGTGCAGCCCCCAACTGGATGATGCCCCAGAACGCTTACCACACATCAGCTATCAGTGGGGAGGAGAGCAGAGTGATGAAGCCAATTCAGAGATGGGGATTATTAGGAGGCCATGATTGGTAAGGGCCAATGGGAAATTTGGCCAGGACGCCGGGGTTACACCCCTACTCTTTTCAAGAAATGCCCTGGGATTTTTAATGACCACAGAGAGTCAGGACCTCGGTTTTACATCTAATCTGAAGGACTATGATATCTGGGGACACTACTGTAGGAGGTCCTTTGTATGAGATGTTAAACTAAGGTCCCTGACTACTTGGTCATTAAAGATCCCATGGCACTGATTGTAATAGGTCTGTTAACCCTGGTGTCCTCAGTAAATCTACCTTAGTCTTGCACAATCTGGCCTGTGCAGAAGGTGGGAACACAATTCTACACTGATACACTCACCAGCAGCATATGTATGTGATATATAGTATAAAGCACTTTGGGAATCTGTAAGACGAAAAGTGCTATATATTGCAATGCACAGGAATTATGGTTATAATAATCAAGCTCTTTTGATTGCTAGTAGTCAAGTAATCTGAGTATTTACTGTACTTCCGTGCTCCCACACCTCTTTGTGTGAAAATAAATAGCTCGTCAGTTTTCATTCCCCTGTAATTCCCCAGTAGTTGTGTCCTGGTAGTTTGAATCCGAAGATGCCCACTGGGCTGACAAAGCTAATATCTTTGAGGAGCTGGATTTGAACCTCTTTGTAGTCTCTGGTCAAAAAACGCAAAAGCTGAGATGTTTTAGCCAGTCAGAGCAGAACAATCTTTAAAACCTGAGGACGTGCCTGATTTCACATCTTTGGGATGATTCGAGTGCCACCACATATGTATTGTAATGACAAACACTGTACAGAATATTCTAGATGAGGCCTTACTAACGGATCGCACAGTTTTAACAGAGCACCTCTTGGTGTGCTTGAGGAATTTCGAAGAAATATTAATTGCGAAAACTCCAAAATGAAGTTATAAAGTCCTCAGCACCTGCAGGTCTGAATGACTTGTTCTTAGCCTGCACACCTGGTGTTCGAGGGACTATGTTTTTATACATGCTCAGCAGAGAGGTGCTGTCAGTGTCACGGCCGCCATTACTGTTCTTACATCAGGTGGGAATCCGCTACTGTGCAAACACGGCTTTTTCTGCATGTTCAGTCTTTCTTGTCGCAGCAGCAATTCACACTCGTCTCCAGCGCGCCCCGGAGGACCGGGGCCGCTGTAATGAGTTTCGACATCGAGGAGAAAAAAAAAATGCATCTCGCAGCTGTTTGTGGTGCTACAGTCACACCAGACTCAAAAGGGGGCAGGTGAGCGCTAGGCTCCAACGTGTAAAACGCTACAAAGGCCATGAACGGGGGAAAAAAACAACACAAAATGCGTTGGAAGCTTCCACACAGCCGCTTGTCAAATACTTAGGCTAATCGCCGGCGGTATTTGCAATATTGTTTGGTTGTCTTCAATGAAATATTGAGGGCACAGCAGCAACTCCCCCGGGGAAAGAGTCCCATTGTACTGAGCTGTGGACTGTGTTGCTCTCTGATAAAACGCAGCCTAGCATAATGCGACTTCCAAGGATGCCGTATAGTCCTTTTATCAGGCCGACAGCGCACGAATGACAAGCCACAGGGACCGTAAACCATGCACACAAAAAAATAAATCAGGGCGAATTACGGCCAGATTCCCGGGTTAAAAAAAAGACCACTGAATCACACTTCAGAAAGAAATCTGTCCTGAAAATCTGCGAATTAAAGAGAAAGAAATGTCCTAATTCCCTTCGCCCTTCCGGGATCTGTTTTCTGCAGTTTCTGTCCCCTGCCTGGAGCACAGATCTCTCCGCCGGGCAGGGGGGTGAGAGCTCTTGGGACATGCGACAGCCCCCATAGTCGGACAGGACAGCCCTGCTGAGACCTCTTGACCCCTGATCGGGAGTGAAGTGGGAACATAATGGGAGGAAAACCTCTCAGAGTAGATTAGGCTACAATCCTACAGCGGCAGAGACAATTTCCACCTACCATGGGGATAAGAAGGCTGTCAATAACGGTGCGATTCGTCCCTTGTGGACTGGGCCTGCCCACTTCGTGTTATAGCAGAGGACAGAAGATTATACCCCAGTCACAGCGCAGAAGACAAAGCTGTCCACGAAGAACTTGCCATTTTTGGGGATCAAAGTGCCTTAATAATAAGGGAAAACTCTTGTCTTCTAGCAAATATGGTCCAGATGTTTGGAGTATTATATGAGATTTCTAATAAAACTGTTGCTTTTTTTAAAAAACAAATCTCTGGAAAGCCCCAATCAATACAGTCTCTCAAAACATCACTCCCCTCCACTTTTATAACATACCTCAGGGCTCAGATAGAGGGTAGCGACCCAATGATATACCCTAATACGTGCACAACAAATAGGACTTCCCTCAACAGCAAAGGTTGTCCTGATAGTTGGAGAGATTCATTGATGCACAGAGTGAAACAGGAAGGAGAACGGACAGCACGTCCTTCTGCTCCACCCTCTCTGCCGCTGGGATCTGGAAACGTTCCGAACGGTCCTGCAACTCCAGGGAACACTGAGAATTTGCACTCGGATCTGCAAGTCAAAGCTCCTTATTCCCCCTCGCATGTCCATAGACGCAGAGTCGCAGCATGCCTACACACCGGGAACCGGAGCTGTGTCGGTACACAAAAGCTTTCGCCCCCCTTCCGACCGGGATAAGACGAAAACTGATAAGCAGCTTCGAAACAAGGCTCCTCAATGACACGGTAAAGGGAGGGGGTTGTCAAAAATGAAAGAAATAAATAACATTAACCTCCGTGAGACTCAAAAGGCCCAGTGTAAAAACAGGGGCATCATTATTTCCTATACTGTATCAAAGGCAGCACTGCTGAGAGATGAGTGGGGAATACAGCTTTGGGGCACGACTTGAAAGATAGCGGCTCTTCGCTAAAATGGTGTAGGGTTTCTTGAGAATAAAAGTCTCCCCTCGAGTCGAAAAGCAAGTGGAGCTGCTCTTGTTCTTTCTCGAGGCGGAGACGCCTTCCACATTTCCGTTGCTAAACAAATTTACGTTTACTACACGCGTCATTTTTTTTTTCTTTTTGGGTGGAGAATAATATAATTGGATTGTACGGATGGAAACACAATAACACCTCAACAGATAACAGGTAGCAGGTCTACAGTAGGTGACAGCGCGGCGATGGGTTTGTTTAATAAATCTGAGAACTCAACCAGTTTTGTTGAGAGATTTTGAAATCGCAGTGGTCAGCGCTCACATTGCGGATGGCCGATTGCTGGAAGTCCGGAGAGCCCGTTTTTAATGTCTGCTTGAAAATGGGAAGAGACGCGTCTCAAACTGGACAGGCAAGGTGTGAACGGACGCTCCTTAAACTAAGAGCAACGGGTTACGAGCGACAAAGACGAGGCGCCATACTAACTACGACCGCCGGAGCGGCCAGCGGCGGTCCCACTCCCGGCCCGTGTGCAGGGCGAGCGGCCGCCGCCCTCCTCCGCCTTTCCCCCATATATATGACGGGAGCGCCGCTGGCCCGGCGAGGGCCGTTTCCGCCGCCCGCAGAGCAGCTTCGGACAGGCGCGCTGCCCGTGGGTCGTGACAGAAAAAGAGAAAGTCGTTCAAGCCTTTTCAAAGGTCGGCGGCAGCAGCTGAGGGCACGAATGTGACCCCATTCCCTGGGAGGGTCGGCAAGCGCTGAGCTAGCTGGTCTGGCTCTCTTGAATGAATAGGTTTGCCCCCTAGTCGACAATGGTCGCATTAGGAGAGGATTATACTTGGCTTCTCTCTTGCTTTCAAACTTTCCCAGCCTGGCTCTGCCCTCTCCTCTCCTATTTCCGTGTCCGCTTTTTTTTTATTTTAATACGTACTAATTTACTTGCACAGGCAGGGGAACAAGTCATCTGAACAAAGGGACTGCAGAACAGCATTCACTGGAAACAGTAACGCCGCATTTCCCGATCGCCGCTTTGAAAAGGCATTAGATTGCGGTTCAACTTCAAACTGTTTTGAGCTACTGTAATGTTTTTTTTTTTACTGATTGATTTTATTTAGTATAGCACATTTGTCCCAGATCTGCTCAGAAAATACCTCTGTGCCCCCTGGTTGTCCTCTAACTTAACTTTAATTCTTGTTAAATAAAATGTACTGATAAAGTAATTAAACTAATTGTGTAATTGGTCGGCTTTATCTGCAGTCAGGTCTCGGCTTTAAAAATACATATTGTTCATGAAAAATATATTTCCAAGAAATGTTGATTTCCCTTAGCTTTCTTAATAAATGTCAGCTTAACGATGTGCAGACACAAGTGGGACTGGCACCGTCAAATTTTCAGAATATCATTCTTAGTGCAGTACAGACCCATGTGTTAAATTCCTCGCTGAATCTATAGACCTACAGCAGAGGAATTCTGAAATCTAGCGTCTGGTGCACGGTTAATGCTGATGTCTAACCATCTCACCTATTTAAGAGTTGAAAACGTTTTTTAAGAAGCAAAGCGTTTAATTAAATGTGCGATAAGCCTAATTAATAAAGAGCTCAGCAGGAATTAAAAATCGCCGACAGAACTGGGATTAGGATAGAAGATTGTACCAAAATGTGAAAATGTCTTAACAGGGCCAATTAAAATAAAGGTAAGTTTAATTACTAATTAATAATTTAGGGCAGATTAAGGAGTTAGTCCCTTTCTGTGAAAGCGCAGCACAAATGTTTGAACGTAATCGACTTACACTTATGCGAATTTGCTTTGTCTTCAGTTGCGATAATACAATACTACAATATGGGAAAGGTCCAGTTTTTCTCAGTGTTTTCTCAACAACGGATAGTGATTCCTAAAGTTCTGGAACGCAGATGCATGTAATACGCAACCATTCTAGTGCGCACAGACCATCCTGTACTTAACCACCGACAAATGTAATACCTGCGGGAAACTGATCTTTAACACGCAGTAGAAGAAATGGATTATCTCTATCCTTGCCTGTGCTGAGCATGAAGACCTGCAGAAATCACTGGAAACAGAGCCACTAACAAATGAGGAAGAATTTTAGCATTTACCTTTTTTAAAGTGTATAAGATAGTGACCAGTTGGCTTTGAAAAATGCCTTTTACCCAGCAACAGTATGAAAGAACAATTGCAAGCATATTATTTGACTTTTTTGATATTGTAACGCTTACGGCCGTCAGGTACTGTGTAAGAGCCGGCGTACCAGAGCAGGTGACGTCACCGCCCTTCCCTATGATAGCAGGACTACAGCTACTGGGCTGGACAGAGATCTCTCTTTAGCTCACGGGGCTAGGTCGCTGCAGAGAGACGCGGAAGTCCCGGGTTCGAGCCTCAGTCGGGATGGGGCCGACCAGATGCGGCAAGGGCGCCCGCCTGAGCCCCCGTTGCGTTACATTGGTGTCAGAAGCGGGGTGGGATAGCCCTTCGCCGGGGACGGCGATTTAAGCGGGGGAGAGTGTAACGCTTACGGCCGTCAGGTACTGTGTAAGAGCCGGCGTACCAGAGCAGGTGACGTCACCGCCCTTCCCTATGATAGCAGGACTACAGCTACTGGGCTGGACAGAGATCTCTCTTTAGCTCACGGGGCTAGGTCGCTGCAGAGAGACGCGGAAGTCCCGGGTTCGAGCCTCAGTCGGGATGGGGCCGACCAGATGCGGCAAGGGCGCCCGCCTGAGCCCCCGTTGCGTTACATTGGTGTCAGAAGCGGGGTGGGATAGCCCTTCGCCGGGGACGGCGATTTAAGCGGGGGAGAGTGTAACGCTTACGGCCGACAGGTACTGTGTAAGAGCCGGCGTACCAGAGCAGGTGACTTCACCGCCCTTCCCTATGATAGCAGGACTACAGCTACTGGGCTGGACAGAGATCTCTCTTTAGCTCACGGGGCTAGGTCGCTGCAGAGAGACGCGGAAGTCCCGGGTTCGAGCCTCAGTCGGGATGGGGCCGACCAGATGCGGCAAGGGCGCCCGCCTGAGCCCCCGTTGCGTTACATTGGTGTCAGAAGCGGGGTGGGATAGCCCTTCGCCGGGGACGGCGATTTAAGCGGGGGAGAGTGTAACGCTTACGGCCGTCAGGTACTGTGTAAGAGCCGGCGTACCAGAGCAGGTGACGTCACCGCCCTTCCCTATGATAGCAGGACTACAGCTACTGGGCTGGACAGAGATCTCTCTTTAGCTCACGGGGCTAGGTCGCTGCAGAGAGACGCGGAAGTCCCGGGTTCGAGCCTCAGTCGGGATGGGGCCGACCAGATGCGGCAAGGGCGCCCGCCTGAGCCCCCGTTGCGTTACATTGGTGTCAGAAGCGGGGTGGGATAGCCCTTCGCCGGGGACGGCGATTTAAGCGGGGGAGAGTGTAACGCTTACGGCCGTCAGGTACTGTGTAAGAGCCGGCGTACCAGAGCAGGTGACGTCACCGCCCTTCCCTGTGATAGCAGGACTACAGCTACTGGGCTGGACAGAGATCTCTCTTTAGCTCACGGGGCTAGGTCGCTGCAGAGAGACGCGGAAGTCCCGGGTTCGAGCCTCAGTCGGGATGGGGCCGACCAGATGCGGCAAGGGCGCCCGCCTGAGCCCCCGTTGCGTTACATTGGTGTCAGAAGCGGGGTGGGATAGCCCTTCGCCGGGGACGGCGATTTAAGCGGGGGAGAGTGTAACGCTTACGGCCGTCAGGTACTGTGTAAGAGCCGGCGTACCAGAGCAGGTGACGTCACCGCCCTTCCCTGTGATAGCAGGACTACAGCTACTGGGCTGGACAGAGATCTCTCTTTAGCTCACGGGGCTAGGTCGCTGCAGAGAGACGCGGAAGTCCCGGGTTCGAGCCTCAGTCGGGATGGGGCCGACCAGATGCGGCAAGGGCGCCCGCCTGAGCCCCCGTTGCGTTACATTGGTGTCAGAAGCGGGGTGGGATAGCCCTTCGCCGGGGACGGCGATTTAAGCGGGGGAGAGTGTAACGCTTACGGCCGTCAGGTACTGTGTAAGAGCCGGCGTACCAGAGCAGGTGACGTCACCGCCCTTCCCTATGATAGCAGGACTACAGCTACTGGGCTGGACATTGATCTCTCTTTAGCTCACGGGGCTAGGTCGCTGCAGAGAGACGCGGAAGTCCCGGGTTCGAGCCTCAGTCGGGATGGGGCCGACCAGATGCGGCAAGGGCGCCCGCCTGAGCCCCCGTTGCGTTACATTGGTGTCAGAAGCGGGGTGGGATAGCCCTTCGCCGGGGACGGCGATTTAAGCGGGGGAGAGTGTAACGCTTACGGCCGACAGGTACTGTGTAAGAGCCGGCGTACCAGAGCAGGTGACGTCACCGCCCTTCCCTATGATAGCAGGACTACAGCTACTGGGCTGGACAGAGATCTCTCTTTAGCTCACGGGGCTAGGTCGCTGCAGAGAGACGCGGAAGTCCCGGGTTCGAGCCTCAGTCGGGATGGGGCCGACCAGATGCGGCAAGGGCGCCCGCCTGAGCCCCCGTTGCGTTACAATATTAATGCTACAACAGCAGAATGTCTAGCTCATTTCACACCTTTAATTTATATACTTCCTTTTGTCTGTAAACAAGGTACAACTGCTTATTAAGAAGAACGTGGTCAATTGCAAAGAAATGTTTGTAGAGAGAAAAACAACACCTAATATGGAAGCTTAGAATGAGCTTTCCTGTGTGAATTTGCTGTCTAAAACTCATTGCATTTATCATCTCGGTGGAGAGGTTACTCACAGATCTGTATGAGAGGCTGCTCTCAGGTCTGCATGATTATATCCTCCCCATGCGCATGAATAAAGGACTCTGCTTGACCACACCTAACCTGAGTGAAGAGTTTTTCTTAGACAATTTCTAAACTTTTCTTCGACACAAAGGTATAACATTACCAATATTCCACTATACCCTTGGCTAACACCGTTTCACTAGTGCTTCACTAAAGCCATCTGGTATGAATAATCAGCCTTGGACAAACCTGATTAGATTTGAGTGCAGGAGATAGGATTTCAAAGGATACAGGACTTCTTTTCCTGTAAAAGTTGCTTAAATGTTTACCTACAGTACTAGTACAGTAACAGCAAAAGACAATTTTACTTTACCTTTACAAGTGTCTGAATTATTTCGGTAATGAGATGGGCTGGTTTTAAGTACTAGTCCCACTATATAAATGTATAACTCTCCGTAATTAATCAATGTTGACTAAAAAGCATGAATAAATATGGGTGTCAATACATTTAATATGACCTAAAGTCATGTGCTAATGTATGCTTGATTGCATTAGAATTATTGACGCATTGCTGTTAGCAAAGGCCTTTGTGACAAAAAGATTTTCTTTCACATCTGTGCAAGTTATCTCCAGCTATCGTCACAGGTGGATAGATCAGCACGCAGAGTGACGGATTGATTGGGGAAAAAAGAAACGTGCCAGAGACCAAGGCCTTCATCCTCTCTATCACAGACAATGATCGCTACAGAAGAGGCACAGAATCTTTGAGGGTTATAGAAACCGGCAGACACACAGATGAATTGGAATGGATGCACAATAAAAGGGAAACAGAAAATGGACAGATGGGAATCAAGTGAAATGTGTTAAAAAGCCCCGAGCATCAGGCATCACAACAAACACAGAAATAAATGTAGCAAAGCACAGTAGTAGATCTTTATTGACAGAGAGCAAAGAGTCAAGGCTGATACGCAAACTGACTAAACTACTCAGAAATCTAACAGCTGCGACAAGTGTAAAATTCTCTGTGCAGTTTGCTTATGCATCGTACCATGCAGAAGTTTGTGAACACGATCGTTAAATTTATGCGCACAAATATTTACATACTGCATTTAAGATTCAGAGAACGTTGTATATTAGGAGGCTGATTAATATTAGCTATATAATCAACTATCTAATTCAATCATTCTGATTCTTTCAAATTTATAGCAGCAGTTCAATCCATTTAATATTGAAGTGATACTTCCCGGTTGCTTGCTTGTGAATGTCATCTCATCTCTTATATGAGCTATAGAAAGCCCTGGCTTAGGAGACAGAAAGATGAATGTATAAACTAATAAACGGAAGGACATATATTGACAGGAGGCAGTGAGATATATGTACAGTTTTGTCCAGGCACATAGGAGTCTGTTGAGGCACAGAGATAAGTTATCCATCGCTGTCAGTACTCTTATTGCCAGGCCATTCTGTCAATGAATCAGTCAGGGAAAAAAGACAGAGAGGGGTGAAGGAGAGAAAGACAACTGGATCCATACAGTACATTTCCATCTCACGCACACACATTTGAATGAGTGGACACAACCCCACAAACCCACGATCTTTTGTTGCTGGACTAGTTTAAAGAGGGATCGCCAGTGTTGCCATATCTAAAAGCTGCCCCAAATTAAATTCATACAGGAGATTCATCACCTCTTCTTTTGCATTTTTTGCATGATTTCAAAAGGCACATTTTTGTAGCATTACATCCCCATCCAGTTTGGAATCGCCTAGCGTGGCTTCATGTCACATGTCAAGGTGAAGACTGCCGGTTCCACACAGGGATAATGCAATTGGGCAAACAGACTGATCTGTCCTGTCCTCCTATCAGAGGTATTCAACTCTGGACATGCTGCGAGCTCTGCAGTGATCTACAGGACGGTTAGCTGCCAATTGGATGACGACCACATTGCGCAGTGATGTCACCACAAGCCTGCAGGCACCTGGGAAGTTGAAGAGGTGGCAATCTCCCCAAATACAAGCAGACTCATCCCACCCTTGCTCTAGCAGCACCAGTTCAATAATGTATCACCTTCTGGGGAAACCCCTTTCACAGCTAGTGACTGACAGGTCCCAAACATGAACCCATGACCTCTGCCTCCAATTGCTCAACCTGCACACAGAGTGAGAGCCTTTGCCAGTTACAGGTTGCAGGAGCCCGAGAATCGCCTCCTTGACAACCAAGAAAGAATGATAATTTCCTGGATACCCTCCAATCAAACTTGATGGATTGAACCAGAATTTCAGACTCTCGACATAACAGAGGATGGGTTTCCATGAACTGGATGCAAGAAAGCTCTCAGAAACTGAATGCTGCCATTAGAAACTGGGTTATTTATTTGCAGCTAGTATTGGAAGTTAGAACTAATCCCCTCTTTAAGGCTTGTTCATAAAGTCCATGCTGCACCGAAAGTACAAGAACAGAGTAAAGAACTATTATTCCACTTCAAAGATGAATCTGCACTCTGCCCTGTTTGAGGTACATTTGTGTTACTTTTCCTTATTAGAGGGAGAGGAACAGTAACTGGGTTTGTGCAAGTAAATATTCAATGACAAAACAAAGCCTCAGTTTTCATAGCAGGTTAAACTGACACCTTGTCTCATTTACTGAAAGATAGCACTATAATACCCCACAACGGGACACGTATGACAGAGTCAGCTTTTTTCTTTTTCATTAAAAGAGAGCGAAGCCAGAACACGGTTTAGTCTTGCCGAAGTCTCCTGAGAGCGAAGCTGATTTTTCTAGCTTCACTTTTTAATGAGTCCAGTGTTCTGCCTGGATGAGGCCAACAACAGCAAATGAGCCGATTTATAGACACAAACAAACATTGCAAACTGGATCCAGGAGATTCCTCCACTGGTTTTAAAATATTTTTTTGCATTATCTTACCACCCCTTAAAGGCTGATTGGACAGCCTTGAATCTTTTAGATTCGGGCGGCAGTAACGCATTTTTTTTGTGGTCATCTGCTGCTCTCGCTGTCCCTGACTGGACGGATAATCATCATTGATAACATCTGGTGCAAATTTAGACGCCACGGACCATCTGCACAGACCATCTCATCTCAGGTGGGAGAGGAGCTGATAGAAGAGATGAGAGGTGCAGTCAGATGAATTCCAAGAGGGTACAGTCAGCCGTCCCAGATTTCCCATGGGATGACGTGTACCCAGGGGTCCCGTCACCTCTCCCTTTCCCAAGCCCATTTCCCACGACCGGGTGGAGTTTCGGCTCTCTCATCACCGTCAACACCTGTCAGAGAGTGTCTGCCATGCTGTCGCCACTGTGGGAGCAAACCTGGAGCTGCAGAACAGCAGCTCCACTAAACATCAAGAGGGAAAGAAGCCTGACTTTGTTCTCACTCAACTCTGATTTCTGGCCAAAGAAGAAACAAGCCGAGCACAAATGGAAGATGAACCCCATTCATCAAGGACTTTGGAATTGCACTGACACAACTACACTGTATGTCACTGCAACACGCAGATATACATTTCCCAGTCCTACAGGGCATCGAACAGCCCTGTTTTGTGGTGCTTAATAACTGATATTTTCGAGAACAATGAGAAGCTTAAGTTTTGTTGATACGCCCGGATCAAATTAGCAGCGGTTCCCCCTCCAGCTCGGGGCTTGGCTGCTGCCAACGGGACTGCTGTGCCGTGATTTCATTCAAAACCAGGGCAGAGCACTCGACACAAAAGCCGTGCGCTCCCTGTATCAGCTTTTCTCCTCCCGCCCGAGCAATCGGGAGCAATAGACCGCGAGCCAAGCGAACAAGCCCTAGCTCCTCTGCAAAAGACCGGGGGGTTACCCTGGCACCAGTGACAGACAAACCTGAAAGCAGCAGGAAACTAACCAGAATCGCCCCCAACGTAGGGCGCCCACAAGTTGGGCCACCGCGTGCCGTTTGCGTGAAGTGCAGATGCAAAATGCTTGCTGCACGAAGGAATGCATTTCTAGATAAGACAGACGCATGTGTGTGGGCGACATCCAACTTCTCCGTGCAGCGGAGAAGGTGGGTGGCGTGTTTCATTGACTTTGAGTGGCCATCTACAAGTACGGATCCGAGATTCCAGCCCGGGTCTGTGCACGGTTGTCCACAGCAAATGGCCCACTCTCCCCCGCTAGCTCCACAGCTTCTCTCGGGCGGGCTAGCCCGAGCTGGCCCGCCGGCGCTCCTCTTACCTGCACCTGCATGAAAGATCCCCGGTAGAAGCAGCAGGCAGCCGCCGAGATGGCACTCCACAGGCTGCATCTCTCCGTCATGGTTTCCGGGGGGGTGCCAGGGACTTCTCTTCGGGTGCACGAGGGGGGGGTAGGGGTTAGGGGCTCGGGGGAGGGGGGGGGGAGGCGTTCAGAGCTGCCGTCCTCCCCGAATAATCCACCTCTGGTCCTCTTTCGCGGCTTAAAATCCCTTGCACATCCCTTCCGACGGCCGGCTAAGGCGATGGGCTGCTCCTGCTGCTGCTGCCACTGCTCGTGCCTCTGCTGTCATCACAGCTGAGATCTTTGATTTCCCCACTCCCTCGCTCTCTCGCTCGTGCTCTCTCGCTCTCTCTCTCTCTCTTTGCTTCACAGGGGCTGGGATGAGGATTACCTCATCTTTTTCTGATGAAAGGGAGGGAGGGGGGGGAGAGATGCTAGGAGGCAATGGTGGTCCACTGTTTAGTAAAAACGAGTCCCCTCCCACAAACCCCCCCCTCCCCCTCCCCCTCGTTGCCCAGGGCTCCTCCGGAAAGACAATGCTGAGAGGCTCCAGAGCCGGTTTGGGAGGGAGGAAAGGGGGTGGGGGTGGTGAGAGAAAGAGATAGGTGTGCTTCCTAAGGTTTCAGCACCTTCTGGGAGCAATCCGTCTTTTCTCTCCTGGCTTGGAAGTAAGTGAAGCACGGGCAGGGTAGGGGCAGTGATGGCTGGGGTGGTGTGCCGTGCGTGTGTGTGTGTATAAGAGAGGGGAGAGCATGTGTATACGCAAGCTGTGAGGAACACAGACGTGGGTGTGCGTCTTTCTCCGTGCCTGTATGTCATAGATACAGAGGGAACGCTATCCAAAAACAGACGCCCCTCTGGCCCTCGAAACACAGGACAAAATTTAAAAGCCTGGAGCAATGCTGACGTGCTACCGCCTCTTCCACTTGCAGTTGTCGTCCACAGTGTTTGCTCCTGATCACAGCCCTCTCCATAGCCTTGAAGCCAGGAAGTGTTTTAAGAAAGCTCTTATAGTGGTTAAATGCTCGCTTGCTATTTGGAAGGTCCAAGGTTCGATTCCTGATAAGTCGCGCATTTATTGCGAGTGCTGAACACAAGCCTCCCCAAGACTGGGCGATATCACCTTCGATCTTGAAAATGGAGATTCATTTTTGTTAAGAAATATCCAGGAAAGGGATATTTTTACACTTAAGATGTAAATAAACCCTTCTTCTTTGCCAAACACCCAGAAAGCAACCGCTAGGCCCTCTTGTTTTTAAATACGGCATCTTAGAAAATAAACCGTAAAAGCAGAATTTTAAGCAACTGGTTTGGGGGGTTTGGGCTTCTCCTGTAAACATCCTTTGTTTTGTTTTGAATCTGGTGTCCATTTTTAGCAGCGCAGGAAATGTGAACCAATTTCTCATTCGATTAAAAAATTACCGAAGCACGAAAGTTCTACGCACATCTGAAGGAAGAAAACAGTGGAGACACCGACCGCAGGTTTTCAGTAGGGCTCCTTCAAAACCCTAACAGACTACGAGACTTGTAAGTCACAATAAGCTTGTGTATGTCCAGATTTAGAAGTGATTCACGAATGAGCAACAAAATAAAGCAGGCCAGATGAACTGCATGCTTACTGAAGGTTATTGATAGCTAAAACTTCCCACAACTGAAGAGAATAGAACTATTTGCAGAAAATAGCCTGTCACATATTTAAACATCCTGGATCCTTCTTCTGTCCTTTTGTCATTTTTCCAAGCCCAGTCTGGGCTTTTTATTCCTGAATATGACGGTCAGAGCTCTTTCTTGGGCACCAGCACAGGAGCAGAAGCTAAATTATTCAGCTGCAATGATAAGATAAGCCAAGCCACCATTAAACGGTGCCGATACACGGGCCCGTTTCCTTCACCTTACCGAAATGATGGAAGAAATGCTTTCAAGCGGCCTTATTTTATAAAACTTTAATGGAGAACTCCGAAGTGCATTTGAACTACATTCTGTGAGAATTGGCTGATCCTGGACAAAACGCAGTGCTTCGCCCCCTGAGATCTGGAAAGCAGCTGCTAGCAGGCCAGTGGTGTCTAAAATGTCCACACCCCACCACTTAACGTCGCCATGCATGGCCGGTTTTCTCCCTGTGCACATGGGCTACCCTGGAATCAGCCAATCGCGTGCACAGCCCGACACCTGCCTCGGATTTGCAGCATGAGCTGAGCAAACAGACAACCTGCTCTCTCCCAGCCACCCTGTCTGGGTGCCCTCCCTCTCATTTGTCGGAGAGACACCACAGGAGGGCAAAGCAGAAGATAAATCGAGCTGCCCGTGTCACTGCATCTCAATGATAAGGACTTCAGTACGTCGTCACTTCACTGACCAGGGTGTCCATAGGCAACGGATTCTATTCCAGCTATACAACTAAATTCAGACTGATGTAGACAGGTTTTTTCTATTCCCACAAACACAAATGAGAGGAAATCAGATTCTCAATTAGCTTAACTAGTCATTTAACATGAAGAGCCAATGCTTTGCTTCTGATCTTCCTGCACTACCCATTAATTCCCATTAATTAATCACCATTCCTCTGCATATCCATTTATCTTGGAGGTTAAAATTGTGTTACGATGGCGCATGCGGTTTGCAAACACATTTTGCCAGTGAAAGCAGGTGGCCTGTCCTGAAGAGCTGAGGGTTTTGTCAATGCCTCATTTATTTGGCTGCCATATTTATCCCAACAGACCTACATCTACAGTACGACAAGCAGTGTCTCAACTGGTATTTCAACCTACAACCTTTTGTCATGAACCTTGCCCACTGGGTTGACAACATGTAGCCTTGAAATTAAAACGTAGATACATGCCCGCCCCCGCCCATGAAAATTTACAAAAAACGTTCCTGGGACATTAGAATTCCAACAGTTCCTGAAACCTTCATTTACTCACACCTCACGTTTATCAAAAACATATCTAAATCTGCACACAGAGACAAAATTTTCACAGCCAGTCCACTCAGGAACTTCTATTGGTCATTTGACTTTTCTTAGCCTTGATCTGTTGTTCTATTGACTCTAAAGAAAACATCCAAAGGAATCAGACTGTTGCAGAAGCTGTTATCTTCTCCAAGGAGGGAGAGAGATGATCTGATTTAGGAACTAAACCACATATTTGTTTCGCATGCTTAGTTCTAAAACACAATCCAAAAAAAGAATATTTCTGGCCAGGAAATTTTCAAGACAAGAGCAGCCAGGTATACAATCTCGGGCTCAGAGGAACGTCAAACAGAAATTCAATCTCTCTTAAATTGGAAAGGGTATTATGCTGCCAATAGCTCTGAAATGAGGATTACGTCACTCGTTAGACAGAAAAAAAACCACACACCTCATGACCTTCTGTACAACTCGAACAATATAAGGCAGCTGCCTTTTGAAATATGGCAGTGTGCAAATGAGCACGCTATTGCATTTTAAATACCCATACGCGGAATGATGATAGGGTTTGTAAAAAAATTAATTGTGAATAAGCCAATCTATAGCCGAGCGCTATTAGGAATTTGCAGCAGCTGGGTAACATTTCCATCTGTGTCGGTGCTAGAAACAGAGAAGCTGCAGAGAGCTTTTTAAGGATGTAATATAGATTAGCTCCGCTGCTGAGAACTGAAGCCAGAGCAATATAATCAATACTAGACAGGAGGGGAGAATGTCGCAGTTAAGTGATGAGATGAGGCTGCTCCTCTCTCGCTCTCCGGCTCCGACCGCCCAGCACAACACTACTGCGTTCCTGTCTCCATCCCTTCCCTGTTTCGCCCCCTTCTTTTTGGGATCTTGACGTCTGTCATTCTCCATCCTGCTGGTCCTCAGCCCCCTCTCCCACCCACCTCCTCCTCCTGACTGCCGACACTCACTCTTGCTCTCCTCCTGCCTGCCTGCAATTAAAAATTAATTATGCCATCAGTTGTCCTGAAGGCAGCTTTAAAACCCAAAACTAATAGAAAAACAAAACAGTTTCATGGATTAGCACCAGGCAGTGAGGTGGATAATGAGGGGTTTCGGGCAATCCATAGGCAATTTGTTACAGTTATCTTCCTTGGAGTTCCCTTTTCTCCAAACCAACAATGACCTCCTGTTGCCCCAGAACCTTTCCCCTGATTATCTTTCTGCTTTCACTCCATCTTCACACTCTAATCCTCGGCTTTTTTCTTTTAGCAACGAGGGGAAAAACGCCAGACCCAGCTCGAGCCCCAATTCCAATGTGGGCTGCGGTCGGCTCGGGTCAAGTCGGGAAATGACGGCTGTCCCAGAGGCCCTGCTCTAAGGCTGCTGGGAGTTTGAATGGCGTACCAGGCCTCAGGCATCCTTCTGAGACAGAGGTCCTAACTCCCAGGATGTTTCTCGAAAAGAGTAGGGGTGTAACCCCTGCGTCCTGGCCAAATTTCCTATTGGCCCTTACCAATCATGGCCTCCTAATAATCCCCATCTATAAACTGGCTGAATCACTCTCCTCCCCACTTTGAGTTGGTGTGTGGGGAGTGTACTGGCGCACTATGGCTGCCGTCACATCCAAGTGGGGCTGCACTTTGGTGGCAGTAGTGGGATTCCCCCATTACCTGTAAAGTGCTTTGAGTGGAGTCTCCAGAAAAGCACTATATACAGTAAGTGTAAGCAATTCTTCTTATTATTATTCTGCGTTGTGGATCTTGACTCTAACTGTGCGGGGCGGCCACCGGCATGAGAAAGCAAAAACGTGGTGATGGGGACAGAGGCGGGATTGTGTGCCTCAAAAAATGTATCCATGTAAGAGCAGCGTGGGCTGGAAAAGGGCTGGAAAAACACCGACACAGCTACAAGAGGTGTGTCCCAGCTGGCTGTTACCAGTCCCAGCCCCCTCCAATCTGAAAAGAACGCGTGAAGTGTAAACAGTAAGAGGCTTCAGTCCGATTCTTTCAGCTTCTTCACTCCTTATTCCAGTTCCACTCATTTTCAGTAAACGTTCCGCGTTGCTTTTGCCTGGTAGTGCCTTGGCAGCATCTGAGACAAGCGGAACAAGCCGAAAACACAAGAACACAGCAGGTAGGGGCAAGATGAAAAGCAGAGGTTCACCCTTGCTTATTTTCTCTCTTTAATCACAGGTAATGGTGGCGGGGTGTTTTTGCTCTGCCTCTGAATTTTCTC
Organism: Atractosteus spatula; assembly: GCF_055471065.1. Classification (NCBI taxonomy): domain Eukaryota; kingdom Metazoa; phylum Chordata; class Actinopteri; order Semionotiformes; family Lepisosteidae; genus Atractosteus; species Atractosteus spatula. The sequence continues at coordinate 13,875,362 of NC_142728.1, read as the reverse complement.
TCGCTTCTCTCGCTTCTACCTCCCCCCCCAACACTCACACTTCTCACACAGCAGCTGGGTCCTCAGCCTCTTAATCCCCTGGGCTCCCCAGCCCGCTGTGTCGTAATTAATGTTTGCTGAGGAAGCAGTCAGCTGTCCACAAGCCGCTGGTTAATTATCGCCAAATAAACCCGCCCCCACCGTCCCCACCATGCAAATGTAGGTCGGCTGCTGCTCAACCCCTTTTTCTCCCCGGAAAAGAAACAGAAGGCTCACAGGGAACACCCCCCCACACCCCCCCGAATCCTGTCCCTCAGCCCCTCCCCCACTGGACCCCAGTCCGCAGTCCAGCAAAGTACGTTGGAATGTAGAACAGAGATCCCCCCCCTCCTTCCTTCCCACTGAGTCCAACTCTCTGATCACCACGCCTGGCAACAGCAACACCAGACCATCCGTCTTCACCAGACACCTCCTGCCACCTGCTCTCTCAGTGGCCCACTTTCGGAGGCGCTTCTGCAGAGCTGTTCCCTTGAGATAAGAACGCTGGGACCCGTCAACGCCGGCACACTGTACAAAACTGGGGAAACTCGGGAGCAGCGCGGGGAATTTCACGGAGTTGTTTTTTTCCTTCCAGCATATGTGTAATAGCCAGCAGCCATATCGCCCTGCGGCTCTCAACTGGCTACCCACTGACGCTCAGCAGGTGTGAGCCTGGCCAGTACCTGGATGGGAGACCTCCTGGGAAGCTATGGTTGCTGCTGGAAGTGGTGCTAGTGGGACCAGCAGGGGACACTCACCCTGTGGTCTGTGTGGGTCCTAATGCCCTGGTATAGTGGCAAGGGCACTATACTGTAGTGGGCGACGTCTTTCAGATGAATCGTTAAACCGAGGTCCTGACTCTCAGTGGTCATTAAAGATCCCCGGGCATTTCTTGATAAAAGTAGGGAGCTATCCTGGTGTCCGGGCCTAATCTCCTCCCCTCGGCCTTTACTGTGGCCTCCAAAGTGTCCCCATGTATGTATGATTGACTTGCACTGGCCCTGCGATAGACTGGCATCCTGTCCAGGGTGTACCCTGCCTTGGGCTCATTGCTTGACGGGTAGGCTCTGGGTTCCTGTGACACCGTACGGTATGAAGCTTTTTGGTAAATGGCATGACATATCTGTAATAATCATAAGAATGTCAAAAGAAATTTAAATGACGCAAAAAGAATCAGAGCTGTTGTCCTGTTACCTTGATTCAGAGATGGTCTACACTTTCACTGCTTTACTGGATGGCCTTAGCTTCAGCCATTCCCAGACAATCGAGCTTTCCAAACTCCTGGCCCCGTCTTCTCTGTAAAAGCTAGTTGAGTCCTTTGTTCGCGATGCAAAACCTGACTTGAAAGCAACTACCTTTTGTAAAAAACAGCATCATTTTTTTGTCACCATGTGTCATCATGTTTAAAAACCCATTTTAAAATATAATGGGGAACTAGAAAAGTCCTGTCGCGTTCCTTTTTCGCAGTGAGAAAAGGTGAAAGATTAAGGACAGAAGCTTAAGGTTTTTGGATATTGTAAACACAGCTGGCCACTGTATTAGACCTGACTCGTTTGGTTTGGAGGTTAAGAGCAGGGTGAGGCGAGATCTGTCAATACTGCCCATCCAGAAGCTCCATCTCCCACAATAAAGCTTGACAAACAAAGGCAGGGGGTTAATGTGCTCTGACACAGGCAGCACCAGAAGCCTTGTAGAGCCGAACAACCTGTCTATCAAAAGCCCACCCAGGTGACCCCTTTCCCTGCCACTGGCTCACAGAGTAGAGGATGCAAGAAGTCACAGCGCAGTTCAGCAAAGGTTTGAAATGGGTGTTTAGAAGGGGTTGTTACATATACATTAGAATCTAATACAAGAATCTTTTCACTCTTGGCATAATGGCTATTTAGGAAAATTATTTCAGTTATTCCTGAAATGCCACCTACAACAGATGTCCGTCTCTCTAAATTGTGCACGAAGCCCAGGTTCCACAACAGCTTGATCATCTCTGCTCACTCCTATCAGAAGCCCTCTGATATTTGTGACAGATTTTCCACCCCACTCAGGAAAAGGAAAACGACATTTCAATTTCTTATTGGTCATTACATTCTCTGCAGGCAAAGTGCCCACTCTACAGTAAGTAAATCATCCAGAGAGGTCTGCATACAGTTTTACCATGAGGACTATTTGATTATGAAGGCTGTTATTTCATTGGAAGACTTGTTTTTAGGGCTTAAAACTCATTTAATCATTGTCCGTAAACATTGATTGTTTCCTTTTCCTGTTGCTAAACTGTGACAAGGAACACTCTAAAGTCTAGCACGCTTGAGAATTCCTAAAAACCCTTTTCTTTTATTCGGCTTCTCATGCAGTGGCTCACAGCCGTACGCCTCGAGCCTTCAAGCTACACAACAGCTGCTCCAGCACACCGTCAAAGAGACAGGTCCGGCGACAGAGGTATTTAAGATGTTGCATGTTTGCAGGAGAACAAGAAGCTTTGCTGTTGTTGTGCAGAGACCTCTGAGGGATGCCATAGAGACCGCAAACAAAACAGCTGACATGCCAAGCGCCTCTGTAAAGGCTTTGCGATTCTTTAGCGCTGTAGATTTTCAGAATTTAAACTTGGAGCCACGTACTGTACCGTTGGATCTTAGTCTCACTAACAGACGCCACTCAAGAATGACACTTAAAGAAGTGAATTCGCTCAATCAGGTAGATCTCAGCAATGACATTTCTATTAGGGGACCTCAGTACGCAAAGATTCAATAAAGATCACTGCTGCTCATTCTCTTCCATTGAAATGGTCTGAGTGGAGAGTTCCGCTGGCTGCAAAGGGAGAAGTAATTGGGGTGCTTTTGACTGAAAAGTCAGAGAAAGGGGAAAAATGCATCACCTCCCATGCCTGAAGGCTCAACAGGCAAAATGGTCCATTTCTTTCTTTGGACTTTCCAGCACGGAATTAACCTCAACCTGTCTCTTCCATTCAAGCAGAGTATCTTCATGCAGTCTGATGATTTAACACAAATGTGTTGAATGGGTTGCATTTAAGGATGTGAGATTGAACAAATTCTGGAATGCAGTGAACTAGATTTAATAATAATAATAATAATAATAATAATAATAAATAATTCCTTATACTTATATAGTGCTTTTCTGGACACTCCACTCAAAGCGCTTTACAGGTAATGGGGATCCCCTCCAACACCACCAGTGTGCAGCCCCACCTGGATGATGCGACGGCAGCCATACTGCGCCAGAACGCTCCCCAAAGACATAACGGCACTCTCTCTCACCACACACCAGCTCTCAGTGGGGAGGAGAACAGAGTGATGAAGCCAATTCATAGATGGGGATTATTAGGAGGCCATGATTGGTAAAAGCCAATGGGAAATTTGGCCAGGACGCCCCTACTTTTAATGACAACAGAGTCAGGACCTCGGTTTTACGTCCCATCCGAAGAACGGTGCCTTTTTACGGTCCCTGTTTCCGCTCTTAAATGAAATGGAAGAGCGGCACGTCTCAAAACCTATAGTATTCTCGCTGAGCTCTAGAGCAACTACAGCAACTAGCCCCCCTCCGGCACCTGCTGCGTAGAAAGCACATCTGCATGCTCTCTGTCACATATGACACTCAAGCTCCAGTGCGCTGTTCTTGACGCATGCAATTAAGGGGATACGGCTCCCTCCTGCTGGTCCAGTTTCAAAGGCTGTGTCTAGCCTCAGGGTTGAAAATCAGAGCCAATGCATATCAATGGCCACCGGGGCCAAACTAATATGTTCCCTGCATTCCATTTCTGCGCAAGGCAATTGGTTTGTCTTGTACTGGCCGGTTCCACACGGTACTCTCCCGATCCTCCGATGAGCACATGCAGTAAAGAAGGGGGCCTGAGAACGATCTGAGGTGCTTTCACATTCGGCAGTCTTCCACTTAAACAGCCACACTCCACCAGAAAGACAGTTCACGTAGGGAGCTGCCTCAGCATGCGCAGGCAGCAAAGGAAGAAGTAGAAGGTTTATTCCCAGCTGAAAAGAGAAGAAAGGAAACACAATGTTTCGGCTGTGGAGCCTTCTTCAAGTCTGTTTCCTTTCTTCTCGTTTCAGCATGGAATATGTCAAAGATGCTCAGCTTTGCCCAGTTTTTACACTTGTAGGTTTCTTTACATCTTTTGTTGCCCGGGTTGAATTGTTACTGCACAGGACAGGCCAGATGCATGGTGTTGCCGGACATGGTAACTGGCTGACTTGTGGCCACACGGAGCTGGTATGCTAACTGGATTACTGGCAAACAGCAGTGTGGGCTGTAGTGGGATGCCAGTCAGAAAAGAATAATGAAGAAGGAGCTGCAGCCTACAGCAGACGCACGACAGAAAACAAATTAAAAAGGGGTAAATATATTTCAAAATGAATTTAAATATATTTCATAAAAGGAGTGTTTTGTCCTTTCCAGACCTAACAAAACGGGCTGAAGTCTTCGCTACAGAATTTCCCTCATGATTTTGATTTGTTTCACAAAGAGTGACGAGACATTGCAGCTAAAAAAAGTCAAATTGATGGCCTGCTGCATTGTTGCCTGCAGGCATATCACCCTGCAACTCACAACTGACAACACACTGAAAACTAAGGTTGCTGCCGGAAGAGGTGTTAGTGGGGCCAGCAGGGGGCGCTCACCCTGCGGTCTGTGTGGGGACTGCACCCAGTGCAGTGACGGGGATACTTTATTGCAGAAAGGCTCCGTCCTTCAGATGAGATGTAAAACTGAGGTCCTGACTCTCTGTGGTCATTAAAAATCCCTGGGTGTGTCTCGAAAAAAGTAGGAGTGTTACCCCAGCATCCTAAACAAATTTCCCCCTGGCCTTTACCAGTCATGGCCTCCTAATAATCCCCATCTCTGAACTGGCTCCATCACTTCTGCTCTCCTCCCCACTGAGAGCTGGTGTGTGGGGAGCGGACTGGCGCACTCTGGCTGCCGTCGCATCATCCAGGTGGGGCTGCACATTGGTGGTGGTAGTGGGATTCTCCGTTACCTGTAAAGTGCTTTGAGTGGAGTGTCCAGAAAAACACTATATAACTGTAAGGAATTATTATTATTGTTGTTGTAATTAAAGGGACTGCTGCTTTCTGGAAATGATGAGAATCATGGTGGGTGCGAGTACATGGGGGGTGAGGCAGAGAGAGAAATACGGTATAGTTTTGACATAAAGCTGTGAAGCACTGAGAGGGCACAAGGAATTTCTGGGCAAGCGAGATCGGGCTGTCTTTTAAATATTTTCAAACCGGGCGTAGTGTCAGGGGCTGCCAGCGCCTATAGTTATCATCTCCTGTGCAGACTGACTTACTGAGCTGGTGTCCGCTGACTCATACCTGCAGATAACTGATGTTGCACCAGGGAGGAGGGGGGTGGGGGTGGCGATTTGGCACAGGACAGTGGCACATGTCTACACTTCTAGAGGACCAAAGTCGCCCCCGTTTCATCATGTCCCACTGACACATGATGACAAACCAGCACGTGCTGTAGGACTGAAACTCAGAGCTGGGAGCTCACTATCTGCCAGCCTTTATATTGTATACCCATTGAGTGCAGCTCTTCCCACACAGTGTTAGGTATCTGACGGGAAATGGAAAGTGCTGCAGAATAGAAACTATAAAGAGCAAAGCAAAGCAGAGGGCACTCCTGGAATTCACTTGCTAACTTTTACAGAATAATGCACGAGCTGTTGCAGGCATTTCTTCCTGATCAAAGCGGTTTATATGAGCTGAAAGTGGAGGAGAGTCTTCAGATAATTGATGCTGAGCTACAGTATATGCTCTCCTCACCAGCAGCCACATCACCCTGCAACTCATGACTGGCAGCCCCACTGGAGCTCAGCAGGCGTGAGCCTGGCCAGTACCTGGATGGGAGACCTCCTGGGAAAAACTAAGGCTGCTGCTGGAAGAGCTGTTAGTGGGGCCAGCAGGGGGCGCTCACCCTGCGGTCTGTGTGGGTCCTAATGCCCCAGTATAGTGATGGGGATACTGTAAAAAGGTGCTGTCCTCCGGATGAGACGTAAAACTGAGGTCCTGACTCTCTGTGGTCATTAAAAATCCCAGGGCGTTTCTTGAAAAGAGTAGGGGTGTTACCCCGGTGTCCTGGCCAAATTTCCCTCTGGCCTTTACCAATCTTGGCCTCCTAATAACCCCCCATCTCTGAACTGGCTTCATCACTCTGCTCTCCTCCCCACTGAGAGCTGGTGTGTGGGGAGCGTACTGGCGCACTATGGCTGCTGTCGCATCATTCAGGCGCTTTGAGTGGAGTGTCCAGAAAAGCGCTATATAAGTGTAAGCAATTACTTTATTATTCACCCCATGAATCGGACTAAAAATCTTAGCTACTGAGCAAGAAAGGTACAGACTTGATCCCACCAACCTGAGACCTGTGGCCTATTGCTGCTACTGTACATGTCTGCCACAAAAACTTGTTTTTCTTTTCTCCAGGAATGCTAGAAATAATTGCATGGATTCAAGAATCGACTGTAGCTCTTCCCTTACTGCCTATCACTGATGCTGCAATCACAAAAAAATTCCAATCCTCTTCCGATCCCAAGAATGACTAAGAATCACTTAGTCAAAGAGGGCATAGAACATCCACTGAATTAAGAAGCCTTGATCTTAGTCAGCGCCAAAACTGGACATATCAGTATTTTAAATCTGTTGGCAGTGCACTGAAAAAGTCAAAAGCCAAACTTTTTTTTGTATCTGGGGCAGAGCAACCAGCCTCTGCAGTCCCCCACAGTTTGCATTCCTTCTGATCAAATGAAATTCTAAATTAATGAAGTTTTCTAGTGAGCAAAAAAAAAAAAACGTCTCCTAAAAACACAAAGCTACCAAAAACGATTCTTTCGGGAGATCGCAACCAAATGTGTGTGCTTTCCTCTTTCTTCGGCCAGAGACGAAATGAAAGCACCAGCTGAACAGATCGACTCCAACGAAAGCTACAGCCTTTCAAGATAAGGCTCTGAAATATCTGCCTTCCTGACAGATACAGGTAGCATACCGGCATCTGATACGAAGATGGATAAGGAGTCAGCTGGAGACAAGGAAAAGAATCCATTTCTCAGTGCATTTTCCCCCTTGTGACTCTGGAATCCTTCGAGACAAGAGATGGGGGTCTTAATTACTTTGAGCTTTTTTCTCTTTTTTTTTTTCCAGAAGCCCCATAAGCTGTAAATAATTCAGAGCCGTTTTGCAGATAATTCCTCACTCTGTCCCCCGCCTCCTCCCAGCACAGCACAGCACAGCAGCATCTCTGTGGGCTGATGGAAACACCACCCTCGCAATCAAAGAAATTCTTGAGCAAGCTATAAAACGTTAGAAACCCCTACAAATGGGCGCAATCTAACCAGAAATACAAGTCATTTCTTTTCCATTGGCGCAGAGGGGAAAAAAATGAAGCAGTGAAACTGCGTGCTTGGAGCCTCTCTTGCAGAGAACCGAGTTATCTCTCCTTATCAACTTTGGCAAGGAAACGAGAAAGATAACCGGTTCGGCGAAATATTCATGCAAATGTGCTGAAGCTATCGGCGAGAATTCTTCGAGACCTCCTGGTAAAAACACGCCCGCCCACAGTGCTGGCTGAGGTCGTTTAAAACTCACATCCGGACTGGGGCTGGACTGCTTTAGAATGTGACCCGGCACGTTCACCGAATATACGCTGTTGCGGGCAGGCTAAGGCGTCAATCAAAAAAGAGCGCACAACCACCTCACGGGTGTAGAGACCTTTGTACCGTACAGCAGCTCATCTCCTTGACACCTGTACAAAGACCGCAAACAAGACCGTTGACCCTGACTGACAGAGGCCGGATGGCCATCAGCAGAAACGCTCTCTGCTGTATCCAGAAACCGGCTTTCATAAAAACACTCCAAGGTCAGTTGAGCACGGAACAGGACCCAGGCTGTTTTCACAAAGCTGAGGATTAAAATACAGCCCTTGTAAAGATTTTCCCCAGAGGTATTGCCACCACTCTACGAAATTAATGCATGCAACAGACTCACGAAAGGGGAGAACTCATTTGACTTGAAGCGTTTTAGCTCACTAAAGGGGAGAACTCATTTGACTTAAAGTGTTTTAACTCACTAGGCCTCTGACCACGACTTCTGTGAGGCTAAGCAGTCTTTGAAGATGGAGACAAAAACACCGAATACCAGCCCAACTGATAGCAAAGTTTGCTGGGAACTGTTTTTTCCCCCACTCCTTGTTCACCGAACACTGGGGGCTCACATTGAGAAACGGTCACTTTTGGGTCAGGAAAGAAACAAGACATCGTCTTGAGGATCTGATCCGCCGCAGTTTCAGATTCAGGCATTTCCAAACAAGAAGCGCTGCACATTTGCACCCAGCTTTCCTCGTTATTGAAATATAAGGTCAGTGGCTCCGCCTAGTGGCTAACTGTAGTATTGCATAACAAAATTTACCAAACGTTGTTTTAACTTCAATGTCTTGGACTTAATTTAAAAGGTTAAAATTTTGAACAAAGAGCACTATGAGGGGACCCGACATATTAGATATTCCTGATCTTCAAAATCCTCAAAGGCGCCGACAAACATAACCCAGTTGTGTTCTTCAGAATCGGATATGGACGCACCACCTTTTGAAATTGAGGGCAGGAACACTTGGTTACACTGAATCAAAGACCTTGCCTACTTTCAAGATGTAAGAAATAGACAAAGGAACGAGATGGGTTGAATGGCCTTTTCTTGTTTGTAATTGTTTTTAAGTTCTTATATCTTGCCAATGAAACCCACTATATTGCTATGCATCTGAAAAGGCCTAGATATGCTATTAATGACCCATTAAATTTCAACACCAGTGATAAGACATCACCACATATCTCTGTATACAGACATTGCCAGTTAATCATACTAACAGAGATAAAAGATACTTATTTAATACTACTGAAAATCCTTCCTACCTGGTATTTTAGATCTAAATAGTATAAGCCTTCTTAAATCCTTATTCAAAAGCATTATTATATATTATATACAATAATACTGTATATTAAGGATTTATTTATAAATATATTATGATTTCTAAATCATTTATTCCACATTACCAGAAAAATATCATCTTTCTCTTTCAAAATGGCAGAATGAATCTTAGAGGTGGATGCCTACACAATTCCCAACAAGAGCAATCATATTTCCTTGATACGGGCGGACATCCAGCATTTCCCCCCAAACGTAGCGCCTTAGCCAGCATTCCTGACCTGCTTCAACAGAAGCAACTGCTTCGGAGAGGAGAGGGTGGGAAGGATTCAGTCCTCCTGACAGACGATAAAAACCATGAGGTTTTCTCAGGCAACTGTAATCGCAGTCCTCCAGGAAATCAAAAGCTGGAGGGCTCTTGGAAACTGCTTCTCTCCGGTGTAAGGCAATGGAAAACTGCTGAGTTTGCGTGGCTATATCTGAAATGTTAGGCGCAGGGCGTGACGGTTCATCAATCCAACAGCACTAACGCGTGCCCCAGAGTCTTATCACGGGGGGAAGAGGGAGTAGGCCTGCAGTTGTACACACAGCTCTCAGGCAACGGAGAAAGATTGTTTTGGACGTGGGTCTCTTTCTTTTCCTTTTTTTTTCCCCCCCACAGGAAAGGCCGTTGGCATCAACAAGAACCGTGCGCGGCGCAGAGCTTGCGCCATTTTATCGGGAACGCCAAACAGCAGGCCAAGGTCACCATGGAAACGCTGCCCGGCCGGACCAGACTCGAATTCACCGAGGGGCCTGACGAGAAGCCTGACCACGGCCAGGGGGAGGGCCGCACAGAGGACTCCAACGGCATTTGACGGTCGATCCAGAGTTTGTCACAAGAGCGATTTTCAAATCCAGACAGGAACCGGACCAACAGAACGACAGTCCAGTCACACAAACTGGGCGTTGGAGGTGTTTACCGTTGGTGGCTCTATCCGCTTATGTGTAGGAAAGAGGCCCATCCTCTCTGTGCGTGTTAACGTAGCAGCTCAAATCTAGTTTCACGGAAAAACGTCTTGTCGACATGGTGACTGGAACTCGTGGGGGCTTTTTGAGAGTTTCCCACTTTAAGCTGGGGCTTGTATGTGGAACTGGAGGTACAGGGCGCACAGAGAAAAGAGAACTGCTGCTGGCGTCTGTAATGGTTGCCGGCCTGAGTGTGAGGATGAAGCAGGCCTTCTCAGGCCTCCAGGCCTGTCCCTGAATTATGTCCGCATTAGGTCACTGCATGAGGTCTGAGGAAGCAATAGGCAGTGAGGCAGTTCAGGAACAATCGGGCAAGTGTTTGGTCGGTATTCCTTTTCCCTCAAATCCTTTAATTTTCTCCTCCCTGACAGAAAAAAAACCCTTCTCTTCCTCTCCCCCCCCCCCCTCCTTTCGTCTCATTCAGGCTCCTGTCAGCTTTTCCAGCCCCAGAGCAATGCCTCAGACACAGAGGATGCAGGGGAACAAAGACTGCTTGTTCTTTTCTTAGCTCTCCGGGCCTCTGTGACAAAACCGCGATCTTGGGTGTCAGAGGGCTTCCTTCCAAACAGCAACAGGTCCTTCCTTTAAAAGGGGCTTCTGACTCCGGGCTCATGAAGTCGCAGCGTTCGTGTACTTTGGGCAGGTCAACCAGACTTAAGAGACCGAGCAAGAGCTGTACAACCTCCCCCAGGCAAACTACAACCACTCCAACATTTTACAGCGGCCAGAAAGGGACCAGGATCGGTCAAGATACGAGATCTGGTGGGGAAATTGATCCGAACATATTGATAGCCACATGCCTGACATCGATCTTCATGAACTGCACCCTGTTGCAAAGTGGCAGCTATCATTTAGGTGGTGGGTCATAACAGATTGCTCTTGCAACGCTTTCTCTTAATATAGTTTCATGCACCGTTGGAAAGGGTTGCCACAACCACGCTGGTTAATCTCTTTTGGAACTCGGATGAAGAGAGGAGATTAACTCAATCCGGTTTCTTCGTGTGCATTAGTTGTGCGTTATTACAGCTGCCTTAAAGGAGACGGCAGTAGGTGCTGTGTGGCAGTAACGATGATGTATCAGTAAGGATGACCCCATTACTGTTGGTGCGGTGGCTCAGGATCTGCGCCTGTGGCTGGAAGGTTGCCGGTTCGTATCCCGCGGCCGGCAGAGGAATCCTCCTCCGTTGGGCCCCCGAGCAAGGCCCTTAACCCCAGCTGCTCCAGGGGCGCCATATAAATGGCTGACCCTGCACTCTGACCCCCAGCTTCTCTCCCTGTCTGTTTGTGGAGAGCAAGCTGGTTTCTGCGAAAAAGACAAATTCCTAATGCAAGAAATTGTATAGGGCTGATAAAGTGATCTTATATATCATCTCCCGATGGTCTGAGCAATTCATCTGGACGCTGATCAAGCCATTCTCACCGTCCTTCTGGTTGGAATATGTCATTTGAACATTATGGTACTGCAGATCGCTTCCGCTGTATTTACAGTACAAGCACAAAAAACCACCCCCACTGGTGCTGCAGAGAAGAGCACGATTTCCCAATCGATTACCATCATGGCCTGGAAAGAAGAGAGCACCGCCTCCTGGTCACCTACATACTTGTAGACCAGTAGGTGGCAGGATGTTTAACACACAGGATTTATCACACACAAAAAAAGCTATAACAAGAAGACAGCACCCACCTTGTCACCAAGCAAACATATCGGAGTGTAACGGGGGGTCCTGTGATTTGTTTGAAGACAAAGTGCACTCACTCCAGTAAAGAAAGATGCGTCTGTATGAAAAGCAACAGCAGGAAGGGCAGTTTGTGCCTGCTGTTGGCAGGCTTACTGCAGTACGGGTGTGAATGAGGCCTCCGTGACCAAATGTACCTTCCATTTGGTCTCTCTCCACTTCTCAGAATGGGGCTCGTTGCCCACAGTAACCCTGTTCGTCCACAGCGATTTCCAAGGACTTGCCAAATCTCCAAGCACCTTTTATGTAAGAGACCCTAATGCCAACCCCAGCACGGTCCCTGAGCCCCAAGGATCTCAGCCTCTGTTTTTAAAGCTTTTCCTTAAACTTCCACTCTCGACACGTTTTTAAGGCCATAGACTCTTTCAAACAAAACTTCCTCCAGAAAACCTCAAGACAGCCCTCCCCCGTTTCTCCTCCTCCAGTAAACCAGACTGGATCTCTCCGAGAGGCTGTGTCTCTTAGGTCTCCCCCCCCCCCACCCCACTCAGCGAAGCAGAAATGTGTTCAAACAAGAACTACTGAGGAATAAACAGGTTCTTCTCCTGCATAGTTCGCTCTCATTACCCTCAGAGTAGCCCCCGGTCTGGAATTCAATTTTAAAGATGGCGACTGTATATTTTCAGTGAAAATGCACAGCACTTAGGAAACAACAACTTTGGGAACAGAAGCGCCTAAGTCTTGTGACATTATGTTTAAAGCTCTCCTTGCATCAGAGCACAGTTTAATGGTCGGTACCTGTGCAGGCTGAACACATAAGAGACGCGCACAATTCCTGAAAAAGTAGACCTTGTACTAGCAACACTTTAGAAGACATGGCAGGCACCAGCAAATGAGGTGGAAATGTCCCATTCAAGGTGCAGCTCGACTTTTGGGAACGACAGGCATTCATGTAAAAGGGTTTTAACGTTCCCCTGAGCAAGCCTCTGCTGTCATAATAGCCAGCTGTGCTGCTCCAGACGTTAGATGGCTGACAAACCGTCTGACAATGACTGGGAGTCAGGGAGAAGATTCTCTTACCTTCACATATTCGCCTCTGGATTCCATAGACTCCAAGTGGCTGGAAAAGAGAAAGAGGAGACATAAGATACGCACGTCAGGGGGCCTCCGTCATCAAGCAGATACCACAGTATTAGACGATGATTGCACAACACGTGAACCCTATAATGAGTCAGGCTCAGTTCCAACATCTTGAGCCAGTGATATAATTAGGCCCATTCATACCGTACTGAACCTAAGCATCACTGTTCCTAACTTTCAGCTAGCAACAGGTTCTGAGAGACTGAGGCATGAGAGCCCCCAGGACTCGTGTTTGTGGCGTAACAGGGCAAAGCCAAAGCAAAGTCCAGGAGCACAGGTTGCATTCACGGCACCAACAGGGGCAGCAACATCTAATGAAACATGAGACCGTCTGGAGGCTGTGATAGGAGACTGTGCAGAATTACATGACAGGCAAAGTGGCTTTTGTGGTCAGAGATCTTTTGCTAAAAGACTAGTCTAACATAGAGATACGCAATTAGTGTGAGGTGCAGAGAGAGAGAGAGACACTGCATGGGCAGGACGTGCTGAGAGGCACCAGTTCCCATGACCCCACACATCCTTGGCAATTCAATAGCTGGAAGCATTGCGTAATGCAGGCCGCGGCCACTTCAGACGGCCCTCGCCCACCGCCCTGCAGCCCTGGCGCTGTCAGGAAGTGTTCCAGAGGGAACAGTTGCTTCCTTCGATGGCTCGGACTGACCGGCCTGGAGCAAAGATAAAAGTGTTTGAGGCATCAGCTGCTGGAGGCTGCGGCGTGCTCAGGCTGCAAGACTGAAAGCTTAACGCATCAGTACAAGTTATCCGCCTTAGAGTGATTATAATTAATAATGATTCCTTACACTTATATAGCGCTTTTCTGGACACTCCACTGAAAACGAGTTACAGGTGATGGGGAATCCCACCGGCACCACCAGTGTGCAGCCCCCACCTGGATGATGCACCAGTGCGCTCCCCACACACCAGCTCTCAGTGGGGAGGAGAGCAGAGTGATGAAGCCAGTTCAGAGATGGGGATTATTAGGAGGCCATGATTGATAAGGGCCAATGGGAAATCCGGCCAGGACGCCGGGGTTACACCCCCTACTCTTTACGAGAAACGCCCTGGGATTCTTAATGACCCCAGAGAGTCAGGACCTCGGTTTTACGTCTCATCTGAAGGACGGCGCCTTTTTGCAGTATAGAGTCCCCATCATTATACTGGGGCATTAGGACCCACATAGACTGCAGGGTGAGCGCCCCCCTGCTGGCCCCACTAACACCTCTTCCAGCAGCAACCTTCGTTTTTCCCAGGAGGTCTCCCAACCGGGTACTGACCAGGCTCACACCTGCTGAGCTCCAGTGGGGCTGCCAGCTGTGAGTCACAGGGTGATTTGGCTGCTGGCCTTATGACCTCCCCCAGGGGTCTCTGGACATACAGAAAGGGTGCAGGCAGTCCCTCTAAGTAATTCCTGCTCAGATCCTGTGTTGTGTGATCTCAAAGACTATCAGTGTCCAGCTAATTCACTTAAAACCTCAAAACAGCAGGACCATTCTGATGACTCTGCACGACCTGCTTCACGCTAAGTGCAGAGTCAGCACTGATCAGGTGTCCATCCTGCCTGCTCCTAAACATGCCTCTTGGGAGAAATTCTTCTTGAAATATAAAACCAATTCCATAGGCCGTAATGTATAACCCCCCCCCAGTATGTGCATACTGAACTGCTTAATGTAGTGACACAAATGCAGGTACACACCTTTTCCACATTCAGTTCCTCAGCTAAGGTCATTGGCAATTGCCCTATTTCACAATGAACTCATCTGAACTGCACTGATAGAACGTTTGGATTAACGTAAATGACATTAGCACGACACCGAGGGTTAATCACAAATGGAAACATCCAAATTCTTTGTTTTCTCTCTGTCACGAGAATGTCTGCAGAGACACCGACGGCCGGAAAACTGTGAAAAACGAGTGATATTCGGGAAGAGGGAGCATTAACGAAACAAATTTCATTCCGTGCGCAATCGCTCCCCAGGCTCACAGCTGCTTCACAGGCCTCTTTTCCCAGTGCTGTCAGGGAGACATTCCCTCCATTCCAGACAATCCACAGATACCATCAGAGATGCCCTGAGCAAGCTCTCCCACCGCGTATATCTGGGATACGAGTGCACATTCAATGGGGGGGGGACACTCACACACCAAAAAAAGTGGTCTCGCCAACCCAGGGCCCAGAAACAAGATGAAAAAAAAAACCACGTATTCGGGGAAGAAAAAAAAGGAAATTGACATGCATGGGAACATGGGAAGAAGCATACAGCGGCTTTTCATTTCAGGAAAAGAACGCACACCATTTGTTTTTATAAAGCGGACGTGACCAGCCAGCCAAGCCATTGCACACACAGTGCAAATAAAGTACTTTTGTAATGTAGGAAATGTAGGCTTTTGTTGTTCGGCATGATTTAGTAGACGTCTGTGCATGTGCCAGCCCTCAGACCACATGCAGGCTGTTCCAGAAAACCTTCAGATCTCTTCCGCCCAGCTCGGAGAGCGAGCGCTGTCCCAGATGATGCCTTGCTATCGCTGCCCTCCTAACAGAAACAATCTGTCTTTAAACAGAACAGATTGAGAGTTTGCAACATTGGCGAAATCGGCAAATCCTGCAGCCCAAACTTTGATCCTGGGATAACTCCTTTGTTTTTTTCTTTACTGCATTCATTTTTCCCAGTTACACAATTGTGCTAAATTCTGTGCAGCTTTTACTGTGCAACTAAGCTTTCAGGCATTTTCGAACTGCTTTATCCTAGATAGCCAGAGCCTATCCCAGCCAGCAAGGGGCTCAGGGCACACACACAGACACACACAGACACACACAGACACACACAGACACACACAGACACACACAGACACACACAGACACACACAGACACACACAGACACACACAGACACAGCCAATTCACTTACAGTAGAAGCCCATCTTTGGACGGTTGAAGGAAACTCATGTGAACACTGGGAGAACATACGAACTCCACACAGATAGCAATCCAGGTCTGAAATTGAACCCAGTGACCCCACCCTGAAACTACACATTTGAACCCCAAATTACTTTGTGCAAAACAAAAACAGCACCAGAATTTGATTTCATTAACTCTTCACTGAGTGAACACTCACACAAAGCTCTTTGACAAAAAGGCCTGCACTGATCTGTTCTGGACTTGAAATTGGTAGTGGCTTAGCAAAAATACCCCCCCTCCCCCCGTGATACTACAGTGCTATAGTTGATAGTCAGAGAAATGTGAAAGGGTTTTTTTTTTCAAAATAAGAAAAATGTTTTTTAAAAAAACCATTGGAGAACATCCTGACTCACTCTTTTAACATGCAAGGTCTCGATATTTTGTGGCTCAGTTCTGAAATCGAAACGTTCTCAGCTCAGCTCTGAGTAGATGAGATGAAAAGGCCTTCCATCTTAGTCCCCCAGGGGAATTTCTTACACTGTTCGACTATGTACGATCGGCCACAGTACAGGATGGGTGGGGAGTTGTTTTTCTGGAATGGGGTCAAAAACAGAAAACTTGATATTTGCCCCCAAATACAACTTACAGTTGAGCTCCCCTGCTGACTTCAGCAGCTACTGCTCTTCTGTTTTCTCTGCCTTTGCACACACACAGCAGAAGTCTACATATCCCACAGAGCCATTAAAGTAAAGCTAAATTCAATTCCATTCCGGGACTGAACACATCTCTGAACTTGAACCCTTGTCCCAGTACAGTAGGGCACAGAGTGGCTTGGAGTAACATCTATAGTTCCAGATGGCACATTCCATCTGATTCCTCCCAACCGGCAGATACACATTCCTGGGAGAAAGATTTCCAGCTGCTTGTCAGTTGTTTGGGAAGGGACTGGGAACACTGCTCAGCTGCAGTCACCAGCGCACACAGCAATTTCTCAGACTGTTGCCATTTGACCTGTGGTACAGGGGGCTCTTACCAAGGGTCTATCCCAGCAAGCAGTGGGCACAAGGCAGGCTACACCCTGGACAGGACGCCAGTCCGTCACAGGGCAAACAGACACACACACACTTACATAAGGGCCACATTTCCCAGAAGCCATTTAACCTACTAATATGTAGCACCCAGAGGAAACCCCCACAAAGAGGGAGAGAACATGTAAACTCCACACGGACAGCACCCCAAGTCTGAAATTGAACCCAGGGCCCCAGCACTGCAAGGCAGCAATACTAACCTCAGCGCCAACGTGCCACCTATTATAGGAAGTCTGCCCACCAAAATCCATCAGACCTTAACCTTCGTTTTTTGCTCATTTTTCACTGGAACCGTGACCAATCCCTCTCACGGCTCTGAGACAGTACCTCAGCTGCTGCTCCGATCAAGCCTGGCATTTTATTTCTGTTTTTGTACTCTGCCGGAGAGAGAAATGCGTGTCATTGGACAGGATCTCAGAACCTGGGCCGAGGCAGTCAGACGGACGTTTGACCTCAAGTCAGGCCTCAAGGGGTTAAGGGTCAGAATTACTTACAGAAACACTGTCAACAGCTTAAGAGGGGGAGTCAGAGGGGCTGCAGGGGTCTCGGGCAGAGAGCTGACGCTATTCGCTCACATCTTTCTGACCCTTAGAATGACATTTCTGAAAAGGCAATAAAAACCATCATGTCCCATCTGGCCTTCCATGCTGAATAGTAACTCTGAGCAGATTGTGTACATACTCTGTACGTTTTCCCTTTCACACCAAGTATGCCCAGCTTGCTTACGGATGTCTCCAGGAATTCAGTCCCCAAGATTTGCCATTCCTTGTTAGCATTCCGAGACTGTTTGTTTTTGGAGCCACCAAGGGCACCCGTGACCAGAAAGCAGCCCCTTCAACATTGTACCGCTGATCCCCAAACACCGAAATGTATATTTACAAACCGTGGCACTTTGGATTTCAAAAGTCCACCCCTTTCTCTCGTCAGGGGAAAGTATTCTTGGAGCGGAATTCTTTCCATTTTAGAAACCACAGGTCTAATTCAAAGGACTGCCCGGTCGCAGATCCCTACACAGCCTGAAGGAATGTCTGTGTGAATTTCAACACCGTGATAAGGAAAAAGGTATGAAACAGTCTCAGGGCACAGTTTGATAGCATCGGGTAGCTGGCCTCTCTATAATAACAACGCGAAGAATTTGGGATAAATCAAAAAAACATTCCCAAGACTTAATCTGCCAAAAAAAAAATCTGTTGTTATTCCATTCTTTCCCAAGAAAATTCTTACAAAGCTGGAAAATGGAAAAACTCAAAGAGGCAATCTAATAGGTATAATTTTCTGGATGAGCAGCAGTGAGCTGATTCTGGCTTCTCTTCTGCATTTGGTTTCAGGCTATGCACGTCTGGTCAATCTCTGGCTACTCTGGGGCTGTTTTCTCTGCATTCTGAAGTAACGGGAACACATTGTCTCCACACACACACACACACACACACACACAGTGAGGTTATCAGCTCACATAGCAGCCCAACATATGGAATCTATTATTCTGAGGGTGACGAAATTCTTTGCTCTTATCCCTGAAACACTGTCCCACAGGGAAATTATCGGCAAAAGCATAAAGGCCAAATGAGCCAGGTCTGGTTCTTTCTGTTTTACTTTCTTTTCAATATCACCCCACAATGAGGGTAATCACCAGAATAGTGTTCAGCAGGAACCATAAAGCCAGCGTATAATTCTCACACCATGTAAAACAGATGTGAGAGCAGAAACTGGCAACAAGGGAGGACTGAGTCTTGAAAGTTTACCATGGCGAATTTCTCTGAGTGCTTCATAATTTCTCCCTTTGTTTAAATTTACTTTACTCTTGCTGTGGCGTCCTAAGGTGATATAACAACTTTCTTGTGAATTTGTTGAGTCTGTCTAGTTTGTACCTGAGGAATCTCATCACGACAGGTTTGGGAAAAAGAAGTCCATATCACAAATTCCCGGCAGAATGTTAGGCTTTTAACCATAATAAGTCAATTGAGAACCAATCTGCATTTAGAAGCATATACAGCTTTTACACGAGCAGTCAGATCGAAGTGCCTTGCTCAGGAGTATGACAGCAACATCTGGGATTCGAACCCACAACCAACTGGAATCAGGAGGCCTAACCACTAGTCTATGATGCTGGTCTGTAAATGGGCAGACACAGGAAGGTTTACAGACCACGTGAGGAATGAGAGCATCCAGATCTAACTGCTATAACTATCTAACATTGGCAGAAGTTAATGAGCAATGTACGCAGAGAGGCATATTTAAAATGCAATGTTATGTGGTGGGAATAAAAAATTAATTCAGTATTGTTTTTTTTTCCGTAGGAGGGTTCTAGGGCTCTGAAACTAGGCTGTGACGGTGTGGTCAGATTTGGTCCTGTGCAGCAGCTGTCACATGGGTCGGAGGACTTCAGTGTCCAGTGCGTTAAAAATGAAGTTTTAAAACCACGGCTGAACCACAAGAAAACCCCCTGCCCCGCTCCGCTAGACTGCCCGGCGTTATTATAATTTAGGGATGGTTCTCCTGTTTTCTACTGATACTCGGGGGTACATTCAAGTGTAGTTTCAACATATTTTGTGGTACAAAGGATCAGAAGAAAGCAATCCTACAATTGTTACATAAGACTAGCTCGTAAATGCTATGTGTAAGATCACAGCAGCGCATAAGTTAGTCGTATAGCTGTAACGCAAGTACTGTACGAACACACTGAGGTATGGATCAGTGTGTTCCGCGTTAATCAATCAACAGAGATGACCGCACGTAAATCTCTGATCCGCGAGCCTTTAAAAAAAAACTGAATTCAAGCCTCTTCTGGGTTTTTCTACATGAAACTGTTCTGTTCTACATCACCGCGATATCGCAGTCTGTAACCGCAGGAGGCAATTCATGGTTTAGAGAGAAGAAAAGTATGGACCTTAAATTGGGCTTAAATTCGTACAGTTCCAAAGCTATGGTCTGAATTTGTCAGAGTCTCTCTCTCTCTGCGGCATGTTTGATTAAACACTATCACAGTCTTAGGAAGATTTTGATATCAATCTTAAATTTAAGAGTTTAGCGATGTCCAGTGGTTGCTTTCCCAGCTGAAGCGACCTCTTACGAAACTGAATTTCTGTTACAATATTTTGACTTGGAACGCCAGATTTCCTTCTACAACCGGACCAAAACTGAGCCCCCAAGAATATTAACAGCATAAAAGACTAAGCATTTCAACTAGACCAATATACAGTATGATGTCCCATTGTGGAGACCTCAATCCCACTAGAACCGCAAAATTAGTTGAATAAGAATTTCACTTTGACGGGTACAGTTCGGTTTTAGCGCTTAAGTCATAAATTCTATTGCAAAGATGTAAAACGTCTACGATTTTTCAGCAACCCAACCCACACCGACTCTTTTCGATGGCTTCCTAACGGTGATGGAGGGATAAACACCAAGAAGGCGAAATCCGCGAGATGACAAGCAGAAAAAGCGGAGATCTCTCTCCGGGCCGGGTACAGCCCGAGAAAGGCTGCTCTCTTCTCCGGATCGCTCATTTCATTATAACTGCAACGACGGGATAGAAACTCCTAGCTGTGGAATGTGAGCATCCCCAACCACCCACACACACACACAAAGAACTGCGGTTTAACACTTGTTGACTGTTTCCCAAAGTTTTTCATGCCCCTGTTTTGGAAAACCCGAGCGTACACCCTCACCTCACACCCATGGCACAGAACCTCGGCTTCTGCTTCTCCCTTGCCGTCCGGCTCTTTGGGCTTTTTTTTTTCCTTAAATCCCGCCGTCGCAAGATCCAGACGCAAAAGTTGCGATTCCCCCCCGCTGCCCTGCGACTCGATGAGCAGCACGACCAGGACGATGCAGACAGACCCCGCCGCTGCGATATGACAGCCGGTTCCCTCCCCGCAGATGGACCAGGGGGGAGCGGGACAAAGTGCGCTCGGGCATTTAAAGGGTCTTAAAGGCACGATACTTGAGGCGCACTTGGGCACTCTGCTCAGAGGGAGAACAATACCAGAGAGAGCGTGGAAAAAAAAAAAAGCTCACACCAAAGTTACCTCTTAACACCTCGGAATGCGTTACCCGGCAAATTTGAAGTCGCAGTATTTTTCTTTTTTTTTTTTGCCTCCCACCGTTTAATAGGCTTGAGAAATCCGTCCGCTTGGGAGGGCGGCGAGTGATCCCGCCTCACCCAGAAATCAGTCTTGGTCTGGAGATACAATGCATTTGCCTGTCAGTTCGCCCTATCCTCCCACCCCCCACCCCCGGACAAAACATTACACGAAGACAGCAAAACCGATAAACTGTTATTCAGATAAATAGATCAGGAATCCCGTATCCAGCCACCGGCAGGAGTTCAAAAGGAAATTTGCTCGATGCCATAAGAATTTTAGAAAGGAGAAATGACGTTGAAGCAAAATTACGTCTTCACTATGTGCTCTTAGCTATAAATGCTTATTTACATTTCAGTGTTTTATAGTTAACAGAATACCCGCACAGTTAAGTGTGGCTGTGTTTATCGGTGCATAATTTAATTTGCTGTGAGCCTCATAATAGTGAATAACTAGTACCATGGAGCATACAAGTGCTGGACTTCTGACACTAAGGTTTATTTCCATTAAGGGCTGGATGTTTGTTTCGAGACTAGGAATGGAAATTCTTATCCTACCTAACAGGCCGAAGTACAATTTTGAACAGCCCAGAATGGGACATTTATTTAAATGCTTAAACCAATTAGCAATGGAAAAAAAATTGTAGTGTATTTTATTTGGTCTGGGGGCTTATGACTGTATAGTTCCGCAACTGTGTTTATGCTTGGACCATGACCTTTTGCATTACTTTAACGCTGAACTCCTTAAGCCCTCCTAAACCTTCAGATTTGATTAAATCCATCTTGTGTAAAGTCACTACTCACACAAACTGTTGTGCAAAAACAGGGCCTCTACGTACAGCAGAACTGGGAAAAAAGTCGGATTTAAGTTACATTTTATCCAGTAATCAGGAATATGAGCTGAGTTAGACCACGGTGAGAAAGGATCATTTTACCTGACTGATGATGTGTTGTTGCAACAGTAATGAGAAAGACCCTAGGCTCTTGTTTTTGATGACTGTGTGTGGCTGAGGATACCACTGTACCTTCTAGGTATTATGACTATGCCTTTAAGTCAGAATCCTCCTTAAAAGTCTGTTTTGAATAATTACAGAAGCGAAAATACACTCTCCACTTCCGAACCTTCATTCATGGCTCTTTGAACAAATAGATTCCAGTTTTTCTCCATTTCCCCCCCAAGTGGCCTGCTATACGCAATCAAAAAAATGGAATGTAGCACTTACATGAAATAACCGATCTGTGAATCAGAACGGAACTTTCCCATTCACGTTCTTTCCCAAATTTGAAATGAATTGCTGAGGGGGGGGGGGGTGGGGTTCTCTGAGAGTTCTTGTAAAGAGCGCTCACTGCTTGTTTAAGTGTCTAAAGACAATAGAATCTCCCATCCGCTTCGTCATTCCTGAAAGTGAGCTCCCCACCCAAAGACACAATTACCACAAACTGTTTGTCAGCGGATCAAGGGACATCCTAGGTGATGGTTCCACTGGAATCACTCACTATAAATACGGCACGCTGCCCGGAGGAAACATCACCTTTCGAAAGAGGAAACACATGCTTTTCTCTCCCCGGCTCTAGACCGGGGGCTTTCCTTAGTTTTCGTTTTTTGTTGTTTTTGTTTTGTCAAACGAAAGATATACGCCTTGTGATCGCAAGGGTGAGGAAAAACACAGAACCAAAGCCTTCTGGCATTCCAGGAAGTTCACAGACTGAGCTTCACATTTTGCGCACCTGAAACCTGATATAAATAATATAATATAATATAAATCTAAAATAAATCTGTGAACCTCACCTTCTAGTGAAATGCTCCCCTGCAGGAAAGAGAATTAAAATCCCTTTGTATTCCAGTTTACATGCCAGATTGGAAAAAATGCTGCAAACTGCTCACAGTTCTTACAAGAACTATAACATATACTATGATGGTCCTTCCTGGTAACTGGAAACGAAATGCCACAGACAGCCCAGAATCGTGACCGCTGGGCTATGTCATTGAACCCGCAGCTCCACACTGCTGCCAATCGGAGAGACGGCCCAGCTTGTTAACACTGTGCTCCAGCACTTTAGCTACAGGGAGACGAAAACAAAAAGCAGCCGAGCTACACGAGCTCACCTTTTTCCACACCGCAGCTGGTATTCTATGAATCATCACTGCTCACAACTTTCACAGCTCCTTTAGCGCAGTGATCATTGTCAAAAGTGGAAACACATGAGAGCATGGGAAAACTTGCTAACGTGGGGGAGGGGACTCAGCCCATCTAGGGATCTAAACCGGCCTACAGTCTATCTTGAAACTAGCCAGGGGATTCCCATCAACACCACCAAGAGGTGGTTGGGGAGCTTGTTCCAGACTCCCACAACCCTTTGTGTAAAACAGTCCCTCCTATGCTGTGTTTTAAATACATTTCCTCATATTTCCCACTCCTGTCCGGTGTTTCATGTTCCACTGTTGGGAAGGAAAAAGTTCCTTCTTCAGAGGTTCAGTGGTTCAATGACATTGTTAATGACTGTTAAGGATTTTCGCTACTCCAGTGAGGTTCTCTTGTAGTCTTTTCTGGTCAAGAGTCTGAAAAGAGTCAGTTCCTTTTGCCTGTCAGAGCAGAACATTCTGGCAGAACAAAGGCAGCAGCCATATCACTCTGCAACTCACAACTGGCAGCCCCACTGAAGCTCAGCAGGTGTGAGCCTGGTCAGTACCTGGATGGGAGACCCTCTGAAGAAAACCTAAGGTTGCTGCTGGAAGAGATATTAGTGGGGCCAGCAGGGGGCGCTCAACCTGCTCTGTGTGGGTCCTAATGCCCCAGTATAGTGACGGGGACACTATACTGTAAACCGGCACTATCCTTCGGAAGAGACTTAAAACCGAGGTCCTGACTCTCTGTGGTTATTAAAAAATCCCAGGGTGTGTCTCAAAAAGAGTAGGGGTGTCCTGGCCAAATTTCCCATTGGCCTTTGGATGCTGCACATTGGTGGTGGCAGTGGGATTCCCCTTTACCTGTAAAGTGCTTTGAGTGGAGTGTCCAGAAAAGCGCTATATAAGTGTAAGCAATTATTATTATTCCTTTCTGTAAGGGAAATAGACTGATTCCTGTCAACTGCCTTGATTTAATTTCTGCACTATGTACGCAATTATTCTATTCGAATGTTTTTATTGCTTCCATTCACAATGCAGTATAACCCCTCCACCACCAAGACGAAGAAGAAATTCAAACAAGTGGAGCTCATTAAAGTTCTCAGAAAGCCAATCTGTTGAGCTAGAGCAAATTGTCAATGGCCTAAAATGGGGTGGGGCAGGACAAACTGGATAAGCCCTTTCTGAAGAAAGCACTTTTCCCTTTCAGGGTGCAGTGCAGGGCTGTCTATGACGTGGCATAATCCTGCTTTCACCTAGAAACCCATGTATTTAAAGCTCTGCATTGCGGGATTAATGCTATCGGCTGTGCCAACGAGGATAAGCAACGCAGAACAGGAGACTTTCTTGGGAAAGCTCTTATGTAAAACGGCAAAAACAAAAACATCCAAACAAACACCCAGTCCTGGGTTTTTCGGCTGCCAGGGAACTGAGAAGTCTTTCATAACAGGCTACGTTCCTCACTTCTCAACTAGAGTGCACTTGCAGCTGTTACAAGGCAGTAGGCTAATGTGCGAGAGAATTTGAAAGAGGTTTATATTTCTGTGTCCTTTCCCCATTTTTCAGTTTCTTTCCCTTGACATGCCTTATAGCACTTCTTCCTGCTAAACATCCCTCACACAGGTTTGTG
Organism: Atractosteus spatula; assembly: GCF_055471065.1. Taxonomy (NCBI): domain Eukaryota; kingdom Metazoa; phylum Chordata; class Actinopteri; order Semionotiformes; family Lepisosteidae; genus Atractosteus; species Atractosteus spatula. The sequence continues at coordinate 13,850,771 of NC_142728.1, read as the reverse complement.
AAAACAGTTCCCATAAGAGTTGTCTGCAAAGAAACCAGGTATGATGATGTATATGAAATGCATTGTAGTGTGTCTGAAATATAGCCAAGAGCTTTAATCATCCTTCACAGTTCTCTGAAGGGGACTGAGAGTACTGTACAACACAGTTGTTTTCCCACAAATGCATCTCCCTGTCAGCTTTGAGTCTTTGTCTTTGAGCCCAGTATAGTTAGCTAACAGGCCAGACAGCACCACTTAGAAGCAACACATATAATGAGTCACATATGGGTAAGAAAAACAAGAAAATACCAAGGGTTTATTCCAAAGATACCCATTAAATATAAATAACACGATTCTGTCGTTGTTTGTGGTACTGTATTCTTCCTGTGTAACTGTTGCTTAACCTGTGAAGTCGTTGGGTTTCTTATCTCCTCCTGTTCTGTGTGCCAATAAGTTATCACAGCCATTAACCTGTGTGGTCCAGTGTGACAAATCTACCAGTCAAGCTACAGTATATGACATTGTCTTTTCCCCCTTAACTTGCGATGGAATGAAGAAAAGTAATCTTTGTTGTTGTTCCTGTATTTGTTTACTATTTTTAATACCTAAATATTTCAATATAATTTCTCTTTTTTAAAGGAATATTAAAGGAACAATAAGGTGTATTACAATCTCTGCTTTCCAATGATTAAAAAATGCTTTTTTGGCTTGTAGCATTGAGAAGCAGTCTTGTTTCCTCCTATATATAATCTACGAATCCTCTTACTGGTGACGTATCCACACAAAATGATAATAATTCAGTCACAATTAATAAATGAGTTCTCTTCCCAGTCACTGAACTAGAATTTCAACTGGAACATGGCGAGCACGTGCTCCTGTTGCAAAGAACTGGTTTGCAAAAGGCTTGTGAAGTAGTTCTTGGACATCTACCAAAACGTGTGGGTCGTTTTTATCTTCAGTAACATCCCCGGAGGTTAACCTTGCTCAGTGTTGAAACTTATAAATGCCTTTCACCGAAGAAGAAAAATGTATGCACAAAATGTGCGGTTACTTGCATTGTTAAGCGCCTTGGGGGTAACCTTGTGGCGAAAGACGCTGTATAAAAATACATTGAATTGAATTGAAAATGCAGCAATAAACTCTGTCAAACGTGTGTTTGTGAGGTGTACATGGTTGCTGAAAACACCTGCCATTCATCTGTTGTAGAACCAGTGAAACCAGGAAAACAGAGAGAACTGAACATTGGAAAAACTTAACAAAAGCAGAGCCGTTTTTTCTAGTGATTTCTTTTACTCGAGAAACAGCCCTGACCACGGCTGCCAGTCAAAGGCGGGTTTGCCAGCTTCTGGTTTGAAACACGGCAGCATTCCTCTCGATTCATCTGTGAGGCCCCTCGGTAGCGAGAACTTTCAAGTAATGAGCTGTGGTTGGTTGCTAAAAGTCATTTTTAAACCCCCCCCCCCCCCCCCCCAAAAAAAAAGCATTATATTTTTAAACCATCCGAAAGTGCAAAGACTCACCTGTCCTCTGTAAAACGGAAAATGTCTCCATCCTCTTCCATAACTGTGCCCTCTGCCTCTCCCAGTGCACTGCCGGTCTCCTGCTCCTGCCTCTCGTCAGGTTGAACCCTTTCAGACGGGCGAGAATCCCAATTCCCCGGCGCGCAGCTGGAGTCGGATCCCACGGCGGTTTCTTCCCTCTTGACCTGACAGGAGAGCTCCAGAGTGCCGGCTGGATTCAGGGAAACAAGGGAGCTTGGGGAAGGGTGAGTTTGGTCGGGTCTGGGCTGGGTCTTGCACTGATTTCTCTGTGGTAAGGCCGGAGCTGCCCGGGGTCCCAAATTCTGGGACGACTCAGATGGTTGCTGAGAAGAGCCCGCTGGGGGCCTTTCCACCTTGTGGTTCTTTGAAGGCAGAGAGTCCACTGCTGCAGGTTCTTCGCTCTGGGCAGAAGGAGTCTTCTCAGCTTCGCCATTAGCTACAGGCATTGGCACGCTGCCACTGGACAGGGCGGATAGCAGAGGGGATTCGGGAGCAAAATCGTCAGGCTGCCTCTGGCTAGGGCGCCTGCTGAGGTCTCCCTTGCCTTTCGCCTTCTTGGAAGCTTTGCTCGACTTGTCCTTACCCTTGGTGGAGAGGCGTGGCATGGTGCCCATGTGACTGTACATGTCACTGGACCGGGCATAGGAGGGGCTGCGGGGACAGGCATCCAAGTCATCAGTGCTCTTGTCATAGCTGTAGCCCTCAGTCAGGCTTTTACGCTGCTTCAGGGCCGGCTTGTTCTCTGTGTTGTTGGGCGATCGACGGAAGGAGAGGTTGGAGAGACTCCCAAACCACTTAATGCCTGGAAGGAATGCAAAAAAAAGACCTGCTGTGAGACTCCTAGGCCGATTCCTAAGTAAAACATTTCTTGCTTTATTCCCAACTAAACAATTTATTTTAACCCACCCAATGTGGAACTGACAAAGGCTCTCAGCCACCTCTGATGTACCTCACCAGCGGCTCTGTCACCCTGCAGCTAACAACTGGCCGCCCCCACTGGAGCTCAGCAGGTGTGAGCCTGGCCAGTACCTGGATGGGAGACCTCCTGGGAAAAACTAAGGTTGTTGCTGGAAGGCGTGTTAGTGGGGCCAGCAGGGGGTGCTCACCCTGCTGTCTGTGTGGGTCCTAATCCCCCCAGTACAGAGATGGAGACGCTGTACTGTAAAAAGGCACCGTCCCTTCTGCTGAGACGGTAAAATTGAGGTCCTGACTCTCTGTGGTCATTAAAAAGGGTGTTTCTCGGAAAGAGTAGGGGTGTTACCCTGGCTAAATTTGCCCCTGGCCTACCATTTATGGCCTCCTAATAATACCCATCTACGAATTGGCTTCATCACTCTGCTCTGCTCCCCACTGGTGTGTGGGGAGCATACTGGTGCACCCTGGCTGCTGTCATATCTTCCAGGTGGGGGATTCACACGGGTGGAGGTGGAGGGGATCCCCATTACCTCTAAAGCGCTTTGAGTGGAGTATCCAGAAATGCACTACATAAGTATAAGTATACTGTATCATATATTACTCATTCAAGAGAGAATGAGGCATGCACACAGGATCCTCTGACACACCCAAATGCGGAGCCAGTTGCCATTCGACACACTGCAAACTAGCCTTTCAGCACATGACAGGGGACAGGACAGGAAAAGCAACTCATTTCTCACCACTGCCAATCCTGTAGTTCCCTGTGAAGTTGCAGAAATCACTGTTTGCCAGAACTCTGGGAGAACCCTGGGTGACTAATCTCAATCCGACCCTGGTGGCACTCATGTATGCTGCTGTTTGGCGCATCCTGATCACACTCAAGTCCGTGACCATGATCCGGTCTTCACCTGCCCACTGAGCAAATGTCTTTCCTGGTCGATCCACTGAGGAACCCCAGTAAGACTATATTTTAAGCAATGGGGTTCACCTTTCACTGTAAACCAAGGGTTTCAAGATCTGCTGCTCTGAGAATCTACTCTGAAAGTAAAACCTGCTATCAGATTCTTTGGAATGGAGAGGGATCAGAGGAGTCTGCTTAGCATAAACATTTTTGGAAAGCTAATCCACACAGTTTTGGAATCCTTACAGAGATGGGAAACAAGCTTTGTTTGTTCCGAGAACAGTCGCCTCTGAGGTACAGAAGCAAGCTTATAGGTTAGCACTGTTTAAAAGATACAGGGCAGGTTGTGGTGACGTGAGCCATTTTATAATAACAATAAACTTTATTTTATATAGCGCCTTTAAAGGTGGCTTCTCAAAGCGCTTTTATGATGTCTCCCACGCTACAGTCTGGTAAAAATTAAGGGGTGAAGACTGCAGGAAGATATGAGAATCGGTGACCGGGGTACAAAATAAACCATCTCTCCCCGCGGAAACAGAATGAAACCCCCAAAACGACTCTTGTCCCGTTGTTGTTCTGAAGAAGGCGGGATGAAAAAAGCTCCGTGTGCTTGCTCGCTTCTCACTTCGTCTCCACGGCTGCCGTCACAAAGCAAAAAGGTGGCAGCAACGCAAAAAAAATTCTCCCGTTTCATTTGTTAACTTTCCTGGTATCGTGCCATTTCAAACACTCGCAGCATCGTTTTAAAGTGTGTCTGTGTCGGAGGAATGTGTGAGTGTGTATTGGGTGATGATAGCTTTGGGTCTGAGGTTACCCTCAAGGGTGAGGCAGAGGCCAAAGTCTTTGTGGCGAAAAAGAATTCACATGTTAAGGTTTTTTTTTTGTGGAAGGAAAGAGAGGAGAGCTGGGGGTCTGGACTGGGTCTTTTCCACAGGGGCAGATGGAAATTTTTATTCAAGGACCGAGTCATTAGGCAGATTAGCTCTAGAGTTCCAGATACAGCGTTTTGAATTTAACTGTTTGATGATAGACCCCGAGACCTTGGTTGAAAACATGATTGCAGAGACTTCTTATGCTTTTGTGGACATCTGCAAAACACAAAAGGCTGCGCGTTTTCCGTTGCTTTTTCATTTTTCAAGTTTGATCTATTGTTGGGGGTGACGTTCCGATGAACGTTTTTTTAGTTGTAAATTTTGCGGTGCATCGGCGTTTCTGACAAATAGCCCCCCCAAAGAAAAACAAATTAAATGAAGCTTCATTGTTAACAGTTTGTATCAGTCCCGGGAAGAGACAAAACAAAATCCTGGAGTTTACTTTTCTAATTAAAAAACAACTCCCCCCACCCCCTCTTTCGACCCCACACGCATGAGAAGCGCAATGAAACGGGTCCGGGGGAAAAAAAAGCGAAACATGCAACAGACTCCGAAGGAGTAAACACTGAAGCCGCAAGACACCGGTTTTTAAGGACGGCGTGGTCTACAATTCCTGTCCGCGTCGGGACAGCAAATGAAAATGAAATGAAAAGGAGCAGCACGTCGAGTTTGGCGAGAAGGACCAGCAGAGCTGGGGCGCTGTGGAACGTAAACAACGTGGCCGGCGCAGGGACATGTGGTGATGATTAGGCAGCCCTATTGCAGCCGTTTTTATGGATCGGCTGTGCGCCTCTAAAAATACCAGGCGCCCCCGCATTATGGCAAGTCCCCCCCCCCAGACAAAGTGATGTGATCCTGAAACAATGCTCACACAGGCACTGAGGGCGCTGCTTGTTCTCAATCCCTTGTGCTTGTCCTGGTACACCGGTGCAGTATTACACCGTGGCTAAAGCAGAGTGCTACATTAAGTCACGGTAAAAGCACAGCACAGCCTGGTGAAGTATGACGGTGGAAAGCTCTCGCAAAGTAAAGTAAATGCATAGTAAAAGCACGGTAACAATGATGGCCAATTGACATACGTGCCCCGTTTGTTTAGCATCACAAACGTTCATAAGGCTGGGGTCATTCCATGGACTGGATCTCAAAGGGATGTCCTTGCAGGCATTGGAGCTCACTAGGATGGGGCTGGCAGTCCCAGGGCAGTCAAGTTCCACTCCGTACAGCTTGGGCCAACCAGTCTGGAGGTTTTTCGGACGACTGCATTTACAACGGGATGTGCAACTTTGTTTTGCTGTCCTTCGACGTAGAGAGGGCTTTTATCTTGAGCAAAGTCACACCTCATCACCGCGGGAAAATAATATATTTCTGTCACTCTGTGGGATAAACCTTCCCGTCGCGCAACCCTCACCCCACAAAGCCATGCGACCCATCGGCAACTTTGCTGGTTGTGTTATTGTGTTGAAAAATGTTTCTGTAGGGTGCCCTTTATCTGAAATGGCAAGATTGAGGGGGTATTGTGCCAGCGTGTCATGTAACAAGAATGTAGCATGACAATCTGTTGGCATTCTTGGAAAAACACAGCTTTGCTGCCAGTAAAATATCTTAAGAAAACCAACAAGTTTTCTTTTTTTCCATGACAGCTATATTACAAGCGTTTACAGAATTAACTGCGGGCTGTTTCCTTTGTGGGGGACAAGGATACACGAGGAGCATATTGGTGAAGTAAAGAAAGTCATGTTCGCTGTGGTCACCCGTGCCAAAAAAGGCTAAAAATAACACTGAGCGTTCGGGGGGGGAGACGGGGTCTGGAGGGAAACTCTATCATTCCATAATTCTCTGCCGTTTGTTTCTCTTTTAACAACAACAAAAAAAAAAAGCACGGAAGTTTGGGGAACAAGCTGGAATTACTTAACGAAAAGCCCGAAGCTGCACAGGGAATAGCGAGGTCAACAGTTCAGATGCTGAGACTGGCTCGAGAGGCTCGGCTAGAATTCAAAAGCAGCTCGCCTGAGAAGCCCCCTCCAGTGGGAAGCTGCTCCAGCCTGCTTTGGCAGCCAACGGATGAGAGAAAGGTTAATTCCGCGCTGAAAAGGCGGATGAAGAAACCCAAAGTTTTGGCCATTGCAAGCCAAAGCTGAGACGTTGTGTTTCTTCTTTCAAATATAATAATAATAATAATAATAATAATAATAATAATAATAATAATTCCGTACACTTATATAGCGCTTTTCTGGACACTCCACTCAAAGCGCTTTACAGGTAATGGGGAATCCCACTGCCACCACCAGTGTGCAGCCCCACCTGGATGATGCGACGGCAGCCATAGTGCACCAGAACGCTCCCCACACATCAGCTCTCAGTGGGGAGGAGAGCAGAGTAATGAAGCCAGTTCATAGAGGGGGATTATTAGGAGGTCATGATTGGTAAGGGCCAATGGGAAATTTGGCCAGGACGCCGGGGTTACACCCCTACTCTTTTCGAGAAACGCCCTGGGATTTTTAATGACCACAGAGAGTCAGGACCTCGGTTTTACGTCTCATCCGAAGGACGGCGCCTGTTTACAGTACAGTGTCCCCGTCGCTATACTGGGGCATTAGGACCCACATGGACCGCAGGGTGAGCGCCCCCTGCTGGCCCCACTAACACCTCTTCCAGCAGGAACCTTAGTTTTTCCCAGGAGGTCTCCCGTCCAGGTGAAGTGGGTTGCCAGTTGTGAGTTGCAGGGTGACCGGCGTTGAGCTGCTGGTAAATCTCAGCGTGAAGTTAAGGTTTACTTGCTCTTCTGCAGAGGAAACTCCAAACATACAGCACAGAAGGCACCTGGAGCAGGGGACACCGGCATTATAAACTCAGCAAGCTCCTAAGTGGCTCATACAATACAGAGACTGCTGGCTTGTTTTCTCCAAGTGGCAGCTGGAAAGCTTTAGTTGGAAGGGAGATGCTTGGCTCACTGTGTAGCAGACCCTGGTGGTGTTGCCAGGCACTCAGTGTGCTGCTAACTCTGAGAGCCGAGCCTGCATTCTGTGTAACACAGGCCAGAGGTATGACAGAGAGGCAGATGGACGCCTGAACTCTGTCATCTTCTCTCCTCCTGCGCCAGTATAAAGTGGAGGAGGGGTGAGCCGAGCCGATGAGGGCTCGTCGATTCCGATTAGAAACAAAATGATGGATAGATACTTTATTGATCCCGCAAGGGAAATTGCAGTGCAACAGCAGCTTAACACAGACAACACAGCCACAGTGTAACGAATGATATAACAATAATAATACAATACATACAATACAATCAGTACAGTGAGGGGTGCACTAAAAGAGTTACTCACAGTCCAGAACACACAAGAACAAACTAGAACAGAACAGTACGCAGAAAAATCGTATTGCACATATGAATGTTAATATAGATATAAATATAAATGTATTGCACGGGTCCCTGGCATATATTGCACAAAAAATGAGCTCTTACAGTAGAAGGATGTTGAATGCAAAACAATAAAATAAGAACTGGGCTATGGACTGTTTGAGAAGCTTGGTGATTGGAGTGCTGGGACTCATTGTGGGAAGCAAATGGCTTCATAATCTATTAATTTGGCTGAGGTTTTTATCTAAAGCAACTTGTATTTAATTAGACAGGCGTTATGTTGTAAGTAGTCAGGTGAAGTTCTTTGTTTAAAGGTACAACAGTAGTGTTTCACCTGGGGATTTGACCTCGCAACCTCCTGTGACCCTCAGGACTGAGCCGTTCACCGGTTAGACGCAGCACTGCTACAGACCACAGCGATTTGAATAGCTTGTGTGGCTACGTGAGCTGAGCTGTGTTTTGCATTACGGTCTTATTTGTTTCGAACTGAGCTTGGCACTGCAGTGTGACACGTAGCCAGGGCCAGTATGTTCCAGGGCAGGATTCTTTCATTATGAAACGGTCTGGATTCTTCTGTGTTTTTGGAGAAGAGGGAGGGTACATCTCAAAGCGGGTGATGCAAGACAAAACAACTGCACCAGAATGGCCTGGAACGAAAAAGACCTGAATGCACTTTCTGCATGCTGCATTTTGGAAAGAACATGCTCTCTTTGCAAGGGTCTGGTAGCTACGCTTAATTCTAGTTGTCATCATAAACCTCTTATTTTAGAGCCCGAGCTTTATCTTGGCCCATTTTGATTCTGATCAATGTGAATGTGCTTTCATGCTGCATGTTAATTTGCAGATGAAGAACTTCTTCAAATATTATTGCTGATCCATTTAACTATTCATGTGCAACTTTTGCTCAATGCAACTGCTGAGCTGCAACACAATAACGTGCACAATATGCAAAGCAGACCAGCATCCGGGAATGGATAGCAACATGCTACAGTGAGGGAACCAAACAAGATCAGGTATAACAATGTTACAGACATTGGGAGATTTAAAATACCATTTTGGCTTTCAGAAGCGATTGATATGGATCTTACTGCAGCGATGCACAAGGAAAGTGTTTTTTGTTCTGCGTCTGCATGTCATTGAAGAATGCCCCCACCTGGGCCATGGACAAAGCCTCTTGTGTATTTTAAATTAGAAAAAGAAGTTACACTAATATATAAGCGAAAATGCTTGCAATGTTGGCCTTAGAGAGATTCGCTAATACCAAAATTATTCAGCAAGCAAAATAACCTCAAGGGGCTTAACGAGCCTGACACAAATGTGTTCCAGATCCTTCTTCAGTAATGCAAATATACATAACCCCTAGCACCTTTCTACTAATACTGTAATTAATCTGAAGTTTTTCATTTTACTCATTCTTTTCGTCTTCTTGTAATCCTTCAACATTCTTAGCATGATACTTCACTGCAACTCTTCCTGGTAGCAGGTTTCTATTTTTCCCCCCACCTTCATTTTGACCATCTTTACCACCTCTGTACCCGCACTTTCTTTTGTGAAAGTTTCAGTTTTGGAAGGAGCAAGTGTCTGCACTATACCCGATGCCTAGCACAGCCAGAAGCCTGAAGCCGCACAAATGAAAACAGCGGTCTGGCCAAAACGGTCCTGGAAACAGCCAAGTTTAGAATTCTTTGTGGACTTGTGATCGAGCCTTAAACTAATAAACACTGCTGCAAAAAGAGCGGGTGGTGACACGATGATTTAGGAGATGATACATCGCCCAAGACTGCTCTGCGAGAGGAGTGCTGTGAGCACTTTTGTCACACTTTTGAACCGAAAGGCAGGGCTGTAAGTAAACAAGGTAGGGCAGAGTGCTGTATGAAGGTCACAGCCCGTGTGCGTTTTCAAATTCAAAACAAGCGATTTCCTGCTGGGGCGAGGGACCCTCATGCAGCTGTGAGCGTGCTGCCTCAGTTCCTCAGTCACGGCCCAGCTGTGCAAAACGGACATTACCCTCCACCCTCTCTCCTGCTCCACATCCAGCTGCACCACTCTGAACTGGCACTTCCTATAGAACAACCTTAGTCAGCCAAAATCAGCCTCCTGCAGGATCACTGCACGAGTAGGATCTGGAGATTCAATACCACTTCTGAGCAGCTTGAGTTTCCTCACCCTGATCCACAGTGCCCCCTTATGTTCCGAAGCAGGGTGGAAGTTTATCTCTGCCCATTGCCTAGTCCATTCTGGATTTTTCTTCCAGCCAGGACAAATCAAACAAAGAGATACCATGTACTGTAGCTCCAAATTTCCATTCCCTTTCAAACGTATGGTTTCTTTCCGGTTTCGCAGGTCACCCAAATTTAAAATGACTTCTACAACATGTATGATAGCAAGCCCACATGGATTGAATGGTTTTACGGATGTGTACACGAGTTAAATTCCAGTTCCGTTCAGCTATTACTGTAGGGCTGTGATAGGCTGCAGGGCAGTTCAGTGAAGGTTTGAAGAGAGTTTTAACCTGTTAGGAAAAGGCCTTTTTCAGTCATTCTAGAAAGCCTTTAAATAATTTAAGTACAACCCCAATCAATCTCTTGTGTTACAATAGATGTCCTGTTTAGGAGAGAATGACTTTTGCATATTTATTTAGAACCCACATAAAAACTGTCGTACACAGTTCAATCATCCCTTTCATTCTCAGTTCACTGTCCCCGACTTCCACGTGCTCTGAAATATTACATACTCTATCCCGAATCATTCCACACAACAGGTGTCTATCTCTCTCTGCCTCAGCACAAATCAAACCCAACAACACCCAATTGTTCTATCCTTTAAAAATGTGAGCATCCACGGAGTATTTTTCCCCTCCTTTCAAGCGTTTCATTTTATGTCTCCAAATCTCGAGGCACAGAGCTGTTACACAATGCACTCCGGTAGCACAGCTGGGATTCAAACTGGCATGCTTGTAATCACTTGTAAACCTTCCTGGAAGTACATGTCAAGGGCGAACACAGAGACCAGATAGAAAATTGGACTTGCATGTTTTGAAATGCTGCTCTGATCGCAGACATCTTCTTTACCTTTTGCACACAGTTAACTTTACATACACATACAGCTTTATCGCAGTCATACCCAACAGCGTATTTCTTTTCTTAGCGTACTATTTTCTGGGGCGTTCTCACACTTTAAGAGCCCCCTTTATAACAGCTCAGTTCTGCAAAAACAAACCAAACCACACATTTCGTGTGAAACCAGCTTCGGTATTTCCAGGCTAGATCACACGGCCACAGAAGGCGTTACTCTGGATTTGCATCTGGGGACTAAAGATGGACTGAGTTAACACTGTGGTTTCTGCAAACGGCACACAGAGAGAGCTGACACAAACTTTCAAAGAGAACCCAGACCAGTGGGGCTAGCGTAGCTCAAAACATCTGGTTCCACATTTTTAGCATAAAAAAGCACCTCTGGCCACCAAAATAACTTCATTTACATTTAGACATCGAGAAACAGTTTGCGTTTGACCTGACAAGGGATTTCCATTTTCACAGACCCAGTAGCAAAGACCAGTACTGGGGTTTCTCATGCTCACTGCACATTGCTGTGACAAACGCTGTCCTACCCTACACCTATACTGCCAGCAGCCATATCACTCTGCAACTCACCACTGGCAACCCACTGAAGCTCAGCAGATGTGAGCCTGGTCAGTACCTGGATGGGAGATCTCCTGGGAAAAACTATGGTTGCCGCTGGAAGAGGTGTTAGAGTGGCCAGTAGGGGGCACGCACCGTGCGGTCTACATGGCTCCTGATGCCCTAGTATAGTGACGGGGACACTATACTGTAAAAAGGTGCTGTCCTTCGGATGAGACGTAAAACTGAGGTCCTGACTCTCTTTGGTCATTAAAAATCCCAGGGAGTTTCTTGAAAAGAGTAGAGGTGTTACCCCAGCATCCTGGCCAAATTTCCCATTGGCCTTTACCAATCATGGCCTCCTTATAATCCCCATCTCTCAACTGGCTTCATCACTCTGCTCTCCTCCCCACTGAGAGCTGGTGTGTGGGGAGCCGACTGGTGCACTATGGCTACCATCACATCAAACAGGTGGCTGTATGAGCAAACCTGATGGAGTTATACGATAAGGGTTTCTCCATAGGAGTATGCTACAGACCACTAGGATCAGACCATTAGTAGCTATTTCTATGACAACATTGGGATTGGTAGTACCAAAGGGAAAGATGTGCTTAGTAAACTTCAGAAGTCAGGAACCAGAGGCTTTTGATATAGCAAACAACTTTTTTACAACACTGTGCACTAATATCAAAAAGACGATAAATACAGTATATTTCTTGACCTTGTTTTTTGTAATGACCAGGACAGAAGGATCAGGTGATCAGAATATTGTCAGATTTAGAGTCCTTCTTGACCAACAACATTGAACAGCAAAGACTATCAGAACAACCGTTTCACCAACTGGAACTGAGGTTTTGAGACTATAGATTGGGCACAGCTATTTGAACAGAGGGGACATCACTGGGACGCATTTAAAATAATTATTCTTGCAGGAAGACGAAGCTGCACAGAACAGGAGAGCAAAATCAATTAAGGAGCATCAAAAGTGAAAAAAGGCTTAAAACTGTAACGGGAGCCGGTCCAGGCTCCCATGAAGCGTAGTTCTGGACCCTATGCAGACGATATAATCAGGAAGTAAGTGGAGTAGGACAACAGGGAGGAGACGATGAGGATCAGGAGGGGTTGACAGACGGGGGGGGGCATGACGATGGTGAACTGGTGCTCGGGGGGCATGGCCAAGGCGAACTAGACCAAAGAGTCAAGAGGGGAAATCCGGGTCCAAAAGTCCAAAACCGGGTGATCCATCCAAGAAAAGACAACTGGAATAGGATCTGGTACAGGGACAGGGAATAAAAACAGTATGACGAGGCCAGGCGCTTTGAGCCCTGGACTCAAATGGTCAGGTCGCCGTGATGAAGCCTATGCCATCGGGTCTCTCCTGAACCCAATGCTGAGCCCGGAATAGAGAGAGCGCCAGGCTTAAATAAGGAGGGGCAGGATCGGGGGCAGGTGCACGTACTATAATCAGCAAAATAAGAAAGAGCTGGAGCGCCCTTAAGAGGAGGGATTACGACCGTGACAGAAACAGAAGAAACAGTTACAGCGAATGAACTGTAGTCTGGACGCTGTGATCATTTCATCGATGTGCTGAATGATCAGTTCTCATTTTCGAGTTTTCATAGGTTCTCCTTTAGCAAATCCTGATGTTTTGGGTTGTGAAAAATGTTCATTCAAACTAGCGGGGGAAAACCTGGGTGTTTATTTGATGTTGTTTTACCTATTTTCTTTAACAGAACGATTTGGAACGTCTTCGACCACACCATACGACTGAAAGATGTCCCTGATGAGACTCATCTACAAAATAATATTAATAATTATTCGAATCCAGGAATGTTTTAACACCTATCAAAATAGCGCTTTGCTGCAGGCTCACTGTAACAGATCATTTTTGATTATGAAATGAATTCTAACATCCTCAGTATGTTTTCCTCTTCTAGATTAAATGTTCAAATAGATTACCCTAATAAACTCTTTGCCAGTGTTTCACTGTACACTACCTCACTTTTTCCCCAAGCTCAAAATGCATCACAACAAGGTTTCACATTGTCTCACTGGGTTTTCCCATGTGTCAAAATGATTCCTCTGCGATAATATGTGACAGTGCTTCTCTGTATGCTACAATAGTGTATCTTTATTAAAAGTACAGTTAATAAGACGATCTAAGCATAGTGCTGTAGTTCTCAACCTTGGTCGTGATAGAGCCTTACATTTCTGTTTTTCATTACAAATTGGTTCCTAATCACTTACTGTAGGCCACTGAGGTCCAATTCGTGTGCTACAGGGCTGATAAACTTGCAAGTTTTCATTCCAGCTCTTAATGAGCTTAACCAGCTCGTTAGTAACTTAATTTTCCAGCTTTAGGTGCAGCTGCTTTTAAGAAACCCAGAAAATCCGTAGACCCTTCAGAACCAGGAATGGACGCCCCAGGCTCAATAAGAGATGTCCCAACTCTGGTCCAGGAAGGACAGTGTGTCTGCAGGTCTTCTAGATCTCTAGGACATCTGAAGAGATGGAAGGATATGATAAATATGCCCCATTAAGTCAATAACGAGTTGATTTAGGTCATTAAGAAATGAGGTGGTAGGATAACACTGACGCAGACACACCATTGCCACCCTTACAAAATTCATTCAAACGTGCCTGTCAAGACATGTCTTTTAAAGAAAATCCTCATAGCTCTTAAAAAGTGGAACGGGGATAAAGATTTGTCCTAAGCCTGCAACAGTTTCTGAGTTTCAGACACCCCCTTCCTCAGGCATGTGGAATTAAAGCTACCGGACCCCTGAGGAACACAGAATGATGATCATGGGAGTGTCTGATACAGATTCATTCCAGCCTGCTAGTGGACATCAACAACTGGTCTCCAGGTGAAAGCCTGTCTAGACTGCAATAAGGGAGCAAGCACTTCACTTGGAGGTAGTGTGGAGGCTGTACCTGCTAAATTCTTGCTAGATGTAGGTTTAAAGGAACTCATCAAGCATGAAGTTTGGTTAATGGGATCAAATAGAAATACAGGTGTCCCACAGGACCAGAGTGGAGAACTGCTGGCTCAGGAAATATGTACTGTATATAGTTTCTCTGTCAGGCTCCAGTTATTGCAGTAGATCTGGGGCAGTGCAGGGCAGGTTGAGGTTAATAACCAGAGCATTCAGACATGAAGGAAGACTGCTCTTCAGCAAAACCGAGGGACATGGAGATGTGTGCTGAAAAGACATTCTGACTCCAGCAGAGCAATGTGGCCGAGCAACCGCAAGGAATGGTCAGAGAGGGACATCCTCCCAGGACAAGAACCAAAATAAACGAGTGTTACCCAGAAATATAATGAACTGAGAAGCAATTTACACTACAGGGCAGCTTAGGATGCAGAAGGACAGCTTTTTGTGTAGTGATCTGTACTGATTTAATTTAATTTGAAATCACACACATTCGTCTCTGTGTTCACACATAAATGTTCATACATATAAGGATAAGTACATAAATTCTGACAGGTTAAAGCTTGAACTAAAAACAAATGCTTTGGTATCATGGATCTTTGTGTTATTGTTCAATTGTATTTAATGTAGAGAACTTTAACAGTTACCACCCTAAAATAGATTTACAGTGCTATACCACAGCCCATTCTGAAAACACCCTATAATGTTTGCAGCATTATCACCCTGACTTTCTCAGCATACTTTTGAGTCTGAGTGGAAAGTTCACACATAACGGATTGTTTGATCCCTGCTCATGGTAAGTTTTCACAAACGTGCCCAATAAACCGCTCAAAATAAAACAAAAGTGATTTCATCACCGATGCGCTCCAACCTTGAAATTGTCATACCCGTCGTCTACTCCAGCCCTTTCTCAGACTGGACAACGGTTTCACTGCATCTTGGGCACCTACAACATCGGTCGTGCTGCTGTCCTTTAGGACACCGAAAAAAATTGAATGGTTTATTAACAAACACGACTTACTTAGCTTTCGGAGGCTCATGTTGATTCTGGCGAGATCTCGAGCTTCTTTTCTGGAGTTTAAATGATTTTCACTTTAGCATTTTAACCCTGTAGCAGACCACACTTGGTTTCCTCATTTCCGCATTCATACAGCTGAGCCGAGCGGCATCCTGTGGTTACTGCTGCCGAGAACTGGTTTCAGGGCGACTGACGTTAAAGATAAAGACTTGCTGTAGGTTGGAACATGCTGCAGCCCCAGCTGACTTTTAAGCAGTGAAACCCTGATGCAGAAGCAGTGGAGTTCAGCATCAAGGAGTGTAAGTGAATGATCAAAACATTACCAGCCCATAGTGTGGGCCTTTCCTGCTCCACAGGTTTGTGGATTATAGCTTGGGTAAAAAAAATCAACCATGAAAACATAACATAATAAATACTCTAGCCCCCAGAGTCCTTTTGGAGTAAAACTTTGGTATGACATTCATCCTAGTTTCCACTTCTGGCCATATCTCATTGAAATCCCCTAAAATTCTCTTTCAGGCACAGTGAAAGAATCAAGACACCTCATGGAAATGCGGAACTCTACATTTGATGTGGGGAGAATAACCAACACAGCTGCTTGGATTATACTTGACTTTCACCGAAATAATTTTCAACCCAAGAAGGCCAACAAACACGAGACGCTTTATCCCCAACTGAAGTTTCACTCGGGTAAAATATTACTGGGAAAGGAAGTGAGGAATGCTTTTATTGATCAAATAACCCAGTTGGGAACAGTTCTTGTAACGAAACGGGAAAAAATAGGTTGACGAGATTTTGACGATGGACAACCGGTTCACGGACTTGGAATTGGGGACGCAGCTTCTGTTGGAATTCCGTTTTTCCGTTTTAAGATGCGCTGAATCTGCTTTGGTGAAAGTGCAGCAGCTGCTTTGTGGAGTTACCATCAGAGCCGTGCAGGGAACCGTAGGGCTGTAGAACTGTTCAGGGCTCTGGACTGTCACCTGGAAGGCAGGCAGTTCTGTAACTGAGCCACAGTGGTCCGTTGATCCAGAGCTTACCTTGGTTTCCACGGCATTAAGTGAACAAAGAGCACTCATACCTGAATTGGGTTCCCAGCCCATCACAGAGAGTAGCCCCTGCAAGCACTGGTTCCCTCTTATAGGCAGCTGGTTGGACAAGAGCAACTGAGGTGAAGGACCTTATTCAAAGTACAACAGCAGAGTCTGCAGCAGGGATTCAAACCCACAGCTCACCAGTCATGGGTCCAGAGAAAACCCACTCAGGCACGCCCCCCTTTCAGCTGGAAAATGGTGGGTGCAAGTTCCTGCATGACAGTGGCGTCTGCTACAGCACATGTGTGCAAAAGTGCATGATTCCTGTTGCACCTGCCCATCCAGATTTAAAGAGTATCGCTGAGGGTAACCGTATGAAAGACCAATGTCCCATCTAGGGGAATCTCATGTGCTTTCAGTCTGTGTGGACCTACAGTACAGCCTGATGACCCTCTAAACACGAGTAAAGCAACCTCTTTACTTACTCTTAGCAAGCTTTGAGCTAAAACTTCCTGTTTCAAGTTGTATAACGTGGTAGCATTCCCCCACCAATCATTTGTTTATGACACCAGCAATAGTTTCGGTTCATTCCAGATCTGCTTTCCAGCTGCATGTGGTTGTGCCAGCCTCGCCCTTTTTAGCCACATTTAGAACATCTCTTCGCCACCCGAGCTTCCCTTCCTGCTGCCCACAGTATCGCCAAGAGGCGTGGGAGTGAAGACTGCAGGACTCGCCCCTTCTTCAGAGGCAGAGAGGAACAAGAAGCGCATGATAGCCTCTCAGCGTACTGAGCAGTGCGCTGGGCTCAGTGGTGCCTTTCCTTCAAAAATGACTTTTGCACCTTCTGGCTTGCTTTACTGCGGCGTTTTCCAGCCCGGTGACACTGTGCGAGTCTGTTATGTGGTCGACCACACTCGTCCATCCCCAACTAGACTCCCCCACCATCTCTGCAGTGCCAGCACGCCGCCTCACTTTTTCGCTCACTCCTCACTGTTGTACCCAATTTGGAACCAAGTCTGGGATCCTCATTCTTTCTCGTTGCTCCCTTCTCGGGGAGGACCAAATGAACATCTTCCTGTCTTCGGGTCATCAGAGGTATCTACTCACAACTTGATCAGACTTGATCTTTCTGCCCACCCACTCTGTGCAACGGGTGCAGGTGTTTTCAATTACATTCCAGACTACCTCCATGGTCCCCATTTCTCTCTCACTCTTCACTCTCTTTCTTACTTCACTTCAACATGTGCATTCCCTAGCTCATTGGGCCAGAGTTCATCTTGTTTATCTCAGGCTCCAGCTCTGCTCCTGGAGACAGTGCCGGATTTCCCACGAGGCACTGTAGACACGTGCCTAGGGGCCTACGGAATTTCTAGGGCCCATGAAGGAGGGAAACACTAGTGACTAACGAAAAACGAGGTGAAACAACGTGCTTGCGATCGACTCTGGGTGATCCAAATCAATAAACACACGCTATCCAGCGGCTGTTCTAGAAACTAGAAGGATCGAAGTGATGGGCGCTGGACTCGCTCCATCAGTCGCGCGGTTTAGCATTAGAATAGTTTAAAGTGCATCATGCCAATTGACATCATTCAATTGGCGTTTACCCCTCTTTTTGCACATTTCGGAGTGAAAGTGCCAAAGGCCTACAAACACCAAAATCCAGCCCTGCCTGGAGAACCCCAGTCCAGTTAGTCTCAGAGTCCCCTTTTCTAAAGACTAGCAACACCTGTAAGACGAATCAAGCAAGTGGTCTCTTTAATCAAGAGAACTCTGGTCCTTGAGAGCTGAAACATACTTCGATTTTAGTCCTGAATGTTCTCTAAGTTACTCTTATTACTTAAAGCATTGATCATAATGAAATAATTATTTGAAAATAGGCGATTTAATAGTGACCTACAATAGCTGCTGGATCAGGGCTCTACGGGATTAGGGCTGGAGATTCCCGTCATAGCATTAAGCAGACTGAGATCATGTGACCCTGCCAAAACGATGCTGATCCATTCCTCATTGGTGATCCCCACTTAGTGCTGGGGGGCCAGCGTGTTACTGTTGGGTGGACTGGAGCAACCAGGGTACCTCTCCCAGTTCCACAACACCATTGTGGACTTAAACCCATAATCCTTCAGTTATGAGTACAGAATCTTACTTAGAACTCAATGCTGCCACCACTGTTTTGTTATTTTGGCCACATTCATTTGTTTTGACACAGAGTCAGTCATTCAGCTGTGAAGTCACCTGTTCTGGAAATGCAAGCTTGTGATCTGCTGTCTGTCTCCTGCACAAAATGACCAATACTGTCAGCTCAGTTCATTGCTAGTAAAAATTTGCACTTGAACATTTGCACCTGAACAGAAGTTTAAGACATTCCCTGTTCTTACACCTTTTTGTCAAGAAAGGTTTTACTCACAAACTGGATGATGAATCCAATATACCCTCTCACGCTAACAAGTTCAATATGAGTAAGCGTTTAAGAAACCTTCCCCCCGGCTGTTTGTTATGAAACCTGTCGTAGGTGGTAGATTTGCCTTTCAGAGAAAAGAGCATTTTGAAACCACCCGCGAGGGGAAGGAAGTGAAAATGTCTAAATCGCTTTGCGATGGAGCTTCGAATCTACAATTTACAACAAAATCTGTATCCTTTGTTTCATATGCTCACAATGCAGTAAGGCACGTCCACTGACTAAAACATATCTTCTTCAATTATTTCACCAGAGAATACCAGGAATACTGTGAGCCCTAGTTGGCTGTGCTCCATCTACAGAATCATGAAGGATGATACAACAGTGTTGGCACAGCTCAGACGGGCAACTCTGTACCAGGCAGGGCATCTGATTAGGCCAGGCACTGAGATGCACTATCCCCACTGTTAGAATAGAATGATTCATGAGCAGAAATTGCAAAAGCAGAAAGGGGCAAGGCAGGAGAGAAAGAGGAAGGCGACATTGTCAGGCCTGCAGGGAACAAGAACCCCAAGAGGTTTTACCTTCCCATTGCGTGGACAAGGTGAACATTTCGGCCATCACATCCTGTGAAAATCAACGCTTCACGAAGACGGTGGCCGATCATAATTAAATGAGGTGTTCCAATATGGGAGCAAGATCTTGATCTGAGATGAGACCTAGGACATTCAACACCCTATAGGAATGATGTAGTGCAGGCACCTGCACAGCAAATGATACGCTCAATGTCCACAGCTCACGAATATGTTGGATAGGTTCTTGTAACCCAGCCTCTGTCTCTCTGGTTCATATTAACTGTGAACCATGAATTTTTTATCCTGTACAGCCTTCACTAACCCCCCCTTTGAGAAACCAGCTAGACTCTCCTGGAAGATGTCAGAAGGCTAAGCCTCTGCTTTTTCGGTCCTGACACTGGAAACTTCGCAACAAAAACAGAAAGTGATGTTAAAGTTACCAATGAATGACTGTCGAAAATTGCACCATGTAAAGAATATTAATAGACAATGAAACTGGTTTCTTTTAACTAAAAGAAAAGAAGTTTGTGTATGTTTGTATGCATGTATGAATAACGCAAAATAAAACCATGATGTTTTTTTAGGCGCTTATCTTAAAATCATAGTACAACAGCTCTGGTTCCCCTTTATAGATCTGGCATTTCAAATGGCATAGCAAAACAAGATCTTGTTTTTACAGCGAAAGACGCCTGCTGATCTCCCACTATCTTGTTATCTTATAAATCCACTCTGAGGACTAAGCAGTTAGCAGCAGTTACAGGAGATCAAAACCAGCTTACAGTACTTAAGACAAAACACACCTGATGGTATCAACCAGGTCAAAATGCTTGTTTTTCCCAACTGCAGACATAAAGGCATCACACCAGCTATAGTTTTGACTTGAAATATAGGTCATCACTTAGGACAGATTGGCATGTTAGGAACCATAACAAGAGCAGCACCAAAAATGTTTTATTTTTTATTTAGATTTTTTGTATTTAATGTTTTGCTTCGAGAGGAGTGTTTTATGAGGCTAGGCCCAGGAAAGTGGTTTTGCAGCATGACAATATGGAATTAAAGGTTCCCTATAGCTCCCATAACACACAATTGAATTTACACTTCCTCTACCATAGTTTTGTTCCCAAGTAAATTCGGTGTGTTTGTATTTTGTGGACAGAAAATAAGGTTTCCAAACACTGAACATCACATTGCTGCCCCAGATCAAATGCCGTGCTCATCTAGCTCATCTCATCTAATCTTGAGAGCCCATTCTGCCACTTTAAGCCTACAAGGGCTGCTGTTTCAAGAAAACATTGCATTTATACTTCAAGGAAGTTAAGCAATGCAAAGGGAAAAAAATAAATTTATTTCCCCACTTAATTGCAGAGGGCGTGAGATATTGAAGGAGGATGTGGTCGAGAATGCTTCCTTAACTTGGCTTTTGCTTTTTTCCTTCACAATCACAACACATTTGATATCTAATTAATGAAGTGTTTAATAATGAAATCACGGTAAATTAAATATTTGACCAACGCATAAGTCCAAACTCCCCAAAACACTTCAAGAACAGAGTGGCTGTTGTAGTAAGAGGGCAACTACATATTAGATCATCTTATCTAAGTCTTGTAACTCTGAAACAAATATGTGACAGAGGAGCCTGTCATGAGGTAGAGATAGCACAGGAAATACATATTCATACACCTTCCGTTGAGTGGTTGCTAGATAAGTTCCTGAGGGTGCACATTTCATATGCATTTATATACTTAGAAACAGGTGTGAGTGAGTACTGTGGTGTGAATGGAGAGTGCTCTCAAAATGGATGATACTCACGGTTTGTTTGGTGTTGGTACGTCCGGGGTGGGTCAGCCTATGGTGACCTCAGAAGGCCAAACCTAACCCCAGTTCTCAAGGCTTATTTAAGGAGATGGGAAAAACCATGCATTGAATGGGAGAAATGGTTTGTTCCAGAGGGGGAGGGGCTTATAAGCTATTTAAGCTGGCTCCTCAGCCTAAGAGGGAGTTGGTTGTTTGGTTGTTTGGTTGTTTGGTTGTTTGGTTGTTTGGTTGTTTGGGTAGTGTGACTGAAAACAGAGAGAAAGCAATAAGGAGGATTTATCTTCATTTGAAGAATTAGTTTTGTTTCTTTTTGGGGTTTTGTTTTCTGGTGTGGGGGCCTGGGAGCACTGTAAATAAAATGCACTTATTTTACTTGAGTGTTTTTGCGGCGGAGCCATTCTGTCATAAAACGGATCTACTTTGGTCTTCCTCAGGCCATTGTGTGACAAAAATATAAGATACACACTTCCTGTTCTTCATTAAATTCAGTGCTGACAAAAATATAAGCAGAAGAGTGATATTCTGTGACCTGCATTTTGAGTTTGTCGGCATCTTTCTTATTCAAAGAGACACAACGCCTGAGTGGCTGTACTAATAGACCAGTAACTATCACAGTGTTTGATATCAAATGTTCAGAATCCCCTTTAAAGTTTAAGGCACGGAGGGGCGCAGAGAGAAGTTGTATGTTCTTAATCTCTTCCCTCCTACCTATCTGCAGAACCTACAGTAGATTTGTCCAGAGCCTCTCCATTCACCAGCAGTTCTGAGCACACAGCTGAAACTTAATTGTGTCAGGTAGTATGAGATACAGAAAAATGCAAGAAGTCCACTCAGGCAATCCCAGCTCACCTGAGCAACATGTCACCTGGCCCCAGAGATCTTGAGACATTAACCTCTGCTGCAGAGATTAGCAACAGCTACTTTAAATAGAAGGGCTCCAATGAGGAGCTCCAGTACACGTAACACATTACTTAAAGACTTCAAGGACCAAAAAAAGGAGAAATTCGTGCAGAGGAAAAGGCATTTTGCAACCAACCGCGATATGTGGCAGGAAGGGAAAAATGTTGCAATCACCCCATGATGGAGCTTCGGAGCTACAATTTTAGATGAAATCTGCATCTCCTGTTTCACATCCTCACATTGCAGTAAATCCTGGCACCTGACTAAAACACAGCTTCTTAAAATTGTTTCTCCAGCTGGTGCTTGTCGGCCACTTCCCAACCCAAAATACCATGAAGGAGGATACTGGGGGAAATTCTGGGGTGCAGGGACCACAACGGGTGCATTCAGATACTCATCAGGCAACATCAGCCCTTACACCCACAGGTGAATTGTAGAAAGGAGGCAATATGTGAAAATAACATGGAGGTCCCTAAAGAGGATTAATCTGATTGTGCTTCATTTGGATGGTCGCACTCCTGCCCCAGGACCTGGGGAACTGTCTTGTTTTGATTAATTTATGTGCGGATTGTCTTATGGATGCTTTTACGTGACAGTTTGTGGGTTCACTGCATGAATTATCTAAACCAGCAGCCATATCACCCTGTAACTCACCACTGGCAGCCCACTGGAGCTCAGCAGGTGTGAGCCTGGTCAGTACCTAAATGGGAAACCTCCGGGGAAAGCTAAGGTTGCTGCTGGGAAAGGTGTTATTGGACCAGTAGGGAGCGCTCATCCTGCAGTCTGTGTGGGTCCTAATGCCCCAGTATAGTGACAGGGACACTATAATGTAAAAGGCACCATTCTTCGGATGAGACGTAAAACCGAGGTCCTGACTCTCTGTGGTCATTAAAAATCCCAGAGCGTTTCTCGAAAAGAGTAGGGGTGTTACCCTGGCACCCTGGCCAAATTTCCCATGGCCTTTACCTGTCATGGCCTCCTAATAATCCCCATCTATGAACTGGCTCCATCACTCTGCTCTCCTCCCCACTGAGAGCTGGTGTGTGGTGAGCGTACTGGCGCATCATCCAGGTGGGACTGCACATTGGTGGTGGTAGTGGGATTCCCCACCTGTAAATCCCACCCCACTACCTGTAAAGTGCTTTGCGTGGAGTGTCCAGAAAAGCACTATATAAGTATAAGGAATTATTATGATTATTAATAATAATAATAATAATAATAATATCTAGTTACTGTGTAAACAGAACAAGATGAAATTTGTACAGTGTTGTGAAATTACACTGATCCTTAGCCACAGAACCACTGCTCCGCCCGACTGAAAACTGGGGCTGAGCGGTGGCTCTGTGTCTGTGGCTGGAAGGTTGCCGGTTCAAATCCCACAGCCGGCAGAGGAATCCTACTCTGTTGGGCCCCTGAGCAAGACCCTTAACCCCAACTGTTCCAGGGGCGCTGTACAATAGCTGACCCTGCGCTCTGACCCCAGGCTTTTCTCTCCCTGTCTGTGTGTCTCATGGAGAGCAAGTAGGGGTATGCAAAAAGACAGATTCCTATTGCAAGAAAATGTATAGGGATAATAAAGTGATGTTATGTTATGTTATATAATGAAATTAATAGATGAGTGTCATTACAAATCAAGAGGTCTCTCCAGATCTCCTCAACACTGAAGCAGTAGCATTAAAGACCTGCACAGTGCTGTCTGTTGTGCAGCAGAGAAGCAGGAAAACCTGGAATAAAGATCAGTGACTACTACCGACAAGAAAGAATGACCTCACAAGACATTGGAGTGTGCCAGTGTAATGAAAAAAAAATCATTAGCCAGCAATTATCCATCAAGCTTGTTAATGCTGCTCCTCACCTTGCTGTTAAAGACCCTGTGCTCATCTGGGCTGGCAGGCTGGTGTGGCAGTCGTCGCCCCAAACTGAGGCCCAGGCAGCCGGGCAGACATGCGGTTCCGATGGCTGAATTGCTGGATTTCTATCAGAACTGAGATCAGCGCTTGCAGCATGAAGTAGTTCTCCCTTGGCATGGCAACAGCTCCACTGGACTAATGCAGAAGAAAATAATAAAGTCTAGTCAGTGGAGAATTAAGCAGGTCATCAACATAACTTTCAGAATGTGAAAGGAAGTAACATCTCTTGGGTGAAAAGAACTATGGAATTGTCATTAACCTACTGTATGAGTACTGTATAATCTGAACCTTGTTCCCTCTACAAAGATATTTTATTTGGCAGGCCAGGCTCATCATTACTATATATAGCACTAAAGCTGTGCTTTTCATAAAGCCATTTTTTGAGACCACATTTCGTCTCATGATGAAACACAGGAAGCAACACATTTTGATAGATCTGGTCGAAAACCTAGCTCAGAACTTAAAGACAGAACAATAAAACCAGATTCCTTTGTTGTTTTCTATCCACGAAGGACCTCAGCCTGCTGTATACATTTGGTCTTGCCCAGAAAGAGTTTTTTGTATTTCTCATTAGGATCAATCAGCATTAAAAATCTAGTCAAATTCTTGTAAATATTCCATACTGTTTGAATTCCATGATTTACATCCTATTCTGTGGGGTTTTCTTCACAGAAAATCCCCTAATTACTTCTATGTCTGGTTAGTATTTGAAACAGGCACGTTTTAAAATCGGTTAAATAACTCTGAATGTACAGCATCATATCATACTCTGTTGTGTACCATAACTCCAGTCTGCCCCAAGTAATCTCTGAGATCAGGAGAGAGAAATGATTGTTACACACACCCTATCCATAAAGGATATAATCAAGAACTTTCAGTGGAATTCACCATAAAGGTCAGGAGTTACTTCTTTGCATAAATTGCTGAAGAAAACAGGGTACACCATTTGTTAGTCAGTATCTGTTACTACTTTTCACTTTTTACCACTGTTACCTATCTGTCTGCTGGTGAAATATTTAAAGGGTTTGCTCATATGCGTTACTCACAAAGCTCGGCTGAAAATCCCCATTCTATTGGCAGAATCGAACATTTCTCCAAATTAGCAGTCAAACCATAAGCATGGCCATGGTCAAGCACAGACATTTTTAAAGGGAAGCAAAACCCAGAGATACATTTAGCAGAAGCGGTTGTGGCAGTCCTCACACGACAGATGTATCCTGTAAATGATAAGGTAATGCAAGGATCAAGCGTCCTCAGAATCTCACCATTGCCACTGGATTATGAAAATGCGAAAACACCTCAGTTAAAGTGAACTTCCAGCTGTATTGCATAGTCTTTAAGCTATGCACTCGCTGAAAATGGAAAAAAAAGAGGCAAAAACGTTTCTTTGTCTTCCTCCTTCAATGCGCTAACCCAATTTTTCCTTTGTTTTGTAATTTTATTTGGATTTAAATGATGGAATAAATCTCCAACCATCATTCAGCCACCAAAAATCTGCAGAGCGAACAGGCCCTTGCTCTACCTCAGAGTTAGGAGACTGTAACAGAAGAAATGTCAAATGACATTGACAGATGATGTGACAGCAGCCAGAGCACGCCAGTCCGCTCCCCACACACCAGCTCTCAGTGGGGAGGAGAACAGAGTGATGAAGCCAGTTCAGAGATGGGGATTATTAGGAGGCCATGATTGGTAAAGGCCAGGGGGAAATCTGACCAGGACACCGGGGTAACACCCCTAACTCTTTTCGAGAAATGCCTTGAGATTTTTACTGACCACAGAGAGTCAGGGCTTCGGTTTTACGTCTCATCCGAAGGACGGTGTCTTTTTACACTATAGTGTCCCCGTCACTATACTGGGGCATTAGGACCCACACAGACTGCAGGGTGAGCGCCCCCTGCTGGCCCCACTAACACGTCTTCCAGCAACAACCTTAGTTTTTCCCAGGAGGTCTCCCATCCAGGGACTGGCCAGGCTCACACCTGCTGAGCTCCAGTGGGGCTGCCAGCTGTGAGTTGCAGGGTGATATGGCTGCTGGCTAGATCAAGCTTCCAGAAGGAGGTCCCTTGCTTGACTTCAAGAAGGATTTCCAAGCCACCACAGGTGGTACACAGGTGGACCTGTGAGGTACTGGCCTAGGTGAATCCTGGGGCTCTGGAAGAGGAACTGGATAGACCCTCCAGCACAGAGCTTGAGAGGTGTGGTGTGGAGGAACAGCTACTACTGGCCCTGAATAGCTCTGCCAGTAGGTGGCACTGCTGTACCCTGAAACAGTCCTACTAGAGAGGCAGATGCAATCATGCCTTGAGTGATCAAAGTGAGGAATGACCATTCATAAGATAAGACTTTATTGATCCGGAAGAGAAATTGAGTGGTTACAGCAGCCCAGCCCAAGACCAGAAAGACGGGCATCAGAATAGACTAAAATTTAAATAACTACAGCATTAGAGTAATTAAAAAGTATACAGAATACAAAAATAAAATAGAGTTAGGGAGGGAAAAAAATCACTCATTCATTGAGTGACCAAATCAAGAATTGACCATTCCTTGAGCGTCCAGTGAGTATCCAGTCTCAGCTCAACAAGTAGACAACTACTGTGCTATCTGACCCCGTACTTTGCCTCCTCTGTATCTCAGCTGTTCAGCTGCTGATGAATAACGCCACTGGATTTAGATTCCAAGTTATTGGCTTGTAGCAAAGCGCTGAAGGCCGGACAATAAATAATTTTGAATAAGTATTCTATCACAGTAATAATGGAGGTCTCAGTTTGAAGCTTGATTTAGCTCCAGACCAATGGAGTCTGAGAAACTGTATTGTAACAGTATGTGCTGGCAATGAAAACAAACCAAAACCGTCACCGATAATTGGCACAGAGGTATTTCTAGTGGGTTCGCTTTTTTTTCTGGGCTTTCAACTTTTAAATCTCTATAGTTTTGTGGGTGATACCCCCATGAGCTTATAACGTCAGCTTCTGGAAGGAAATGTGCTTTTTAGAGGAAAAAAAAATCAAAATACCGCAGGCAAAGCTTTCATTAAGATGCTGTGCCCGTCGGTCGGACAGCTTCGATTGCCCGTCTTGTAGTAATTACTTTGTGCTTCAGCAGTGCGGTACGGAGTAAAATTATTGCAGGTCCCTGGCATTTTAACTTTTCGCCGAACATCTTGCTGTAGCTGCACCTTTCCCAGTTAGGAAAAGGACGCCGGCATGCAAAGTAATTAAAGCAGTTTGGATTTGCATCCGTCAGTTCAAACTTGATTTTTTTTTTACTCTTTAAGAGCTGTGTTGTTTTTTTTCTCGCCTCCACTTTCCTACCCAGCTAGGAAATATGCCATTTTAAAAAAAAAAAGCTGTCAAGCTTCTGAATTTAAAATGGGTTGATCCTCAGTCTCAGCCTCCACACTGTAGGCTGAGACTAAAGCAAGTATCCGTACTTGGTCGGTGTTGTATTAGTTCAGCTTTTATGCTTTTAGTTTCCTCACGTCTTTTTCTCGTCGTCAGTGGCTCCACTAATTTGATGATTTATTAGTGATTTTCCAGAAGATGGCGCCAGACAGTCGCAATTTCGCTTCAAATTAGCTACGTTCTCCACTTTATTATTTTACGGTTTTTTTATTATTTACCAAATTATTCAATTGTTTATTCACACGGCAATAATGTTTCACATTTATTTGTTTTTTTTTAAAAAAAACTTGTTAGCGCATTTCTCAGTTATTTCTGTTTCCGTACATGATAGAAGCGATTCTCTTAAATTGAGTGCCTGGTTTAGAGTTCTCTCCTAAAGCTTTGACGTGGCCTGAGATTCGATTCAATTCAATTTATTTTTATATTCACAACAAGGTTGCCCCAAGGCGCTTAACATTCCGAGTGACCATACATGTAGTGAATACAGAGCAGAAGACAACAGAGCCAAAGACTCCTTAGTAAGGAGAAAAAAAACCTCTAGGGGTCCAAGGTCAACTTGTTGGCAAACCCCTTTGGGCATGCTAACATTATACAATTTTAAAAAAGGAAATAAATGATATCACGACGAGCCGTCTCTGCAATCACAGAGGGCTTGGAAATACCCATGTGAAAGTCATAGTATCGTACATCATATACTGTATAAGAGACGGATGACATCTTTCGAGAACTAGGCTGCGGTGTGAAATCTAACTGTTGATGGAAGACCAGCAGGTGGTGCTCTACTCTCTAGACCACCATATCAAAACCAGATATGGTAAACGGAGACGTCGTGTCTTTCGGATTAGAACTCAAAGGGAGATCCTCACTGCTTGATCCTTGAAGATGAAAGAGTCCGGTTCTTAAACCCAGCGTCCTGGTTCAATTCCTTTCTGGGCCGGTTAAATAGGGCTGATCTAAATTTTCCAATAAATTCAATTGGTGAATTGATCTCTCCTCCCTCCGATTCGCTGTGGATCGAGGCTGCGGGGCGCCGTGTGGCTGAATTCAGCACTGCAACTCAGTTGTGGATGAAGTGCGTCTACTACTTTGGGGGAAAAGCGCTTTGGGACTGTTCGAGATGAAAGCACAGAATTCTTCTCGGTTCTCAACGACAGTCCTACGGAGGAGGAGGCAGGTCAACCAAAAGTGCTCGAGTCGGAAAAAGCAGCACGACTGAGAACAAACTTAACGACCAAAATTAAGTTTCTTGGCGTGTTTGGGCTCATGTGCATTTGTGCCCTTTTCAGAATCGGCAGCGCTTGCGCGTTGGATGATAATAATAATAATAAGAAGAAGAATGGCTTACACTTATATAGCGCTTTTCTGGACACTCCACTCAAAGCGCTTTACAGGTAATGGGGACCCCCCTCCACCCCCACCAGTGTGCAGCCCCACCTGGATGATGCGACGGCAGCCATAGTGCGCCAGAACGCTCCCCAGACACACCAGCTCTCAGTGGGGAGGAGAGCAGAGTAATGAAGCCAATTTGACGGAGTTTTCTTCGTATTTCGATGAACGAGACCAAGCGGTATTTACGGTATCTTTGAACGAGTTGCCCGTATTAAGCAATAGCCATTATTTCTGTTTTCCTAGCTCGCTTCTGTATCCTCCCCAGACACAAATTCTCCGGAATGGCAGGTTTCAAGGGCGTTAGGCGTAAGACCATATGGCTCTATGAGGGCAGATGCAGAGCCCCATTAAAATGTCATGGTCTGCACCCACCAGCGCGGCAACAGAGAAGAGACTATTCCTCTTTTCTCTTTGCCTGTGGTCACTGGAACATGCGTACAATTAGACACCCTGATAGCAAGACAAGAGTCTCTTCTAATGAAAGCATCCATTTCCAGCTTCAGTGCTTTTGCGACATTGTCCTCACTCACAGAGGCGCTAGACATCCAACTCCAAGGCTAGGATTTAACCCGGTAGCTACATTTTTTTGCATATTGCTAACGTTCACCTTTCAGAAATGTAATACGTCCATCATCTCTTACCGGAAAAATGCTGACTTCTTCCTGGGCTGGTGCCGTGACTCCATCTCCGAAAACTTAATCTGTTTAAATGCGGTCAGTTTTCTGCTATTCATTGCTTTGCCCCTTTTTATGAGGGGAGAAAAGGGGGGTTTCTGCTGTTCATAGGGTTTTTGTTGTTAGCACGTAGGTTTGTTTGTGTATCCTAATGATTCTGATCCGACACCAATGGGTCCCTACAAAATACGGGGTGTCTCCAAAAACACAAAGGGAAAGTTTTCCCCCTAAGAATCAGCAGCGTGTAAAACCACCACACTCACTCAATGGATCTGCTGATGTGCACCTCTGTTCCGATAAAAAAAAAAGTGGGGACACAAAACACACGTGCACCAAACAGACCGAAGAGTCGTGGTATTTCCATATTCTGCGTGTAGTAACACTACAGTCCACTAGGTGTCAGTATGATCACTCCAGATCACACAAGATTCATCCGCGCCTTGACGGTTTAGGAAGACTTGACGCGGTTAGACGTTACGTGCGCACGGAAGTCCTATCATTACAGTATTATGTCTTGTGTGTGTATAAAGCCTATTACTGGTCTGTTGTCTCCCACACAGTGCGGGCAGAGGAGATGAAGAATCTGGAAAAGCGCTCAGAGGAAAAGAGCTGCGCGCTAATTGGAATTCGCCACAGATGTGAATGTCATTAATTACCCTCACGCTGTGCCGGAGTCATCAGGGATTCAGATTATAGATTCACACGAGAGAAAGGCCCACATTACACGGTCGTTCTGCCTGCAGCTACTGGGTTTTTAGCGAAGGGAGTGATGTCAGTGCAATTGTGAGGCTTTGGATGTCTTTACAGTGTTCCGCAATCAGAGCTGTAGGGCATGCTGAGATGTCATTATACAAAAGGGAGGGGGCAGAGACCTAAGGGAGGGCAAGTGGTCTCTCACTAAAAGTGACTAAATGCATACGATTATGAAATAGAGACTGAAGTTGGGTGCTGGGCAAACTGACGACATGATATTAATGAAGAACTGCTTGAGTCTGTGAATCTAGAGATGTACAGCAGGATTCTGATGCAAACAGAGGACCATCAATATCAGGGGCCTGTGATTTTAAATCCCTTGTGTTATGTATCCCTTTCAGGCTATTCCGGGTTGCCTTACCAGTTTGGGCTTCAGACTGGTAACTCGCTAGTTAGGAGATCATTCACAAGCAGAGGTGGGACAGTTTCTTGTCTGTTGTTTGTTGAACTGTTGGCAGTTTATAAACCCAGATGAACCACTTCAGGATAATTAGTTTGTATCCCTTCCCCTCCCCACCTCTCATTTTAATTTCATTATTTGGATAAGAAGTCAAATCACCTGTTCTGTAAGTCAATCGTTCACTGAAACATTCCTGCGAACCTGAGAGGAATCTGACCCTCAAGTACTGGAGCTACCAGCCCTGGTTTAAAACTAATATATATTCCACAGGGTAAACAGCGGTTCTGTGCCTATATATAGAAACTGTCCGAAAATAGCAGAATTCACCAGCCCGCACGCGTCTGTGGTATAAATATTATCTCTCTGCATAATGCCTGAGAGAAACAGTGGGACTCAAGGCTGGTGTTCTTGCTGATAGCGTATCTGTCCCGATGTGTGTGAGTCTGCAGAGCCTCTGAGCTTTCTGTTCCTTGCAGCTGTCTGGAGGCTGTTTATTTGACATGTCTGGGCTGTGTGCATGGAGGAGACGGGGCACAGATGGCCAGAGAGTGCCTTGTCACTCACTGCCCTGTCGGGGTAAAAACACCTGGGAGGGAGTGGGCCCCCCCACGTTCCTGAGAGGGTGGGATCACAGCCCCTGTGGGGCCCCTGAGGCCCCCTGAGCCCCTGAGGGGCACCTCCAGTTCCCTGGATGCTTCCCTCTGTGGGAGAACCGAACAATCGCAGGTTCCAAATTTGACGAAGTCATCCTCTGTAAAAGGCTGCACACCAGTAGGTCTCCATCTCCCTCTCCATGGGTTCTCAGTGGTGCCACCTGTAAGGCAGCATGTAGTGTTGCATCACCAGAGGTTCACGTTAAATTGTCGTGACCTTACCATTTTAAATACCTTACATAACAAGACTCTGAGATGCATTACGCCTTCAAACAATAGTACCCTTTTTTACAACAGACAGGAAACCCTAGAAAAGGTGTTTGTCACAAGAGAGTAACCACACTGTCTTTGCATATGAATAATATAATAAGCTTACACTTATATAGTGCTTTTCTGGACACTCCACTCCAAGAGCTTTACAGGTAATGGAGAATCCCACTGCCACCACCAATGTGCAGCCCCACCTGGATGCTGCGCCAGTCTGCTCCCCACACACCAGCTCTTAGAGGGGAGGAGAACAGAGTGATGAAGCCAGTTCAGAGATAGAGATTATTAGGCTTTTTTTCCATGACTGGTAAAGACCAGGGGGAAATTTGGCCAGGACGCTGGGGTAACACTCCTACTCTTTTCGAGAAACACCCTGGGATTTTTAATGACCACAGAGAGACAGGACCTCCATTTACGTCTCATCCGAAGGACAGCACCTTTATACAATGTATTGTCCTGTCACTATATCACTATACTGGGACTTCAGAACCCACACAGACCACAGGGTGAGCACCCCCTACTGGCCCCACTAACACCTCTTCCAGCAGAAACCTTAGTTTTCCCAGGAGGTCTCCCATCCAGGTACTGACCAGGTTCACACCTGCTTAGCTAATACTGTACAAGCCAGAGCTCCTCGTATTGCAGAGGTTAAATTTTAATTTTCTCTCAGCTACCAAACCCCAGTCCCTCTTGAAAACAGATGTGCTCCTCAATGGGGTGTGCAGGTTATGCAACGGCTAAATAAACAGTATTATGAGGTGGGCACTGCAGCCCGCCTGTCCCCAAGACCAGTTGTGCTGAAATCTCAGGTCTCCGGGGGGCAGAGCAGGAAACACATTTGCTCATGGCAGGTGTCCAGAATTGCAAAGTCACCCAGCCCTGCCTTCCGGTAAAACAAAAATGAAAAAAAACACATGAATGGAGCCTTACATCTGAATTGATTCTCATCACTGTAGGCACAGGCCCTCTCCGGCTAGCCTTTTTCCAAGACGCTATTGCACCAATCAACCGTTTGACCGTCCCCTCGTGCTGCAAGAGCTCCACTGTGCACGATCGTCACAAAGCAAACGCTGGATTCCTTTATGGGCAAAGAACGCTCTCTGGCTCGGCTACGGCTCGGCCGAAGCCAGTGATATAGTCCTTTTTTTTATTTCCAGCCAAATGTGAAACACAATAACTCCTTGGGCACTGTTTACTGTAAAAGTAGCATACTGTAGGTAGCCTCGGATGTGGGCCTCTGTGTATACTGTCAGCTGGGACAGCGTGTTCTTCCCGAGCAGGCATGGTTAATATCAACCTGTAGTTTGCTGACTGCTACAGCAAATGCAATGATGTGTTGAGAGCTGTAGGGCTGGTGGTTTGGTCTGATATCTTTGGGCTTGCATTTTATGGCTGATGCCAGCTTCCGATTCCTCTGTTTTATGGGTCGCTGGGTTTGAGCAGCTGTTGATTTCCCCGGGATTCTTTCTTTCAGCCTCGGTTTTGCATTGCAACCGGAGACCTGCGTGGTTGAATTGTGAGCTTCAGCCTGGGAAGTCTTAAAACCCCCGAGCAGATCCTTAACCTGCTGGGGCAGAAGGGAAGGCAGCTTCTCCTGGTCCAATGTGTGTGTGAACCAGTTGGGTTCAGGTGACGTCGCCAAGCAGGAAACCGTATCTGGTGACTCGGATGTTGTCACGGCATTTTCAATGTGGTACTGTTAAGGTGGCCCTGGACTCAAGAGAACACAAAACCCATCCCACGCTAAAACAGGTATTAAACTGTAGAGCATTCTTATTTTTCGGTTTAAAGAGCTATGCATCGCAGATTTACGTCACCATTAAAAAAAAACTCTTCCTAATCTTACAGATTGAATAATAAAGTTCACTCTCTCAGTTATGATGTTTTTCAAAGCCATCCAAAGAAAACTCGCCTTTTTTATACAAAGGTCTGACCCTTCTTTTATGAAATACCCACCCACAAACCTTCGCCAGGGCAGCGTGAAATGGAAAGATGGATAAACGCTCCCCGCACCAACACACTACAATCACAATAATATCGTCTGTTCTCCTGCCTCACCTGAGCTTGCCTTTCCTACAGGGCGGAATTCAAGGCTTCGCAAGGCCAGGAGAAGTCAAATCTTGCTGGGGCAAGCATCGCTGTAATGGAGCACTTTAAATTCGCTAGTGAATGTGTCAAAAGAGCAAGGCACAAAATTCTGTTGGCAGTCTTCAAATTCGATATAACAGAATCAGAATAAATATAGGGCATCATCGATATGGTTCTGAACGATTAATGTGCTTTGATCAATGAACGTCTAAGCTTTCTGCATATTCCCCATCTCTTTCTCATCAGACGTGCGTTTTCTGCAAACTAATCCATTAACGTCCTGTTTCGTATATGCTTAATGGGTTTTCCCCCTACAGTACAATTTGCCTCCGGAATTTGCCTTATATCACTGCAAGGTTTTTTTTAATTTCATAAAGGAAAACAAGTTATCAATAATTTATTAGGCTTCTCTCATGGTTTTCATTGCGTCACAAATAGATATGCTTTCACGCAAGGCTCACTGCAGCAGATAGAGCTCTTCTTAACCTTGAGACTGCGGGATGCTTCACTGTACACTAGGGAGGGATTGTGCTGGGTTTAAGGCACACTGCCGAAATAGTTTGTGTGTGTGACTATAGCTCTGCTCGAAAACAATGCCATTACCGAACCATATTGTTCAACTGCTGAGGCTGTTTCCAAAGAAAGTTGAATTTACACATAAATGTTTTACTTGAATTGAACTGCAATTACAGTGCTTTGCACAAGCATTCAGTGCAAAGCAGGTGGAGACTTATCCAAAAGTAATTGGCATACTTACTACCAGAGGTGCTGGAAAAGTAAAGTACTGTCACCAGCCACAGGGAACATAATCTGATTCCCCTTGCAGGCTGTTTTGCATCAGCCTCCTCAGAGTCGTATGTTTTGCAAACGATAAATCCCCCCAAAATCAAGTTCTGACAAGTCAAAACGACCTGGAATTTTAAATCTTCCTTTTTAATACTGTATACTGATGCTGTTTTGTAAACTGGTGAAAAATGCATACAAGACCTTTCTGAGACTCGCCTTCAGTTTGAGGAGTTATGGAATTCAGTTCTGGACATTTAGGAGTCATGGCATTTCTGCCATGAGCACAAATAAGGAAAGGTCTTCTTTGTCCTCATTTCTATTCTTTTGAAATTTGGATGGAATTTGAAATTTGCTCATTGGGTTTGGGTACTGTCTACTTATTAATTTGAGGATATACAGTATGAATATTTATTGGATCTAACCATTTCACAACTCTAGGAAGCAAAACCGTCAAAAGAGACATCTAATTTTGCTTCACATGTGTTAATTGAAGCTCAGCATGCCCTGAACAGCTGTGTTTCCCTTATTAGAACTTATCCTCCTGGCTTCGCAGTTAGACATTGTTCTTATAAGGAATGCCTTTCAGGCTTATTGTGTTTTTAAGAACTCGCTGAAATTGCTAGGGATTATGGGATATTTTAATATGAATTCGCTCATTCAGTTTATTGTGGCTTCTGTTTGTTCTTCCCAAAAGAAAGCAAAAAAAAAAAAACCCAAAACCCTCTAAAGCTATTTCTGGATCCTAGCTCCATAATATTTTAGAATCTGTAATTGTTTGTTTTTTTGTCCTCCAGCCGCATAAGTGAACAGATAACTGCACAAGCTCAAAAGCAGATTAAACGTCGTATTTTTTTTTTGCAAGGTGAAAATTTCTAAAAGTGTTTTGTTGATGTAACTAAAACAGCGCCTGACTAGTAACACTCAGAGCAGGAGGTCATAGATACAAATGTTTTGGGTGTTAATAAGTTATGTCTGAAAATCAAATGATAAAACATTATAGGGCAGAACTACATCCTCTACCTTAAATTCTGTAGAGATGTTTCCTTGCTCTTTTCATCAAATATATGATTGGCATATTTTAAATTATTTAAAACAAGCCATACTATATACTGAAGTTAACTCTTTTTCACCTAGACAAATCTATATACAGTAAGAGTTGAATTCATGTGATTGTGCAACAACCATCTGTTTATTATATCTGCCTATTAAGGAGCATAAAGGGCAACTGAATTTAAGCCAATTTTTTAATTTGACATTAATTAAATTAAATTTACAGAAATTAAATTTAACATTTTAACAATTAAAAATCTCCAATGTTGCTTTGATAGTGTATGTTTTACATGCGGATTGGCTGAATTAAAATACTAAACAGCCATTTCAGTAAACAGTTTCCTTTCAGCTCATTTTTGGACAAAGGATAGAAACGTTTAAGAGCCTGGTTAATGATGATTTTCAATAAATATACTGTATTTTCTTCTTCTGAAACTGCTGTACAAAAGCCATAAAAATATTTACAGAAGCAGTTTTATTTTCTGGTTCTCTAAGGAGTCGCAGAGAGGCTATATCAGTCAGATATCTTTTGTTTGAGTTCCAAAACAGCATTTGAAAGCTCTTTCTCTCCCACAGGAAAATGGAAAGAATGCTTTTGAACCAAATGAATTAGAATCCCTCAATTTTAACCAATGCCTCTCAGCGTGAGAGGTTTGTGGCTGATATTTATGCCCTCTAAAAAAGCAAAAGCCAGAGACAGTTTGCCTTGTGCAAAAAAAGAAAGAATAAAGCCATTTAATGACTGAGGAATGATGAAAATCCTTTTTGTGCTTTCTGATTGGAAAGGTGCTCTTTAAATGTAAAGCCCTTCGGCTGAATTCTGCAAGCCTTCGCAGTAGCAGACTCTTCGGAGACAGAGATTTCAAAGCAGCTGTAGAGCATTACAGTACTAAACTTCTGGAGACTTTAGAATGGCTGCAGACTCAGATGAGGGAAGAACACATCACAGGACGTGAAGGGAGAAGAGAGTGAGGGTTTGCTATTGTTAAGGACCAGCAAGTAAAAATAAGCACAGCTACTTAACACCTTCCTGAACACTGCCTGTTCAGGAACGATAAGATCACTTTATTGGCCATATACAATTTCTTGTATTAGGAATTTGTCTTTTCATATACTCCAACTTGCTCTCCATGAGACACACAGACAGGGAGAGAAGCTGGGGGTCACAGCGCTGGGTCGGCCATTGTACAGTGCCCCTGAAGCAGCTGGGGTTAAGGGCCTTGCTCAGGGGCCCAACGGAGTAGGATTCCTCTGCCGGCTGCGGGATTTAAACCAACAACCTTCCAGCCACAGGCGCAGATCCTGAGCCACAGAGCCACTGCACCACCCCGTAATCAGATGAGATTAACAGTTGATGGTAGTCTCTCCTTGGTGAGCACACACTACAGGAAATAACCTGTTGCCACAGTCTTTGACAGTGTGGTGGAAATATGGAAAGCATTCAAATGGGGTGAATCATGCATGAACAAAACAATCAATCCATCCATTTTCTAACTGCTTTTTCCAGTACAGGACTGTGGGAGAGCCAGGGCCTATCCCAACAAACAACAGGCACAAAGCAGGCTACACTCTGGACAAAACGCCATTCCATC
Source organism: Atractosteus spatula (assembly GCF_055471065.1). Lineage (NCBI taxonomy): Eukaryota > Metazoa > Chordata > Actinopteri > Semionotiformes > Lepisosteidae > Atractosteus > Atractosteus spatula. The sequence continues at coordinate 13,813,949 of NC_142728.1, read as the reverse complement.
ACAGGACAGACGCTCACACAAGAGTCTGTTTTCCGAGGAGCCAATTAACCTACCAGTTTGTCTTTGGACTGTGGGAGGAAACCGGAGCACCACAGAACATGCAAACTCCACACAGATAGCACCCGGGTCTGGAATTGACTGTAGGGCCCCAGCACTGTGAGGCAGCAATGTTAAGCACTGTGCCACAGCTGACCAAAAAGTGTCCTTTCATTTCTTCACTACCATGAGATGTTGTTTTTTGTGCATCTCCAAATGGCATTACATAGCATGAAGCTTATTTTTGTATTGATCAGCTTTCGCAGAAAAGACATGAATACGATCTGCTTGGACTCAGTTCTTCATCTGTTTCTATTCAGTTTGTTTGCATTGTTAACATCCTGGTACAGAAACATATGAGTGTGAGGATCTTACACCAGAGAAGAAAATAAAAAAGATTTTCATTTTTTCCCTGTTTCCTGCTAGAAGGATGTGATACCAGTTACAGAAACTTTGAGATAACACAGTACTATGAGCCCTAAGTGCTATCACAACAGTCTTGGGATAAATAAACTCTTTTTGACTGTTCATCTATGTCAAAATATTGTGCATAGGTTTTTCTGTGGTATCAGTTTATGAAATCAGGTCATGTCTCCATAGGTGCTCTCTAGGGTAAGGTAGCAGCTGAGCTCTACTGCATAGGACTGCTAGACTAATTTAATTACTTTGTGAGAAGCAAGTTGGAATATTGCACGTTTGTGCAATAAATAGAGTTTTATGTGAAATTCAGTTAGGGCACAATTGATGATGTGCTAATTTGACTGCAGTTGATGTGGCCCCCTGTGTGACTTGTTTACAGAAAAAAAACAAATCTTGATATCCAGTGCTCTCAGGTGCATTCACTCTTAGTCTCTCTGCTGAGCACATTTCAGAGCTGGTGTGACTGTGGCGATGAGTATTAAGCTGGTTCCTCCCAGTGCAAACTTGTTGTAGTACCTTTGTACTGCTTTTCTTAAGTCTTCCTATATTCTTCCTCAACCCCTGTCTCCACCATGCACAAACTCCTCTCTTCTGTGGCTGGTTAATTGTGTGCTCATTTTCTGTTTTCTTAAATTAAGTGTCAGGGAACTGGCAGGTGGTTCTCCGGGGATAGCCGTGAATTCTGCGGGATGCAGAGGCAAACAAGCCCAAATCAGAATCCAGAAGCCAGATCAATAGGCGAAGGTAGAGATCCGTTAGCCAGAAAGAGCTGAGACAAACCCGAGAAGACAATCCAAAAGGCGAGATCAAAAAGGGAAAAGTTAAGTCCAAAACCCGGGAAATCCAACAAGACAAAAAAACTCTAAAGGAGGCTTTTCAATAGTGTGCATGGTTTGGTGCTTGAAGAAACTTTAAATAGTGAAGGGAGAGGGACGTGGTTGGATAATTGGTTCAGGAGTGAGAATCTGTGAAATCTGATGCCTGTGAGAATGTGATGGGTTCAGTCAGGAATGAGATTGTGAAACAGTGGGTTTGGGAGTGTAATGGCGTTTGCGAGGGCGAGTGCGGGGAGTGACAGTAAGATGGGGCTTTTACTGTAAATAGAGAGTGCTGTGTGAAAATGCCTTAAAACCCTTACTCAGATATACTAGTGTTCATCCACCATATTCTCAACATTTTGCCCCAATGATCAGTCTTTTCAGTCTTCCCATGTCAACTTGTGTTAAACAGAACTGATTGCAGAAGGTAAGGACATCTTTCTCAAAACCCAGGTCATCAAATTAACATTCTCTAGTTCCTTATGTCAGAGTGGTAGGTTTTGTATAAACTACTGCAATTTGAAAGTCCTGTTTGGCTTCTGTCAGTACTTTTTTTAATGTCTGTTGTGCTCCAGTCTTCTAGAAGCTTTTTTTTTTTACAGTCTGAAAAGTCACTTATTTTTAAGCTTCACTAAACACACCCAGCCAATTTCTTTTAATGGTGCTGACTGCTGTACTGTAGCTGTCTGAGCCAGCTACAATACGAGCCCAGCGAGAGCTTGGGCTTTTCATTTAGATCTGAGAGAAGAATCCTGTCAGGAGATCAGGAGATGATACAGCCAGTTCCTATCTACAAAGGTCCTTTAGAAGTGACTGCTCTGGACCCTATGCAGAGGGTATAATCTGGAAGTGAGTAGAGGAGGACAACGGGGAGGAGACGACGAGGAACAAGGCAGGTTGACAAACAGGGGGCATGATGATGGTGAACTGGTGCTCGGGGGGCATGGCTGTGGCAAACGTTCAAAATAGTCCAGAGGGAATTCTGGGGCGAAGTCCTAAAGTCCAAATGATCCAGGTGATCCATATGATGAAAACAAGACACAGTTAAAAACCCCAACGGGATCCAGTACAGGGAAGGGGAATAAAAACAGGATGACGAGGCCAGGCGCTCCGAGCCCTGGACTCAGCAGGGTCGGGACGCCGATAGGAGGCCTATGCCCTCAAGCCAAGGGCGTAAGGCGACTTGGTGGTAGGCGGGCCTCCGGGCGTCCGTCTTCCAATGCAGAGCCAGGAGTAGAGAGAGCGCCCGGCTTAAATACGGAGGGGCGGGATTGGAGGCAGGTGCAGATGATCAACTAAAATGTGAAAGAGCTGGAGCGCCCTTAAGAGGAGGGATTACGATCGTGACAGTGACAAGTGGAATTTCTTAATATACAGTATATTTTGAGGCAACATCTCACAAGACCTTGGAACTGACACCGTCCCAGCTTGGGGGTACCATAGTTCCTGTTCGTCCTCTGTAAATTCCACCTAGATCCAATCCCAAAACCAGCTAATCCCCTTGTAAACATGGAAATATGAGACTTCATATTTGCATGAAATCTTTCCAAACCTTAATCCAAACACTTCATGTGTAAGGGTTTTGTCCTCTTGAAGTTCTATCTGTCCTTATGCTTCATATCTTACATGCATGTAATATTGTATTTCTTCTTGTCCTCAGTGATTTGCATGTTCACTACATTTTTTTTCTGAATGCCCTAACAAATGCATCAGTTGGCTTTGAAAACATCTAGGCATAGAATTTGTTTTAGGCAAGAGAAAATAGATCAGTTTAACGAGCTTCACAAATATTTCCCATTAGGTATTGCTCTTGAAGCTATCATCAGGCATGTAAAAGTTTTTGGAAATACTCTTCTCCACTCAATTTATGTGCCTAATTAGAGGGGAAAAGGTTCTTGTATATTTTATGACAGTGCTGATTTGTTTAGGTGTACTGAATAAAAATAATATATTGCCTAAAGCAATTCATTTGTAAATCTAATACCATTGTCTTCTGCAATTCAAATTGTAGTACATTGCTTGGGTATTCTTTTGTAACATTCCTGAATTAATACACTGGTACATACTGGCATGATATCCAAGCTATAAATTAATGTTTTGTTCTGTGTAATATGGTTCTGCATTTCAAGTAGGAACCAAATAAAAAATTGCTATTCAAAAATGCAAGTTTTGAAATTACTAGTTCATCACACTGAGAAACAGTTAGGTGCACACATGGATTTCAAGAGCTGAAGTGTTACTTTAACCTTTTCTGTTATTACCATCAATTAAAAACTATCCCCCAATGCTGTAATGGTGCTGTCATTATCACACAAATGCTTGTCGTAGCTCTGCAATATAAAACACTCTTTGGGACAATGGATATTATTTTAGGTCTGCTAAATATGGTGAGTACATTGCGCATACCATCGCAGCATTAAATGATGTGCAAGCCTTTGATTTATAACTTGGAAACATGCAGTCAGTGCATTAAAATGCATAGCACAGAATGCCAAGAATTCCACCTTCAAAAATTGTTCCCAAAAATATGACTTAAGTGTCAGTAAACAGCAGCTTGGCCTAAGAGAGCTACACAGTGGTCCACAGGCTTTGTGTGCTGGGGCAGTGTTTTCTCCCAAGACCAGAACCTTGTGACATTAGTGTGGAAGGTGGGCAGGCCACCGTCACAACGACGTATACTGTGTGTGTTCCAATTAAACACCGATGATTAATCTGTCAGCCTCGTGTAATTGCATGGGCTGAGGCTTGATTGCGCTTGCCGACTTCTGATGAGAGGGAAAACAGCTTTGTAACCCCTACAGAGCAGCCTGAAAAGAGGAATAATAACAGCGGACTGTCTGACTTGTTCTTGCTGATCAATTCCAGCAATTTCTGACAGGACAGTGCTGGGGCTGCGCCTTTCGCTGCTATTTGGTGTGTGGCTGTAAGGTCACTTCTGACCTTACTGAAACCCTCCCATTTCAATGATTAAATGTTTTTTTTTCTTTATTTGTGTTTTAACATTTCCTTAAATGTTAGCCTTTTGCAAGCAGTTGCATTAGCTGTAAAATGCCCATTGAAGTGCAGCATGAAGAGCTTTGTAGGTTATGGGTAGTGCTGTTATAAATCAGGCCAACCTACATTAAAGTACTTGTGCTCTCTGGGGGGGGGGGGGGATTTTATTCAGAGCCTTTTATATAAAAAATGAAGTCCAGATCACTGATATTTCTTAGGAATGCCAGAATGGTGTATAATTTGAATTTTCAGAGGCTGTGAGGCGTGTTTAGAAGCCAGAAGGTAAGACGATGGAGTTAAGTAGAGTTAAAACAGAGACTCTAGTGGCTCTGAAAGCTAAGGAGCTAAAAATGATCTTCCTATACTGAGCAATACTTAATTCCGATCTAAAGTGGGCAGATGATTCTGGAGGGTATTTGGAATATCTTATTGTAAGATATGAGTTTCTTCCTTTCTTTATGCTACCAGTTTTGCCCTTACATAATTCCCCCTCTTTTCCTGACACCACTTCACCACAGCCAGGCGCTTGGAAACTAATTTATATGAAAGACGCGTCAGGTCTTTTGCTTTTCAACTCCACTAATCTTATTGTACAAAAAGATTGCAACGTGTGCTGGTGCCGCGTGCGTTTCGGGCAATATTTTTCTTGTTAAGGCAATTTGAGGAAAAAACTCACGGGCATTTCACTTCCAGAACTCAATAATGCTGCTCTCTGCTCTTGTTGAATCTCAAAAAGACAAGGAAGTGTTACTCGCAGGCATGAAAATTGTATTTATGCAGCCAGTGTTGAAAATACCGTAGATTCCCTGCGTCCACATGAGTGTAATCAGTACAAAACCAAATTCATTTCAAATGTAAAATGGCATTCTGAAACTATTTCTGAACAGTTGAGTATAACAGACCATGTTTTTTTTTTAAACAAGGTGTAGATTTGTTTGAAAATGGAAGAAACAAGTGAAATATTTGCACATTTTACTTGAAGGTGAAACTTTACTTGAATATTGTGGTGTGATGTTGATTCAGTACGCTAATGGGCACAGACTTTTGGTGTAGATTTTCACGTCAGTTTGCATCTGTTGGGTTCCAGGATATTTTATGGCCATCTTAACGGTATGTTAGTCGTCCTATCCAATCCCAAATCTATATTTGGGTTCTGTGATTGAAGATGCCATCACAGAGTTCAGGGTTCAATACCACCATCTCATCATTTCCTCTTACCTGTTAGCTCATATATTTCATGAATTAAGTTACAGCGGTCTTCATCAATGAGCTGATGGCTGCTGTACTTCAAGGATAGGTATGACACGCTGAGACAAGCTACCTGTTGTTGGAGCTGACCCCTGTCCTAAAACAAACAGCCACATGACATTGTCAGTTCAATATGCTTCGACTAGGAAATGGGCAAAGAAGATCTCTTCTCCTTTGCAGTCCATCTCTTGTGCTTGTGTACAGTACAGGGTAAACACTAGCACTTTGTGTTGGTACTGTACATACAACAGACCTGCCAATCATGATGCTTTATGACGCTTGCTCCTTCTATCACCTCAACCATCCTCCATTAGACTTCCTTGGCCACTTAAAGTTTTGGAAGTGGTACAAAGTCTGTTCTGCCAAGTCCTGTGTCAGTTGTGACGACCATATTCATATAGGTGCTTGGAACCTATATGGAACGACCCACAGCCTCTCACATCACAGTGACATTCTGTGCACATTGGTCCAGGAAACAGACGTGGAGCGCCTGATCACAAAGCCATCAGATCATGAAGGAAGTCGCCACTGCAAGCGTTTGTAAAAATTTAAATTCCCTTTGATATATGCGTCTTTGATTTAGTGAGGAGGTTCACCAGATGTCGGATACACAACCTCCTCCTTGACTTTCCTTTTAATATGAGCCATAAATAATTCACACGACTGTTCATCGTTAGACCATTTAGCGTGGCTGTTGCAAACAATGTGAGGGTTTGCTCTTTAAGCCTACAGGAAATCTAATAATTTGTTTTTGATATATCTCCTCGTTGTTATTTGCTAACGCTTAGGACTGACATGGGTTAAAGCTGCTGTTGCTACCAGTAATCAAAATGGCTAAACTTTTTATTAATGTACCTGCAGCTCCTATTGAAGAAGACCCTGGTATTCTGAGGGGTACAAAGCGTATATATTGGGGATCCCAATTGAAAAGGCCAGTAAAGGTGTTTACTCAGGGTGCTGGGGCCAAGACGTTGCTATTCCAGGCCACGTCACTCGCCAGCTGTGAACTGGATTCGTAGATCTTTGACTAACAGTGCTCTGCACTCCCATGATCCAGCAGGGCTGAAGGGCATGAGCTGAGCAAGGCAGGGAGTTAAGCTTTCTGGTAGCCCAGGATGCTCTTCCCCTCCAGGTGGCCCCCAGTTGTCCAGCAAGACGCTGCGGGGCATGCAGCCTGTCCAGAAACGAACCTCAGAGGAAATGTGGCCGCAAGTCTTCAATCCCCACCTTGTGCCGCAGGGGTCACTGTTAAGCAGGGTCAAAACGGCTAGCACTTTCCGAATTCCGTGGTTTAAAAGCCAGAGAATCAAATCGGCAGTTCCACATTTTTAGGGAAGAAAGAGTAGATATCAGTGTGGATCAGTGTGGTGGGGAGCCCAGAGGCTTACAGTGCACAACAGAAAAGCCTTAGTGTTGCGATTGATCGGGCTCTGTGATGCCTAAGTGCCTCACAGCTAAAGGAAGACTTTCAAGGCCAATTCCCTGGAGTTCAAGGAAGGTATTGCAGATGCCTTTTGCCTCTCACAGGGGATTTAAAGTGTTTGAGGTCTGATTGCCCATAACTGAATAAACACCAGCGTGGTGTACTCAACATGGAAAACTGCCCTTCACAAAGCACTGCGAGAAAATTGCCTGGAGAATATCCTCAGTTTTAAGGCTTTCCATTTGACAGAAGCCCACCAAACACTAAATGTGTTGAAAGGACAGGTGCACCAAAGGTTCATATCAAAAATGCATTACCTGATGAATGAGGGAACTTCAATGATTCATTAAAATCGACGTACAAGTGGTAGAGGCAGTGAGGCAAAGTTAAGTTCACCACTCTACAGCGTCTTTGATCTTTTTTTGTGTGGCTGTATGCAACAGGAAATCATTAACAGACTTGAGAATCCCAAAGGATTGTAAAGTTCAAGAAACGTCTATCTTATTAAACATCACACAAGGCTTGCGGTGCTATATCCCACCCCCAGCCTGCTCGTGTTAATTAACGTTGGCTTGAAAGTGCCTCCCAAGCTCATTCCCAGCAGCGTAGTCTTTCCCTGCCTGTAGACTGTCGCCATCATTCTCCTCTCCTGCCAGTCTGTGCGTGAAACGTGATCGTACCATTTATCAGAATCAACACTGCTGCATAATATATAAAAACCTGTACTCCTGGAGCTTAGACTTGAGATTCACAGGGATACTTAAGAATGAGCAAGTGGAAAAGGAGAGAGAGAATGCAAATCCCAAATTATCCAAGCAGGCCGGGGATTGGGGGGTTTCAAATTAAGAAATATCCAGACTGAAGAATAGGTTGGTCAAATAAGACAGATCAGCACCGAGTTGGGCAAGAATGAATAAATAAACCTGTTTTTTTTTTAATGTGTTAATGTTGCTTTATTAGCCCTATACAATTTCTTGCATTAGGAATTAGTCTTTTCACATACCCCAGCTTGCTCTCCATGAGACACACAGACAGGGAGAGAGAAGCTGGGAGTCAGAGCACAGGGTCAGCCATTTATACAGCACCCCTGGAGCAGCTGGGGTTCAGGCCCTTGCTCAGGGGCCCAACGGAGTAGGGTTCCTCTGCCGGCCACAGGATTTGAACCAGCAACCTTTCAGTGACAGGCGCAGATCCTGAGCCACAGAGCCACCACTCCACCCGATGTCAGACGGGGTGTTTGGGTGTTTTAAGGCCAACGTCAGATGGGGTGTTTATATTGAGAGTTTTTGAGATTTCAGCTTCACACAATCAAACAAAATGACGTTTGGGGAAAAAAAAAACAACGAAAAAGCCGAACGTGTTGCACTGTCACGTGAGGCAGCAGGGATAGATTTGTTAGGGATTAAACGTGAGAGGAGGCCAGGTCTGTCCTGCAAAAAGGGGTTAGATCTTTAATCCTGTCAGGAGCCCTTGCCAATGAATTTCGACTGGGGATTGATCTCACTTCACTCTACGACACAGTTCCGATCCACTTCATCCACTGCTTGGTTTCATTGTCTTAACCTCCAGCAATTATTAAAAGAACATCAGAAGAAAGCGATCAAAAGTTCCAGATCTCCACTCTTAATGAGTGGAGACCTTTAAGATCAGCAATTCATTTTTACAGAAAGCTCGTTAGACCATTTTAGTTCCATGCTGATGAAAAGACCAGTGGCCCTCAGCATGTTTTGTAAATGATCTGTACTTAACAGCTCCTTACAGAATGTACTAATATACTAGCAAAAGCTCAGGACATGAAGATAAACAGTAATTAAATTAGTAGGTTTCTCGCCTTCTATCAAAGTTGAAGCAGCTAAGTCTAAGGTAAGGCGATGCCTTCGTAGTATAACACATGGAAAATGTTTGAACTGACAGCAGGGAACTAATAGGACAAACACTTTTGATTGCAATTCAATTTGAAAAAATGTACTAATTAACTAATCCATTACAGGGCTAAAGGAACACTTTGGAAGAAGGAAGATAAGCTGGTCAGGTGAAAATTGAGGACGTGAGAAATCAAGGCACCAGCTGAAATAAGGGGGAGGTCTCAGAGAGGCCAGGATGTGCGAACCCACTGGAGAATTTTGCCACTCTGTTGTCAGGCCTACTCCTGTAAAGAGTTCCTTGGGAGCTTTAATGACGTAATAGTAAGGATCTCACTTTAATATCCCACCCAAAGAACAACAGTGTCCATGGTCACTATACTGATGTGTTGAGCTGAAAATTGTGGTCCAGAGGAACTGGTCCTACTGGTCCACCAAAACCCCTTATACCAGCAAACTGGTTTTCCTTTGAGATTTCCCACACTGTTAATGACCAGGCCTTTAATAATAATGATTCCTTACACTTGTATAGCGCTTTTCTGGACACTCCACTCAAAGCACTTTACAGGTAATGGGGGATCCCACTACCGCCACCAGTGTGCAGCCCCACCTGCAGAATGCGACAGCAGCCAGAGTGCGCCAGTACGCTCCCCACACACCAGCTCTCAGTGGGGAGGAGAGCAGAGTGATGAAGCAACTTCAGAAATTATGGGATTATTAGTAGGCCATGACTGGTAAAAGCCAGGATACCAGGGTAACAACCCTACTCTTTTCAAGAAACGCCCCGGGATTTTTAATGACCACAGAGAGTCAGGACCTCGGTTTTACGTCTTATCCAAAGGACGACGTCTTTTTACAGTATAGTGGCCCCATCACTATAGTGGGGTATTAGGACCCACACAGACCCCAGGGTGAGCGCCCCCTACGGGCTCCACTAACACCTCTTCCAGCAGCAACCTTAGCTTTCCCAGAAGGTCTCCCATCCACATACTGGCCAGGCTCACACCTGCTGAGCTTCAGTAAGTTGTCAGTTGTGAGCTGCTGGGTGGTTTGGCTGCTGGAAAGTTAGGCAAGGTCCACTCTCAATTCACTGACCTCTTACTGGTCAAGTTACACACCCCCTGTGGAAAGGAAATGTGTTAATATGTATTTATCCATAAGTATTGGTAGAATAGGCATGTACAGTGGCCCTTTCAGACAAAATGATCACATTAGAGAAGAGAAAAAATCAGGGGCTGTTCTCCAATTAGATGAATGTGATTAGTAGTAATTCTTTTTTTTACAAGCATGTAAATTGATTACCCGTGGTAATGAAGGACTTTGGAAATTAATTATATCATTAAATGGTTTTAAGCAACTCTTCGAAACATTTCAGAGTTTCCTTCATTAAAAGCAATTTCCCAGTAAGTCTTGTGTTGCATAGTGAACATAACCTTTTTTTCCAGAATGTAAACCACAGCTAATCTTTTAATTTTTTTTTATACCAGCTGTTTCCAGACGTTATAAGATGACACAAACAGAAGCAAATGTTGTACTTCAGCAACGCCAATCTGTCAAGAAAACAGAGTTGCAGTGAGTTTAATAAAATCTGTCTGTTCAACAGGCTTTGAATGAAAAACTCAATTTGAATGATTTAATCATTTAAAATACACCGGGTTGTTTTCCAGTTCTGCCATGTAAAATTTATTTAGACATTTAAAATGTCTAAATAAACCACTGCTGTGCCAGTGGTAGTGTTTTCACCAGCTGTAAAGCTTACACAAGCGGTCTGTAGTGGTAGTGTTTTCACCAGCTGTAGAGCTTACACAAGCGGTCTGTAGTGGTAGTGTTTTCACCAGCTGTAAAGCTTACACAAGCGGTCTGTAGTGGTAGTGTTTTCACCAGCTGTAGGGCTTACACAAGCAGTCTGTAGTGGTAGTGTTTTCACCAGCTGCAGAGCTTACACAAGCGGTCTGTAGTGGTAGTGTTTTCACTGGCTGTAGAGCTTAAACAAGCAGTCTGTAATGGTATTGTTTTCACCAGCTGCAGAGCTTACACAAGCGGTCTGTAGTCAGGGACTCTGAGCTCCAGTTGTCCCTGTTAGATATCTTTTGCTGGACGCAATTGTCTTTGTCCATGCAAATGTAATGAACTTAAATGCTGTCCAAGGGGAAGTCTGTGGTGTGATCTCACTTCCACATTGTGTTACTTTGTGTTACTTTGTTTGTCCCTGGCTTGCTGTGACCCTATCCAGCATAAGACTTTTTCTTTAATACATAGTCATTTAGAAGTCATAAAACTTCCTAGTTTTTCCTAGTATTTTATAAATATAATTCCTATATTACGTATATATACTCCAGTTCCAGGACGGCACAATTCATTTACATCTGTAGAGGATGAAACCAAGTGGTGATGAGATCACCTGTCATATCTACGAAACAATTCTGAAATCAACATTACAGAAATATTGCATTTTTTTAAATTCAAGAAGTAGGTCTTGCTCTCTTGATTACTAAAGAAGTAGCTGAACGATCTGAGGAATTCAGCTGTTTCTTGAACGATTTGCTGGAGACAGCTTCAGTGTTTCAGACACCCACCACTCTTTGTGCAAAGAAGGGTTTAGAAGCGGTAGAGCAAGCTTTACTTGCATCCAACTTCGAAAAAAAGCAAAAGGTGTTTTTTTTTAACGGCTGATCATGAAAGTAGTGCAGATAGGTGGATTAACCTTTTGGGATTTGACATACATTTCCAATCGTAATCTCCTCTCTTCAAGGCTGAAAAGATTAAGTTCTTTTAATCAGTTTGCTTGTGATAAACAGGACAAAAACTCAGCACCTGCCATCTGCCACAATTAATATTTCCCCATGGTGACATGTTTTAGCGCACACTGGATAACCCTTTTATTTAGTCTTGATGTTTTTTCCCTTCCAAACTTACAAAACTTTTCTAACCAGTCCTCTCACACATGGTCACTATCTCAGTGCCTCGTTTCCTAAGAGATTCTAAGCCAATATGAAAGAAGACCAATTAAGCAGGACCCTTTCAGATTTGCAGGAGAGGTAAGAAACCATTTCTGATTTAATATTTAATGATCTTCTATCCGTCAAGCTTACACCTGAATATTCAAGATATAAAATTCAAATGGCTTCCTAGGTCTTTGCAAGCACATTGACTAAGATCAATTCGCCAGGTCACTAATGCTAGGCTTCAGAAACCTCCACACAAATAAATCTTCATTTAATATTACAGTATTAAATCTTTCAGAGGCTGTGCTCTGAATGATCTTCCCACAATGAAAACCTCAGCTACTGTAGGTAATTTTGCCCTCATGAGAAACATCAGGTTGTGGTTAATACTGTAGTAAACTGTAAAGGCTGAAACATTACTTACAGAAACCCCACACGAAGATCTCTAAATAGTAATCACAATATAAGCAATTACAGACACAAAAGCCAAATAAACACCCACTTTCAGCCCTTTTCTGTATCAAATAGTCAACACCCATGGTCAAAAGGCACAGTTGTTTGGTGTGGGGTGTCAGGAAGTGGTTAGTTGCACAAGTTTTTGCCTACAGAGGTACAGTCTCAGCAGCTGGAGCCTGTAGTCTCAATATTGTCTTCCATGAGTCAGAAATCATATTGCAGTGTTTAAGGAAAGAGTTCCAGGTCTAAACATAAAAGGTCAAATTGTCTCGCTCTCTCGGCAACAGATGGGCTCACTTTTGAGGAGCATAAGCAGAATACATTTTTAGCCTTAGGTCTAAATACATTTTGGGCAAAATTGTTTAATGAGTGTGTTAATTTGATTAAACTTAGTCATGAAAAATGACTGGGTTTAAAGATAAGACGACTTTATTGGCCATATACAATTTTGTGTATTAGGAATTTGTCTTTTCGCATACCCCAGCCTGCTCTCCATGAGACACACAGACAGGGAGAGAAGCTGGGGGTCAGAGCGCAGGGTCAGCCATTTATACAGCACCCCTGGAGCAGCTGGGGTTAAGGGCCTTGCTCAGGGGCCCAATGCAGTAGGATTCCTCTGCTGGCCCCGGGATTTGAACTGGCAACCCTCCAGGCACAGGCGCAGATCCTGAGCCACAGAGCCGCCACACCAGGTTTAAACACTCTGAGGGAAATGATGCATAGCTTTGTAGACGTGAGCAAATTACATTCTTCTCCGTTTCTGAACACAGTCACCTGGTTCGTCATTCGAAAGAATCAAAGTAAATTCTTTATCTTGGCTGGTCTATTAAGAGTGGCATGTAACAGGAATCCAATGTCTACACATCCGACATGAGCCGAACATGGATTACAAGAAAATAATGAGCAGCTGGCTAATGAATTTAAAGATGGCCATATAACAGCTCACACCACCAAATTTCCCAGAACAATAAGCAGAATGTACAGTATGCGCCAGATTCCTAATGGATTCCTGGGGGAATTAATTTGCCGGAGTCCTGCAGATGTTTTGTACGTCCGTGTGAACAGGAATGCGTATGTACAGTTCGCCATCTGCAGATCCTTGGTTCCATGCTCAATTCATAAAAAGTCAAAAGCCGATGTACTTAATATTCGCCACCAAAGCTCATTACAGACTTATCCTCTAGTCAAATAATGTGCATTATGTCTGATCAGCTTCCGAAAAGCTCGATGCCTTTATTCCGTTTTAAGTGTTTTTGATGAAGCTTGTAATTACCATATTACACAGTATTTATAAAAGCAAAGGGAAAAGATAATGGGAGATTTACACTAATGGTTTGCTTTGTTGCATTAACTTTACAACAATGATATTAAGGCTTGACCTAACATCTGTCGGCAGTTCTGTCGCAGACACTAATGCGCCATTTCGTGCTAATGCCATTTCAAGTAACGGCAGACAAAGCGTCCTTCAAAAACAGAGCATTGTTAGGTAAGTCTCACAGTCGGAAAAATTAAAAAAGAAAAAGATACTGTCCGTATCCCCGGGCTTGCCAGTGGGGTTGCATTAAGCATTATCTTGCACTTTAAACGGCTTTGAAATCCAACCGTTTGCATAAAGCTCTTACAAAGTGGCTCCGAGATATACGCTTCCCGCTGATTCTGGTTAATTCTGCTTCGCGTGTTTTTTTTTTGTATTCTTGCTGGGAATTGGCACTGACTGTCGCAGACAGTTGCTTATGGAAGGCGTGCACGTAGTTGTTTTTTTTTTAAACAAGAGCAATGCCACTTTCGGGCGTGCAGAAGTGCAGGGAGGACAGGGTACCAACATTTTATTTTCAATGACTGCCTTGGGAAATACTGAGTTTTACTCTAGTTGTGTAAATAACAGGTGAATCCCAGCCTGTCGATAGGCCTTCAGAGGGGAGCCCTTTCTCAGAGCCGAAGGTTGTTGGGTTGTTTTTTTTTTTTGCTGGGCTCGTGATTATCAGCCGCATCGTGTTTTGGATGCGAGTGGGTTACAGAAGATCTGAAGGCTCTGCCCAGCGGTCACAGTGTCTCCGTGTCAAGTCGCGCGTCTGCAGTTCTGCCCCCCCGGAGCAGCGATGCTTCACACTGCGTCTCACCCGCCTTATTGAGGGCAGAGCAGTCAGAGGGAAAATTGCTCTCTTTAGCCGGAGACAGAGTCGGGCTTGCTTGCTTGCTTGCTTGAGGACAGGGGTCTCAGCCTGTGAATCGTATTTATTTGGCTGTTTATCTAGCCTGGTTAAGTCTGCTGGAAACAAACAGCCTTTAAAACTGACCTGGTCAAACTATACTTAAACCGTCACTGCACAGAAGACACAGCACTGAAGGAAAGCAATCAGTTTAATGTTAATAAACATAACAGGTCACCGCAGTGTTAATCTACCAACCAGGCCTGTCACTTCTAAAAGCAGGCACAGAGTGACACCTCCTTGCATTTATTCACGCCATGAGCTATAAAAATGCACATTAGAATCTGGTGTGTGGATGAGTTTATATCTTTGGAAATACCTTTGTTTGAAAGAGAGAGAGTATTGTGCTGCTGCCCTTTTTTTTTGACAAATACCTCTGTCTCTTCTCTTCAGGCAGCGCAGTTCATCTCATTGTTTAATGCCAAACAATATTCCTTCGAGTGGAATTCTCTGCTATACATCCATTCTCTTTGATCCTCCTAATGCCCAGAGCCAAACAAACAATCAAACCATTATGCTAGTTGGTGCTCTCATATTTTTCCCCAGGGTACAACTATATTGTCAAAGCACCTTGTACAGTACATTACTGCGCATTGAACAAAAGCTACTAAATTTAATAATTCCATACAGTGATATAGCACTTTTCTGGACAGGTAATGGGGATCCCCTCCACCACCAGTGTGCAGCCCCACCTGGATGATGCACCAGTCTGCTCCCCACACACCAGCTCTCAGTGGGGAGGAGAACAGAGATATGGAGCCAATTCAGAGATGGGGATTATCGGGAGGCCATGATTGGTAACAGCCAGGGGGAAATTTGGCCAGAATTTCAAGAAATGCCCTGAGAGAGTTAGGGCCTTGATTTTATGTCTCATCCAAAGAACAACGCCCACTAACACCTCTTCCAGCAGCAACCTTAGCTTTCCTAGTTTTCCACATGGAGTCTCCCCTCCAGGTACTGCCCAGACCCATACCTGCTGAGCTTCAGGGGGCTGCAAGGTGACATGGCCGCTGGCCAATTCGGAATTCGCCTTATATTTTTTTCCTAATATGTGCTTTTGTTTTCAGTCTGCTGCCTTTAGCTTCTTAGTTTTGAGTGTGTGGGGTTTTTTTTTTCTTTGACTTTGTGTTCTTTGAGAGGGACGGCAGCGCCGGAAAACGACACGAAAGCCGAACCCTTTTTTTTTTATTATTTTTATTTCTGCTTAACAAAAGAACAAACATTACAATACAAACAAGAGTACATATAACAATTCAAAACAAAAATATCGTCAGGGGTACATACTACTACATAAATTCAAGTTATGAAAAAAGATTAAACAAATTAAATAAAAATAATGTCCGCACCGCTTTCATATTTTTGCATTTCGAAATAGTCTGCAAATACCCCTTTACTTCCATTTTAAAATACTCAAACACAGGGTACCTCCCAGACCACTTCATTTTATGTATGTGATAACGTGCCAGTATAATAATTAAAATTTATTACAAACGAAATTTTTATATTGTTTTCACTGGGGCTGAAACTTAACATAATATCTTTTTCAACAAAACAAATATCAATATTGGTCTCTTTTTTAATATAATTCTGCAACTTAGTCCACGAAAGCCGAACCCCACTCCTGACGAGTGAAGGACACGCCCTCTCCTCCGCGGCCCTCAGACGCCGCGACCGGGCTAACGAAGACGGCGACCCGGCCAGCCGACACTCCCAATGGGCTTAACCTCCGCTGCCTCCCGGCCCTCATTTGATACTGTATGTGCGCCTGCAAGTCTGGAGCTCTTCCAGAAGACATGCATGTTTTATGAGGGGCGGGAGCGCTTTACGGTTTCGATAGACAATCCCACAGGGTCAGAGGGAGCGAGAGAATATCCCTCCGGCAGCCTTCCGAATCCCTCGTTTGGAACATACAGTACATTTTCTCTCACTGTAAAATCGGCTGCTGACTTCCTTTCTGTTTCTGGTTCTCAGGCCCTTGACTGGTACATAAAAAAGGAAGGAGAAGCAGCGCTTTGTGAATAAATCTCTGTTCTTTCAGCACTTCATGTCGGGCCATAACACGGCACCCTTTCCTGGCTCGATACGATTCCTTACTTGGCGCTGTACTATAATTAGAACCGCAACATGAATTTCGGAATTGTGATGGTACAGCATATATATTATATACACCAGGCATTTTTTTTTCATGTTATTCTTAGAGTGATTTAAACAGCCTTTGGCAGACCGCCGTAATAATTTTCAAACCCCGTGCTCCAGCGTGGGCCCCCAGGGACAGACTGGCTCTAATGCTTTTATTCCCCCCCCCTGTCTTGTGAAGACCAAAACTGTGCTCCGCGAATGAGTTCACATCCCGCGTAGTCATGAGCCGCTGAACCATACAAAGAAAAATTGAAGCTCCTGCTTCTTCAAAAGGAAAAATCTTACTCGCCGCTAAATGCAGCGTTTTTAATCAGTACTAGCTCTCAGAAAACAGAACGGAGGACAAGGCCGTCCTGCAGTTATAAATACATTTCCTGCTTTTGTGTTAAATTTGCAAAAACAAAAGCAAGAGTCAGGAGAGGTTTATACATGCATTTCATTATGGATCAAAATCAAAGCTGCCTACCTAGTTAAAGTAGCTGAATCCTGTTAGCATTTTAAGGTTTTTTTTGTAATACATTAACTACTTTCGAAAGTATTTTGAAAGTAACAGGAAGGCAGATTTTCAAGATGGAAGTTATTGGGGGGGGGGGGGGGGGCTCAGATCAACAGTTGCTTATGATCGGGGTTTGTGTTTTGTATGCCTCAGCACATTTTGCACAGACACATTTATGACACATGATATAAAGCGCTTGTGTATTTACGGAAAAAGGTTACATGAACATTTCCCATTGACTGTGTGGATCACAAGGGTTAAAAATAACTCAAAACCTCAGAAAGTATATACATAGTTTGCATATAGATAGGTCAGGTGGGTAACAGCGTCAGCATGCGTAGGTTGCAAAGGAACAAGTAATAGGTTTATTCCATGATGTAAAGAGAAGAAAGAAAACACAATGTTTCGGCCGTGGAGCAGGGAATAAACCTATTACCTGTTCCTTTGTATATAGATATGTGCATTTCTAAATAATAGTGTCTTTTTCGGCTGAACATCACATTTATGATTTAAAGAACATTCAGCAATAGCAGAACCCTTCCTCTGTAAGTCCATTAAACTGAGGGTTTACTGTACATTTTTGCAAGGAATGTGAGGTAAATATTGCTTTGAATTAGTGGGCAGTCCTAGCTCTTCACCGCACTGATGATCACAATCCAGAGTGGACTCACAGAGGCCTTTGCAGCCAATGTTTATAGGATGACACCCTCCAGCAGCATCTGTCATTTGCAAGAACAAGCCCACCAAATACTGGATTTCAGATGCTTTCAAAGTCATGTACTTCGCAGAGAAAGCACTAGTGTTGATTTCTGCATTGTTCTATTGGGATTCTGGTGACCGCGGAAATTGAGGATTTCAGCAATGTTTAGCTTATTTCAGCCAATTTATTCGCCCACAGGGACCTCGTCCAGCAAGTGCTGGAAATATTTTTTCTGTAGCGGCGAGGCTTATTAATAAGGAAGAATTAAGTGTTCTGAGCCTTCCCAAATGAGGCCCCATTTCTCTGTTCATCTCTGTGGTGCAGCCACAGAGAAACTATTCATGCAGGCTGATTTAAGGTTTCTTTTGATAAGGTTTCCTAGGACAGCTCCCAAAGGGGGATGCACTTAGCTAAGCCTGGCTATCATGATCAATGGTCATCCATTGGCGCCTATCTGTCTAGGGAGTGCCAGATGGACATCTGGACTGCATTCCTAAGTGTCAGGAGTAAGTGACTCATATCTCACCTTGATCAACCAATCAGGGACTGGTAGGGCCGAGTAACCCACGTGGGACTCTGATGCCCATGGAACTTTCAGCCAATCAACGAGCTGAAGTTCCTCCAGGTAAAAACAGGCAAAACAGAGAGCCTGAGAGATTCAGGGAGATTCAAGAGATTCAGTGGAGAATTCTGTGGACTGTTCTAAAGGGAATTCAAAGGAGAATTCCAGGGCAGGACGGCCCAGGAGCAGAAGGCTCCCAAGGGCAGGACATTCTTGCAGCGCGCCTCCTGACCATCCTGAGACTCAGCCCGGACAACCACGGAACGGCCAGTGTGTCCGAGTGCCAGAACTTTCCTTTGTTCTAAGAGTCTAGAGCGGAGGTTGCCAGAGAGTAACTAGAGGATCCACCCGAGGTTAGCACCAGCAGCAGGCCTCGTGAACAGGTCGGAACTGTGGACAGCTGAATCACTATTCAGAACTAGCTCTTCATCAGGAACGAACCGGTCCTCTTCCTGACTTGCTGGGACCCACAGTCATCTTTTCTCCTGTGCAAACTTTGCTAGTTAAAGCCAACATTAACTAGCCGGTCAGTGAACATCAGCAGCGCACCGTCGCAAGCCGCACAGCACAGCCTGGCACCGAGCCAGAGAGCGTGGATTGGACAGCAACAGCCTGCAACTGTTTCTTTCTGCCTGCAGGAGATCTGAATCCCCAGAGATTGGATGAGTATTCAACTTCACTGGATTACAGCTCGAGAATTCAATTGTTATCCCAACCAGTTGATATCAATTTAATTCCTAAGAGTTATGTACTTGTTTTGAGTATCTAATGTAGAAGTTATAACCAAGTTCATTTATGAAACGGTCTAAATGAATGATATACTGAACGTATGTCCTCTTGATATGTGTAACTCTTCGTAACTGATTGAATATATACCTTTTGTATTCTGATAACCCTCTCGATAAGATCTGTTAGGTTTATATGCATATTCTATGTATTAATAAATGTATCCTCGTGTATTAGTACCTGTGTGTGTGCGTTGTTTGAGTTATGTCACATGGTTGGATTCTAAAGCCATCAAAAGAATTAACTTTGTGATTTACTGCTACAATTAATAATTGTCACAGTAAATGCCCAAACCCTACAGAACTGGTGCCTTCAGAGAGCCACTACATTTACATTTTGGCTATGGCAACGTTACAACTGCATTAAAATGATGATGATTTTTGTAGCTTTTGAAAAACGACACTACGGAGTAGTCCTCTTAGATATTCTTGTAGGAGGCCGGCATTCGTATTCATTCTCACAAATGGCACTACTGTCATGTTCGTAAACCCTTAAGGACGCTCCAGCCCTTCCTTGTTTTTTACTCATCTCCCGCACCTGCTCCCTGTTCCAGCCCCCTTTTCAGTTCCCCTTAAAAGCCAGACGCTCACTCTGTTCCAGGCTCTGCATTGGTTCCCGTACCAGGCGAGTCCGGGACCTGGAAGCGCCTGGTCCCGTCAAGTTTTTAGTTCCTGTTCCTGTGCCGGTCCCGACCCAGTTCCTGTTTTTAATCCCATTTGTCTTGGATGGACCGCCCGGCTTTGGACTTTTGCCTCGTCTCGGATTCCCCCCTTGGACTCACTTCTGGACTGTTTGCCTCGGCCACACCTCCCCTGAACACCAGCGCACCACGGACACGCCCCCTGTGTTACGGATTCGGCCAGTGAAACCGAAACCAAGTAATGAACCCACTTGCAGGAGCCGATAGAGATAAGTCGTGATCCAAATACCGTAGCCGAAGGAGAGAGCCGAGAGTCCAGGGGAAGCCAGTGATCCAAACAGGGAGAGAGTAGCCAAAGCCAGACCGTAATCCAAAACCGTAGACGAAGGAGAGAGCCGAGAGTCCAGGGGAAGCCAGAGAACCAAACTAGGAGAGAGCAACCGAAGCCAAGCCGTAATCCAAAAGACGTAGTAAAAGGGGAGAAACCAAAGTCGGAACCAGAACAGTACGAAGAGGTAGAAGACGTAGCGCAACTAAGTAGCTCGAAAGGAAAACCAATACTGAGCGAGGAGGTAGGGAAAGACTAGTGCTTAAATACCAGATGAGACGGAGGTGTGGTGGTGAAAGCGTACACTGATAGGTGGACTAATGAACTAAGGCTACGCCTTCTTCTGCCTCATTTGTTGCCGGGAGGCAGGGATCATAACACCCTGTTTTCATTCCCGATTCCCGCATGCTTTTTTCCCCGTGTTTATTTCCTCACTCATCCCCAGATTGTGTCGTCTGCATAGGGTCCTGAAAGAACGCTTTCGTTACAACTAGTATTGGATGTTTCTGTCATCACAGTGTGTTTGTATACTGAGCTTTGTATACTGAGTTTCAAAAAATCTCTCGTGTTTATGCATGTTTTTAGAAAAATAAAGTCCACAGATCTGATTATCTGTTTGGCCCGGAACGTTCGTGATCATGATACACTCAAGTGACTTTGCCGGTTGCATGAGCATTAAATCAACTCATTAGTGAGAGCGCTGATTAGGCACAGGTGATGAGCTGATTCTGCCTCTCGAATGCCAAGCTCGATGAAAATCAAGAAAAAAAAAAGAGCAGAAGGGATCCGGTGTGTCTGGCTTAGCAAGAGAGCAACAGCGTTCTGCCATCTGCGCGGTACGTTGGAGCACCACCTCCGGAGGACCTGCCAGCAGAGATGCATCAAGCGTCTTGTAAATCTTCATGAACCAAACACCAGCCAACGGTAAGGTGACAGGGTGTATCGTTGCTACCAATCTCCATGTGAGTGAAATAACTGACAGGGGCCTAACTGCATGGCACTACATTGATCAAGTCCTGGGATCCTCTCTGCGGTCTTGTTAAGAAGGACCGAACATCTCCTCATTTTGCTCCACTAACAGCAGCATTCCTGTAAGATGAGAATGTGATCGTTATGCTGTGGGTGCCCCGATCGCCTAACTTGAGCCCTGGTTAACGTTTGGGGGGGATGAGTTTATGCGATGTGCAACATCGCTCAGACAACATGAGCAGGCACATCCTTGTCCGGGCTGTACGCTAGCAATGGGGCAAAATCCCACAACCTGGGGCAAAGCAGGCATCTGGAGGTACAACATCAATGTGTTTCCCACACCTTCCAGGCACACTGCAAGCCTGTGACGTTCACAGAGGAGCTCTTTTTGATCTGACCCTCTTGATGAGAAATGTTAAGGAGAATAATGCATTCACCAGCCTCGTGATTGCGCCCCTGCTATTTTTTTCTGATGATGTCTTTGCGATTCGAATGCATTTATAAACGAGAAGGTTCTTTTGATGCTCAGTATAACTACATCTCGGAGTCTTTTAGAGGAATATGAGAAGCATCTGTGTCCACTAATTAGCATCCTTCGCAGCGCATTCGGTTGTGAAAACCTGTCAAGATGCACAGTGGCTTTAGAAACCAAATCCTAGAAGACAAACTTGAGCTTATTGACAGGAGGTGCAATGGCAGCTGTGGCCACTAGGTGGCAGGAGAAATGTATCCCGAGCAATTGCGTCTCTGGTCTATCCTTGGCGAGGCACAAAAACGCAGGTTGAATCCTCCGGCCCCAAGGAGAGAGAATTCGCTGGGTTTTGAAGGTCACTTGTCTTTCATGCTGAGACGTTAATTGGGCATTTTAAATGGTACTAGTTCTCAGAATAGAAAACAGAGGACAAGGCAGTTCTTCAGTTATAAATCTTTTTCTTGGAGAGGTTTATACATGCATTTGATGATGTATCAAAATCAAGGCCGCCTACCTCGTTAATGACGTTGAATACAGGTCTCACATCATTTTAAGTTTTGTTTTGTAATACACCAGCCATTTTCAAATGCATTTTGAAAGAAACAGGCAAATTTTCAAGATGGAAGCTATTTGGAAAAAAAAGTTCCTCTCAGTACCTTACTCAGTATCTATAGTAAGTACGGCAGATTTTCTGTTCTTTCGTTTTCAGTTGGTTTACCCTACGAGTACTAACAGTAATGTATTCCACTTATATTATGTATCAGTAATCACAACAGGATAAGGGTGAGAAATCATTTTGCATTGTATTCATTTTGGTTGGAGGGGGCTAATATAAATATATGTTCACAGAATAATAAAAAAGTGTCTTGAAGCACTGTTTCGAATCTACAAATTAGGGAAGCTGAAAAGTTGACTGTTCAACGGAAGCAACTAAGAAAATGTTCAAATTTACTTTATGGTAGAATTCTTGCTAATCCGAAATGGAAACTAGTTTTACTTTATATACAGCCCGTCACAATAATTCACTGATAACACAGAATGTCTCATTTTATTTCGTTTTTCTTTGATTTCTTTACAGCATAACAGTTATTAAATCCTTTCAGTTGATTAAAACGGGGTAAAACCGAACAAACTGTAATCTTGCTGAAATCTTTGGTTACTCATTTATGCATTTTTGCTGGTCCTGGTAACCTCTTAACACAAAACTAAAATTAATCAATTCTTACGGGTACTTAACCTCGGTGTGCGTTTTGTCCTTGGGATCACTTTGTTAATGAAAGCAGACTGAGTTGCCTCGTCTGACACAGTGACATTTCTATATAACATTCCTACAGGCCCTCACAATTAAAAGGTATTTACCCTTTCAGCTAAGTGGGATGCAGTGCGGGAGGTTATGTTTTAGATAATTTTTCTGATGTTAAATCATATATTGTTTTGATGCAATCAGTGCAGAAATGTCAGTGGCACAGCAGGGAATAAGTTAACAAAGCTGCAGAGCAATAAAGTCATTTTAATATCACCAGCAAAAAATTGACCTCCGAGCTGACATTTTTTTACTGAAATGTCACAAATTGTGGTGCTCCTTCATATTTCAGCTGTCACTATGAAGGATATTTTCAGCATGTGATATTTATACAACCTATGATTTGAAGATTACCTTCCCTTGGTAAAACAATTAAGGATTCATAGATGGGTTTTTTTTTATTTTAACTTTAAAACTGTAATGCCAGCTGCCTCTACAGCCAACAGTCCCGAATCCCCAGTAAAGAATTTTTTAGATGCCTTTGTGTTTTCTTTCGTTTTACATTTGAATAAGGATTTGTTTCAGCCCTGGTAGATTCCTTCATTCACCAGTGAAAACATAGGCAGTGAGCTTCTGAATCGTCACTGTAGACATCTAAGGTTGCACTGAAATAAAGCTTCACTTTCTGTATTCTAATCCTCGATCAAAAGAATTGGAGGGAACCTTTTTATGTCCCCCAGTGACTGATCTTATCGTGATTCACCGAGAATCCCATATGCTCTGCCATGATGTTACCTCTCACTCCTGATCCCTAAATGGAGGATAATAATAATAATAATAAACTATTTTATATAGCGCCTTTAAAGGTGGCTTCTCAAAGCGCTTTACAGAATGACAACAACAATAAATAAGAAGAACACACAAGATAATACACAATTACAATATACAGAGGAGACCGTGGAGGGTGGTACTAGTAAAAGCAGAGAGGTGAAGAATGGAACCAGTTAAGTAAAAGCTTTTCTGAAGAAGAGGGTTTCGAGTCTGGATTTGAAGGAGTTTAGAGAAGGTGACTCTCTGATATCCTTGGGCAGAGAGTTCCAGAGCTCGGGGGCATAACAGGAGAAGACCCTGTCACCCATACAATGTAGACGGGCTTGGGGGACAGTAAGGAGAGCAGAATTAGAAGAGCGAAGGTTGCGAGGTAGGGAGTAGGGCGAGAATAGTTCAGACAGGTACTGAGGTGCCAAGCCATGCAGAGCATGAGGATTTTAAAGTCTACACAGAATTTGACCGGAAGCCAGTGCAAGGACTCCAGGATAGGAGTAATGTGAACACTTGCACTAGACCTGGTCAGGATTCTGGCTGCTGGATTTTGGACATTCTGTAGTTTTTGGCTCAACGGATGACCACTTTGAGCCTTGGAAGGCACGGAAATCAAGAGGCTGAGGCGTCGAGAAAGGTGTTGTGCTTGCCAGCTTCAGTAGTTATTCCAGGAAGGCAGGCAGCACTGAAAGTTGTGAGCAAAACCTAAACCAACACACTGCGCATTGTGCTTGTTGGAATCCGAACTGCTACATCTGGTGCTTAAAACAGAACAGATGGCCCGATTTGAGACGATCCAAATTTGCGCTTCTTCTGTTGATGCAACAGGCTTGCCTAAAGCCTTTTTCAAACGGAAGTCATAGAGCCATCAAAAGCTGTTTTTTGACATTTTACCCGCCCAAGGGGATCGATTTATTTTAGGGAAAAATGAACAACAGCAAGTAAATCCTTCAACCGATATTGCAGACGGGTAGCAGTTCCTAAGAAATGGTTTCCATTCAACAGTGGCGGGATCTCTCCATGGTTTTGTCACTGTGAATTGAAAAGACAACAGGCCCCACAAATTGGACACCTTAAGATGAGAGGCCTTTCACAGTGTCCTCTTTTTCCAGTTTATTAATTGAATTTGCTATTTATCCATTCATCCATTTTCTAACCTTTTTCTCCAGTACAGGGTCAAAGGGGAGCTAGAGTCTATCCCAGCAAGCAATGGGTACAAGGCAGGATACACCCTGGACAGGACACCAGTCTAGGGCAGATGGACACAAACTCACACTCACACCTGGGCCAGTTTTTCCCAGAAGCCAATTAACCTGGCAGCATGTCTTTGCACTGTGCAAAGAAACCCATGCAAACACAAAGAAAGCATGCAAACTCCACACAGATAGCAGCCCAGGAGTTGAACCCAGGGCCCCAACTCTGTGGCACAGCCATGGTTACCACAGCACCACCACATTTATAAATAGTACAAAGCAGTCAATGATCAGAAAACTGTGGAGACCAGATAAAAACAGGCAGTAGTGTAGTGTAGTCAGTTATTGTGTATTATGTCTAATAATTGAGAGATCTTCGTGTTTGTCAGTCTCTATGTATTTTGACAGACATATGTCAATTAAGATTTATTAATATTTCTGTATTCATAAACTGATATTTTATTTTCTATAATTTAGGAATTGAGGGACAAGAAGCTTCAATTATAATATTTCTTTAAAAAAAAAACAAAACGGTCTGGGATAATCCTCCTTTCAAATTTCTATAGAGAAGATAGAAAATTCTGGAATAATTCCACAATTTGCTTTATTTAGATAATTTCACATCAGATTCACGAATATCAGGCTATCTAATGTCAAAGTCAGAAAAATATTTCAATCTCGTCTGAATGAAAATGTGGTCCATCTGTCCAATTTCTTCATAAGCATTAAGGAATGACTTTTCTGTAACCTTTTGTGATAATATTATTTAAGTGATATTATTATTTAATCTTAATGGGTTTTTTTTACAAAAACATTAGAAAAGAAGCCAGATTTCTTTCTTTTGAAACTTGAAAAATCGCTTTTACCGTTAATCAGAAGAAACTGGTGCTATAGTTCAATTCAATACTTCCTTGATTAAGGAAATTTTTATGGCAGCAGTGGGATTCGAACCCACGCCCCCGAAGAGACTGGAGCCTTAATCCAGCGCCTTAGACCGCTCGGCCATGCTACCGTTATAATTATATCTTTAGGGGACCGTTGGGTTCCTGAGAATCTTGATTCAGTGGGTTCAAAGCACAAAGAGAAATCTCATGCTATTCTCTAGTACTGTAGTGCGTAAAATCAACACTCTTAATATAGTGGATCTCTTTTGACAACGTTTAAATTGAAACTCTTGATCTGCAGTTCCGCTTTTAATATTGTATTATGTATAATCCCAGTATGGTAATTACACAGTTATTTATTTTTTTTGCTGTTACCGACAGCTGTTACCGTGATTTCGTGAATCCACGACCAAAAGCAACAGCCACCGCCGCGGCCACAATACGAACGCTGTTGAGACACTGTCCACAGCAGATGCTCTTATTTTTAGAACGTCCCCATCTGCTGTAAAAATGATGAAATCCGGACAGAACATCTTCGGGCGTCGACTTCCAATTTTTGTCGCCCGCACGGAAGGGGCACTCCTGCGGTGTTCACCACACTTTTCTTCGACACGTCTCCGTCGAGCAGCACATTGAAATAAATTGAGGTTTTGTTTCGGCTGACCGACACACTCCGGCCCCGGAGCCTCCAGGAGACCCCCGGGCTTTTTCACACATCGCCGGATGGGTAGCAAAGCGATGGTTTCCCAAGGGCTGGCTGAGGCAGAATGCCTGGTTGCCTTTCGCCCATCAGACAGGACCATTTCGTTCTTGCTGGGGTTTTGAGTTACCTGTGTTTTCTGGGTCGTCTTTTTTAGAAATAAAACCCACCCAGAAAAGGCAAGAGAGAACGTGTCTGGGGGTCGTTTACATTACAATAGCGTATCCGTGCATCACCAGCTTATTAGTATAATTTATGGATTTCTCACACCTGAAGAAGGCTCCACGGCCGAAACGTTGTGTATTCTTTCTTCCTTTTTTTTACATGGAATAAACCTATTACTTGTTCCTTTACTCAAAATAGGTATTTGTTAGTACCAAAAGAGTGTATATTATTGTAATTTGCAGCAGTAACATTAGGACAGCAGCATTCAATATTATTTTTATATGCACATCATTAGAGGTTGGCAAAGTAAGGAGAGCGCACGGTTTATTTTTTTCAGTCCAATTAAAAGAGGCTTGGGATTTTTTGTCCTCTTTGGAAAGCGAGAATGCCCAAGCTGTGCAGTGGTATCAGTATATGTTGACGGAGCTGTTGACCGTTTCCTCTGTCAGCCAGTTTCTGTCTGTTTTGCATTGATCTCTTCTCCCATAGTGAGCGAGAGCAGAGGTTTAAGAGACGTGTAAGAAAATGAGTACAGCGGAAAAGAGCAATAAAAGTCAACGGGGCGCAAAAAGCAAATACTGCTGACACGGTTGTTGTAACCTTGTAAAAGCTACTTTGTCTTTCACCACTAAAAACACTATTTTGCTAAATGGTAGATTTTTATTGAATGATCTCTAGACATCATTGAAATATATTAAGGTAAAAAGAATAAAATAAGGGAGTCCTTCACCCCGCTGTCGTTGAGGGACGCCCATCCCATTGACGGTAAATGTAATATGCGTTGGCACAAATTCAGAAATCGTTGACATTGACAATTTCTTAAAACCTGTGACTCGGGGTGGGGTTAAGGCAAGGCGTGTGTAGCAATTTTTTTATGCGAAACCTGTCCTCGCCTGCCGGCAAACACGGCGCAGGCGAGGAAATGGGGCCGAGTTCAGGTGGTTAGAAAAGCGCGCCCTTTTTTTAACACTCCGTTTCCGGCTCCCTAATTTAACCCCGTACGGGGTGACGAGGGAGGGGGGTTGGGTTACGCTGTGTGCCTTTAAAAAAAAAGGTTCTGGTCTTTTTCCGTCTTTTTTGAAGGTCCCTGAGTCAGATAGCAATTAGCGGCTGCGGCATACTGGATGTGAGAGGAGAGCTCACGGTTTCCAAATCTCAGGGGAGAGACGGCACAGCAGTAACAGAGCCCGGGAAATTGGCAGCTCCTCTCCGAGCTCCCCAGGGAAGACCGATGTGCGAGTTTAGCAATCTGCGGAATGCTAATACCCCCCCCGCACCTCACTGGCAGTAGCATATGGGCGATTTTACTAGGATGCCTGTTTAAGCGGAGCGGGCCCTTGTTCCGAGCACCCGAGATCAGGGACGTTTTGATGCAACACGGGGCCCCCCGAAGAGAGATGCTTTACAAAATCACAAACTCAATGGTTGTGGCTGGGCTGTGAGCTGTCCGCCCCCCCAAACTCATTTGCAACCAGCAAAAAGCTCCGACAGCACTTCACAGACATCGCCTTGATAACACCCCCCCCCCCCCCAACTCCAGTTTACGAGGGATTTCCAAAATAGTTTGTGTTATTACGGGAACAAAGTAATTAAATAAGGAGTTGTCGAGCCAAAAAAAAGTTATATCGGCCAACAGATCCAGGATCCAGCCGTTTGTTAGCGTACCAGGGAATCGCCGGCAGTCACACTGACTGGGCAGCTTGTTCCACATTCATATCCCTCTGTCAGTAAAGGACCTAAACGCACTTCTTTGTCACATCCACTGCTAGCCGCTAAGCCCATATGTCATTATCGGCCTTAAAGTAATTTGTTGCGGTCGTTTTTTTCCAGTAGCCTGTAGGGGTTAGGAAGACCTGCATGACTGTCTCGCCATATCCTCTGCCCAAGACTGAAGATATTAAGTTCAATTAACCAATCGGCATAGGACATTCATTTTAGGAAGACAGAGGGTTGAATTGCAAAACAAAACGCAGTCCTGTTCCGGTCTTGCTGTGGTTGCACGGATGCACTTTATAGTTCAAAGAGTAGTTACTTTTCCTGTTCAGTATGCTCACACTATGAACAGAAAACCTCTTCCCCAAACTGCGGTCTTCACACTACTGTTATAGTGTATTGTGGGATATATTTTTGCTTTGGGGTTTTTTTTTGCGCACAAGAACAAAAATGCATTTTTACTGTGCTTTTAAGTCTCTGCAATGTTGTCAACGGTAGATCTCCAATCGAAAGCGCATTAAGACATAAGTTAAAAACGCATGTGCTGGCGAAACAGTTTCGCCCGAAGTTTAAACTGTACAGGACTGAAAGAAAAGGCGATCTCTATTGCCGAATGTAACTCAAACACTCTCTTATTTACGTCTCTATTAACTGGACTGCTCCATTATCAATGTCTTTACTTCAGTTTTTATTAATAATAATAATTATTATAATACCTTACACTTATATAGCGCTTTTCTGGACACTCCACTCAAAGCGCTTTACAGGTAATGGGGACTCCCCACCACCACCAGTGTGCAGCCCCACCTGGATGATGCGACGGCAGCCATAGTGCGCCAGAACGCTCCCCACACACGAGCTCTCAGTGGGGAGGAGAGCAGAGTGATGAAGCCAGTTCAGAGATGGGGATTATTAGGAGGCCATGATTGGTAAGGGCCAATGGGGGAATGTGGCCAGGACGCCCTGGGATTTTTAATGACCACAGAGAGTCAGGACCTCGGTTTTACGTCTCATCCGAAGGACGGCGCCTGTTTACAGTATAGTGTCCCCGTCACTATACTGGGGCATTAGGACCCAATTGGACCACAGGGTGAGCGCCCCCTGCTGGCCCAACTAAAACACCTTCCAGGGGCAATCTTAGTTTTCCCCAGGAGGTCTCCCATCCAGGTACTGACCAGGCTCACGCCTGCTGAGCTTCAGTGGGCTGGCAGTTGTGAGTTGCAGAGTGATATGGCTGCTTATTGAACGTAGCCAGCGCCATTGTAGTCTATCAACGTCTTCAACACAACTTTGTATTTTTGTGCGCTCTTTCTCAGCATCTTCCTGACCTTATATTCCCATTCAGCCGTGATCTTCACTAAGAGCAGGACGCCAGCTGTCGCCAGTTTAAGAGTGCAGTCTTTCTGTAAGTTTTTTCAACGTGCTCTTGCAAATTCAGATGTTAACGAATTAACCGCTTGCAGAACTGCACGTATCAGGTATTCTTAAGGTAAATCGGACGTGAAATCAACTTTTTTTCTAATCACGTTTGTTGCCGGACGCTTTAATCAGATGTATAGCTGTCAGCATGCGTAGGCTACAAAGGAACAAGCATTAGGTTTATTCCCTGCTGAAAAGACAAGAAAGAAAACACAACGTCGTGCTTTATGCAGATGCTCGCTTTTGTCGGCAAATGTAGGCTCGTCGCACGATCATTGCTCCTCGTCATTAAGATTCTCTTAATAAAAGTTTTCAAAAAGTTGATATATTTGATCATGTTTCGTCTGGGATTCCCATACTGCAATACATTTGCGTTTTTCCATGCTTTTATTGCGGTTTCAATGCGCTTTATTACGCTCTACATTAGTTGTACTATGGTGTACCACTAAAAACCTTTATATGGGAGTTTCATCAAGATTTTCTTCAGGAGGACGTGGATAAATATTTCTCTCTAATGTAATACGTTTCAAATACTGCGTTTTAATAGGCGGCACAGCGAATCCCACATTTTTATTTTAGCAATTAAGCACTAATCACATGCACTTTACGGGCAAGCGCGATCTTCTCTTCAGACGGCCTGATTAAAAATTGAACGTGATATTTTAACTCGTCCGTATTTACTCCGTCGTTTTATTGTCGTGTTGGATTAACCTTTTATACACTCGTTTCTAAGAAACCTTGAAAAGGAAAACTCGTTGAGGAAACGGGCTGCCGGTCAATGTCACATCTATTCTGACATCCTTAACTTCTATAGCAGAATATACAGCAGAGCACGAGGAAGGTCCTGGCTGAGACTTTCAGTAACCTATTTACTGCCAGACAGACAGCGATGCTTTTCATTTTCAGATGCAATTCAGCACTGCCCAGCCTCTCTCCTTCAAATAAATACGCTCACCCACTACACTGTTTTTTTCTGGGCGTGTTCAGGAGTCACGGGACGCTTTGTGTCGGAAAAGCGGTCAAATTCCACTTTTGCGCTCCCCTGTGTGATCAACGGCTCAGCCGGGACCGGCTGTGTAACAAGAGAACGTGAAAAAGGTTACAAATGAGAACATGCCGTTGTGCTCATCTTAATTGCATGGTTACTAGCAGCTAATTGGGGCTTGATGAAGCCCTTTCAACATCTCCCGTTGTCGGGAAAAGCCGCTATATAATTAGGTCACTTAGTTCCTGACCTTTAGATGTCTGCTTTAACAGAAAGTATCGCCACCAAAACTCCCACTTGAGTACAAAGCTTACTTAGCTTAGATGAAACAAGTCGGGTTCCCCCCCACCCGGGGTGCCCCCCACCCCAACAGGTGGTCTGGGAATTCTTGAGCTGCCTGAGAGATTTTCCTGAGGGGGTGGTTGGTCACCTCTACTGAAATACGTCTTCTCCTCCAAGATATTCCCTAAACAAAAAAAAAGCAGAAAAGAGGTAAGGGGCATCAAACAAAAGAAGGCTCTCTTTTCCTCGATTTTATTCCTCCTGGAAAGTGGTCAAGATCCGACACCGATCCTTCCACCAGGTGATCAACTTTGTTCCCCACCACCGGTTGGGTGTTGTGCCTGTGCATCCCCCCCCCCCAAAACTTCTTATTCCCACTCAAGTAACGAAAAATTGCCATCACGACCCAGCAGATGGACCCTACGCAGAATCCTCAGAACTCGAAAGTACGAGCAGAAGTGTATCCAGAAACATGGGTCAGGAGGTCAGGCCAGGGTCAAAAACCAGTAAATCCACAATAACAAAGTCAGAACCAGAAATCTTGCAGAGAGGGAACAAGAAACAACCTGGTTCTAACTAGATAAAGATCCGGTACTGAGCTAGGGAGTGGCGTGTCAGGCTGGTTTAAGCAGGCGGGTGGAAGAAGGCGTGTCTCAGTAGTTCATTGGAAACTGCACTGGAATATGAACAAGCTGATTGAGGGCGGTGAGTTTTCCAGGGGGGTGACGTAACAATCGCTCAATCTTTTCAAACAGCACTCCCAGCAGCCCTGTTGACCTGCTATTAATATTTTATCGCCGGTGGTGGTAAAGAGCAGTCTTCATAATTCTGAACTTTATTTATGTCTGAACCGAGAGTCCTTGTTAAGCAGGTTTTCCTTGAAAGACCGCCAGAGAAGACTGACGGTTCAGTAATGCTTTTGGTTTCCTTGTTGTGTCATGCAAGAGGAACACTGGCGCTGAACAGGAGGGGGAGGTATTTAGCAGGTTCTTCTGGAGTGAGTGACGCAGAGCTGTTGCCCTCTGAAGATTTTGGTCATGGTCTCCTCATGGGCCCAGATCGTACACACTGCCTCTCCTAGACTCCAGTGAACTGTTGTTATGCTGTAGGATCAGGAGTCCTGCTGGGGTGTTAATCTGCACTGTCCAGGATTCAAGGGGTGAACTGCAACAGACTCACGCACACAGAGCCCAGTTACTCTGACAGGCACACTTGCTGTCTAACTGAACTCTTATCACCAGTTTGCATCTTGTAGATTTTATTTAGATTTCATGGTTTGGCGTCAGCAAGCCTGAAAAAGGATTGAGTGCTGGGTATAATAGCTGGGCATCCCATGTGTAACATAGGCTTGACTTTCCATTAACCAAAATGTCTGAAATAAAACATAAATAAAACCACAATACTGCTCAGAACTAGCAAGGGTAGACAATATATCAACCCCAAGGCAGACTTTTTGTTTTCACCTTTTCCTGGTTGCAGCCTTTCATCTTACGGACTCATTGGAAGCCCGTTGTAAATTTTAAAAAGCACGGAAACTTCCCAGGCTTGAGGTGAAGGAGAAAATGAGTCTTCGCCTTTCAAGGCATCAATTACAAAGCGCTCCATGATGAGTTTTGTAAGGAATCGCGGCTTAATTAGCTCACAGCTCTTTCAGCTGGGCTGGTTGTAGTCTCATTTTTAGTAGCTGCCGACACCTTCGGTGGTGTTGATTGCTTAGTGCCAATGGATGCCAGGCCTGTGCCCAGGCTCTCTATCGAGGGCGAGGCTGCAGAGTATTGTGAAGCTGTTCAAAACAGAGCAGGTTTAAAGGACAGTGGAAGGATCTGTTTCTGCATTGAAATTCAACTATGTCACCCCTCCACCACATTAAAACCCCACTGCAGAATGTAGCTCAAAGCATTGTAGTTTCTTGTCAGCTGTTTGTTTTAAGGAGGGAAAGCACTTTGTAAATATTGGCGATCCTTCCTTTTTAATTAAATAAGGCAAAGGCTCTTTTAATGTGATTTAGAATCATCCTGCAAGCGGTATTAAAAAAAAAGGTGTTTTTTGTCCTGTCAGAACTGTTTTTACATCTAAAAATAGATTGATGCATGAGGCCTACGATATCATTTTCCTCTGTGTAAAGTGCGATTTAGTGCACGTTCGAAGCATCTGAGAAACTATGCTGAGCTGCCATTTCCTCTTCTACTTTGCATTCTGATCACTGCTTGGTTATATACAGGTGGGGTTAAAGAAAGAAGCCCTACTAAAATACCAGATGTGATGTTCCATAGGGAGTGGCCCACCCTGAGCAAAGTAATGGGAGTGGCCAAGCATGCAGTAAAACCCATGATTCACCAGGAATGTGAAGTAGTAGCAGGCTCAACGTTTTCCTCATTATTCAATGGGAAAGACTGATGTAATTGACGTTACTAGAAGCATGATTTCCCTTCCCTAATCCATATACTGTAACATGATAACATGGCCGACGTGTCAATTCAGACAGCCTCAGCGGTTTACAAGAAATGGTAGGATAATAAAATAAAATGCCAAGAGAACCTCCCCATGTATATCTCCCAATATACTTTGGGCTGAGTGTGCACATATATCCACATTTCCTTGCATAGGAACATGCAAGGAAATCTATACTAGGAGGTGGAGCTGTATGAGTCTATTAATGTGAACATTCCCGAATGATTTGGTAGAGCAGTATTTACAGGAAGCCTTGCATTGTTAGTCTGACCGCCCTTGTCTCCCTATCGAATGTCATCGCTGAAATAATGGACAGGCAGAAATGCTTCAGGTTTGCTCGTATGTTGCAGCCCCAAGGAAAGCATGGGGGAGAACAGTCCTTTAAAAGCTGAGAAAGGGACAGATATACTGTATGTGTGCGTGAGATTAATTGCTGACATCTGGAAGTGGACCCTGCTCAGCATTTTTGTCTGCTGTGCTTTGTACAAACAGGATTTGCTGATATCATCTAGTTTGTGTTACTGGGCGAGCAATGTGTCTAAGATCCCAGTGGAAATGCAGGAGAAGTCGCATATGTTGAGCTCTGAGATCATTCAATTAGCTTGTGCTATTGCCCTGGTGTTAGGAAAACAGGGAGCAAGAATCTGATATAGTTAGCTTTTCACTATGGGCATAACCTTTCGAATCGTATTTAGAGAAGGTTGCAAGGGCAAAGAGACTTTCTTGAAAGGAAAAGAAAAAATGCCAAAGCATAAAGTCAGCTACTAATGTATGCAGAGTAAGTGGAGTAACAGTGAGATCACTGTACTGTATAGTAAAACATAGAAGACAAACATATCGAGAGGTATTGGAAGGCATGATCCAAATTGTGGGAAAGCTTGTCAAATGAAGGTGAATTCAAACAATTGAGTTCTATTTTCATGCTAATATATTTATTCTAGGGAGGTTTGCATTGGTTCCATTGCATTATGACGTCCAAAACGTTTTCCAATTTCATTTCCTTGAAGTTCTGTCCAAATGTGGTGTTAGTACTGAAACGGTCGCCCGTGACCTCTCTCTCTCGGGATGAAAATCTGCAGGACTCCGATTTTCTGTTGCTCGTGTGAGGTGGCTTCGGTTTAACGAAGAAAAAAAACAAACGAAACGTGCACGTAACACAAGCCAACTCCCTGAAAGGCAAAACCAGACCCGCTGCCCACTGGGGTGAAATGGGGGAAAAGGTTCAATTATCCTGGCCCATGTCAAGCCATTACTTCCGAGATACCTTATGCCTGGGCTGTTTAGTTTAGTAGCAGCCCCTTGCATTATTAATTATGCTGAAAGCCAGATCCCGTGAGTCAGTGTTTTCTCATGCATTGGAGTGAAGATGGAGAGAGGACAAGGGTGGGAAAAAAAAAACGTTCTACCTCACAGTTCAGATCTGCAGGTTTAAAGCAGCTTATCCACCGCTCCTGTGATTGCCATCAATCACTTAATTTCTTTTAAGGGTTCTTCAGTTCATGTGGTATAGATTTCAGAGGTCTGGTGCGAAACGTTTCACTCGGCAGCACATCCAAAAGGTTTTAACGGTCTCTCGTGATCATATCGCTGGCTTCAGTTCGTCCGAAAGGTCTCCGATTTAGAGCTGCACAGTGACATTGAAAGGTAGTGCATCCGGGATATTGACTATTAAACCGAGCGAGCCATTTGAAAACTCCAGCGTTTCAGGTTCTTTTCTCGGAATTGCAGTGTGATCCGCACAAGGCTCTTCCTTCATCTGCTGGGATCCTTTCTCCTTTAGGTTTTTTAATTGGAAAACCGCAAGCAGTGCCTAAGGATGGTAGGCAAAGTCCGGCCGTCTCACAGTTGCATGTGCATTGAGCGCTTCAAAATTTGATTGTTTTTGAACTCTTATTTTTCTTTGTTCTTTTTTTTTTTCCCTAATTAGCTGATAGCAATTAAACATGAAGTCATAAAATAGGGGAAGAGGTTTTTGCGGCTCTCACTCCAGTCATTCTCCGGCTTTTGATTGAACTGGATGAGACCCTTGGATCAATTATCTACAGTGCCAGCTCTCCGATGAGCTGAATGAGCCAAATTAGGCCTGCGCTTGTTAGTAACCGTTCTTATATTCTAAATGTTAAATCTGTCCGATTTATCTCGTTGCTGCACTTCTAAGCCTTCTAAGATCCAGAAAAATCCATTGGACTGTGGCACGGGAGGTCAGGAACTGGGAATCGGGGAACTGGGACTGGTGGGGTACCGACCCCTGTCCATCTTTGCATTCTTGAAATGGGCAAATCACAGCACAGCAGCAGCTTTTTAAAAACACAAAGTACTGAGGGACGGTACAGGAAAACGCACTGTCGAAACCATACAGGTGGACATTTTAATCCATCGTTAAAAAAAAAACAGGCTCCATTAACTCATCAGTAGCTAATGAATCTTTTAGGCTTTGTCTACAATTCAATTTCTGACAGCAGGCCATTACACACAGGAGATCCAGAAGACACGTCAAGATCAGCTCTTTGGTTAAAATTCCCAACGGGGTTGTGGGAGGAGTACTAAAATAGCAATCGTTTTATATGATTCGATTTGATTTTTTTTTTTACTTCTTCTCCAGCTCGGCCCCGGACTGCAATCCCACCGATCCCCCTCTCCCGTTGCCTCTCCGCTCAGCGAAGAAGGCGGCTTCTCGATTTCAGCACATTGCGGCTTTTAATGACTCTCGTGAGGTAGCAGAGGGGACCTTGAGGAGATGCTGAAGGTTAAGTTGTTGACAGTTGGAGGGGGAAAAAAAAAAATAAGGGAAAGACTAAAATATCGAAACGCCCTGGTTGGATCGAATTCTGCGGTCCCTTCAAAAAATGTTTTTTTTTCCTAATGGTCACATTAGTGCTAATGCAACACTGTCACAACTCACACCTAATTAATGGCAAATGAAGAGCATTAATTATTGGCCCATATGCTGTAGCAGAGGAAAATCTGAATGAACTACCGCAAGGACTGCCACATTTGTGATGGATGTTTAGGGACGACTCTTTGCCTCGTAGGCCGATAAACCTTTCATTACAGACGTGGTTCAGTGCTCTTCTGTGTAAAACCTTTATTTTAACATGCTGGCCTTTGGGTGGGCAAAAAAAAATACAAAACTCTTAAAACACAACTAAATATTAAGAACAAAGCCTTTTTCTTCCCTTTCCTTACGCATGAGAATTTAAGGACCTTGTCCGACTGGGAACACTCAAGAGACTATCAACACCTCAGGATGAATAGGTGAAGGGATTTGAATTCAAGTGCATTACTTCAGATACCTTGGCAATTAAGAGTCCCTTCCACTCGTCATAACCCCATGTCTGACAAGCAAACGGGCTAGCCTGTCATAAATTGGCAACAGAACTGGATCAGCCAGAAGGATGTGGGGCTATAGAAGTAGGCAGCAGTGTAATTGTAAGGTTTGCCTCTTTGTTACTGAGGCACACCGGCAGTGGTTTGAAACTGCTCAGGAAACGCCTCGGCTGTTGTCAGCGGGAGTCGAAAAACAGCCCTTGAGCTGCAGACACTGCCTCATTTAGAGCCCCGATGCATGTAGGGTAAAGAAAGTGTCAGGGGGACCCCACCTCAGCACTGCCCCTCTTTCATTACAGTCCCACTGCATAATTTCTACCTAATTAATCCTTTAAAAGGGACTGTAACTGACCCTGCCGCTAAAAGATCTCTTGAATAATGAAGGATAAGCTGGAAAAGAACGCAGTGGCCACCTCACACTGGCACTGAGCATTAAGCGGTCATTCATTGCAACATGAAAGGTAAAGATGACACGTCGGCATTCCTTTGCAACGGAAGGGTATCTCGAGGCAAACAATCCAATCTGCTTCAGAAAAGCGTCGCAGTCGTTCCCTTTTTTTTTTAAGTGCGCAGACCTTTTGAATGGCAAATAATAAATGTAATGTTTTTTTTTTTTAATGACTCCCATCATAAAGAACACAGAAGCTAAGCATGCAGGGTTATGGGGATGTGTTAGATGAGATGTCACGCTGATGTTCCCCCCCCCCAGTTGCAGAGTTGCCAAAAAAAACGTGAGCATCAGGCTGACAAAAAGCAGCTTCAGCTGTCTCTTGGAATATCTGGCACTGGTGCTAATGGCATGGCCAGCTTTGTGGTGGTTTGGTGTTCCTGAACGAGACTAGGTATCATGACTGAAGGAATGAGAGTGCTGGTACGCTATAAAGTACAATAACACCAGAGCTTCTGTCAATCATCCACTCATTTTCTAACAGCTTTTTTTCTGCAGCGTGGGATTGCGAAGAGGGGCCGGAGCCTATCCCAGCAAGCAACGGGCTCAAGGCAGGGCACACCCTGGATGGGACACCAGTCCTACTGGGCAGACGGACACTCTCACACTCACACCAGTTCTCCCAGAAATCAGTTAACCTGCCAGCATTGTCTTTTGTGGGAGGAAACCCATGCGAACACGGGGAAAACAGGCAAACTCCACACAGACAGCACCCCAGGAACTGAACCCGTGATAACAACTGTGCCACTCTGCTTCCGTCGTGGTTCTCAACAAAAACAAAATAATGTGACTTTATGTGCTTCTCTCTGGAGCACAGAGACAGCTGAAAATATTCCTCTGCAGCCCTGCTGCCTGTGCTGTATTATCCTGACTTTTTAATAACTCTGCAGATATAGCTATATTTAG
The DNA here is from genome assembly GCF_055471065.1 of Atractosteus spatula. Taxonomy (NCBI): domain Eukaryota; kingdom Metazoa; phylum Chordata; class Actinopteri; order Semionotiformes; family Lepisosteidae; genus Atractosteus; species Atractosteus spatula. The sequence continues at coordinate 13,775,907 of NC_142728.1, read as the reverse complement.
TTTCTCACCCCAACCAGCCTACTCACTTGAAAGGTACACAGCTGTTGCAGCACCGAGAACAAAAGGTTTCTCCTTGTTGTAGCAAAACACCATCACAACAGAGAACGCTGAGCCCGTTCCTGGTTTTATTTGGCTGTAATTGAAAACCAGCTTTCACCTTGCCTGCTTTTAACACCGCTTTCGTTTGCTTATTAGGTTCCCACCTGTATCTCTCTCTCCTTCTCATTTTTAAAACGCGTGTGATATATAATCCCCACAGGCATAACGGCTTCTGGAGGCCATCCAAACAAAAATGACTAAAATAAAGCAGAACAGCGAGCGTATTTTATGCAAGGCACGGAACTCTCCATGCACTGAAAACGGCACGGTTTGGTTTATGAAGTCTAGTGCCTTGTGCGTATTTGCATGCAGTTTAAATACACGATTTGGGTAAAAAGCTGTGGTCTCTTTCCTAACACCATGGTACATAACACCTTTTAAAAACGTTTTCAACTCTGTGATGAGTTGTTTTGTAAGTGGTAGTCTCACTGTCGTTATATTTTAGAAACAGACATCATAATTGTTCAGCAATTGTTATAGTACCATTATACAGATTAGGCTATGGTAACAATTAACCGGGGTACCGTCCAGATGACCAAAGGAAAGTACGACAGGACCTTCTTCAGAATAATTCCGTGGTATTTCCCCACCCCCGAGACGTTATGAACCGCTTGTGCGAAAATATCGAGCGTAAATAACAGTTTAACAAAGAAGTGTTATTCTGCAGCGGATGCACTCTGGAGCTGCGAAGGGCAAAACGGAAATGTTTTGGCAGTCTTAAAGCGGCCGTGTTCCTAATAAAAAAGAGGCGAAATCATTTTCGGCCTGGGTCTTACCGAAACAGACCGGAAAACGCTTTGATACCGGATACGCATTTTATTCGCTTGTTCACCTGGCTCAGCAGAACAACCAGACAATAGGTTGTGAAAAAGAACATTTCTTTTGGCCGGCTCCTCAGCTAGTACAGCATACACGCCGCTGCCACGTAACCCTAATTAATAATTACTGATGCTGTTAAGAGGTTATCGGAAAGTGCACGTAAAAGGGCAGAACGCAACTTGTTCTTCAGCGCGTTTTGGGGTTAATTGTTCCTAAATTGCACAGTGAGCAAGCACTGGGGCGAGGAACAATCTCGAAATTCGGTTCTTGCATTAATCATTAGAGGAGCTCTTTACAGCGGGGGTAATCAGGTGTCAGGAGTTTACGAGAGGGTTCTCATTGCCCAGCAGGTTCTCCGCTGGCTGTCGGGGGGCGTATGAGCTCTGCGTCTCCTTCACTGGCTCGGATGAGTCACGCTGACGTTATTCATATTCACAACTTTCTGTGACATCTCACTCTAGATTGTAACCGTGAGACAATTTCTTCCAAATTACCCATTTTTGTTTTTTTTGACCTAGGGAAAACTGCTTCAAATCCAAACGGTAAAAGCTGTTGGGGAATAAGATAGTGTCACGCCTTAAACCATTCTGCCCAACAACAGATCCCAGCGCGCAATATAGCTCAGCGAGGAGACGAGTTTAGCGAACACAGCGCAATTGTTCCTTCTGTTTTACCTCCATTAATATGGTGCCGAGTTTGCCTTAACTGTACATTTACACGAACTCGCAGCGCTGTGCTTAATTACCTTCTCCTGCACGAAACCGATATCTAAAGAGACGATTCTAACTTCAAAGGTTGCTCTATATATGGGAAAAAAAACAGCTGCAGTCTTGAAAAATAGGGATGTGACCTCATGCTTAATTGTTTTTCGTATAAGTACGTCTAATAACCCTGCTTGCGGATTCATTTCCCAAGAGATCCCAGGAAAGGGGTATAAAAATAAATATTAGACCACGTTGTTTGCTAATTAACAGCTATGATTGATAGACAAGGTGGCAGGTTCAGCAATTATCAGGCAGCGACTCCTGTCTTGTGTCACCTTGAGGTACTGCATCCTGGTGTCAGGAGCTAATTCCCTTCAGCTGTATGCGGTGTCCTGTGGCAAGACTCGCTGGTGTGATAGTATTTCCAAATGTGCTGTACCCGGGGCAGTAGTTGTATTTCAATGTTTATTTGCTCAATTTGTGCTATATTCTTGCCGTAATGGGGCGTCTTATCTGTTTGTTTGGTATCGCTGGCTTGCAGTGCTTTTATTTCTAAAAAACTCCTCACTGTGGCTCACATGTCTTATGGTTCTGCTCACCCGGTCTATGGCCAGCTGTCTGAAGGGACGAGCAGAGAGCCAACAGCCGTCCCACAGAGAGAAGCACCAGCTGTGAGGCTGAACAGAGAGAGTCAGAATGAGATGAGAGGGATAGTTTAAGGAGTCTTTGATTGACGCTCAATGGCCACACAAGCTGTCTTCTGCCTTCCCTTCAGAAATGCTGTTATGTCCATTTTGGTGGCATATATTAATAAACCAAAATGCCTGTAATGTGAATACTGTATTTCTTAAAACCTCTATTTTTTTTAGACCTAATCCATGACAGCAAGTCAATTTTGCTTCTGAAATCCCATCTATCTGATCTTGGTCTCGAAGACCTATTTGTAATCCTAGCATTCTGTGGCAATGCAGAACTTCTGAGCGTATTGATTTTACGGGGGTTAGATCCATACTCCTTTATCTGTTGTGCAAACGGCCCAGTGTGCTTACAGAGTCAACTTTGTGCTCAAGCCTGAATCGCGTGGCAGAATCAATTGCCATTAACTTGCTTTGGTCAAAGGCCTATTATCTCACAGGCAGCGCTGCTCTCTTCCTTAAGGTTACTTTCAGGTTGCGAAAATTGGCCTAGTCGATGGTCACTATGGGATTCCTGTAATCTGTGTAAGGAAGAACTCAAAACATTTGTTGGCAGCCACTCTCACCCTTGATCCTACAAGGCACGACATGAAGACTAGATCAGCAAACAGTGTGTGTTTAATGCCACTAACGGCGTTGTTTCTCTCAATCCTGGGGCAACACGCTTTTGCCTCACAAGTCTTGGCCTGGGCTTTGTTACGAACGTCAGGGAGGGTAGGGCCTAGGGGAGCGGTAGAGACCCTACGCGTAGCTTGTAAATGGGGCAACACAGGGGTTAGCCCAGGCTCAGGGGGTCAGAAAGAAACCTATGTCCTCAGGCCATGGACAGGAGCAACCGGGTGCTAGACAGGTCTCAAGACATCCGGACCCTCAATGCTGAGCCAGGAGCAGAGCAGGCACAGAAAGTAAAGGGGCTACATAACCACCCACACCGTCAAGACATGGATAATCACAGGGAACTAGGAACAGGACTGAAGTAGAGCACCCTGTAGGTGTACAGGGCGTGACAGGTTTAATGGTCTGTGTGGAGTCTGCACGTTTCCTCAAGGTGCTCTAGTTTGCTCCCAGAGACATGTTGCTGGGGTGGGGGTTAATGGCCTGTTCTAAATTGGCCCTCTCTCTGTGGCCCTGTCGTGGAGCGGACTGCTTTCTAAGGTGAGGACAGACCTGTGCTCCCAGTTCAGCCTTTCCCTCTGTCAAGATCATGACCCTCACCAGGACATGGGAAGTTCTGATAAAGGGCGAGTAGTCATTTTTACCTGACCTCCAAATTACAATAGTGGTGGAGTGGGGGCACTTCTGTTTCCAGTCTCGTAAGAACTTGTTTTAAATCGGACTAGTTTGGATGGTTTGGAAATAATGTCCAGTTCTTCTGGGATGCTGCACTTCATGTGCCACGCGAACTGGTTTGATTGACGCAGGGGTGTCTAGATCTGATCCTGGAAGGCCCCGTGCTGATTTTCTAGGTCTTTTCAAAGCGTCAGCACATAAAGAGCTAGGAGGAGTTAAATTCACACAGTTGAGCCAGCGATGAGCTGGCATGAGAACCCACAGAAGCATTGGTCCTTCTTGACCAGGATTGAAGAATCTCTACATTATGGCCAGCAGCCATATCACCCTGCATCTCACAACTGGCAGCCCTACTGGAGCTCAGCAGGTGTGAGCCTGGTCAGTACCTGGATGGGAGACCTCCTGGGAAAACCAAGCTTGTTGCTGGAAGTGGTGTTAGTGGGGCCAGCAGGGGGTGCTCACCCTGTGGTCCTTGTGGTACCTAATGCCCCAGTGTAGTGACAGGCACACTATACTGTAAGAAGGTGCCATCCTTTGGATGAGATGTGAAACCAAGGTCATGACTCTCTGTGGTCATTAAAAATCCTAGGGTGTTTCTTGAAAAGAGCAGGGGTGTAACCCTGGTGTCCTGGTCAGATTTCCCCCCTGGCCTTTACCAATCATGGCCTCCTAATAACCCCCCCATCGCTGAACTGGCTCCATCACTGTTATCCTCCCCACTGAGAGCTGGTGTGTGGGGAGTGGACTGGCGAATCATCAAGGTGGGGCTGCACACTGGTGGTGGTGAAGGGGTGTCCCCATTACCTCTGAGGTGCTTTAAGTGCAATTAATAACATTATGAGAGCACTGTGAATATAGTTGACCTTGAATCTCCTTTTACAAGCATAAATAAAATGCAGTTGTTCAAGTTCATCAGCAAGTTCTTGCATTTGGTTTATTCACCCTGTTCTTTTCGAATTCAAAATATGATTTTTGTTTTCCTTTAATTGAACAGAAGTCACCTATTTACATTGGTGTGTTTCAGTTCTTTTAATCAGACGCCACAAAAATCGGTCTACATCCAGCACCAGCACAACTTCACAATTCATCGTTTTTCACTTGACCTTTTAAAGTCTATCGTGAGCGTTTCATATTTAATGGAGGGAATCACTTTCACATTTTTTTTTAATCGGCTTTCTTTTGTGCTTGGCCGTTTCTGCGCACACACAGCCACGACAAAATAGATGTCAACCGATATATCCAGTTCAGCGCACAAACGAGGTGAAAGAAATTAAATCAAATTTACTGTAAAGGCACATCACTTCCCAACGTGCATAATATGTGCATAATTGATTGATTCAACTCACCAGGAGCTGCGTATCGACACAAAATGTTTTATTCATGGTCTGCGCTGTGTACAGAACAGCGGGTGAAGTTTTTGTTTAATTTTCAGCTTCACCTAGCTGCCTTTGGAAATTGAATCGATAAATATATTAAAACGTGCCAATTCGCAATCCATTGCTACACACAGGGTGCAGGACAGCGTTCTAGGTCTGGATTTAATCGAAACTTCAGCCCACCTGATTTACAAAATTGCGGTCTGTGTGGGTTGTAATACCCCAGTATAGTGATGGGGACACTATACTGTAAAAAGGCGCCACCTTTCAGATGAGATGTAAAACCGAAGTCCTGACTCTCTGTGGTCATTAAAAACCCCAGGGCTGTTCTTGACAAGAGTAGGGGTGTTATCCTGGTGTCCTGGTCAGATTTCCCCCTGGCCTTTACCAATCATGGCCTCCTAATACTCCCCATCTCTGAACTGGCTCCATCACTCTGCTCTCCTCCCCACTGAGAGCTGGTGTGTGGGGAGCGGACTGGCGCATCATCCAGGTGGGGCTGCACACTGGTGGTGGAGGAGGGGATCCCCATTATCTGTAAAATGCTTTGACTGGAGTGTCCAGAAAAGTGCGATATAAGTGTAAGGAATTATTACTTTTATTAAAATTTCTACTAAGCTATCACTGGTGGCTTTTGGCTTGCTCCAGGCCTAAGAAGAGTGCGTGTGGGGGCAGAAGTAAGAAAGACAACCCAACGGACTAATTCAGGACCAATAGTGAAGCTGGACTGCATGGACACAAGTGAGAACTACTGAAAGCACTTCTTTACACTAAGGGTTGTGGGTGTCTGGAACGAACCCTCATTGAAGCTGATCTCCTGGGACTCTGCACGAAGTGTGTGATCCAGCTTCTCGCGCCCAGCAACCAAATGATTAAGATGGGTCAGGTGGTCTCCTTTGCTGGCTTCTAAAACTCGTGTTCTGCACCTTGCAATCCAGTGCTGGGATTGTAATGTATCCCGAAAGCCATGAATAAAACAATTATTGTTTTTCTCTTCACTCCATGTTATTGCCAAGCTATCTATCTTTTGTATTATTCATTCTGTACTCTATGCAGTACAGTATGTTCTATATGTCTCAGTATCCATGTCCAACAGCTTGTGCTGTAAGACTGTTACATAACTTGTTTCACTCTGTATAATTGTATGAAAAAATTGGTTATTTTCCCTTTGGATAATGGCATCCGATTACTAGTCATCATCTGGTTGGTCAGTGTTTTGATTGAGAGACCTTCTTGCAGTAGTGATGAAGACTGTGTGACAGGTGGGTAATGAAGAAGCAGTGCTTGAAACGTATATTGAAGATCAACATGGGCTGTGTGGCGGTTAGTGCGCTGTTCTTGTGTCCTGGGTTCGAATCTGGCCTTTGGCTCTTGTCCACGTGCATTCACCCGGCTTTAACTGTGGGCCCTCTGGTTTCCACCTTCCGCTGGTTGGTGTACGATCGCTCACTAAACTGTCCCCTCTGGGGTTGGTGGAGATCGCCGGTTGGCCTCCTGTCCAAGTGCAGAGCGGGTTTATGTCGCTCTCTGCTCTGGCCTGTTTGCAGGATAAGAGATTAAAAAAAACAAGCAGAAAGGTCACTGTAGTCAGAATCTTGTCCTATGCTTTTCAGAATCCACTTCAATCCATGCCCTCTTTTTCCCCAAATGCATTATCCATGCACTATGTTCCGTATAATTCCCCCCATCGTTTTCCAGAGGCTGTTTTTTCCCCCAAACTTGCCATTGGGCACCTGGAAAATGCAGGGTTCCAATCCTTTGAAAAGGGAAAAATATTGCTGTCAAATGCTGTTGTTGTTTTTCTGTTGTTGCTCTCAAATTCATATTCAATCGGGCTCGCGATGAGCTCCGTTTTAACTTTGCTGCGCACCTTCTGTTAATTAGCGCCGTGTCTTGCAGACCAATCCCACCAGTTCCCTGGATTTGTTTGTTGGCAGGAATCCCAGCAGTTAGAGTCTGCAAAGAGTAAAGCACTTGATGGAGGGGGGGGGGAAGAACATGTCTTAAACTGTTGATTGTTATAAATTGTTCTGTTGTTAAAGGGAGCAAATTATAAAAGTACACCGTCTCAGTATTCTGGAGTTACAGGGGCAGTCCTATTCCAGGCTGCCTCAGCCACATCTAGCATGTTGTCCTGAACTCTTGCCTTCCCAGAGTGCACAAAGCCCTCGTCATGCGACTTGTAGAAGATGCGGGCTCATCTTTTCCTCTCCTGCACATTAAACGCCGATCACTCCCTTGAACGTCCCCTCATGAAGCTGCAACATTTGACCTTGAGGGAACATGATGAGATTTTTGTGTGTGTGTGTGTGCGTAATTAAAAGGACGGCAAAATCTCACGGCCTTTCTCCTGCAGATCCAGTACGGATTAATTTTTAGTTTTGAAATCTTTGGAGCCCCCCCTCCCTCCCTCCCTCCCATTCCAGAATCAGTCTGGTTTTTGTGTTCCTCTGACGGACAGACGCTACAGTCTGGTGCAGGCAGGGATGAGGGAAATGAGTGTTGATAAGGAGACACTTGCCTTTGCAGAACAGATTTTATTAAAAAGAAGAAGGAGCAGACAACAAATAAATAAGGCCGTATTCGCTGTGCCAATCAAACTGATTCTTGCGATCTTCCCATATGGTCTGCTGTTCCCCTAAACCTGAATTAATCATGTTTTGCGGGTTTTTTTTTCATTGATTTCTAAAGCATCTCCAAAAGATGCCGCAGATATCACGGTGTGCTCTGATCGACTCTAGCTGCTTTTTCGGCTGCCTGATATTTAGACGCATTTACATAGGCTCACTGATGCAATGTGAGTTGGAAGCTGTCAGTTTCAAGCTTGTGCGAGACAGCATCAGACTGTGTCAGACTGCTTTTAGATTTCACCCAAGAGGTGTCATACCTCTTTATGTTGCTTGCTGGCACGGTGGATTGGTCTCGGGATGTAGTCGCAATTCCAGCGTTAACCGAAGGCTCAGCCATATTTTCATCTCGCGAAGCTAAAATATTGTGATCAGTCTGTTAGCCACTATTCAATTGGCATGATAATGACCCTTCCATGCCTTGTTAGACTCTGAGAATATAATGAAGACATCTTGAGCCTACGGCTATAAATTGATTTTTTTTTTTTGCTCCTGTAACTTTTCAGCCTGTGAGCCCTATTATAAATCGGAATCTTAGAGAAACAAAAGCTAGACATTTGAAATAACTTCAAGACCGCAAAACTTGTGCTTCCACCCAGAGTGAGGGGTAGACGTCCCACAGTGGTAACACAAAGGAGATGTATACAAGCTAATGGGGAGGTCTTGCTAACAAATGATACTTCGACCTTCTCTGAAATGGTGGGCAGTTGTGTTTCTAAACAGCTTTCGGTCTCCCATTCTATACGAGTTAGAAAGAACCATTTCACTGAGGCAGTGCTCACAGCTCGTGGATGCTGAGTTTGATTGAGGACTAGGGTACCTTCTGTGAGGAGTTTGTACGCTCTCTCTATATTAGTGTTTGTTCGCTCTGGGTACTCCAGTGTTTGTCTTCCCAGGTTGGGCTGGCATGGTTAATTCGTGTCTATAAACTGTCCCTGTGTGCTCTTGTGGGTGTGGGAGTGGGATTGCCAGAGCTTCTGAGATATAAGCTCGTGGTTAAATACATCCAGTTGCAGAAGAAACATATTCAAACTGTGTGCAAGTAGCATTAATAAAATCATGACGTTCCAAGTGGATTGTTTTCGTTACACAAATACCTGTGCCCATTGGAAAGAGAAGCACAGTGGGACAGAAGATTTATTCTCCACTTGCCAAATCAATATACAAAAGCTGGGAGATCAACACGGCCTACAGCAGTCATGTTGTAAACACGGAGGCAGATTTTTGGTTACGTTTGAGTAAGTTAATTTCCAGATGTAGCTCGAATTTAAGTAAACACGGTGATAAATACCTGCACTCATGCTCCTTTTGTATCTTTAAACCCTAGCCTTGTTTGTTAGCCAAGGTTTTACACAACTACATTTTAGCAAAGGTCATCGTTTTGTTTTTAACATTATGCTGGTCTGCTCACCTGTGCGGGTCTGTATCTCATTTTCTGGTGTAGATAATTGAATAATATACAATGTCCTTTGCACTTCCCAAACCTTTTAGCGGCTGAATCCTTTAGCTGTTTTGTACATTTGATGTATATTTACTAGGTGTAGCAGTTCAGGGGCTAACATTTCATATATTGTAATATGAGTTTCCTAAAGGGATGTTAAAGGGGTTTCAAGCCCCAGTAAAAAAATGCTGCATTTAACAAGCCCCCCGATGTCAGACGAACAGCAGCACTCTTATTTAGATAATATAACCCAATATGACACATGCAGGATATGGTTTACTGCTTTTTTCCCCCCTCCAGGAATGTCACTAAGGGGCTCCAGAGTGTCTCAACCCAAAAAAGGTGTCTCTTTAGAGGTCAGGTCTCTTCATGCAAACTGTCTCGGTTTAGAAACATTTCTGGAAAGTTGGGAACTGACAGCAAGGAAAAGAAAGAAAACCCGGAGAAGCCTCTGAGGGACAGGCCATTGGATCTGAAATGCTCCAATTTGCAAAATCCAATTAGCACAGGAGGCCCTGGTGCCAATGTTTCACTTTCAACAGCCGTAAGGTTGCCCTTGATTAATGCTGAAACATGTATCTTGGGAAAAAATACACCAACCATCAGTCTTGGACAAGTCAGCCTGTAATTACTGTAAAACAGAAAAATTATGTGTTATGTAGTTTTGGATTGGTCAAGCAATAAAATGCCTTTAGGTCAGTCCTTCCTCAACCTGACATTGGCACATACTGTGTCTTTGCCTATATTCCCCAATTTACAGTGCTTGAAATAGGTTTATTTTTTTAAAGAAACATGCACTCTATGCAAAGAAATCATCAAAGCTTTCACAAGGATCTAATGTTCATGCACCACCCCCGTCTATTCTCTATGACCCTCTATTCCTAGATTTTATAGTAGTTACCAGTAGAATAGTTATCTAGTAATATAATAGCTTAATGCTAATCAAACTACATTTTATCCAGGAGCTGTGTAACGTCATGTTTCATTTGGTTTAATAAGTTTAGATTTATCTATGATATCATAATTTAGTGCTTATATGCATATGACATAAAATGAATTCCCTCTTACACCGAGATCAGTCTCTATGTTGATAATGGTTAAACTATGCTCTGCTGTGGTCATTAGTAAATGCACGAAAACGTGCACTTCGTCTCTGGACACAGGAACATACTACTCTCAGGAGTAGCCAGTGTGCATACAGTGGCACAGTTTTAAAGTCACGTTCTAGCCAGAGCAGCTGTTAAGATGAATTGGAATAATAATGATGTGAACCAACACACTCACTGGCTCCATCGGTTCAGGGAACATAAAACTGGTTTGCCTTTACTAATGCCAACACCCTCAAGAAGAGACCTGAGTTTTTCCTGATGCTCACGTCATTGAAAAGCTCCCTTCACCGTCCCAATTTCATTTTTGATTCATTTTTCTCTCTGTCTCGGGATCCCCACCCTGCCATCATTGTTCCGTTACTTGCAGCAGTGCATGGCTGATCATACTGGAATAATGGCCTCTCCAAACATTGCAGCAAGTTAACAGGGATTTATAGAAGGAAAACAGCTGGAGCTATTTTCTGATTTATACAGATGACATCAAATGAATCGAGTTCAGAGTTCGTATACCTGTAGCTCTTGCTTATATTTACCATTCTATTGAAAAGACTACAAAACTTGGAAAACCTCTACGTGATTTTGCCAAGAGAAGCATTAATAAAACTTTTAGTGTGACAGTTACTGCGGTAATCTCTGAGCTCCACAAATTTACATCCCCTTAAAGACTGTGCCTGTGGCCTGAAGGTTGTCGGTTCAAATCCCATGGCTGGCAGAGGAATCCTAATCCGTTGGGCCCCTGAGCAAGGCCCTTCACCCCAACTGCTCCAGGGGTGCTGTACAATGGTTAACCCTGATCTCTGACCCCAAGCTTCTCTCCCTGTCTGTGTGTCTCATGGAGAGCAAGCTGGGGTATGCGAAAAGACGAATTCCTAATGCAAGAAATTGTATATGATTTTAGACTCATCTCATCTGCTCTCAGAAGCAGAGCCAGACCAGAGGTGTTAACCCAACCATTCATCTATCCCCTTTCTAACCCCATTCATGGTAGCAGGGGAGTCAGACTAAAAGGAGAGTACAGTTCTCTGCAGCAATCTCTGAAGCATGAACCTTATAATAGCAGTACTAACCACTGTTTTGAGATCAGTATACCCTGTGAAAGATCTCTTTTTCTGATAGCACGGCAAGCCTTCCCCACCACATACTTCCCCAGATAGCAGTGGCAAGAGCCTCGCTCGGTCGATTCTGGTTGGCCAGGCATGCCCATTAACCGTCTTCTTATTTACCAGCATCCTGACCCAGAAAACGACTGAGGCTGCTACCGATATCGCCCCCTATAATCCTTCTGTAATTAATTCTACTAGTACTAAATCGTCTTAAAACCTCGAAATCATCCTTTAACTACTCCCTGCTTTTTCAGAACCACAAGGGTCTGTGAAAAGAAGACCTCTGAGGGCCTCAGGAACCGCCTTTATAGGAAGCTAGAGACGTCAGGTGGAGCCAACCGAGTGATTTCCTTGTGAGAATTTAAAGAATGCGGCTTTTCTAAATGAGATGACCCCAGCCCATGAGGGCTCGCCCGTGTTTCCAACACTTGCTGTGTTACAAACCCTGAGCTGTTTGAGTGCTGTTATTTTAATATTCCTAAAAAAAAAAGTATGTTCAAAATCTAGAAAAGGTATATTGGGGGTAGACCTAGGTCAGGAATGGAGTTTGTCCACAGTGACCTCACTGACACCAGATACCACATCTCAACAAACCTGAGTCCAGTTACAAACCTCTCTTGTCCTGCACACTCGGAGAGGTTATCATTAATAATGCACGTCTTTTTGATGTAATGATCTGTAGACGATTATTTGGGATGTTTATTAAAATATAAGGTATTATGTACAATACAGATGTAGACTTATGTGTCTGAACTCTTAATTTGGAATTTCTTAAATCATTTGAAAAGAACCCTTTAACTTTTATCTGCTATAAGGGGTGAGCACTCCATACATTGAGAAGGGATATCAAGGATTAGTAGAATTTTACAAACATCATCAAAAAGTGGACTGGTTTTCCCCACCATATGTGTCCTGTCTTGTTAGTTCCAGCTCAGCACAGGATTAATCGGTCATTGAAAATGGATGCATATGTCAAACTTGGTAACTTAGTACAGTCTGCAACTGTATGTGGAAATTGTGGTTTTAGTTATACAGAAATAAACATATCCCTTAATACTGTTCTGAGAAGACTGCATTCTGTAGAAATCACACTGGGTGGTCTGCACTCCCTGGATCTCCCATTTCTTTCCCTATGGATCAGCTACACCACAGATGGAGCATTGTAGAACTTGTTACTATCTTATCTTGGATGATATCTCGCGCCCATGGATAAAATTAGCTTCCCATGCCCACTATTTAAAAATGCTAGTCCGTGGAAACACTGCTCCCTTCTTCATTTTGCCCACTGCACGTCCTTTTTTATCTGAACTGTTTGGTTTCCCTCTTTAAACGATACTCTTTTTTCAAATAATGTTAAGTCAAATTTTTTTAAAAAATGAAAGTAATTCACTCTCACTGGCCAAAATTTTAAATTTCTCCCGCTGTACAATAACTCAGCGGCTTCCAACGTTTTCTATCGCCTGTGCAGTTTTTTAAAATGCTTTATTTCGTCAGACATGAGGCTCCACCACCATCCAGATTGTCTGGGAGAGAACAGATTGTTTGCTCTGCATTAGGAGTTGCTGGGGTTTTTTTTGTAAAGGCTTTCGGTCCAGTGATCAAGCTGCATAAAGAGATGCCTTCTAGATACACATTTTGTGAGCCCAGGCAGTGTGAAAACAGACCCAAAGGCCAAAAGTAAACTTAAACAAAGATTCATTGCATGCTAATTGATCACTCTCAGGACCCGCCATCCAGCTGATCTCCATAAGATCAATTGCGCCAGCTATGATTTCAAGTCACGTGGCCTGAGATCTGTTTTGAAAGGGAAAATTACTGGGAACGACACACACTCCCTGCCCTTTACACTGGAGGAGATAATACACATCTGTATGAGGGTACAGTTTCACCACAGTGTTACTGTACGTGCCTCATGCTGTTTTGTTCTACACATATCCTGACCTTGATATCAGAGAGTTACTGGTGCTCTGGCCTAGTTCTTAAGTCTCTGGATACAAGATATGGACGGCAGAGTGATTTGGTGTTGAAAGTAATGCTGGTGACCAGTAGGTGGCATTTTTCCCATGGGAGACAGTGGGTACTGTGCTGAAGAAGATTTGGTTCAGATATCCTGTCTGCAGCACAGATAACAATAATCTTCTATTCCTTTACAGGAACATAAGTGTTATCCCTGTGTTATCACCACATATAAAACGTTATATAATACAGCCTGCTTTGTCACCACAAAACTATGCTCTCAGCCGTTTTCTGGTTTTAAACGGTAAATAATTTAACAATGCAACATTGCAACATTAGAATATACACATGAGGTTAGTCGTGGCCTGAGGAACTCTTTCATAATAATGTGCTTGTTTAGAAATTCTCACCCTTTCTGACAACGTTTGTGTACTTAAAAAAGGATGCCCCCTGCAATTTTCACACTCCGTCTTCTGTGTGTGTTTCTCAAGAATAGTATATTTCCGGAAAGACGTGTTCCTGAGACCTCCGAGTTTCGACATACAGTACGCGAAACCTCCTTTGCGAATGTGAAAACAAAGGAGCTGGACAAAAAATAAAAAAACAAATACCAGTTTTGTGAGATCACAGACTTAACATGGTTATTTTCAACAATGTGAATCACAAGGTGCTATCGTATCATCCGTTCTCCCTGTCTGCAGCTGAATCACAATGACAAATAAAAAATCTAGGCTTATACATTCTCAGTAGTGGCAGAAAGAGAAACACACAGAATTCTAATGCATTTGAGTCTACTTCTCTTTTACATTAGCAACATTTAAAGGTGTCTGACCTGAATGGGTGAGAAGCTTTGTATAAGAGGAAGCTATAATGATACATGTCCTATGCTATTTATCTCCCATGACAATTTACTGGGGAAGCTGAAAGATGCTGTGCTCTCTGTACATCCTTGATCTTACCCTTGACGGGCTGCTGGCAGTGATGTTGGTGGAATGGTTTTGAAACTGTATTGGAAACTTAACCCTGTACTCATTTCATTTTTCTGTGACTGTAGAACAAAGGGCTGGATGAATTCTCTGAGCTACGTGCTGTACAGTGGCTCCTCTCCCAGTGATACTGTAGGTGTGTATAAGACCAGACAATATCAGCCAGTACTGAGGAGCCATCTTGGGCTTTGTAGGGCTTTTTGACAGCTTTTAATTCAAAATAACTAAACGGTTTGGTAAAACACAATAGCAGGCTTGCTGTGGGAATCTTCAGTAACGGAATGGAATCCATCTCTCTCTTTCCTAGCGTTAATCCCACATCAGCAGGGTCTGCTTGTTGGCACGCCCGTCCTCATTTGGTGGTTTGAACCAAATCTTTGAGCTGACGTTGCCATTAACTGCGACCGAGAAATACTCCAACCGGCGCGTCGATCCGCCTGCCGTCGGAGTGGGGGGGGGGAGGAGGAGAACAAAGTAATGTAGCCAATTCATAGAGGGGGATTATTAGGAGGCATGGGAAATTTGGCCAGGATGCCGGGGTTACACCCCTACTCTTTTCGAGAAACGCCCTGGGATTTTTGATGACCCCAGAGAGTCAGGACCTCGGTTTTACGTCTCATCCGAAGGACGGCGCCTGTTTACAGTCTAGTGTCAATGGAATGGAATCCATAAATGAGAAAATTACATTCAGTTTTTGGAAGCTTGTCTTCTTGTCTCCAGCTCTATGTTAGCTTGTTGTAGCAATTGTTAAATTATACAACCAATCCCAAGCTATTTTAAATTAGAATACACTTTTCAAGTGGATCTCGCAGTTAGAAAAAAGCAGATACAGCACCTTCAGTATCTCCTTGCTGAGTGCAAGCAGCCGTGTCACCCTGCAACTCACCCACCGGCAGCCCCACTGGAGCTCAGCAGGTGTGAGCCTGGCCAGTACCTGGGTGGGAGACCTCCTGGGAAAAACTAAGGTTGCTGCTGGAAGAGGTGTTAGTGGGGCCAGCAGGGGGCGCTCACCCTGCAGTCTGTGTGGGTCCTAATGCCCCAGTATAGTGATGGGGACACCATCCTTCAGATGAGACTTAAAACTGAGGTCCTGACTCTCTGTGGTCATTAAAAATCCCTGGGTGTTTCTTGAAAAAGAGTAGGGGTGTAACCCTGGTGTCCTGCCACATTTCCCATTGGCCTTTACCAATCATGGCCTCCTAATAATCCCCATCTCTGAACTGGCTTCATCACTCTGCTCTCCTCCCCACTGAGAGCTGGTGTGGGAGGAGTGTACTGGTGCATCATCCAGGTGGGGCTGCACACTGGTGGTGGTGGAGGGGATCCCCATTGCCTGTTAAAGCGCTTTGAGTGGAGTGTCCAGCAGAGCGCTTTAGAAGTATAAGCGATTATTATTATAAATACAGGAACTGAAGGCTTCTTTTTACACCGATGTGTTTGGTGTAGGGGCTCTGGCTGGAACACCTCTGGTAGTCAGACCAGTCACGTGCTTCTGCTCAAGTTATAGGACCCAGGAGGCGACAAATGAGAAACGACAGATGCGGTGTTTAGGATCTGTGCCGCAAATGTACATGATCATCACCCTGCCACGGGGGTAAGCATACCTGACAGCCCCGACAGCACGCGTATGCTTCTAATCTGCTTCCTTCTGTTGACTGAGAGCGCTCACCTCACATTCGCAGATGACTGGGGACGTGTGTTCAGGCTCGGCATCCCACTCCCCACCAGATGTACCCAAGAGTAGTGAGGGCGTAGCGGCATGCCCAGCCTGCTTCAGGCTTTTGTCCTTGGAAAGAGGGTTTTAGGAAACGGAATAACTGTTCACCCAATAATCCAGCGATCCAGGTTAGCATCCGAGTCGTTGATCAAGCATGAAAGCCCCCCTCATACGAGTGCCAGGTTTAGACGGCTGCTAAAATATATTTTTTTAAAAAGCCGCAGCTGCCGGCATGTTCATCTAATAATACTAATAATAATAATAATTGCTTACACTTATATAGCGCTTTTCTGGATACTCCACTCAAAGCGCTTTACAGGTAATGGAGGCTCCCCTCTACCACCACCAATGTGCAGCCCCACCTGGATGATGCGACCATAGTGCGCCAGAACGCTCCCCACACATCAGCTCTCAGTGGGGAGGAGAGCAGAGTGATGAAGCCAATTCATAGATGGGGATTATGAGGAGGCCATGATTGGTAAGGGCCAATGGGAAATTTGGCCAGGACGCCGGGGTTACACCCCTACTCTTTTCGAGAAACGCCCTGGGATTTTTAATGACCACAGAGAGTCAGGACCTCGGTTTTACGTCTCATCCGAAGGACGGCGCCTGTTTACAGTACAGTGTCCCCGTCACTATACTGGGGCATTAGGACCCACACGGACCGCAGGGTGAGCGCCCCCCTGCTGGCCCCACTAACACCTCTTCCAGCAGCAACCTTAGTTTTTCCCAGGAGGTCTCCCATCCAGGTACTGACCAGGCTCACACCTGCGTAGCTTCAGTGGGGCTGCCAGTTGTGAGTTGCAGGGTGATATGGCTGCTGGCTAACATCTTGTTAGCCAGCAGCTAACATTCTGTTCGAATCAGAAGACACAGAACAACAGACTAGTCGTGAGAGCCCATTGCTTTCCTTCGCCTTTGCGAAGGGGCTCGGATGTATATTCCACACTGGCCCCTACTGCCTTCGCATTTTCCCAGCCTTTCACTACAGCTTAACTGATGCCGAAGTAAGTGCATTTTGAATGAAACACCCTGACGTTTTGGGGGAGGAGTGTATTCTATCCAAAATGTACCACTGTGATGTCACTGCCAAGCCATCAAGGTGGTGGCGATGCACGTCCTTGAACTTGTTCAGGTCGGAATCGTTAGAATTAGAGATTACACGTGGGGGGGATGCTATTTTCCAGCTCATTGTTGGGTCAATTCACAGCACATCCCCTAAAAAAACATACCAGCCTCCCACATTTTTAGACAGGAACAATTTCTAAAAAGTTTTCTCTCTTTTTTTTGTGGCACGGTTTCTCTCTCTGTTACGAATAGCTATGAATACTGGTTTACAATCTTGTTACTCGCTGTTTTCAAACCATTCATGACCAGATTCATTGCTTGGCTAGACCGGTTTCTCCTGACGGGCGTGTGCCAAGTGACCAACTGGCCTTATGGGCACAGGGTAAGAGACAGCTGTCAATGAGGTCTTCAGCTTCCTTGGGGGTATGGCTAGCAGCCACAAGGCCCAGGATGGTGAGTGAGAGAGCTGTGAACGTTTTTTCTGATCGCCGCCTCGATCAGATTAGCAGTAAACTGGGATTGAGCCCCAAACATTCGAAATAACAGGACAAAGAAACGAGAGGAAACTCAAACTGCCTCTTCAGGCTGTCGAATGTTGTGTTAAATGTCAAGCTGAATTTCATTTGCACTATTCCAAAGGTGCTGTCCCTGCGCTTAAAGTAGTATAATGGCTTCTTTGAAAAATATCAAGTGTCAGGCTTTTATGTCTTGGGAGGCATATAAGATGGCTGACCATCTGTGCTGCCATTGTCTTCTTAATTTCAGGTACTAACACTCCAGACTTTTGTTTCCAGTTCTGGACTTTGAAACAATAACCCAGTGAATGAGTCTCTCACTCTTTGTACGGCTCCATATTGTTGACATGCAATGTAGGAAGTCATACAGGAGCCTGAAAGGAAAAAAACAACAACAATTTCAAGACATTGTTTTTAATTATGGTTACAAACTGCTTATTTCCAGATCAAAACCCGAAATGTAGAACATCATTCTGACTTTTCTCCTCTGTGTAGAGAGTAGATCTGACAGAGGCTGTGTGAGGAATGAGTTTATTTTTTAAAAATTAACTGTACAAGAAAGCAAGAAGGAATTCTGAAAGGTGTACCTTTTTGTCTTAAAAGAAAAGCTAAAGAGACTTTTTATATCCAGAAATTGAAAGCAGTTTTGAGGTGAAGAGATACATCGTTCATCCAAACCTAATCCTTTCTCTTTCATGTTGGAATTCAAAATGTATTTCCCAGATTTGATCTCTTCTGCAAATACCTTGAATATGAATGTAATTAATGTGCATCTTTTGGAAAATGTCTACAATACATCACGGGCAATATTCACAAGCTAATACAGATAGGATCTTTAATAACTTATGTTACTATCCACTTAAATTACATGAAATTGAATTGTTTACTAAAAAGCAGTTGGATGCTGAGGAGGTAAATTAACAATAAGCATTCATCCTTATTTTAGTGACATTTCATTATACAGACATTCTGGATGGAAGTTAAATAAAACATACTATAAATGAACAGATTGGAAAATCAAAAATACATGTGGTATACGATTGCTTCTGTAAAAAAATAGTGACATGTTAGGTACTAAGACTGGGCTTAATCAAATAAATATTGACTTGATGTTGACATTCTCCTTGACTGCAAAGATAATAATTTTCAAGACCCTAGACACAACCTTCCACACCAACCTAAAGAGAAACTATATGCAAAGGTTTACATTTTACGTTGCATGGAGGACATGGAGCGTTAACAGGACATCTGGATGGTGCTATAAAAAATGAGAAATATATTTCATATTAGTGTTTTACAGGTTTTTATGCAATTATACACTTTTGTCAGTGAATCTATTTATGGAAGTATTATTGAAAACCTGGTGAACTTTTATCTCTGTGCAGCATGTGGACTGTGTATATGTAACAAGAGTGATTCTGTATCTTACAAGGAACACTTTTGGGTTAATTGTGTCTATTAAAACAAAGTCCTACCTGTGCTTACATACCAGTAAAAACAGCTGCAATTGAGACGAAGCCTTAAATTGTCTGTTTTCTGCCTAGCCTGCTCCAGGGCTGTGGTAATTGTGTACTCGTGAAATCTTCTTCTCTTTGTCACTCCTGAGTGAACACAAACACATTTGATCACATTCCATGGAGAGTGTAATAGCTTATTTGAAAACCCCAAATTCAATTGTTCCTGTTCAGTTAATGTATAGAACACAAAGACACTGCAAACAAAGAAAACAGGCTTTAACGCCAGACAAGAGTAGTGCTACTGTTGGAAACAGATGATTACACTCTGAGAAACAGCAATTCCATTGGTAAGGTGAAAAAAATCACTGCAAAGTATATTAAAGTGTAACAGAAAAAGATGTGAAGCACAATCCAAAATTAACATATTTTTACAGATAATATTTTTAGAGTAGGTATAAAATGATTTGTAGTGAAAACAACATACACTTCTTCTATGTTTTCAAAGGCAGGTGACGGAAAGTTGATGCAAATTTAGACATCTTAAACACGAATAAATTAAATGATACATACTATATATGTGTAGGTAGCATAGGACAGAGAGAATTATAAATAAGGTTTTGTCTGTGTCTCCTGAAAAATAATCATATCTAGCAGATCCCTTCACTGCAGTCTACCCAAATGCAACATGAGGTTCCAGTATGATTTATTTTATAAATAAGCATTCATACCTTATTAGGTGAATTTCTGTCAAAAGCACTTTTCCTTTTAAAACACACTTCACATGAGATGTTACTCAACCAGACAGGAAAAACCACATTCAGTGCAGGCTAGAGATATTTCCTCTGGTGTTTATGTCCTTGCCTAGAAACGAGTTTTAAAAAACGATCTGACTGTCATTCCGAAAGCACAGTGATCATAATCACGTTCATTTTCTGCATTCAGCCCTAAATTGTACATTCAGCCTCATTTGTTGTCTTGTTTTTTTTTACATCGTTTTGGAATAGTTTCCTACTCATTTCCATTTCCAAATACAGAAATTTTGAGACAGTGTATGAACACACTTAAATCAACCAAGTTTCACAGTTCCTGAAAACAAAGTTATGTTTATATTTCTGCTAAATCACTGTTTCATTATATTCTTTAAGTAGGTTTAATTACAAACAAATGCATTCAATTTTTTTGTACAAAGTGGGTAATAATTTTGAATGAAAGACACAATTACTGCAATTAATCTTCTGTTTTTTTTACATTAATCATGTATTTCAAGGAAAGTGATTTAAACAGTTTTAACAAAGTTCTGCATGTGATATGTGACTGTATATATGCGACTCTTAAAAGTAAAAAAAACGACAACTTTAAT
Source organism: Atractosteus spatula (assembly GCF_055471065.1). Classification (NCBI taxonomy): domain Eukaryota; kingdom Metazoa; phylum Chordata; class Actinopteri; order Semionotiformes; family Lepisosteidae; genus Atractosteus; species Atractosteus spatula. The sequence continues at coordinate 13,755,585 of NC_142728.1, read as the reverse complement.
ATTCATTCATGTTGGTATTCAAAGCATGATTGACTATTCTGTAAATGTTGTAATGATTTTACTTTAGATAGGTAGTTTTTAGGCTCAGCCTGCAACTATGATTAATGCTGTGCTGTAGAAAATGAACATTTTAGTTTCAATGTTCCATTAGGAATAAATAGTTGCTCATTGTTAAGAAAAGGGGTTTGAGCCTTCAAGAGACCTATATTTTCTAGGACAATTTCCCTGCAAGTAATCATAGCCTAAATATATTCTGATATGGGATTAAGTATTTTGGTATTAAATGTTGTAGTGTGTATAGATAATTTCAGATACGTCAGTGTTGTTGAGGGTTTATGAAAGGACAGCAAGTCATCATTCCTACCACCTCTGCAGTCTCATACTAGACAGACCTGTCAGTGTAGATTACAATGACCTACTTAAAAAAAACATCTCGTAAAAACTCCCGAGTATAGGTGCCTGGGTGCTTGAACACACGTTGTTTTCCTGCCGTACGACTTTCATCTGGTCGGCCGTTACAGATGGAGGGTCAATCGCAGGACGTCGTATTTAGTTTGAAACGGCAGTCGAGGTTTTTAAAAAGCAACGAACAAAAACTGAAATATACCTTTCCAGAAATATAAAATGTGAAAGCGCTTGGCTACAAAGGTGCACCCCCACTTGACCAGATAATCATTTGAAAAAAAATACAAGGGATTTATAAAAACTAACCCCACCATCTGTTAATACTTATAAGACTCATGACCAACATTGATTACTTAGCTATTACAATGATCAAACACTGCGGAGCAAATGTGTGTTTTTCTGACGCCTCTCCTACAGTGCGCCCCTCTTACGCAACGACAGCTCGAAAGCACAGGTGTGTCGTTCGCTTCGCGGAAGCCTGGTGCCGTTTGCTGATAAAGGCATCAATTCAGCACAGTGCCTCCATTGACCGAACAGTTCATCATGACGGTCTCCTGGGTGTTTCAGGAGTGGCGACCTCAGCAGAAAGCCAATGGAAAATCACAAAGGGATGATGGCAACGGAGAAAGAGAGCCGAACTTCGGAGGACGAGACGAAGGCACGGGGACTGCGCAATGCAGGCGTTGAAGTCGAGTTTCAAGTTTCATAAGTTGAATCTTGTTTCTTTGTCCCCCGCACAGTGGTATTTGTTCGTGTTTACCTGCTCTACCTTACTAAAAACGGTTTCTAAAATAAGTTTCCCAGCGCCCTTGCCTTGTACTTAAGAAGGAATCTTGTTGGATTTATGCAAATCTGTCCTGTCGCATTTGGCACTTGAAGTACGCGGTGTTTCACACACATTTGGCACAACTAAAATCCTTTCAAAAAAAATGTTGTTTTTTTTATCGTGAGCACGCACGCACCACCCCCTAAACACAAAGGCTTTGCAGAAAGCAACGGACTCCTGTATTGTGGCTTTAACGCCTTTTACTCGGACTTCCAAAACGTCGCGCGTTTGTGCAGCCCGTCGCCTCCCTCGCTGGGGAGGGGGGGCAACTTTTCCCGCAGGCTTTCCGAGGCAGGTTGTAAGCGCACTTGGTGAATTTCAGGGCAGGTCACACACGTCCTCTCCGCTCCAGCGCGGGGGGGACCTCTTATACAGAGAGCGCTGAGCTGCGCACTAATGTGTATCTCTCTCTCTCTCTCGTACTGGAAAGCTATTAGCCCACGCAAACGCGCTGCCCACCCCCCGAACAATGAAGTACTGGACAGCGCACCACAGCGAGGGGGGGGGAAAAAAACACGCCGTTAAGTGTGCTCCGTGTAATTATTGCGTTCGTGGATCGGGCCGCCTCTCTCAGGTGCAGAGAGGAGGGGGTGGCTGACTGTCCTAGTCCTCCAATTAGGGCAGGCCCGCGCTGTCACGTGAACCAAGCCGTGGTCTAACCCGCTGGAGAGGAGCTCGAGAAAGAGAAAGCTGACTTGACTGGAGGTATCGGAGGCTGGAGCAACTAGGGTAGGGTAATTAAACACCCATTAACACTCTTAATTGGTAAATGCAGCGCAATCGCGCGAGGAACGGGCGTCACGGTTGTGCGGGCTTTCACGGTAATGCGTGGAGGGTTGCGTGGTTTTTGCCTCATAAAAACAATCTCTTGGCAGGACATCTCCGTGCGTTAGGTAATGACATTCTAACCTAATGTGTGTGCTGCACGGTCCTCGCTGCTGGGCATTTTCTGATGCATTTTGGAGGACTGGGTCGAGCGCAAACGTGCCTGGCGATGGTGTTGATGGTAACTTTTGGTGTATTTCAAAAAAGAAAACGACGGCTATTGTGGAGACAGCTTTTCTGATGCGGGCTGTTTGAATTATGTATGAGGGTTTGACTGCAAGAAGAATTTGAGGGGGGGGGGGGAAGCATCGTTATATCTGGAGTGTGTGAACGCACGGGCACACACGCCGTGCACGGCGAAGCATTGCTTTCTGAAACACTGGCTGCCCCTCAGCGAACTTCAGCACAATTCAGAATATCTTTCGGGTCTTCTAGCCAATTGTGTCCCTTAAATTAAAGTGCGGCGAGTGTTCTGACAGTTTTGTCGGGGGGGGGAGCGACTGCGGACGGGCCGCGTTAGGAATGTGCAAAGTGGCGATGCTGGCGGTTGCGGGGGTGGGGGGGAGCACACCTAGCCGGCTCTGCGGACGACCGCATGCTGGTCTGTTTGGGGGCTCCGGCCCCCTCAATGCCAAATAGTGGTCCCACACTGCGAGTGTTGCGCTGGTGGAGAGCACGCCTGCGCAGATCGGGCGCCCGCAGGTTTCCTGCCAGATGGTGTCCGTGAAGAGGCCGGCAGGCGGCTCACACAGCAACCCGAGCGGACGCGGACGCGAGTGGATGCATCGTTATTCAAACTTTTACCCCACCACCACCACCACCACCACCACCTCCTCCCGGTTTATACCCGATTTCCAGCCCCGCTTTTGAACCGCGCTCCCCGCGAAGCCGTAAGTATAACCCGGCGTTTGGCAAAGCGAGCTGCGCGTTTGGTTCGGTTCGGTTTCCTCCGGGCGACCCCGTCCAGAAGCGTGCCCGCGCGTTTCCGAAAGTCGGCGAACTTCGGCGGCGTACGCGAGCGGTGCTAACACGCCAGGACGAGCACAAAAACAAAACAAGAAATCCCCCGATGTATTTCACTCCGTAGCCCCGGTTCTCCTCCTCCCCCCCCCCTAGAGAAGCCGTTGTTAATTGGAGAATAAATTAAAAAAACGAAGAGTGTGCCGAACTGGGGTGCCCGTGGTACGGATCTCAGGACGGCGCCAGTACGAAACTGCATAGCGACCGGCGTCAACAGACTGGCTGCCCGTCTTCGGAAGTACCTCTTGGCTTAAGTTCTAGTTATTTAAAAAAAAAAACCCCAAAACAAACAAACAAAACAGATTTTTTTTTCCAGCGGCGAAATGACGGAATACCTGGTATTAAACCAGCTCTCCTGCATTTCGACTTCCACGGAAGCCAGCGAAAAGAGTGGAAGCGTGCCTTCATTAACAAAGACCTCGGCAGTAAGAAATTTCCCCCCCCCCCCTTGTTTTTTTTTTAACAAGACAGCGCAGGCTGGCAGTGTGTGTCGAAAAGGGGAGGGGGGGGGCGGGTGGTTCCTCTTTTTTTGCCGCCCCCCCCCGCGACTTCCACGCCAGACCGGAGCACAGGTGTCGTTATTTTACAGTTTCTCCATTTTGGTGCGCCGCTTCCTTGATCTCTGTGTGGGGGGAGAGAGAGAGAGAGCAGGGACAGAAACTGAAACAGGGAAGGAAGGAAGATCCACGTCGCGCGTGGAAATGAGGGCACGCTTGTAACAGGGCGCAGTCTCCTCTTCTGCTCTCCCACAGCTTGGGGTGGCATCTCGGCTCTTTTCCTAGTTGGAGCGGCACTCGTGATCCGTGTGTGTGTGTGTGGGCTGGCGTGGAGCAGGTGCTGTGGCATGCCCTGTTTCAGAGCCACAGGACGTGTGCTCGCCAGACGTACAGGTTTAAATAATTGATTGGGCCGTGTTGCTAGCCTGACGCATTGTCCTTGAACTAGCGTAAAGCCGGCCTCTCCGCTGTACATGCTGGCGTGAAACTTGAATGAACGCCTCCCCCCCTCCGTTTTATTTAATTTTTTTGTACAGCTGATGTATATAGGGTTAACTGTGGCTTGAATCCACCTCGGTTCTCCTCGCCTCCTACACCGCGCTGCCAAGGGATACCCCTGTGTTCGTAAAATATTTTAAATATAGATCAGCACAAATGATTGAAGTAATGAGATTTTGCGCTGCCCCTTTGCTGCGATGAAAATTGTTCTACTCCCTCCCCCCGCGCTAAAAAATAATAATAATCTCCATGTGCCGATTGCTCATTTACTTTCCCGGCTGTGTTTACAGCTCTTAAAAAAACCCCAAACTTTAAGTGTTAAGTGAGCTTTGAGTCTGGAGCCCCTGCAATGCACTTTAAAAGGGGTATTTACCAAGGGAGTACATATTTAAAACACTGTTTTGTTCCATCAGGGGAGAAGAGGAGATGCATACCATTGGTGTACAACTGCTGCGCGTCGTTTTTCGCAGTTTGATCAAAAGCGGATCTGCAATTGCACGTTTAGCATAGTAAAACAAAAAAAAAAGAACCCTCTCAACTGCATTGCAATAGGAGTGCAAAAACAAAGTTAACATGAATGCACATGAATTCATGTGCATTCATGTTAAATTCAGTGCACATAAAGGCTGTCCCGTCATCCGATGATGGGCAGTAGGTCTGTCTGGGTTGTCATGACTCCAGTCTGGTTGCGCGTTAATCTAACCGGCGAAGAGCTTGCGGACTTCTGTCCCTGATCTGCTGTGTGCGGGGGGTGGGAGTTGGGGGTGCCGAGTGGCTGGGAGCCCCACTCAGGTGGAAGTAGCCCGTCTCCTTCTTGAGTCTGTGAAGTGCTTTGGGGCTCCTTTGGGGCGTTCTGTGAATGCAAGGAATTATTTCTGTCCCGGCTCTTCCGGGTGCATTACTGTGTTTCACCCCTCAGACTGTGTCTCCGTTGCGGGAGCAAGCTTGTGGTCTTTTCGGATTCCCGGATAGTTCATTCCCGGTGAATGTGGATGACGGGGCCAGCAGCACATTGCACGTTTCTCCCCAACATCCCGGGCTGCGATAATGCAGTGCCAGTATTTACTGCTTCCTGGTGGAGCTGCATTCCTGCGTGTGCTGGGCGGGTGGGGGGTTATCTTTCAACAGGTACAAATGTCTCTTTTGACGAGACATTGCAACCTGACCAACGGCTTTAGCTCGGAGGTGTTCGACTTTGGGGGGGGGGGGGGAAGCGCAAAAGACTGTGCGAAAGACGTCCCAGTGGCCTGTCCTGTTCCACTCCTGTTTTTCTGGAGCTCAAGAGCTATTATGTAAGCTCCCGACCATGTGCTGCGTGATCCAGGCCTGACTCATTGTTTTGAACGGGCTTCTTGACGGGTGTCAAGTTAAATGCAGTGCAAAGCGAGCCGTTTTCCTGCTTCCTCACTGTGATTTGTGCACGTCTGTTACTGGGAAAAACCTGAAATGGATGCCACTGCCTTGAGGGACGTTGTGCGCTTACTTTGCTTTTAAAGAATTGTCCCTGTACCGGTTGTCTAGAATTGTGGCTTTGTAGCTGCTTCGTTTCTTTGATCTCTGGGTGTTCTGAAAGTCCGCAGGGGTGAAATGTTAAATAGAAGTGGCCAAGCAGGCCCAGATGGGCCCAAGCCCATCCTGTTGTTTGTTGTTTCTTTCAATCGCTGGGTATGTACCCGAAGGCCACTCTTCCTGGACAGTCTTCAGGTTTTGCCTTGGAGTTATGTCTGAACCACGCTTGTGTGGAGTCTGAGGTTACCTCTGGCGTGATGCCCTTATCACAAACTTTTGCGGTTTATGACATTTTCTGAACTGTCTGTTGGACTGCTGAAAATAAACCTCGCCAATCTGCCGTCTGATTCTTTAGCGTTTGTCAACGTTGGATGACCTCTGAAGGCCGTATTGTGCTTGTGCCTCTTTAAAGCCGAATTTATACATTCTGTGCGGCAGCGTATTTGCACGTGCCTTGTGCTGCCTGCACCTGTAAGTGTTATCCTGCCTCGAGCAGCATATATGATGTATCATAGCGGATATCGGCAACGTTCTCTGCGAGTTTCAGGGAGACAGTGCAGAAAATTAGTCTTGTGAGTCTTGTAAATGCACCATTGTGCACCTTTCAGTGTTGTGGCTGATATTTTAATGAAACCACTTCTGCAAGTATTTTTTTTTCCCCCTTTGTGTGGATAGTTTTTGTTCTGTGCCATTATAGCTGGAGAAGACGTTTAAATTGTTAACATGCATAGCTATTTTTCCTGTCCCACCCCCCCCCCCCCCACCAGTCTGTGTTTATAGAAAGTGCTCTTAAGCAGCTGTAGTATATTTTCACCTTGACTGGGTCAGGCAGGTGGTTAAAGGTCGAATTGAGGGTCATAGGCGCGGTTTTGCAAATCGGGTGCTGTGCTTTTGGGGATTAATTGTGAAAACTGCTGCGTTTGATGAGACATTGCGATTTGACACTGCTGAAGGCTGATATGTTACACCTTTTTGATTTCCAGCTTGAAAAGGTGTCATTCCTCCCCTCTTGCATGGCTGTCAAAGACAGTGCAGCTTAGAGCAACAATAGATCTGGCTGACGTTTTGCAGAAGTGTTGATCTGAGCTCCTTCAAGTTGGTGTTGGAAGTGACTTAAAAATAACTGTGGAGTTGGGCCACTGTCGTTTAAATTTGTTTTTCTTTACAGCCCTTTTAAGAGCTTTTTAAGATGACACCAGTGCTGTTTTCAGTGTTTAAATCGTGGGCTGTGTTGAATAAAATCCCATGCTTTGGTCTTGTAAATATTGGTACTTTTTCAGCTCATGCTGTAAGGGTGTAATAGGAAAAACTACATTCTAAAACCATTATCTAAGATTAAGCCTCATTTATCAAGGTATACTGTCTGTATTATACACTCGTGCATGAAGCTTCTGTGATTAGGTGTTATAATGAAACTCACTGAATGTTCTCAAGGTCTGTTTCTGTATACAGCTTTGTTTATCCACTGATGAAATCGAATTGTCCATTTATAGTATAATATTAAATGAAGGAAAAGTCTCAAGTCTTCAATCTTATGGAAATTATATGGAATACTGTGGCATTGAACCCGATAAATTTGTACTTTGCAGTGTGGCAGACAGGCCAAGTTGTTTACCTGCACTGGAAAAAAAACGAAAAGCCAAGTATTAAAGAACGTTTAGACCTTTGCTCCTTGTTTTATCAGAAAGCAGAGCATAAATGTAATAATAGGGTTTGGTGGGGAGGTTTATTATAGGATGGGAAAAATGGCTCTGAAGATGTCTTTTTCTTGATTGCTTGTGGATGTCCAACTTATGTCTTGTTTCACCTTTACTTGCTATAAACCTAAATCATTACATGAAAAAGCAGTCAGTGTGGGCACTGACACTGGAAACATTAGAACTAGCTACCACCAGTGGCAGTTCTGTGTATATCAGAATATAGCAGCAGGAGAAATTTTCCACTAACAAGGTTTTGTACCAATTCCAATAGGGTTTGCTTGATAGGTGCTGTTCATGAGATGCTCCTAGACAATAATTCAATAGTCAGAAAATTCACTCTTCACTTCTCCCAGGAAATGTGTTGCCATGCTGTAGTTGACAGTTTTCCCTGTTTGATGAAAGACTACAGACTTTTAAAAAAAAAAAATCATATCTGTGGACTGTAGTTGCTTTGAATAAGATCAAACGTGTCCAGGAAAACGGAGGATCTTCAGTGATCCACTGTTCTAGGCCTGCAAATTCTCCAGCGATTTTAGAGCATAAATTTTAATGAGATCTGCGGTGATTCAGTTTGGCTTCTTGCATGTGTGTGTTTTATTTTTGGGTTTTCAGAATTTAACTCGGGAGGTCTGTCATTGTGTGTGGGTGGGTAGGAACGGCTGATTACCATGCAATTCTGATGACAAATTGCCATAAAATTCCAATGAGCAACGGTGGCGATCCATTTCTAATGAATGTTTTCCGGAAGGAACCTTGTTCTAGTGCGTTCGTGTCGTGTGGCCGTCTGTAGACAGCTACCGGTGAGGAATGGTGAGCTTTGGTGCGATGTTGAGATAGAAGAGGGGTCTTTAAGGTTCATTAAGGTGCAGGGAGCAGGCTACAGTGATCTGGTTAGCTCACATCGATCCTGTGCTTAGCAATGCTAAATAATGTATTAGTTTTCCTCGCCTCGCGCTCTTGCTGTGACTGCAGGCTCTGCTCATGTATTCTGTGCCAAGATTTATTTTTGGCTCGTACAAAGAGGTGACAGGAAATGCTAATTTTGAAAGTGTAATATAGGTTTTGCTGAATTGTTCGCAGTATCTGACGGAGTTGCTCATTATTAAGATGCGTGCTTGTGGAGGAGAGACTGCTTAAGATTTTATTTTGCATGACAAAAGGGGTCTTTTTTTTTTTTTCCACGTGGATTTTAAAAGTCCGCCGTCAAAAGGTGGAGCATAGATGGGACCTGACTCGGCGTTCCTTCGACCGCCTTTTTTCGCGATTCCAAAAAGAGGAATATTTTAAGTTTTGAAGTATGCCTTATTGCAAAAACACATTTGATATTGTAACATTTTCTCATTGCAATTTGTATTAGTACCCGAAAGCAGTAAGGCATTTATGGAAATGAGCTGAAATTCAATCAAAACTGTTTCGTGCAAGATGTGGTTTGTAGGAGCTACGGTAGTAGCAGTTTTTTACTCCTTAAAACCTATGATTCCCTGGGAAAAAATATAAAACTAGCTGCAAAGTTCCTGCAGAGCTGTGGGTCTGTAAATAAACACTCAAAGTGGAATAATCTTTTCTAAGAAGTCGATCAGATAACCTTACTTGGGCTGTTAAGCTATTTCATTGAATATCATGTTTTACACTGTCTTTTTAGTCTGCAGACCCAAAGAAGGAAAAGATTTCTTGTCTTGGCATTGTTTCCAAAAAGTAATTTAAAAAAAATATACGATACTATGATTAAGAAGATTATTTCATGGAAATTTTTTTGAAAATTGTAGGGATTTAGGCAAACTTGTTTTTATTACGTTTGCTTTGGTTGTGTTGTAATATAAAACTCCTGAAGCCCTTCCCGAGCTTCTGTCAGATGACCGGAGAGAGCGGCAGGATATAAACATCGGAAAAAGCCGGAGTCTTAACGCCAGGCTTTGAAGGAGTAGCTCAAGATACAGATCTGTAACGCTGGAAAAAGATTAAGCCCGTCTTGAGCAGGAATTGTCCAAGTAAGGTATATGAAATGGCAGGGAGACGTCCTGCGGTCAGCACATTCTGAGGATGAGGCAGAAGAGGCCGTTTTTATTTTGTTGGACAGATGACTCTACACAGACCTGCTCAAAATGAAAACTAGAACTCAAAATATGATTGTTCCATTCGGCATTGTTGCTGTATTTTCAGTTGTGGGACATCTTTTAATGATAATTCATTAATAAAAAAGCTTAATAGCTTTCTTAAAGTGAGGGGGAAAAGCCTATTTTGTAGCCTTGCAAGAGAAGAAGCTTTTCTTCTTAATTTGGTACTGTAATATAAATACCATACATCAAAATCCACTGGATGTTTTATGTAGTTTGTATATACACTTTTTATTGTCGTCTCCGTTAGGCCAGAGGAAACTCCGTCCTGGATGTAGATAGTAAAGTGTATTCTGAAATGGTAAATGCATGGGTTACATAATGAACTGTAGATAATAGAAACTTCTGCTGCATTGATTGAAGTGTGATAAACGTGGGGGAGCCACCCTTCATGCGGTATTTTATTCGGTTTCGGGTTTTGAAAGCTGCTGGCTTTCGTGTCGTGCTAAAGAAGGAAGACGTGTGCAGAAATGTGTGCCGATTTTCTCAAAAGGCAACACAGTGAAACAGCTAGCAGGGGATGAGTCCCTCCACAAGAGCCCTGTTCTGCCTGGACTGGGACAAAGAGCAGGCCGAAGCACATCCTCTCTCTCTGTAACTCTCATGGAAGCTAGGGCACGTGCAGCGAACTCTCTCTGTACACGGGACATGGCTGGTATCGTTGGTGCTTCTCTGTTTATAGAGAGTACAGCACATGCAAAGCCTTCAGCCTGTGTACTGCTTTGCATTTGTCACAAAGTCTATATTCCTTGATTTGGCAGTTTAGTGATTTGCTTTGCTCAAGCCCACCAGTCAGGTCAGTGTTTGGTTTTTCTGTTTTTAAAAGCTCAGCTGCCAGCTCTATTTTAGTTTTTTAGAACAACATTAACTTTGAAAATTGTAAGTTAATTAACCACCGTTTACTGCAATGTGATAAAATTAGCTTAATTGCAGCTTTTGATTGTCCTTCAGATCTTATACATGCCAGCAAACGGGGCTTTCCAGCAGTCCATTACCAGTTATAGAGTTTAATTTAATAAAAAGGATTCTGCAGCTTAAATATAGCCATTAATATCGAGACCGGGCCTGAGTTTTTTTTTTTTGTTCTCTGTTATCATTCAGCGCTGTGTGGTGAGATAATTAACCAGTTAAGCACTAAACGCTTTGCCTACCATCGCTGGTTGTGTAATTAGAGGGATAAAAAGAGAATTCCCCTTTGATTCGTAAGAGGTGGCACGAATAATGATAAAGGAGAGGGAGAATACTGCTGTTTGCGTCACCCCCTGCCTCCGATGGAAGGGCAGATTGAGAAAAGCTTGGGTTGCATTTCTTTAACGGAGAATCAGTGAATTACGATGCCTGTGGGTAGAGAGCCTGTAGAGGTTATCGGCAAGAGTCTTTCTGCAGTGCTACGCTACCTGAGTTGTTTTTTTTTTCTCTCGTGTGAATGAATTGCTGCTGATTTTGTGAAAACAATTCATTCTTTTCACCCAGACCCCACAATTGCTACCTTTTTTTTTTTTAAAAGAAAAGAAGCTCTATCAGTGATAAGACCAAAACGGTCCGAGAGTTGTCAAATGTTTCCGGTTCCACGGCTCTCGAGAAGTGCTGTTCTGTCCGTTTTGCTTCAAAAGGCTCGAGAAGAAATGAAGAATTTCCATTTAAAAATTCAAATTCTATTTAAAGAACCAGACCAGGGTTGAAGGGCTGTTCAGGCTAAGCAGTGCCGTGTGGTTTTCTGGGTATTATCCCTCCAGAACACAAATGAGAAAGGGGGAATTCGTTTTGCGTCCCGGCTTCGTGCTGGTATTGGGGTGGGTTAGTTACAGGGTGCGAACTTTGAATAAACTTACAAACCGGTAAAGAACAAAAAGGCGAAACGATGGCAGTGCATGCTGGAACTGCACCTGTAGGGCCCCTTGCCCGAAGCAAAACGGATTCAGATTGATGAGGGCAGGGCTGGAGAGAGTTCTGGAAACAGGCTCTTGACATTGCCCGTCCTCTTACCCAGCAGCCTTTGCGGGCTCCAGCAATGAATGGAACGTCAACAGCCCTGTGTTGCACTTTGTTAAAAGTACCAGCAAAACACCCGTGTTGTACAACCTGCACCACTCATTAAGGTTTTCTTTGTGCTTGAAATGCTTCAGGAAACTGACAGACTTTTGGCGTGATTACCGCAATTCTTTTAAAAGCTGATTTTTCTTCAAATTAGGGCTGTCAACATAGCATTGTTTGTGGTTTTCCAGCAGTCTGGATTGACTTGGCCGTCTCGCAACGGCAAGAAAGCGCTTCTCTCTGTAACATTTATCCGTTCTCTGTTCAATCGCACTGTCATGTTAAGTAGCCTACTAGGGAGGGAGTGAGACTTGGAGAGGAAAATTGCTGTTATTTGGAATGGAAAAATCTTTGTAACTTTTCCGAACGCTTAAGAAACAACCACCCGGGAATAGATTGGGTTCTTGAATTGGTAGCCTGTTGCCTTTAATTAAAGTTTATAGTGGCAATTCGCAAGTTCTGACTGTGAATGCTACAAGCTGCTCCAGCCTTTCTTGAGAAAAGGTAGCTTCAGCAGTGTGGTGAGAGGTCCTGTCCTGCGACGAGGCCAGCTGTATGCTAAGCAGCGTGATCTACAGGATCCCTGCTAGGATCCCAGATTGAGTGCGGCGTGGCTCTAAAGTTCTCGGAAACTGCCTGGCATACAAATGGCAGCAGGCTCCGCTGTTAAATGTGGTCCAGGACTAGTTAGGAAAAATAAAGTTTTTTTTCCCCAAAAACTACTTCAGTATGAACTACAATGTGATTTACAGGGTCTCGGGAATATAAAATGAGTATATACAGCGCAAAGCCTGTTGGTAGGAAATGGTGGATGTTGTGCCCCTTTTTTATTTTTAGAACTGCCTTCGTTTGTTCCTTTTATTAAATATTTTTCTGAGACTTTCTACCGACGGGAAATCCAATCCCTATGGGCTACTGTGCTATGCCCCACACACACACACACACGGCCCACTTCCCCTCCAGTCCTTGCTGTAGTGAAACCCGGGAGCCTGTTCTTATTCTGGGGAAACCTTAGACGGCGTCTGGGTTCTCCATTTGCATCCTGCTTTAAAAATGCCCTGGATTTCTTTCTCCGCAGGCTGATAATTACAGGTCCTCGTGGTGGAGCCTGCCTTAGCTGACAGTGTGCCGTCATCTTGTAAGCCAAGGCTGGAATAGACAGCAGGAGGGCACGGCGGAGCGGAGACCGGAGGGGTTCCCCACGGCCGTAGTCTAGCAAAATACAGGGTTGGGGTTCTCTCCCTGCAGAATAGGGGGGTGCTGTTCCATTTTAAGGCAGCCCAGGAGTCACAACCATCCATCATGTAGATAATTATAGTAATTTCATTTATGTGTATTAAATTATCCCCCAACTTTTCATATTACATGTGGGCGAGAGTTGTGCACAGGTAGTAAAATATAGTAGCTTAATGGGGGGGAGGGGGGGAAACAGGTCTGGTTTATTTGCTTGTTTTTATTTTAGACTTTTTCCAAAAAAAAAACTTTAGCAGCTGAAGGATTTACAGTCCCCAAAGCCGCGTGCTTCAGATCTTGCCCGTTGGATGTTTGAAGAGGCCCAGGGGTCTGCGCTCTGTCATCTCTGTGTGGCGGAAGGAATGAAGTCCAGCCTCTCAGCGTGCAGCGTGTTGCTTGATCAATGCCTGGAAGTCACCTGAGGCTTAGTGCCGCTCTCCTCTGCTGTCGTACAGGGCTGCTTAACATGGGGGCCCTTCCAGGCAGGTGCTGTTTTGTAGAAAGTGCAAGCAGTGCCTCGGCAATAACACTCGTCCCGCTGGTTATCGCTTAAAGAGGGGCAGGTTGTTAGGAAGTCATCCAGTGGAGTGGAGTTTTGTAGCTGTGCTCTCTCTGCTGGGCTGTTTCTAGATGTGGTAGGTCCTGCCTGTGTCAATATCATCAGTGCTGGTCAGGATATTTCAGGTAAGCTTAAGGTCACCCATGTCTTTTAAAAGAGGCAAGAGCCTGTACTGGGATTCAGTCAATTTGGAGTCAAATGGTAGCTCCATTCTTTATAGCAAGGGGGTCAAAAAGGATGACTTTTACGCCCTCCCAAGAGCTATGGTTTTAATCTCTACTAGCTGCAAGAGCCCACCGTACCCAACTTGAGTATTTGCTTCTCAAAACTGGGAGGTTTTATTTTCAAACTCGTTGCCTTCAAGAGTAATGAGGAGGCCGTATTCTCCAGAGATTTCAAGACCTTGTCAAAGCTGATGCACAACTGGCATTTTCAGGACCTTGACTTGCTCTCAGTTAAATGGCGAGTTCAGTGCAGGAAGTCTGAATTGTAAAAAAGCCATTTTCCTGTCGCTTGTTTAGAACTGTTTTTTTTTCCTTGAGACCACGGCGCATTTAGGTCTTCATTTAAAGCTTGCCTATTCTAAAGGTGTCATGAAGAAAGGGGAAACATGATCTGCACATTATGTGAAAAAATATCATTTGCTGTAAAACTGCAAGTTGTTGAGACGATCCCATTAAGCAGTGCTGTTGTATATACGTAATGAGTGGCCATTCGGTTTTCAGCAAGCTGAAATAAAAATAGATCAAATCCACTCGGGACTCTAGAGCTGTCTGATAATTTGATGCAGGGATGGCGTTGTGGGATGCAGAGAGAGAGAATCTTGCCGACAATGTTTGAAAGAGACTCGGAAGGTGAGATAATGCCTTTCAGTAAGGTGACCCGCTGTTCTGTAAGTATGCTGGGATTTTGTGTGACCTAGTTTAAAGTGTAATTTTTACATCTATGAGGAAGACAATGAGTGCCCTTTTCAAAGTAGTTTCAGTATAGCGTATATTTCCCTGTACCTTATGAAACAATCTGTGCTGGATTTTGACCTAAATTGCATGAACTGTTGGAGCACACGGAGGACTCGGGAGAGCTTTTGAAACCCTCAGGATTTGAAATTGACAGGCTTCTGAGCATGACAGGTCTCTCGTACACTTTCAACTCGGATCATTTTATCATTTCTTGGGTCTGTCACGTTAATCTTTTTAACTCGTTAACTGCGGAAAACGAGACGGCTCCCGTGTCACTGCTGTCGGATGTCACCCTTAGCTACTCAAGCCATCGGGTCATCTCCTTGTGTCTTTTGGCTGTTCTCAGTGTTTTGCCCAGATCAAAAAAAACCACAACCATTATAATCATAATATTAGTTTACTTTCTCTGAATGAGACATCAAATGGAAGCTGGTCTCATAGCGGGAGGCTAAAATTATTTCCAGAGTTTTTTACTTTCTTGGAATTCAAAGATGTTCCAGAGTGTAGCAGATGCATCTGATTTGCACGTATAGACTAGAATATCCAAGCAGGCTTAAGGCTTTAGTCTCTATAGAAGCATGGGTTCTCATCCCTGAGATTTTCCACAATCGAGTCTTCACTTAATGTTATCGAATGAGCTTAACGAGCCAGTTAACGTCCTCTCGTTCGTAGTCATTTTTCTTCTGTCCTAACTGTAACATCAGATTTGCGTTTTTGATCTCGAGTGCAGGAAGTTACTCGAGCTCTGCTCTGGTTTTCATGCAAAATCCGTACAATTTCCCCCGTGTCAGTGTTTCAGAGTGCGCCGCGGATTGGAAACGATGCTCTTTACTAAGAGTGAGGTTTCTGAGAGCACTGCTTCCATCTCCATGCAAATCCAGAGGCTGCTCACAAGCCACTGCTGGGGTAGAGTGGACTGTCCAATTTCAGGTGCCCAGGAGGAGGAAGGGAATGGAGGGACAGAACTGACCAATGGGTACAGCCCAAATTGTAGGCGTGTAATGGTCCACATGCTTCCTTCTACCCTGCATTTCTGTTAATGGTTTTGTGCGATGCTTGCGTTTTAGCTAAATTGATCTTTTTGTTTTGGCCAGGTGAAACTGTATTTCCCCCCCCCTAAATCCCCCATCTGTGACCCAGATGCAGGGATTATACTCTCTCTAATCCGAGCCTCTGGCGGTGGCTTCTTCTCCTTTTTGGGAAGGTTTTGTTTTCTAAATAAAAGCAGACATTTGTCTAATCTCGGGGCTGGGGCATCGTTCAGTGCAGTACTTGCCCTAATCGCCCGATACCCTCGTGTTGTCCTGGGCTGCTCGTTCCCATTGCAAAAAAAGTTCTAGATGAGATAAGATCACTTTGTTAGCCATATACAATTTCTTGCATTAGGAATCTGTCTTTTCGCAGACCCCAGCTTGCTCTCCGTGAGACACACAGACGGGGAGAGAGAAGCTGGGGGTCAGAGCGCAGGGTCAGCCATTGTACAGCGCCCCTGGAGCAGCTGGGGTTAAGGGCCTTGCTCAGGGGCCCAACGGAGTAGGATTCCTCTGCCGGCCGCGGGATTTGAACCGGCAACCTTCCAGCCACAGGTGCAGATCCTGAGCCACAGGGCCACCGCTCCGCCCCAGAGCAGAGGAGCCCGACTCTGCCCTCGAGAGCTGCTGTTCAGCGCCTTGTCTTGGCCTCTTAAAATCTCCAATATCTTGAGAACAAGGAAAGGCTTCAGCTCATTCAATTATACAAGTGATGAGTTCAATTAGGTGATTAAGGACACAGTGGGGAAAGAGAACCAGAGACCTCCTGGTCCTTCAGGGCTGGAGTTGTGCGCCCCTAGATACGGGAGAGGCAAGTTTGAATAATTTGCTGCAGTAGAAAGGAATTGGAGCCTCAGATTCTTTTTTTTAGACACTTGTTTCATGCAGGTTGGCACGTCAAGCGCGGGATGGCCTGTTCAAGTTTCCCGTATTTCTTTTTGGGGGGATGTTTATATCCAGCTCTCCGACTGTCCGTGTCATTTTCACTGTCAACTTGTGTCGGAGCTGGGGCTCGCCAATCAACATCCAAGCTTTTGTTTTCTCGCAGTTACAGTTAGAACAGGAGAAGCTTTGTGAAATTGCCCCTTTGTTTGAAAAGAGTTAACATGTTAGTTTCACGTAATAAAAAGCTGCGAGCTGGAAGAGTTTTTAGTCAGGGAATTAAGTTCCCAATCTTCCTTATTTCCTCCAATTTCTTTTTATAAGAAGTTACACCTTGGGCAGACCTGTTTACTGAAAACTTTACTATTGCTGGCTGTTAACTTTGTGTACACGAAGACTCTACAAATAACACCAGGTGTTTGTGTAGATATTTTCTTCTTGGAGCCTGACTTAAGGTAGAACATTTACACAGCATGGCCTAGTGAGTGAAGGGGCAAAGGTGATGTTTGCATTGGAGGCCTTTTTGAACATTTAGTAAGGAAATATTGGTACAGGACCATTCCCTACACTAGAAACCATTATACCCTACACTAGTTTCTGCTGCTGCTTCTTCTGAGTCCTTTTTTCCCCATAAGGCTGAAGTTTGTGACCTTGCCTTGACTGGTGGATGTTCACCCAGTTACCTGCTGCTGGGAATGAGCTGTGATTCACGGGCGGCGGAGGTGAAATTTGCTTATGTGCCGAGATTAAACTTTAATCTAGTAATTGCTATGCAGTCCCCGGGCTGCGGTTTTTTTTTTCTCCATTAGTTGAACTGTACGAAGAGAGAATATTGATGATGTCTATTGTGTAAAGCTCTTAAGACCTCGCAAATTTCAATTTTGTGCCCCTCGTCCATTGGTTGTCAGAAGATTGCTTATTCCTGGATCTCGGCAACCCGAAACTGCTCCCAGGAGCGCAGGTGCGAGGCTGAACTGTACTTGGGATGGAGCACCGGTCTAAAGAGGGGAGATGTTTGCAGTATCCATGCATCCAGTCGTAGACGTTATGGCAGATGGGATAAGAGCCCCAGTTCCTGAGCTCACTCCTGTTGCTAGTCTGTACAAATGCATTGGTTTTCTTTCATTAGTAAAGGATGGAACTCTTAACTTGATATTCTCAGTTTCTCAAGTAAAAAAAAAAAAAAAAAAAGAGCTTCCTTTCCATGCCATTTTTTTAACCAAATGCAGCTTTTTTTAAAGTATTTGTAGCCTTAAAAAATAATTTCAGAACGCTGATGTAACTGATGTATGGCCACCTCCTTCCTTTCTACTTCCTCAGTGCAGGGGGGTCTCACCTTAACTCGGGCTGTAGATCTGTCTGGCCGCTGTTTATCGTCGGGGTGGTCGAGCAGGGGTGCACCCAGGATTTTGTATTTGGGGTAGGAGGCACACCTGTTTGAGTGGCCTTTTTAAATGAGACGATGCGCCTTCTCAGATTGGATGCCCTGGTATTCTTTTCTGCACCACTGACGCTGGCGATCCGTGTTTGACAGAAGGGGGCAAGGTGGGGCTGACCTCGCACAGCTCTCGCCACGCTGCATGAACGCTCTACCACAGTGCGCTGCTTATTTACTGACTCACACCATTTACCATCCAGGCTACGTGTATACTCTTAAAAAGAGCATTTAAGGCGCATCATAACTGTGTTCTTTTGCTGGTAAATTTAAGATGATATGGGATTTGAGGTCATGCCTAAAATGGGGTGGCAAAACCATATTTAGGGGTGGCAGCTGCTGACCCTGTGTTGCCCCCTTTGGCTCCTGTTCCCATTTCTAGTCCTCGGACAGCTAGGCTTTCCCTAAGTTTCCCGGCTGGGTTGACGTCTGTACCCTGGTTTTGAATTGTCTGAATGAGCTGCTTGTGTCAATTATCTGCTAACTAGCACGTGGGCTAGATACGCTGAGTGGCCTCTCCTTAATACGCCTTCTTCTGATTAGTTCACAGGCAGGAAAAAGAAATCGGTTTACTCTTAGGCTTATTGATGCTTATTCATTCATATCCTTCTCTTTTATAGCTCTGATCACTTAATGTTCTTGTATTTTTTTTTTATTGCTGCTGGGCTGTGCTCTAAATTCTCCGTCAGCGGGCTGTAACTCATGTTTGTGTTTTGTACCTTTTGTTTTAATGACAGCCTTTGCTTTCCCCCTTCGTGACAGTACACTTGAATACGCAGTGGCGTTTCTCGTGGAACTGGTTTGAGCGAGTGAGGAACACGTCGCGTGCCATTTTCAGATCGGAGTTGAGATGCCTGATGGCCCTCAGAGTTTGCCTTTCGTGTGACACTTTAATACCGTCGACCTGTTCATTTCTGAGGAGCAAAGTTTGGAGAACCTTCTGGTCTGTTTCTTTCGGTGGTAGGACTGAGCCGTTGATGCCAGGTGTAGCAAGCAGCTGGGGTCCGCCTGGGGGTTTGGGGTTTTCTTTTTTCAGTTTTGTGCTTTGCAACATTTGCATGTTTGCGCTTTTCATTAACAGCACTGTCAGTGCCCCAGCTCCTCCTCACACCTGGCACATCTTGGGTTTTTTTGCTGCTGAAATTTTGGGTGAAAACAGCGTCCACCAGTATTAAGTGAGCGGCAAACCCATATAAAGTATAAAGGGAAAAAATGAATATCATCTGAACTCAGGTTCATTGAAGGAGTGTTACGTTTGTGATGTCTTCCAGGTCTCTGAAGGTCTGTTTCTGCCTCGAATATTTTGAGCTCCTTTGCTGCCAGACCTGGGTCTCTCCCTCAGTGCAAAGGCTGCTTAGCATTCAGTGCCTGCGTTTACAGTAATGTTGAAAGAAACCAAGTCTGGTTGCAAAGTGCTGTGGGATTTCTTAGTGTGTGCCTGTGTGTTTTTTCGAGGATGGAATTCATTTTTTTTTTCCCCCCTTTATACCGCGCATGAGTTTGCCGGAGAGCCTGTGACAGGACTTGACAGATCCTGCGCTCGGAATATTTGTATAGAATAGTGCTGCGTTATTACTCGACATGTGCAGTAAACTCCTCGTTGGCGTTTTAGTGGGGAAAAAAAAGGCATTAAAATGGAAGCTGCTGCCTAATTTCTCTGTGTGCTTGACCACACCGATGAGATCTAAAACTGACACCAAAGAGGGAAAACGTGAGGGGTTTCGATTTCTCAGGAGTGATTAAGGTTTTAGATTCTTGTTAACTTGCTGTGCACTTGCTTTACAAAGGGAGCGGACGCTCTCCATTAAATGCCCAGAGCCCTGTGGTAGGCTAAGCCCTTTCCTGGCAGTCAGTAAGGCGCTTCTATTAGCTTGACCCAAAGTTAAAAAATCTTCTCTCTTGAGACCGGCAGCGTCCGTGTTTGAACCGAAACGAGAGCGCGCTGCAGGAGAGTTGGCAGGGAGAGGAGGAGCCTGTTTGTTTGTTTTTCCTGCCCTCCGCCTTGCGGTTTTCAGCCTAGGAAGTACTAACCTCATCTTTGTAATGCAGAAAGCCACGAGGTGAACCGGTCTCTGGGGTGTTGTGTTTCTCTGCGCTGAAAAAACCCGAGTCTCTCTGAATTCTCCGAAGAGAGTTGCCTCTGGATGAAATCCAAGCGAATCTGCTTTCTTTGTCCATTGTGGTCTTGTAAGAAGTGTGCTTTATTTAGACTTCCAACATTGAGCAGAAAGGGAAGTGAATCTATCCCATCTCTTCTTGGTCCTGGGCTGTTCCTGCCTTGTGATACAATTGTTGATGGAAGCCTGAGATGGCTCCAAATTGAAAATCATGTATCCAGAAAAACCAGACAGACTGGAAACTCCAAATTTCTAGTGGGAAAAGAAAGAAATGCACAGGGTTGGCTGCACAGGCTGGAAAGGACAGTAGAGTTGCCAGAGATGGGTCATGTTTGACTTGTGGTTGATGTAGATGTGAAATAGATACTGTTTTTTTGTCTTCGAAACCAGAACTAAAAGAACACAGCGGTATATGCTCCTGCCTCCTCCTTTCGGTTCTGTGATTTACCCTCGAAACAGCCAAAGCACTCTTAGCCGTTAAGAAACAGAGAAAAACAAGGACATGCATGTCTTAGGCAAACAGAAAAAGATGACTAAGTTATTATAAATGCTATCCAAATACTGTTCCTGTTGGAGAATGTGTGATCTTTTCCTTTTGATGTGCAGTCAGTGTTTGCTTTATACTCTTTGAGGCTTTTAGCTAGAGCCTTGTGGAAGCTAGCAGACTCCAGCGGTGTATACGTCGGTAAGGACCAGTTGTGGTTTCCTTTATGTGTTGTGCAGCATCTGTAATTGTGGTACCGAGAGCGAGTCGGCGACAAATTAGTGCAGTCTTTATGGGCTTTGCATGGTTTTCCTGCCGTGAGGCCTGTTATCGTCTTGCGACTTGCAACTTGTTGCAGCCTTAGTAATTCAGTCTGGAGGGTGGTGCTTCCCCGTGGGCTCTCTCTGTTCTGCAGCAGAACAGCTGTTTCTGTTCGCCTACAGGTGCTTCCACTTCGTCGGGTTCTTCAGTCACTGTGCTCAGGAACCCTGTCCAGGATTGAGATCTTGGCTCCATTCGAGTCAGATAATAATGACCCTTGAGCGTTTTAATTTTCAAGGATTTACAGGGATGGAAATAGACCAGATCACGTTACTAATTAATATCCAAAATATATTTTTAAGCACCGTCCTAGAAAATAAGGATGGCGCCACGATAATCTGCAGGTTGATCATGTTGTTGTATTAGATCCTCCATGCACACAGTACAATACAGAGGCGCAACGTTAACTGTGATCTAAACCTGTTGTATGCAAAATTCGCTGAGGGTAGATACTGCGCGAGATCTGGTTTCAGTAGCATGTGGGGGACAAGTTTCGATTTAATTTGTTTTTAGGTCAGTGATGCAGAACCGGTGGCTGCCTCAATTAGGTGCTGCAGCTGGGTTTTTCCTTGCCGTTTCTTTGCCTTTGTAGAAAAATCGATTGGTTTGCAAACCGTTCAGTGGCCCTCACCTTCTTTCAGACGCACGACATGCAAAATGATTCCTGGAGTTGAACATTCATTAGGCTCCTGTGATCCGTTTTGGGAAAACTGTCCTTGGGAAAAGGCATCCGGCCCCTGTTCAGTTTCCAGTGGAACAGTACGAAATGGCAAAATCCAGATGAAGGGAAACTGAAACCTGTCACAGTGACTTGGTCTGGAGAAATGAGGGTGTGAGACCTTGTTGTTAGGCAATTGAAAGAATTAACAATGATGAAAAGTTTCTTGGCTAGAGGCCCTACGCATGGCCTTTTAATTTTCCTGGAATCTCAGTCCCCTCCTCATTTTACAGGACTAGACGGTCACTTTCTATTCTCATTTAAAGAATAGCAGCATTCGAAGCTTTTCTGTGCACTGGGATCTCTTTTTTTTTTTGTGTCATTTCCCATCAGTTTGCTGTCTGCAAGGTGAAGATAACGCAGATTCCTGTACGAGAGGGTTTTCGGGACAAACGAGAGCAAAATATTTATTTTAAGAAGGTGGAAGGGTTCTGGAAAAGCCAAGCTTTTCAGAACGACGGCGCTTTTATGCTTCAACAACCCGAGTTTGAACTCGGATGAATGGCTTGCTGTTGGGTCAGAAATGATCGGTGAAGAAACTGTTACCCAGTGACGCCTTTCTTCCAGATGTCTTTAAGCATCACTGTAACATAAGCTCTCCTTGCAGTGATCTGGGTGTCGCCTTTATATTCCCGATACTCGGCGTGGGGAGGCTGACTTGGTTATGTTAAGGCTTTCTCTTTTGTCTGTTTCCGAAAGCAAATTTCAGGAATCTTTTGTCCACGGTGAAAGTGATGATGATGATGTTATCCGGTCAGTCGGATCCGACTCTCGGCGATTCTATAGGCCATCTCTCGCCACGCTTTCCGGTCTTGGACTTTCCCTTTCAGCTGTTCTGTGCCTAAGCCAGTGTCCGTTTTGATGGCGTCGAGCCACCGCGTTCTTTGGCGGCCTCGTCTTGTTCCACTGACCATTCCGAGCATCATTGCCTTCTCCACTGAATCGGATCGCATCATGTGACCAAAATAAGTAAGCCGGAGTCTGGTGATCTTTCCCTCAAGCGAAATTTCTGGCTTGATGCGCTCCAGAACCTCTTTATTGGTGACCCTTGCTGTCCACGGTATCCGTAACAGTCTTCTCCAGCACCAATACCTCGAAAGCATCCATCCTCTTCCGGTCAGCTTTTTTCAGGGTCCAGCTTTCACACCCATACATTGATATGGGGAACACAGTAGCATGGACCATTTTGCATTTGGTTATGAGGCTGATGTCTTTGCTCTTCCAGATTTGGTGCGTGCTCAGCATCGCAATTCGGCGGCTGATTTCAGGGCCGCAGTCTCCAGTTCGGTCGATCATGGATCCCAGGAAGCAGAAAAGCTTGACGCATTCGGTCTCTTCACTATTGATGGTTATTTTGACGGTGAAAATACCCATGTCCTTTTGTGTGTTTCGTTCTTCGGCCTGCATACCGAAAGGGCAAAAGGGAGGGGGGGGGGAAACACTGTTTTTCAACCCGGCACTGAGCGCCCGTGAGGAATGCGCCATTCCAGTTTCAGGTGGGCCTTGCCGGTCCTGTTTCTGACGCAGGCCGCGACGCTGCGCCCCCAGGAACGCCACCCAGCCCGGTTTAGGCTGAAAGCGGGGGGCGTGTCCTCTGCCCAGCGCCGCCGCCACGGACTCGTTCGGCGAGTGGAACGAGTCGGGCCGGACAGCTTCCGCGCTGCCCGTGTTTGGTGCACTAGAAATGCAATGTGTGGAGAGTATTTTTTTTAACATGCCGTTCTGAGGCGCAGATTTGTATGTCATGTGTTTCCCTGAGAAGAGCAGAACTTTTATGCTACGGAAGAGATTCCAGGAGATATGTGGAATCAGAGTGGCAAAATGCCAGCGACGCATGGCCTTAGTGTTTTAACTGCACCTCTGTAGAGGAGTTGGGGGTTTTCGGCTTTTATTAATCAGAGCTCTTTAGCTCCTGTGGCTTTTCTCAGAACCTGGTTTCTTGCTCCAGGCGTACTGGCGTAATCCTACTGTTAGAAAGGGGGGGAATACAGAGGGATGATCCAGATGCCCCGGGTTCGAGCCTGTTCACGTAATAGCTGACAGTGATGGGCCGGTTGGGACTAGTCGGCCGGGGCTCTCTCAGCCATCGTGGTTCTGAAACGTGAAAGAAAACCACTCTAAATCCGGGTGCAGCGCTCCTAGTGCGTGCGCAGAAGTGCGTTCGCACAGATCAGCAGCTATTACTCCGAAGGAGCTCCAATAATCAATAAATCAGCGTCGTGCGACCTTCATTTCCAGTAAAAGATATATATGAGGCAGCGCTGGCTTTTGCCCGCTATTCCTGGACGTCCGAGACAGCCCCAGTAAGGACAAGTCATCACGAAGAGCGTTTCTCCTCATTAATCTTCCCAACGGGCCGAAGTGAATTATGAGCCAATTATAGTCCAGGGTGGAGACAGATGGCACAGATGTGTATATATATATAGCACAGATGGAGAGGCTTCAAACAGTTAAATCACACGTACGCCTACTTTCAATTAACCTGTTTAGTTAAAACGTGTGCATGTCCTGTCCATGGCGTGCCCTTCCTTGCGCCTGTAGCTCGCCGGGACAGGCTCCAGCTACCCCATGATCCTGAATTAGATAAAGCTGTTGGAAAATGGATGGATATACGGCCGCGACGCTGCGCCCCCAGGAACGCCACCCAGCCCGGTTTAGGCTGACAGCGGCGGGCGTGTCCTCTGCCCAGCGCTGCCACGGACTCGTTCGGCGAGTGGAACGAGTCAGGCTGGACAGCTTCCGCGCTGCCGCGGAGACGCCCGCATCGGAATTTAATAATGCATCCTTTCTTCGAGCGCTGCGAGGAGACTCCAAGGCCACTGCGACATATCCCCCAGACGAGAGTGTGTAGGCATGTCCTGAGAGCAACCGGGGACCCAGACAGCCGCGCAGAACTCGCGAGAAACGCTCTGGGATCCCAGGTATTAAAAAGTGTCAGTGCCCACGTATATCACGGACTTTGACGCGAAGCAGGATTTATGAACGCAGCCGGGGCCGAGCTCCGTTTTCTGTGGAAAGATTGATCAGGAGATAATCGTTTTAAGTTGAAGTTTAAGGCGTCATGGCTGGAGCTGAACCTGTTACCACATCATTTTGACAGGCCGGAAAGGAAATAAAGTAGCCAGAAAACATTGCAAGGAGCTAAAGATAACTAGAGTTTTTCATGTGGCGTTACTAAAGATTTGTGTCTCCCACCATCCCCACCCCCCTCAGATTGGCAATCAATGACTTCGGAGTGTCAAAAATTAAATATTGATCAACGTTCGCTTTGGCCATTGAGTGTTTTTTCTAAGCACAGATGGAGAGGCTTCAAACAGTTAAATCGCACGTACGCCTACTTTCAATTAACCTGTTTAGTTAAAACGTGTGCATTTTTTTTTCTTCCGGTCTCGGGCTTTGGAAGGAAGGAGCTTGATGGAAGAATAATAACCAGCTCCTGAGGTGTGAGCCGTCTGTGTCTGCTGTACAGCTCTGTTCAGAATGTCATGTCAGGCCAGCACAAATCTTAGGAAGGCCATGAGTGACTACACCTCGAGGTAGAAAGACTAATATTGTGTTAGAGACCGGGGATCTTTGCCAAAGTTTTGCTATCTTGACTTCCACAAATGGTATTTGTAGTCATCTATTGTCAGCAAAGAGAGGGAGTAAGGTGCCTGTCAGGAGGGAGGCCCGAAACTTCATGTAGCTGTAAATAAGCTGTAACTGGGGAGGGCTTAGGTGATTATTTATCAAGGCAGGTTTTCTAAACCAGGTAAATCAACGTACATACTCGGTGGGGCTGGCTGTAAGCAAAGGTTTTCATCTTGCTGACAAACGGGTTGAAATAAACCTTAACTCGCCAGTCAGTGGGGGGGGGGGAAAAAAAACCCAAACTTTTCTTGCGTGTGCTTGACCTTGTCAGGAGCTTGGTACAGCAGGATGGGCAGGAAATTGTCGGCAGCATGTTATGCATTTTAAGGGCTGGCGACTGTCTGCTGCTGTGGAAAGAGCCTGTGGAGGCTCTCCAGCCCTGTGTTTGCACACGTGTGGGAAGCTCGGCGGTTGTGTCTGTATAGGGAAGTGTAGCTCTGCCATCGCAGAGGGGAGGGGGTGGTCGTCGCGGGTACGGTTTTTTTTGTAAGCCCGTGTTTGGTGCACTAGAAATGCAATGTGTGGAGAGTATTTTTTTTAACATGCCGTTCTGAGGCGCAGATTTTTGTATGTCATGTGTTTCCCTGAGAAGAGCAGAACGGAAGAGATTCCAGGAGATATGTGGAATCAGAGTGGCAAAATGCCAGCGACGCATGGCCTTAGTGTTTTAACTGCACCTCTGTAGAGGAGTTGGGGGTTTTCGGCTTTTATTAATCAGAGCTCTTTAGCTCCTGTGGCTTTTCTCAGAACCTGGTTTCTTGCTCCAGGCATACTGGCGTAATCCTACTGTTGGAAAGGGGGGGGGAATACAGAGGGATGATCCAGAGGCCCCGGGTTCGAGCCTGTTCACGTAATAGCTGACAGTGATGGGCCGGTTGGGGCTCTGTCAGCCATCCCGTGGTTCTGAAACGTGAAAGGAAACCACTCTAAATCCGGGTGCAGCGCTCCTAGTGCGTGCGCAGAAGTGCGTTCGCACAGATCAGCAGCTATTTCTCCGAAGCAGCTCCGATAATCAATAAATCAGAGTTGTGCGACCTTCGTTTCCAGTAAAGGATATGAGGCGGCGCTGGCTTTTGCCCGCTATTCCTGGACGTCTGAGACGGTCCCAGTAAGGACAAGTCATCACGAAGAGTGTTTCTCCTCATTAATCTTCCCAACGGGCCAAAGTGAATTATGAGCCAATTATAGTCCAGGGTGTCCTGTCCATGGCGTGCCCTTCCTTGCACCTGTAGCTCTCCGGGACAGGCTCCAGCTACCCCATGATCCTGAATTACATAAAGCTGTTAGAAAATGGATGGATGAATGCTGTATCTTGGGAGATACGGTTGCCTCACTACCTTTATCAATGGGTGGGGGTGGACAAGCTTAAAAAAAACACTGAATCCTATTCGAACAGTCGATCAGATTATTTGTTTATCCCCCCCCCCCCCCCCCCCCCAGATTAAGAAACCCAAAACCTATTTTTTTTTTCTCCTAGATCGAGAAGCTGTAGTCTTCCGGGACATTGCTAGCTGCTGTACAGGAAGGAAGGATCTGGAAGGACAGTAGCCAGCGAAGAGGTAAGGAAAGGTTGAGGAGATCCTCTGGAACGAAGAAAGACACGAGATGGATCACGCTGTCAAACTGGAACAGACATAGTACTGTGGACTTAATTAAGGTGGAACAAGGAAGGTTAGTGTGGGGCCCCTTTTAAACATCGGCGGTGGTGAGTTGAGATGCTGCATCTGCTCTCCGCGTCCTGCAGAAAAGAAAACCAAAGGGGCTTCTGAAAGCATAAGTGGGAGATCGGTCTCATTTTTCGTTACACCTGTGTTTTGTGATCGTGTTTCCTCAGCAAGTCAGCTGCGGGCGACTGCTGCAAGTGCCGATGAATCTAAAACTAAAAGTTGTTACAATTCAGAATTTAAATCTCACACGTACAGCAGCTTAGACGGCACCGCGAGCAACAACAAAGAAACTGGTAATGCGGTTTCCTTGTGGTGTCTTTTATTTCATGTAATGGAACATAAAACTGTGCCTGTGGCTGGCTGTTCATGTGATTCCGCCCTTGATAACCTTGAAAACCAAATGAGGGTGAAGCGAACACTTTGGTGGGGGGGGGGGGGGAATATTCGTAAGAACAGGGACTACAGCTTCCAATAACTCAAAAGCGGGTTCTTTGTTTGGTTGCTGACTTGAAGAAGAAAAAGAGGAAATCTCTACTGTAAGCGTCCCCACAATCGCTGACTTTGACCAGCGGGATCGTCTTGCCCTCTGTGTCCTGAAGATACAGACGTGTGTAAGGAAAAAAGCATGATTGAAAATTCTGGGTTGAATGAATGCTTGACACTGCAGATAAGGCCCGCTTGTAAATGCCATGGTGATGATATGGAAACTGTGGTTACATGTCCTGGGATCACTAATGTACAGTACCTTTTGACTTACAGTAGACTTTGTTTTCAATATACGTCTTGCTTTTGTGTGGGCCTGACCCTGTCTTGCAGGTCTGTCAGCGGAGTGCTGTACAAGCGAGAGAGTGGCATTGTGCGTCTGGGTCTCAGCTTGGGAAAGAAATAAATTAGCAACATCACCGTGAGCAGGACATTGTTGCTTGAGTCTCAGCTTCACTTAACAGCCAGTCTGCAAGCGTTAATGGCTTCTGGCTTGTCTCTGGGCCATTAGCTACCAAGCTGGTTGTTAACTTCTGCTTACAGCCCCTTCAGGGGTGGAGAGGAGCTCACTGCGTCTGGAACTTGCTGTTCTCAGACGGGCGCATGGGTTTTAGATTTGTTTCCACCTGATACTCTCAGAGGATGTTATTCCCTTACAGACTGGGCCTGTTCTTGGTGTCGTTTGGCTTCCCTTACGTAGCCTGCAAAAAATGAGGATGTGAAGCCTGTTAAACCATCATACAATTATAGTCTAGTGCTCTGACCGCTGAGCGATTGCACAGAAGGTTTGGTGCAATTATAACATTTTATACGCATTAAAATTTCCCCCTCTTACTGTTTGTAACAAAATCCGAGTGACAGCTCAGCAAATTGTGACGGTTTAGTTTCTGTGTTACTTGCTTTCAGTTTCTGTTGCATGCCGTTTAGCACACAAACCTTCACTCTTATTTAAGAAGTGTGAGTTTCGTTTCAAGAGGTTTTTTCATCAGACCCTTTTCCACCTGTAGTTTTGCGCGCCTGCTTGCTTCGATTTAATTTTTCCTATATGAACAACGTGTTGTATGTTACCCGAAGAGAAGATCTTATTGGACCTTTTATGCCAAGCTGTGTAAAACCCTTTCTCGGTTCAATTCATATTCCAGTAAGGGTTCTTAAAAAGAAGTTAACTTGGAGTCAGCTTTGGTGGCTTTGTCAGCTGTTTGTATCCTTCCCATGTTCATTTCAACTGTGTGCGACAGAATGCAAGGCTATTTTGAGAAAATCTCCTGGATACGTCTGTAGGTCCAACTTGGTGTGATTGCCTGGCCAGATGGCCTGTTCGTTTATCACACTGGGGCGTTCGTGCGCAGTGCGTTCGTGGAATTGTGCTACTGGGGATGGAATGGAAACGGTGGCCTCTCCCAGGCGCGTGCACGCCTTGAAAGCTGTGACCCTGCGGTGCCGACAGCGGGGAAGAGCTGAGGCTGCACTCTTTCCTGAACAAACCATACAATTCCTGCTCGGGGCCCTGCCCAGGGCTCACCCCGTTGCCATTGGCTCCTGCCGCTCTTCCGCACGGATGGGATCAAGTGCGGGCTGGTGCGTGGACACAATTGTGCTTCAGATCCCCATTCGAAATGGTGCGCTAGTGTTTGTCGTTATTGTTGGTGGCTGTGAGAAAGCAAAGAGACTTCCTTTTTGAACAGCAAACTCCCCCGAACCGGTGGAGAACTGTTCTGGAGCAGATCTGAGAATAAAAACGCATGGTTTGGGGCACGAGCAGGGAAGATCCGTTTAGAATAAGTAGGCTTTCTGGTACAGCGAACTGTGTCGACATAATCTTTTTGACTGCATGTTACATACAATGCATTAAGCTGTTGTAATAACATTCATAGTGCCTTTGTAGATACAGATTAGCTGGTTTACAGATTTCAGATGGCAGGCTAGTCTGGGATAGGTATTGATTGGGGCTCTTTGTGACACTCCATGTTAATATATACATAATGAATGGCAACCAAAGGTCAAAACCTTTCAGATTCTTAATGGAATTAAGCGAACCCTGTTGCATGGTGGTCCGAAAGGTTGGATTTGAAAAATATCCTCTTGCGCTGTGCAGACTCGCTGAAACTGCTGTAATGGATTCATGCCTGTGAGCCTGAGAAGAACTGTTCTGGGAATATTGCATTGTGCAAATGATATTGACTAATAAGTGCTGCTTCAGCTCCTTATCAATATTGGCTCCCCTCAGGGTGATTTTCAAACCTTGGTCTCCCAGCTCGCAATCCAGTTCTTATAGCCCTTTTCCTCAATCTCCGGAGCACCCATCCGATACCTGCTTGATGGCCGTAGAAATTTTGAAGTCGAATTGCATTCCACTGATGAACCAAGTGTCGGAAACTGAGCTCATTCTGTAGAGGAGAAAGGGAGTGTGTCTGCAGAACACTATATATACACTTCAAGAAATTAAAAATTTCCTGTAACTGGTCAGAAAAAGGAAGAGGGTTCGAGAGGGCTTGTTTTATGGGCTGAACGCTTTGAAATCTACCAGATAACAAATGGATCTTGAATAACTTTCTGACTACAGTCCTAACCGGTTTATTTCTGTGCCGCTGATCAGCAAGTTCTTTTCTAAAGATCAGTAGCCTGCTATCGAATTCTTTTGCATCGTTACCTAATCTGCCTTCTGTATGCAGATTACATCTGGGCTCTTGTCCTTTCTGTTGTGTGTTCAAGCACTATCAGACAGATCTCCTTTTTTTCCTCATTTGTCTTCTTCCTGTTCCTTAGGGGCTGCTGGTCTATTAAACAAATAGCCTGATTAAAAAGTAGTAATAAAAGTCCACAGGTGCAGGTCTTCTGTCTTGATGCATGCCGTAGTAGTGCTGATAAATGGCAGTGCGTTTTTATCTTGCTCAGGGTCGCACTTTGTTGTGATGTTGTGTGTCTGCGCTCACCTTCGAACACTCCCTCGGCCTGGTGGAGAGGCAATTTCTCTGGAACCGGCAGTTCCTGACGTTGGTCCCATTCTCTAGTTTTTTTGTGTTGCATATTGTACCGGGATAGATAACAGTTTTCTCTGCATTAAACATTATTTTCTGTGCATTACCGGGCATCTTTTATGCAATGTTTTTTTTTCCTGTGTGTGCGCTTTGGCTCAAGGTGTATCCAGTTCTCATTTTCTCCCGGCTGGGAAATGTAGAATTCAGTCAGCTAGCAAGACTGCAGTTTATAAAAAATGTCATCTTTCAGGGAATTAAGGACATAGTTAAAGTGGCTTGACATTCAGCTGACCTCGTAGTAGTCTGAAATACTGCTGCCTGTCCTGCAGGCCTTAAACCTGAACACATGTGATTCAACACAAGTACATGGTAATATAGCACTTTTCTCTTTGTAAAACTGAGCCTGCAAAAAGTGGGGAGCTGCTTCATGGCACAGAAGACCCTGTTTTTATGCTTCCTCGTCTGAGCTGAAACTACATTTTACACCAGCAGTCTTTATAAAGACCTCCTCCTCCTCCTCGATTTTCGCTCGTCCGTCTGGGTTCTCCCTCGGAGCCGGGACTGGCAGCTCCCACTCGGATTTGTTCCCTCGGATGCGGCAGCCGTGGCGAGGGCGGGGATGGGGGCCACGGTTGAGAGAGGGAGAGAGAGGCAGCGGCGCGCGATGCTGGAACAAAAGGGAGTAGGGAGGTGCCGACGGATGCTGGTTTGGGGCTCGAGCCACGCCCCTGACTGCTGGCGACGGGCGCCTGCTCTTGCAGTTCCAACCCAGCCCGCGCGTCAACCCAGCCTGGCTCGCACGTCTGCCATCAGCTTCCTCAGATCGCCAAGCCCCGTCTTTATTTGGTTTCTGAACAACACAGGAAGAATACAGGCTATGCATCTTGTTGCTGTTCCCATGCAGAATTCCATTTGGGAGAGCAATACTAGGAGCTCTTACTATAGGGAAGGAGTTGTAAACCATTATGCTTAGTATAAGTATAGACTGTCGTAGGACCGACTAAGACAAAAAGGTCAGCATCTTACACGGCTAAGGCTTTAGAAGTTAAGGTACAATTTGTGTTCATGCTCGAGTTGATTAGCTTCATTGACACATCCGGTCATCAGATCTGGTTTTAGCGCCGTTAATGGGTGATGTTAAAAAAAAAAAATTCAAAGGCGTCTTTGAAAACAAAACCGCGCTGTCCCTCTTGACGTGAAAGCCTTTTCGGCTTTCCCCAGCACACCGGAGAGTTGCATCGAACGCGTGTGTGCGTGTGCGCGCACTTGTGTGGTCTATTTCCTGTTTTGTTTTTGGCTGTGAAAAGAGCCAACGAGCGGATTGTTGCTGATGGTCTCTGTCCCCCGGAGTCCTAGCTTGATTTCCTTCCACTCCAGCGGCCTTGTGTTTTGCTTCCTGTCTTTTGTATTTTGAAATCGATTTCTCCCTCTGATTTAAGATGCTAGGTTGGCATTAACTGTGTGGTGGCGGTGGTTCTAAAGATAGCAGTCTGGAGCTAAATCAATGTCTACTGCCTGTTTGCATGCCAAAGGAATTCTCAGTGCCGAACTTGGTCTAGAAGATCTCTTCCCAGAGCTGTAGCTCTACAAAATATTGCGTTGTTGCCCGAGTGCAGGTTTGTAGGCAGAGGAGGTGCCTCAGCGGCCTTTATGACTTCTTAATATTGCTCTTCGGGAGGAATGAAAAAAGAAAGCATGGCATTAAATTGGAATAACGAGTGATGAAAAGTAATATTCAAAATTGTAGTTCTTATTATGTTCTCAGGCATGCATTTCGGCGTGAGCATGTGGGGGTTTTCTTCAGGTGTGCCGACAGCAGATATAATTTCAGTGACGGGCAGAGCGATTTCCAGCATAAAAATCCCCCGTTTATCATATTTTATCATATCGGCAGGGCTGCAAGTGTCAGAAAATGTATCGAGGCAGCGTTTTTTTTTTTTTCCCCCCAGCCGACGCCGACGTTAATAATAAGGTGCCCTGGAGGACTGGAAGTGCAGGGCAGTGCAGGGCAGGGCAGGGCTGCCGAGTGCTCACGGTGAGCCCAACACCAGTGCCCACGAAAGCCAGGGCCTTTCTCCTGCCCGCGGGCTCACAGCTCTGGAAGGGACTGTGGCAGGCAACCCAGCAGGCAACGGCGAAAACAAGGTCGAATCGCAATCTCGTTTCTAATTTGAAACCTCTCGGGGTGGCGCTCAAGTGTCTCTCGAGCCGTGATGTGGCAGTAAATTGAAGGACAGCCTTGCGGCTGCTTTTATCGGGAGGCTGGGAAGTTGCCTTTGTCTGCGATGCACTTACCGCTTTGTTCCTTTCAACAGTGGCGCGGTAGCAGCGGAGATCCTCATCTGTTGACTTTATGCGCTGTCGTCTGGCGGTGCGTGTCGAACAGATCAATGCCTGGTAGCTCCCCTCAGCCGGTCTTGAAGCTTTGAGGACTGCACAGTGTTTTTTTTTTTTTTTTTGCAGCCCGCTGCTGTGCTGGTGAAACGTTTTTGATTTCCTCCTCACCGGTGGAGAAAGTGGTCTCGGGGAGCCTTCACGAGCAGGCTCTCCTGTTGGCGGGGGTGGGGGTGGTGGGGAGACGACAAAGTGTGTTATTGACGGTTGTGCAGAGGGCTGGGATATTCGGGCAGAATAACGCACGGGTTGGTCGAGCTGTACGAACTGATCCCCTCTCGATTTTTAAACAAACGTGCAATTCTCTCTCCAGCCCCTGGCATTTTAATTCCTCTTCAGAAGGCAAGGAGCAGACCAAGGCCACCATTTAAAGAAAAATGCACGCTCCTGTTGTGGAATAGTGCTCGCGACATGAGACGCCTCCTGCAGATCCCCACGCATAACATTGTGTTTCAACCTTGCCGGTGTTAGTGGGATTGCTGGCCCTGTATGTGCACGGTGTGTGTATATATATATACTGTATGGAAAGTATAAACAGCCTTGTGAAGGCCTGTTCAAGACTCCACAGCTCCTTGAATCTGTGGGCCTGTACCCAGCTGCCTGCAGAGGTTCAGGAGTTCATCCCGCCCTGATGTTGATGTCATGGGGCAAACGTGCCAATCTAATCCCTCATAGATTTCCACTGGATTCCTGCGAGGCAAAAGTGGAGGCTCTCCCGTTGTGATTTGATTCACTTGCGGGGCAGGATTAGCTCACTGAATTAGCTGCTTAAACGTGATGGGCATCATCGCTCTGTTTGGTAGGGCTCAGACAAGCGAGACGCAACTGGGGTCTACAGTAGCTCGGCTGATGGTTGAAAATCCTTCTGAAATGTAATGATGTACTTATTTGGGCAGGCGGTGGCGCAGACTGAGTTATTACTCTCATCTCGATTTACGGTTGGTATGGGAAGCATTTGTTACAGGGATTACTGAGCTCAGACGTGCGCGTTTCCACAATGAACTGGTTTGAGGAACAGCTCAAGATATGTGGATGGCATTTGAATGAGATCTCTTTGTATAGAATTGTGTTGAGAGATTACACGCATTGTTTTTTAGGCCATTTAAGACTTAATTTTAGAGGCGGCGTGCCTTCACGAGACTGGAATAAGAGGACTAGACTATGTGTAATAAATGTTAAGCATGGTGACCATGCAGTTAATTATACCGTAGTAAATAAGCAGCGTCTTGGTATCATTGTGTTAATTTTGTACTGTACTGCTGTACTGTTGGGCTGCACTGCCTTTAGATTTTAAAAATAACCTGTTAAGCTGCCTCGCACCCAGAGAGATGTATAGAAATTGAGATGATAATGAGGTCAGCGTAAGTTTAGAAAGGCTGTTTGAATGTTGTACGTTTTACGTTGTACGTTTTGGGAAGTGTTGTGACAGCCAGTCCTTAAAAAAAGAGCACGGTGTTTCCGAAACTTTTCATCTCCGCCTGGATGACAGTTGACCTTTAAATGACACCCCAGACTCACAATGACTGTCCTGTACTGTATTATTAATACGCCTTTGGAGAAATGCCTACATTGTTGCTGGTTTGTTGAAAAGCCCTCTTTTGTTGTAAGCAGGGGTATATGATCCCTGTCTTTGTTTGCAGGTAGACCGAGTCCTTTTAAGATCTCATGCTGTTTTTACCTACAATATGAGAGAGAAAACAACATCCTTTTCTGACCAAAGAATCGTGTTACAACAGCAACAAAAGACTCTAGATGTGCCAAGGATTCAGAAAGTAAAAAAAAAAAAGCATCATAGTCCTTTCTCCCCCCCCCAACCCACTTTCACAGGGTGCTGAGCTGCCGTGCGACTGTGTAGATATTTTTATTGCTTTATGTTGTAAGAACATGACCTTGTTTTTATTGTGCGTCGGAAAAACAAACAAGCTAAACTGGAAGAAAATGCAGACCTGCAGAAATAACTTTCTGTCCAATCGCGCACAATCTGGATAATTGGCCCATCTCTGGTACGTTGGATGAAGCCATATTTCTGTGTCCTTGGTGCTTTGTCTTGCCTGTCGAAGGTCATTGGCATCATTGAAAGGACTTTTGGGTGGGGGGGAACGCAGTCATTGTGTACTCGTGGTGTCTGTAGGTGCTGTGGAGGCTCCGTCTTTGCTCCAGCAGTATCGGTATCGCTCCTGGGGCATGTATGCCCTCTAACGCACCCTTCCCAGCCAGACTAACCACTCGCCAGAACTCCCTACTTCCCCTCTTCCTCCTACATCCCCCATAATGCAGCTGGGTGGCTCGCTCTCTTTTCTCTTTTGAGAAGCCCCCTGCGTTTCACCTGCTGCGGTCAGGCTCGGGTTCCGTTCGGTGAACAGGCCTGGTTTCAAGTCTTCAGCTGGAAAGTGAAGATCAAGTTTTCGGTGGAGACCCCGTTAGGAAAGACATTTAGATGAGGGAAAGGTCGTTTCCTCGTCGTCTAATCCGAAGACGCAGCAGATTTTTCGCCATTCGTTTCAATACAGGTAGTCCGCGACTTACGACGGGGTTAGGTTCCGGCGACCCCCATCGTGAGTCGAAAATCGCGCGCGCGTGCGTGCGTGTATCGCAATCCTACACGAACCATAGGGAAACGTAACGAATTAACACGCTACGTTGTGTAATACGGCTTTGTTATGTTTTTTCACTAATTTTACCCCTTACTCATGGTAAAAATACAAATGTAGATATTATAAAAAGAAATACGCTAAAAGTAATCGATAATGAAAAATGAATCAAAAAGTGCACCTTTGCACTTAGTGTTAATGTAGTCAGCTGAATGCACGCTGGGCCCGCGTGATTATTTAATGAAGCTTCTAAATTTAAATTGGATGAAGCCGAAGAGGAGTCTTGTGAGATTGTGGATCGTCGACATCATGTCCTTCAGGACTTGGATCACCTTCAGGGGGTGAGTAGACGGCAGTGCTGGGCTTCTTCAAAAAGATGGCAAACTATGCAGTCTAAATTGGACTTTTCACTATAAATCTCCCTGTAGCAAGCAAGTGCATCTTGGATCAATAAACAGTAACGTGACAGCACGGTGTCGCGCAGGCTGATGATGTCATCAGTGGTGGACGTTGCGACCCAACGCCGGGACACGAAAATAATATACAGTACTGTACAGTAATACGACTAGGGGGACAGCCGTCGTAAGTGCGAGTGGTAGCAAGTCGCGTACGTTGTAAGTCGAGGACTACCTGCACACGCCCGAGTTAAGGCTGACTGTTAAGTAGCAGCAGTTTGAATTTACTTACTAGTATGCAAGACGGGCGAAGGATAATTGAATGTGGGCTCAGGTGGTCAGCAGTGTGTGTCTTCTCATAGGGGGCACCTATGTGCTGTACAGCGAAGAGCAGGAGTTGAGGTTAGTCTTCTTTTTTTTTGGCAGATCAATACACTCATTCGTTCCCTTTCACTGGGTCCTTGGTGAAATATTCATGGAACAATTTGAATACAGCACCTTAAAGCGTGTAAGCCGATATTTAAATCACTGGCTCCCGAATCAACTTTCCGTTCAGTTTATTTATTTATGATTTCTTTCCTGGTGTGTCTCAGGTTTCTGTGTTATCGCGCCACGCCAACTTGTGAATTAAAATCCAGTTTCCATCCCAGAGCAATGCCACTCTGTGGAGCAGCAGTTGAAGGAGCTGTCCTAATGCTTAAACATGCCTATCAATGAGATCTGCCGTGGAGCGCTCCCTGCCTTGGGCTTCTGGACGTTCACACCCCTGGATGCATGTGTTGGATTTAAATCGAACTTTAGCTCTAGTACATGAATGCCATGCATTCACATAATAGTCTTCAATTATCATGCACAGAGCGTAACGTGTTTTCCAGATAGCATTGGGAATATGTGTTCTCTGACATGTGGGGGTTTAGAAATTCATTCCCGAGTTCAATAACAAAGCGGAGGTATTGACAGAGAGGGCTTTTTGTGGTGGGGCCAGACACTGTGCAGAGTATGTACTGTATGAAGTGAAGCTGCAGTTCACGGATTTTCACTCAATGAAAACCTGGTGTCCGCTTTTTTTATTTCTGAATGGCTGAGAACATTTTTCATTTTAAGCAGAATCAAAAAGAAAGACCTTGTTAAGCGGTAGGCTACTGATTCTCCTTGCTAGTTTGCCCACTTAGAGCACTGTGTGTATATCCGACTGAAGTGATAGAATAGTTCTATCTGCACTATATTGATTTCTTCCTTAGATGCAGCAAACCGTAATATTATTTCAAGTCAAATTAGAAAGAAAAAGATTTATTGCTATTTATGACTAATTCTTGTTTATTTGTATATCGAGTGTAAAATGTTTTCTGTGTCCACGGTGTGCAGACGTGAGCTGTCCCCCTGCCTTCCCTATGGGTTACCACTTCAGTGTACTAATGCACTTGTAACACAGCAAACCACACTGGTAACCAAAGGCTGTTGCTCCAGCAGCAGTATCTGTTGTGGTTGTTTACCACTGCCTGAAACAGACGTTTGAGTGTGTTAACCTTGCAAACCATAATTAAGAAACGAGGCAGTTCAGTTTAATGAGCGTTTACAGGAGGATGCCGCTCGTGGTTTTCTGCGCGAGCAGCTTAGTTCGCACTGTTCAGCAGCTTTTCCTCTCGGCGTCTGTGGATGATAACTGCCCTTAACATACGGATTGTTTTGAAAATGCAAGATCACGATCGGGACTTGGCTGAAGCTACAGCACTCGATACTGTAGGTAAACAGTCCCTTCTACTGCATCAGTAAAGCATTGTGATTTTTACTACACACAATTCTGACAGTATGATGAATCTGTCCGAAGCAGTTGTGTGCTGTAGATCCCCAGACCCTGGTGCTTTCTAACACGTAGAGGTTAGGCTGAGCTGTGCTTGAATTGCCAGATCTGCTTGACCTCTCCAGAAGTGATGCAGGGCTGAAGAGCAAGTTCTTTCTGCCCTGGTCAGTGTACAAACTGATTAACTCTTCCCTAATAGGAATACTAGACATGGAAGGAAAAACACAATACCTTCATCCCCTATAGCCACATCATCTACAGTGGTATGTGATCGGGGTGGTTTAATTCAGATCCAAACCAGTACATGTGAATCTGTGAGTCTTAACCGAGCTGGTGAAACGCAGGGTTGCCTCGCTGTGGAAATGACTTATGCAGTAGTATTAAAAATTCATAAATTGTTTGCAGAGTTGGGTTTTTTTTTCGCTGACTTCTTTCATCGTTTGTTTTTTCCTTCTGTTCCTTTCCCCCCTTTCATAACACAGCATGTCGCCAGCCCCTTAGGAGCATTACAACACCAGGCCTTAATAAAGGTTTTGTGCACAGCAGAAGAGAATTTACAGATTGCAAAAATGAACCTTTTCTGTGCTTGAGGAGAATTATGATTTTTTTTAGTAGTTTTTTTTTAAAGGTATTGTAATTTAAGTTCTGCCATCAGCCCTGTATTGCATTAAGCGTTGCATGTAACACATTACAATCAAATTGTCTCATAAGAATAATGTATTTTTTTTGCTTCTTTTTAAAATCGGAACTCCGGTCGATTATGCATTTTCCTTTAAACTTGATTGCTGCAAAACGAATTAAAGGAGCTGTTTCTGGGAAAGTCTGCTTTTAAGTGTCTGGGTTGTTCTCGGATTCAGACAATAGCTGGAAGCTTCCCCAGGTATGGAGCGGTACTGAGTTTCACGTTATCCTATCCAAATGCAGTTTGGCAGAAGAGAACACCTCCTCACAACTCGCAAGGTTACGTGAGGAGGTTGTGAACTCAGCATGGAGTACACAGGGGAAAAGATATTTCAGTTAGGATAATGTCGAAGTCTGAATGTCAGGAATCTTAGTATTT
Organism: Atractosteus spatula; assembly: GCF_055471065.1. NCBI lineage: Eukaryota > Metazoa > Chordata > Actinopteri > Semionotiformes > Lepisosteidae > Atractosteus > Atractosteus spatula. The sequence continues at coordinate 13,717,419 of NC_142728.1, read as the reverse complement.
CTCCTTCATTTCAGTCACATTTTACAGTTTTACCGTAGGAAAGTGCAAGACCTAATTTCGTTTAGTACTGCTTAAATATTTATTAAACGGCACCATCAAGTGTGTGATACTGTATAGTGATTTTGTGTGACCTTCTGTGGTGAGCCATAGTCTTCCTGTTGGCACTGAGCTCTTAAAGCCAGGGCTGCTCAGAGGCAGTAGGCTGACAAGTGTCTGGCCTGCATGCCAGTGAAAAAACATCCGTCTTTGAAGGTGTCACAAATAATTCAGCGGCACCAGCTGAAATCCAGGGAATCTACGTTCTTGATTTTACAAAGAGAATCGGCACAACTTAATTGGTCCTACAAGTATTTTGAAGCGTTCCAGCCCTTACGCGTTCAATTATTCACGCACTAAAATGCTTGCGTGGGGATTTTTGTTCTTGTTTGATCAACGCTGAAGTGTTGCATTTGTGCGAGTCACTCAGTGTTTTTAGACGCTTTTAGAGTTTGGGTATAAAAGTATAGATAGATGCAATGCAAATTGGTCTGGTGGTGTTTGCATTTGTAGCCAGCAGCCATATCACCCTGCAACTCACAACTGGCAGCCCACTGGAGCTCAGCAGGTGTGAGCCTGGTCAGTACCTGGATGGGAGACCTCCTGGGAAAGCTAAGGTTGCTGCTGGAAGAGGTGTTAGTGGGGCCAGTAGGGAGCGCTCACTCTGCGGTCTGTGTGGGTCCTAATGCCCCAGTATAGTGACGGGGACACTATATGTAAGCAGGCGCCGTCCTTCAGATGAGATGTAAAACCGAGGTCCTGACTCTCTGTGGTCGTTAAAAATCCCAGGGCGTTTCTCGAAAGGAGTAGGGGTGTAACCCCAGCGTCCTGGCCAAATTTCGCATTGGCTCTTACCACTCATGGCCTCCTAATAATCCCTATCTCTGAACTGGCTTCATCACTCTGCTCTCCTCCCCACTGAGAGCTGATGTGTGGGGAGAGTTCTGGTGCACTCTGGCTGCCGTCGCATCATCCAGGTGGGGCTGCACACTGGTGGGGATTGAGGGTGGTCCCCATTACCTGTAAAGCGCTTTGAGTGGAGTGTAAGCAATTATTATTATTATTATTATTGCATTGTATGTAGGTAAGTCATTGCAGGTTGTGTACTTTCACTGATGGGCCCATATTCCACTTGTTTTTTTTTTTAAATACAAGGTTTTGCCAATAGGAGCATGTTGGGATAATGGTCATTTGCACATGAAATGGGGAGACATACACTTTGCCTCTCATAAGATCTTTTTCTAATTTTTATCAGCACCTCTGACATTGTGGGGCGCTCGAGTGTCACAGAGCTGGTTTGTTGTGTTCTCAATCCGAAAGGAGTAAAAGATCCAAAAGAAGACATTGTCATGTCTCATTTTGAAAAGATGTGTTGTGTCTGCATGAGCAGTTTATTTATTACTGAAGCTATGGAAGTCTGTTGCATTTTTGTGTGTGCATGTTTAATGTTTGTTACTGTCCAAATTTGATGCCACAAAAACAAATCTGTCCAAATTATACTTTTTCCTAAATATACAATGTTTAAAGTAATTCACACTATGGTAGCCAGTATTTCTCTCGTATGGCCTTGGGTATGGAGCAGTGTTCCTGAAGTGAAGAATAGGTTCAGACAGTTCTCAGTAGGGATTTTAAATCATTTAACCATTCCATCTTGCAAAACATCCCCTGTCATTCCAATAACGGGACGTGTGAACTTTCTTTGGTTTCAAATTGGTATCTTTTGGACCTGTTTTATAACATTAGAACATGTTATAAGTATGTTTTATACCATCTGGCTGTAAGATCAATGTGATGAAAAATGTGGTTTTCCTATTTGTTATTGTAGATCTGATCTGTTCCAGCTTATGTTGTTGTTGTTGTTGTTGTTGTTGTTGTTGTTGTTGTGATGCACAGTATATTTTTACGTGTTCTGTCGACTTAATGTCCTCGGTGTGTTTTTAGTATTTAATTAAACTTCAGTTGGATAAATAAAACTACATCATATTTCCTCTTTCCTGTAGTTTAGCCTTGAACACAAATCAATACTGACCATAACACCAAACATCGAAGGGCAAGTGAAGACTGATCAGATCTCAAAAGTAAGATACCTGTAAGAGGCTCTACAGTTCAAGTCTTTTTGCATTCTGATTTTATCTTAAATATAGATCTGGTAAATTCAGGTATAATGTGAGATTTGAGAAAACGTCAGCCGTGATTGAGCGGCACTGCTTTCAAATTTTTTTTGCAGGTTTGGAAGGAAGGAACTTGTGTATTTTTAAAGCTAAATGCTGTGCGTTTACAAACACATATTTGTGTCACGTTGCTGTATGTCGCAAATGGTGTTGGCACTGTAGCCTGCTGTATGTGAAAATATGCAAATTGTGTTTGAAAACCAAATCGGTTATTACTTTGCTTCACTACAGCTTGGAATTCTACAGATGTGAAGAGAAAACACAAACTGGTTAATGTTAGTGTCATGATGGTGATTTCTCTTTGCATGTGTGCTCATGAGACACCACATGAAACATAATGTGGGATGTCACTAATAAATCCAGGTCTTCCAGATTGACCTCTGAGTTAATGGAGTTAATGATCCTTTTTGATTGAGCATAGCACCTGAGATGTAAGCCTGCATCAGGAAATATCATCATCTTTGCCAGACATCCGTAGAAGGTAAACCTTCTGTAATGAATGAAATCATTATTGCTGAGCGCCGATCAGCTGTATAGCCCTGTTAAAATGCAAAAAAAAAAAAAGTCCAAAGACATTTCCTGCAAATCATATGCATTGCTAATTTAAGCGATAACAGATGGTATTGCAAGGTCTTTTAAAACTGCTGTGCAAGGTTGATGTTGTATATGAGAGGAAGGCTGCAAGTATCAATTTTGCATGCAAATTTCCTCATGTGCTGCAATAAACCCGTCTTTTTCTCACTGGTCTGAAGTTAACTGCATTTGTTATGTAAATCGCAAGTGGTTGCTTGGCATGCAGCTGTATTTTATAAAGTTTTATAATATCCAATTAAAGTAAAAGCGCAGAGGCGCAGGAGCCTTTTTTTCAGTGTTTAGATTTTTACATGTTCCTTTTTGTACCCAAAGGTCGTTGCTTGCTCCACCTCTGTGGATAAACAGTGCCTTACTAAAACGCTGTTCAATAGCTAGTTCTGTTGAGTGCTCCTAAGGTCCACTGAAGGTTTCAGCATGCATTGGAATTAATTTGTTGTTCTCATTCAAAAGGTAAAGAATGATATGAACAAACCCTTTTTAAAGTCCAGTTTAGAATCAAGAGGTTGCATCTTAACTGATTTTGTTGGGTGGAACTGGGGTCTTTAATACTGCGTTTTTAGAAGTATGTAGGTGTGCATACTTAAACACACAGATGCACATTATTAATCATGTTTCATGACTATGGTGAATTCTAATAATTTTGGCTTCCTCGGGCTGGGCACAAGGCTGGATGGTGGTGGTCCTTTTCAGAGAGAGCACTGGAAGCAGTGCAGTCATGGTGCAGTTCACACAGTAATGTGGGGCACTTAAGCCTGCATGCAGTCCAGTATGCAGAGAGCTCTCACTCATCACTGATCTCTCGGTCTTTGGGGTCTGGACGCTCTGAGCAGCGCTCGCAAAGCAAGGAGAATAGGCTCGGTTTTATAAAGTGGAAAATGTCACAAATACGAATGCTCAAGCAGCTTGTTTAAGCCCTTTGGGCATTGAAGCTTCCTGGTAATACCAGCTTGGTGTGCAAAATAAAACGAAAACGGCAAGGTGCCAGCAGTTCAGTGTGTTCAACTGTCTGAAAGAGATCTTGGTGATACTGCACTAGAAAGAGGAAGTGTCATTATCAATGGTTACTGTGTGTTTTTTATATACAGAGCTTAAACTGCAGTGTAATAAGACTGTGATGTTGCTGTGCTCGTTCCTATTTACCTTAGCATCTGAACATCACTTCGGGGAAAAATACAGCTTAGTCCATCGATTGCAGCCATTATCTTGAGAGAGGCGTGGATGATGCCGTACATGAAGCACAATTATCGACACCTTGATCAGGGAGCGCGTCTTATCACAGCTGGCTCTGGGGGCTTGGTCAGTGGGGTTTAATAACATGACATGGTGTGACCTCTTCCCCATGTGTCTCTTCTCTGTAGCATGTATCTTAAGCCTTTGTGTGTTTGCTTATATCTTGGTTGCCCCAGTGCAAAGTGAGTCCTTTCACACGTTCTTCCACTTTGGCACCTGTGTTATTTTTTTTTAAATAGGCTGCTTCTGTAAAATTGTATGTAGCAATGGGACAAGCAAGATGAGCCAAATGGGTTTATCTTGTTTTTAATCTTTCTGTTGTTTTGTGATGGGCTCTTCTGCTCCGCCGGTGGATTCCTGAGTGTTCACCGTTTCTTTTTCTTCTCTGCAGTCTCGGAGAGCTGAGCGGCTTGGCGATCCAGTCCCTACTGGAGAAGCTTCCAAGCAGGCGTCTGCAGTCAAGGTAGGAGCTGGCGGCTTTGTCCTCTGTTGAAAGAGTCGGTGAACTGCACCAAGAATGCAGAAAGGATGGAAAAAGCTGTTTTGAATCATGTGAGATTGCGATACTGCAGTACGTTCCAAGATGCTGTCCTGTATGTTAATACCTTTTGTGTAGTCACGTCATGTCATCCATTCTTGAAGAATACAATATCTTTAAAGTTCGAAGCCTGGTTGTGTTCTCCTTCGAAACTCACTTTGCTTGGTTCTCGTGTTCTGAGAACTGTTGATGGCTTGTTGAACTGAGTTCAGACCTGGTACAGGTATTGTGGACAAACAGAGTCACGTCTTAGGTGCCATATCGGAGTCGTGTAATGGGTTGCAATATTGGGAAACTGAGAGAGAATTCTGTGGGAACAGGATGAGAAGCCTTTTTTTTTTGCACAGCATAATGTGAATTTCGTGTGTCATTGAGTTGTTTGTTAAATAGAGGGCCTTTGAACAGAAGACCCCAGCACGCATGGAGGACCCCTGAGGAAGAAGAGATGTGCTTGTCTAATGACGGCTGTCAATATGGGTCATTAATACAGTTTGTTCTTGTGTTTCTTTGGGGAATGGTTTATCTACAGGCCTGCTTAATAATAGGAAGCTGCTCATTTCGGGCAGGGGTCACGGCACCTGGGAGCCTATCTTGGAAGCTTGGCTCAAACGCTGGGGTGATACCATGGACTGGACGCTGTAAAGGAGTAGTAGGGCAGGGTAAAGCTACTGGGGAGACCTTACTATGCAGAGGGAGAGAAGCAGTAATGAAACTGTCCATGTGTACACGCCTACAGAGGGACGACTTTGAGATACCAAATAATGTAGTCGGCATGCAGGCCAGAAGACCAAATCTTAAAATTAAGTTTTTATTTTTAACTAGGTCAGTGCCTCAAAAAAAACCCCATAACATTTGCTTTCATGCTGAGGTCGCTGTCAGTTATTTGCATTATGCAGCGATGAGAGCCTAATATTTCTGTGCTCTCTTGTTAGTGATGAGAAATTTGACAAGGTGTGAGAGGCTCATGAAGCTCTTAACGCAGAACATCGGAGCTCATTGCAACGGCTGAAACGCATTTCGCTGCTCCTGCTCCCAGATATTGATCTGTGCTATGAGATCTTGCGTTTATTGGTGCACAGCTTGTCAATTGTATTTAAAGCGAACACGGTAATACTAATGTGATGACAACGCAGCTGCCTGCATCTAGGAGCTCTGATGCACTTCATTGATTATCTGCTGAAGAGGACCGAGCACAAATGCAGACTCTAGCGATATTACCATAGCCTTTCCAGTAATTACGGGAAAGACACAATTTTGTTCTGATAGCTTCTAGGAACAACAAGGAGAAAAATCACTGTACTAATACATTCAGCTTTGTAGCACTTCCATTAATGTATTATCAAATTCCTTAATCCTTCATAAAAGGGTTTTACCTTTTAAGCTGATGTTTCATAACAGAAACAGCTGTGTTGCTCACGTAGAATGTGACTGCACGAGAAGACGTCAAAATATTGTGATCTCCTGACAGTTGTGCTTGAGTCTCTAAACCACCAAGTTCACTAAAGCACTGTCTGGGATCATCGGAGTATTTGCACAAACAGCAGCTAATGCTGTGTGCTTACTCTGTGCTGTTGCACATGAATGGTATATTATGTGCATATGAATGATAGTCTCTGTAAACAAGCAGTCGTACAAACACATAGCACTTCTGTAGGCATGCCATAAGCCAAAAACTTTTCTTTTTCCTGTATTTATTAAAGTGAAACCACAGCGATATTTTTATATTTCTGGATTTAAAGGAACCAGCATTGATGAGTGTTTCAAACCCCAATAAAAGTAAAAGGTACACAGTAACTTGTAAAACCTTCACTTTACATCGCAAATTAGGAAAAGAAGTTTCCAGGTATGTGCAGCTCCATGTTCTGCGATTTAGAATGAAGCAACAAAACATTAGATGAGGCAAAGCAGCTCGTGAATACATCTCTTTTAATCCAATAGAAATATTGCTCTCGACAGTTTTGCCTACAAATACTACTTGTTAACTCTGCTTGCAGATCATGATTCTGCAGTGAAATGTCTGCTTCACAACCTGTACTTATTCATTACATCTTATTACATTAATTATTAGTGACTAGTGAGCAGGAAGGGCAGCTTCACATCACAATTCCTCAAAACTCTTACAACAACAACATGGCAATATACAGTACTTTCACCAAGTAAAAATGCTGTGCTTTATTCAAAATTTGTAAAAATGTTCTATACGTCAATAAATGTATTTTGTTACCGAGAATTAATAACTGGTCTAAGAAATTGGGACTGCAGTTCCTCTGTAATTCACAGAGCAGGAGTGGGATTGTAAAGAGGGATAGAAGGTGATACGTAGTACTGCAGACGATGTCAGTGCTGAATCTACTAAGCTGTGAACTACTGTAATTTCTGTGCAAATAGTGCTGAAAATGATTGATTGGAATGTGCCTGGAGAAAAGCACTCATACAGAAAGGAAAGAGGGTTTAGGCAAAAGGGTTTAGGAGTAACAAAGCATCTTGTGTTAGTCCAGAGGAGGAGATGTTTCCTCTTCTACAGTACCACAGAGTTACTCACACTCTGCGCGTGAGTGACCACAGTACCGTTTTCTAATTTTATTCAAGTAAAGCTGCTGATTTTCCGTCGGTGTGTGCGTTTTCTCCCAAGTGGAAAAATTATTGGCTACAAAACCAGGAAGTATCAGTGGAATAGGGAGTGTATTCCGGGGATCAGGGCAGTGCATGTTATAAGCCTGATCACTTCAGCTCTGAGAACTCCTTTCTTTTGTAGCTAGAAAGTAAATTAACAAAATTAACACATCCAGCACTCTGTGTTCTAGAAAATGTGTTTCCAGCAAAAATGTTGAATTGATAAAGCCATTAATTATTTTAATGTCCTTTTAAAATTAAGAACAGTATAACATCATCTTATTTTTTTATACTTACATGGCACTTTTCCGGACACTCCACTCAAAGCGCTGTACAGCTAATGGGACTCCTTGAACTACCACTAATGTGTAGCTGCCACCTGAATGATGGGTGAATGATGATGAAAAATTGTGTACTGATCTCTAAAGAGCATCTATGACCTCTTTGTTTCTAAAGCACAATGGTGAAACTTTGAAACTTGAATTGTGTTTGTATGCAACTTGCCTTTTCTTTTTTTGTTTTACCTTCGTCCTTCACGTGAGCCACAGTGGACTGCTCTGTCCATCATTGGTTGAAACCTGTCTACCTTTTTAGTCTGGTTTGGAAAAGACTTTTCAGAGTTGTATTGATAGACTTCTCTGTGTTAAGTCTTTTTAATAGGTTTATGAGAACGCGGATTGCAAATGAGAGGAGTTAGCCCCTCAAGGCTGTTTGGTACTGTAGTTAGTAAATAATTGATCTTAGGATCTCATCCAGCCATTTTTTCAAGAAAGGGTATCTGCTTTAACCACATGAGTGATAGCTTGTTCCATATCCCCATTACCTATTGGTAAGGCAGTGCCTCTTGTTGATCTAAGAGGCTTAGTGATGTATTAACTTAATGTTCCCTGTGTAAAGCACAAGATGGGCAAGCAATTATTGTTGCCAGTTGACAGATATGGAATGGATATTATTGAATGTAGCACACTGCCATACTGAATATTTTTAAAGCAGTCTTCATAAGGCTTCTATTTGTGTGTTTTGAGAAGCTGATAGTGTAATTCATGTCCTTCTCAAAGGGCCCACGATGCTTTGTATGGAAAACCGATGAGCTGTCATACAGACACTAGACCTAAATAAACAGATGTCTTGCCCTGCAATATACACCTGTGCTGTGCTGTACATGGAAAAGACAGAATCAGCATGAGGTTAACACTGGCACCGTGTAGGATATTAAAAAGGAACACCATGCACATTTAAACTCGGCTGAATCTCTTCATTTTGGAACAGGGTGTCTTGAAACAAGTATTCTAAATTCTGAAACCTTGACCGATTGAACTTGATGGATTATTTCAACAACAATGAAACTAGTAGCAGAATGCAGAAGCAGAAATTAGAGAATACATTTAGGACTAAGAGCCTTCTTTACACAACAGGTGGTGTCTGAATGGATCTGCCCATCCATGCAATTGGAAACCATTGCCTTCAGTAACTGGTTTCATGAGATCCTTATGCCTATATGCTATTAGAAGCCAAACAAGTCCATTACCTTCCTCTTGATCATGTGTTTTGATGCTTGGACGTCTGGACGATGTGGGCTGCCTAAGATGCTTTTCTGAAAGAAGAATAAGGATAGAAAGTGCTCACTGGGGTTCATCTCCATTTCCGGGGCATTGCAAAGTTTGGGGATTTGGGAAGCACGGAGATCAGTGAAATCACACGGCCACAAAGCTAGGAAGCACAGATCTCTTATACTGTAAATACGTTTGTAATGCTTTCTTGATGCTCACGAAGGAACAAGGTATATCAGCGAAACATTCTTCCCTAAATTCAGAAATCTAGTCCCAGAGTTCCCACACCTGCCAGAATCACAACGGGTCCCAATCCTACTGGGAGAGGGAGGAGTTGAACTGGCAGCCCAGTATGTGATCTCCTGTCACAGCCTGAGGGACAGCGAGTCTGTCTCCCAATATGTTTACAGTATATGTAAATATTCTATGATATGTCTTTATTGTAAATGTCTGTAGATTTTATTTTTTGTTTTGTGAATTTTTATTTGCTTTGGCAACACTGATTATACCCATCGGTCATGCTAATAAAGCACCTGGAATCGAATTGAAAAATATGTCCCCGTTCTGTGGCACCCCCCCCGGAGAGCGCTCACAATCACTCGGGCTTGTGATGAGGGAAGTAACGTGCTGGGATTGAACTGTGCAGTTCACTAGTTTTCAGCAGGGCTGGTCAGAGAAAGTATCCAGGAGAGCTCTGCCCCTGAGCATGTCTGCTCTTGATGGGGGATTCCTAATTTGTCTAGTGACATTTCAGAGCTCTATTTGCATTGATTTGATTTGACTTGGAATACTTATGACTAATCCTTAAATGTTTTGATCTGTTTTTTTTCTGCATTATATTTAACTGTCATACTACCTGAAAACTTGAAGTGTGTTAATTGCAGGATGTCTTGGCAGAGAAGAACTTCAAGTCATCTTGATTTCCTGACACATCCTTAGTGTGAAATCGGGAAATAACAGTGCAGTTAAGATACTCTGAACTTGGAGAGAAGTCGAAAAAGAACGTCAATTAAATGCTGCTCACCATGAGAAATGTCTTCTTAACTCATTTTTATTCACTGACTTGAAGACAAATTTTCTGGAGCTGGGAAGAAGGCTGCACGGCGGTCACAGACTGCTTTTTTGTTTTTATTTATTGTACATAAAATACGAATGATTGATTTTTCTAGAGATAGAAGCTTTTTTTATTTTTGTAAGACTTTGAATTAATGGAAGCTTTAATTTTTTCGTTCTTTTTCTCATCTCTGCACGTCCGCAGAATCCGACAAGGTTTAAAACTCGGGTAGACTGACCAAAGAAATGAACCTCCTAGCTTTGTTTCTTCAGTGAAATAACTTCCTTCCCAGTCTGTTTTAAATTCTTCAGCATGGCGGTTTTCTTTCACACCGCCCTGCTTTTAAGAGTTGAAGGTCTTGGATGTTCCCCCTTCACTTTGAATCACCGTTTGGAAATCTGAATTATGTGGAGCAAATATTTGGGGGTCTGTTGAATATACTGTGGGTGGCACAGTGACACAGTGGTTAGCATTGTTGTCTCATAGCTCTGGGTCCCTGGGGTGCTGTCAGCATGGGTTTTGTACATTCTACCTATGTTCCTGTGGGGTTTCCACCCATACTGACATACTGGAAGGTTAATTGGCTTCTGGAAAAACTGGCCCTGGTGTGAGTGCGTCTGTGTTCCTCTGTCTCCGTCCTGTGATACGCTGGCATCCCATCTAGGGTGTATTCTGCCTTGTGCCCTTCGCTTGCCAAAGACTCAGGCTCTGAATTGCAAGAGGTTAGAAGATTAATAATAATAATTGCTTACACTTATATAGCGCTTTTCTGGACACTCCACTCAAAGCGCTTTACAGGTAATGGGGGCTCCCCTCCACCACCACCACCTGGATGATGCGACGGCAGCCATAGTGCGCCAGAACACTCCCCACACATCAGCTGTCAGTGGAGGAGAGCAGAGTAATGAAGCCAATTCATAGATGGGGATTATTAGGTAGCCATGATTGGTAAGGGCCATTGGGAAATTTGGCCAGGACGCTGGGGTTACACCCCTACTCTTTTCGAGAGACGCCCTGGGATTTTTAATGACCCCAGAGAGTCAGGACCTCGGTTTTACGTCTCATCCGAAGGACAGCGCCTGTTTACAGTACAGTGTCCCCGTCACTATACTGGGGCATTAGGACCCACATTAGGACCCACATGGTGAGCGCCCCCTGCTGGCCCCACTAACACCTCTTCCAGCAGCAACCTTAGTTTTTCCCAGGAGGTCTCCTATCCAGGTACTGACCAGGCTCACACCTGCTGAGCTTCAGTGGGGCTGCCAGTTGTGAGTTACAGGGTGATATGACTTCTGGATGGATGAATATATTTTGGTTTTTATCCGTCCATGGAGCAACTGAACATGCGCTCAGTAGGCTGGTCTTGCACAGCTTTGGGGTTTTCTATACTAGAGAATTTTCAGAAGTTGTAGGAATAATTTGACTGCGTGGCTTATGTTTCTTTTACTCTTTTCCATCATTAAATAGCTAAAGCCTCAGTCTGTTTTTCAGCCTTCCATAAGCATGTGTTTTTGGGCACTATTTCTTTTTCTTTTATAGCATCTTTGCTTATGGAAACATCTTTCTGCAGATATCCTATGTCATGATTCTAATGAGGTTATGGATTGATTGACTTTGGTCAGGTTAAAGGATATGTATTGTAAATATGCCAACATTTCACAGGATGAAATTTATGCAGCTGTTTGGAATCTTATTTCATGCCATGAGATATAAGTGTAGTGTAGCAACTTGTGAAGCGACTTTATAGGTACTGTAATGCAGCTATAGAGTAGCTCTAAGTGCTGCAAAGTTAGCTTAAGCTATCTTTCTAAATGAGTACCAAGAAATCACTTACAGTAGGACTCGTTTTCCCCAGAGGCTGTTCTTTTTTTTTTTTAAAGAAACGAGCAATAAAATGAGAGGTGTAAATCTACACAGTAAGACTCAGAAATCGGAGTACAATCCATGTGGGATTTAACCAAAGGGATGGTCGAGTCTGGCCCTCAAGGACCAGGGTCCTGCAAGTTTTATAGTGCGTTTTCAATTAGCACCTGATTGCCACCTCAACAAAAAGGTTATCTGACTTCTGAACCAAATGCTTAGCAAGGCAGCTGCATGTTTTGACCTGGTGTGGTGGAATCGTCTCCCTCATTCCTCTAGGTCACGTTCGTACAATCCACGTTGCCTCAGGCAGGGTCTCAAAACACGTCCTTAACAGGGAGAAAGAGTCACTTGATTACATGCGTGATCCTGAGCACCGTTCTCAGACTAATCACTAGCTCAGTTATTTTAAGAGTTGTTCAAAATAGCCTAATGCTGTGGGATTTAAGAATAGGTGGCTGCTAAAATGCAGAAGAGGCTTAAAAAGTTGGATGTCTTTGTACTCCGTACTCCTTACAGCTCAGCTAACAGTCATGGTCTTTTCAGTCAAACACTATTGTATGGTGTGGGGGCGCAGTTCAAAGATGGGATTTTTTTTTTGCCCTCCTTTTCCCTGCAGCCAGACAGCCAGTGCTCCCAGAGGTGTTCCTGGGCCGTGTAGAGCGGCAGTGATTTAAGTCCTAAACGAAACACCGCTTGACCCCCCTCAGAACGCAAAGAGAGGGGAGACAGGGCTGTGTTCGTTGTGCCTCTGCTGAGAATGTGTGGCTGTGGTCCCCAGCTGCATTGTAGACCCCGTCTTGGGTCTTTGAAAAACTGCAGCGTCTTGGCAGCCAAAGTCAACTGTCGGAATATACTGCTGTCCCTCTGAAAGGCTGCTCTTTAACTCCTTTTCTCACGTCAGTCTCATGGAAACCTTCCGCCAACAGCGAGACAAAAGAAGACTTCCAAAACATATTTACGGCAAGCGTTTCCGGAGGTCTGCAACATCCCGAATTAGCCCAGGGCTGGATCTGTGCGCCTCGTGTGAGGTAGCTGTCGCCCGGGTGGGTGCGAGGGAAACGCAGAGAATGCATCTCTCCTGGAGCGTCTGACTTGCGGGAAGGGGCATGCGGTCTTGCTGTAAAATGTACGAGAAGACAGATGCAGTAGGGAGCCACTAAAACAACAAAGGCCAGCTCTTGGCTTCGCATGAACAACTCGCCTTTTCTTTGCCAGCCCCTGGTGGGGCGACTGGGTGTGTATCTGTGATAGAAATACTGGTGGAACAATGAGCAACATGGTTTAATCAACAGATGTTTTCCGTCCGAGTATCCCCATGACTTTAAAATCTGAGCGACTACTCATGAATTGACAAGGTCTACTCGATGAATTGGCAGTTTAGCCTTCTTATCATCACTTCTGATCACTGTGCTGAAGTACATTTAATACTTCAAACAGTATGTACTTCTTTACAGAAAGGGTGGTGTAGAACGTGATACCCAGCCATGTTGCCTGTACTCTGGCTTCTTTCAAGAAGTAGCTGGACAAGGGCCTTAAATCATTTAGCTTCCTATCAGACCGGCTACTTGGGCCGATAATTATATCTGTCAGCAGGCAAATTTAAAATTATGGAAATGAATTTCCAGGGAAGTACAGAATCCACCATTTCAGACTTGAGATTATTCTTGGATTCACATTGATTGGATGTATACCTATAGCAACATAGAAACTGAATCATCTGGACTTTAATGTATACCACATTGTCTTTTTTTAGGGGAAATGTTCCTAAATCTAATTTGGAAATAACTTCCTGACTTGAGTCACTGTCTCAAAATATGTGGAAAGGTTTTCTAAAGCCGTTGGGGAAAATCCGTAGATGAAGGATCACGTGTTGGCCTTGAGTGTGTGCTTCGTTGAGGTGCCCGTTGAAAATACTTGTTGAGCAGATGCTCGTTTGTGTAAGAGCAGGCATACAGAGCAGCCGGGAGGAAAGGCCTGAAAACTCCCTCACTGATTATCCAAGAGAATCTCCAGCCCTCGTTTTCCAAGCAGACACTTCCTTCTCACCCCCCCCCCCCCGGTACAGGAAATGAGTGGTAAAACATGGACTCTGAGCAGCCCGAGCCCTGCTTAGAAGAGGAGAGCATACCAACAGAAGCATTTTACTTCCAGATGAGTGTAGCTTCTTTAGTTTGGTCAAGATAGCAGCAAGGCATGAAAGCATCTGCTTTAGTAGATCAAGTAAAGCATTGCCTTGTCCTCTCATCAATAGGTTAAGCTGCGTAATTGTTTCAAGACGAGCTCTGGTTTTTCTCGGTGAGCAAAATGAGTTACTCAGGATGAATGATTCTGTTGAGGTTGTGTTTTTCCTCCCGTTATTCAGGAATCTTCCAGCTGCTCTGCCCCTGAGTGTCCCTTTAATGCTTCCCTAATGACTGGAACTTATGCCGTCTTCTAAGGACACGGAGACCGTCCTGCCATTTTGCTTCCTGATGTGTGAAATTGGGAAGGCGGACGATGCACCTAATTAGATGGGTGGAAGCAACATGATTTGGGAAGCTGCACGGATCAAGAGTCACATGTGCTGTGGGTGTCTGGGAACGGGCTGCCTGGCCAGGCTGTCGAAGCCAGTATCCTGGCTCCGAGAAATGGCTGAGTGAAATCCTCAGATCAGTTAGCTTCCCGCGATGAAATGAGCTGGGTGGGCCAAATGAGTCTCCGCGCGTGTTCGGATGTAACCTGGCCTGTCTGCTACCTGGGGTTGATGGGCATTTAAGCCGTCGGCCTCCGCAGAGGTATGAATGTAGTACAGTTCGCGGTGTATCAGGTGTCTGCGAGTCCATCTTTTTTTTTTATCTGAACCCCTAGCTGGATAGTGGTGAGTTTTCATCATTTTGGGAAGAATTGTAAAACCAAACACTAGATCAAGTGGTTTCTCTCGCTTCTGTGGCCATGCAGTTGAAGCCAATAATTGGGCTTCTTTCCAGAAATGCACGATGGGATCCTCGTTAGTTTGTTAGTTAACTCTTGTTGGTAGTTACTAGCTCCCAAGTGGGTTATTGTTGTTGAGACAGATGGCCTTGTCTTCCTTATCATAGATATGAAACGTTCTAATGTTATTCTGCTTTTTGCACCACGTCAGTCCTTAAAACTTTCATATCCTGATAGGAAGCCTATGTTCCAGTTTTGTAACAGGTCCCATCTGTGAGTGTAGGCTAACAGGCCAGCTCTACGAGGCTGTTTGGCAGAATGTACCGTAGGTACTGATCCACAGAGATGGTGAGGCCGCAGAAAACAGCTGACTCGATTGGTTCCCTGGTGGGGTTTCCTGCTGGCTGAGGTGCTTGACGCTATCGCAGGGTACAGCGTGACCGATTCTAGTTGGTGCTTGGGGAGGAGCAATGAAAGAAACAGCTTTGTGTGCCTGGAGATCCAAGGACTTTTCACTTACAGGAAAGCAGATGCAGAAACTCTACATCCAGTCATTTTCAAACTCCTGGTTTGCTCAGTCTTAACAGTGGCCTAATGGATCTATGTAGTTCTGTCAGGCAGGAGGATTCTGGGATTACTGTAGACACGGTGAGGTGTTGTGCTGCTCTGTGCTCCTGCTGTCCTAATTCTTTGCTCCTTCAGTCTTGTTAGTGCAGTGGGCCGGTGCGTTTCTGCAGCATTTGCCTCATGCAAAAGATTGAATTTCAGGACTTGCTTGATCCATCCATCCCATTTTCGAACCGCTTCATCCATTTCAGGGTCCCGAGGGAGCCAGAGCCTAGCTCAGCAAGCATCGGGCACCAGGCAGGGTACACCCTGGACAGGACGCCTGTCCATCACGGGGGGACACGCACATAGACACTCACACCAAGGCCACTTTTCCCAGAAGCCACTTTAACTACCAGTGTGTTTTAGGACTGCTGGGGAAAACGGGAGCCCCTGGAGGAATCGCACACAACCGTGACAGCCTCTCATGTCTGGATTTGAACCTGGGGCTCACCACTGTTCCACCTTGCCACCCAGCCTGCTTGATGTGTGGTATCGAACTACACTTTTGGCGTTTATTGTATCACTGGTAAATTACCTCTAGATGTCAAGCAAATAACAGGGAGAAATAAATGTGTGAAATCTGTCATTGGACTCATTTTAAAAATAACTTGTTTATCCCCAACTTGAGGTCAGTCTGTCCAGTTGGCCTTTGCAGTCGGTGATGTGTGAGCAAACTCCCACACAGCTGAACAATAATAACAATAATAATCTTTACTGTATTGACTACATGGAGTTAAATTCTACTCATTGACAGTGCTTACTTTGAAGCAAAACAGGTTTTGTGGACATACTAAGGGTCTGTGTGTGTTACATCTCATTAGTAATCCATTTGAAGCTGTGAGGGACCAGGATTATTTTCTGTGAGATGCACCCCCAGGACCAGTCCTTGTAAGACGTGATTTGATTCTCGTTCTTGAAAGTCAGTACAAATCTATTATTTTAGACTAGAACCTTGAAGTCTATGTCCTTCGTTTGGAAGACTCTGGGGAGCACAGTGCGGTACTTCAGAACCCATTTCTTAATTTCCTTTTTCCGTAAGGGAAATAAAGCAATTGGCAAAAGAACACCATATAACCAGTTTTATTTTTCATATTTATAAAGATGATAATGAAAGTGGGGGAAAAAAACAGCACAATTGCTTTTTCACAATTGTAGCTGATCTACTGTTTTGATGTGGGGAAAATATGACGTTTCGGCTGTGGATTCTTCTTCCACAGCCGAAACGTTGCGTTTTCTCTCTTCTCTTTTCAGCATGGAATAAACCAATTGTTCCTTTGCAGCCTACGCATGCTGGCGCAGCTACCCACCTGAACTGTTTTGATGTGACTTTTTTCATTAAAAAGTATATTTCCTACCTCCAGGATAAAGTATTTCCTTGGCTGGACCTTTTATCCAAAGCGACTTACAGATATTTGTATTGCCAGTCTTTTCATCCTACGCAAATTTTGTTGTATTTGCCAGAGCATTCTAGGTTTTTTTGCCCAAGGGTACAGCAGCGTTTTCCCACTCAAGATTCGAACCCCTGCCCCCTCCCTGATCAGGCATCCAGAATCCTAATCCATGCTCTGGGCTTCCTCTACTCCTCCTGTTCATTCAGAGTGTTTGCTGAGCTTTACATGTGCCACGTTATGTGGAAAACTGCTGTGAACCTCATCCTCTAGTGTTTGTAGTCCAGGGTGAAGTTCGACTGGCCCCAACGCAACTTTTCAAGGGTCGCCAGCTTCAGTGTCGCAGTCCGTCCACCAAGTGGCGCTCATTTTGGATTGTTTAATTACGGGATCTTGGTCACAGGAGCCAGCTTCATTAGAATCCTGTATACACATTCTTGTTCCCTGGTAAACCACACATATGTGCTTGACCTCCGGTTCAGCAGAAAGAAAGTACGAGGAGTCCGCTCTGCCATTCGATATTAATAATAATAAGTCACGTTTGTGTTGCTCTTTTCATCCTGAAGGATCCCAAAGTGCTTTGAACCCCGCCGCATGCAGCCGAGGCAAATAAAGCCGCGGAAAACTCATTTGGAAATAATTAATCAGGTTCCCGCTATTGTTTTGAAGTTCTTTGCAGGAGACGGCAGCAAGATGCCATCACTACCAGCACCTGGCCTGCTGTTTGACTTGCAGAATAATGGGGAAATAAATTGTGATGTCGCTTACTGAGCTCTGCTTCGATTGGAAAGGTGTGTTTTACTGGATGGCTCTTTTTTTTTTTAGCGTTGGAATGTATTTTACATCTCGGGGGCAGGGGCTGCCCAAAACCATCCAATTATTCTGTAAATCGGCTTCCCAGATTGTTTTTTTTTTTTCTTAAAAGAGATACAGAGAAAGGTCCTGTTTTTGAAGAAGCTGCAGAGACTGCTGAGATGAGTCCCTGTCTTTATTGTTTTTGTTATTAAAGACGATAGCAGTCCTAACTGAAGGCTGCTATTTTTCTGCTGCCACTGACAGTGTTCTAAAAGTTACACCAGATGTGTTTTTCATAAGAGTATGTGTGTAATTAGAAGTCTAGCAGCCCCACAATGTTTTACGAATACTTTAAAGGGCTCGTTCTGTAATTAGAGTGCAGCTCAAATGAATTAGCCGTTCATTCCTGTACCTCCTGAGGTTGCTAAATACATATTGAAAAGGCTCGTGGACTCGATTTTGTAAGTGCAGTTGCCAGAAAATAAAAAAGAATTCATGTTTATTGGTGCTGAATCACTTATTAGCATTTTGTGCTGACGGCCCTAATAATCCATGTTCAAGTACAAGCTTAATGTTTGGTCAGGTTTATCAGAAATGCGAGTTTTTCTTTGAGGGCTGCCTTATCAGGCGAACTTCAATCCAGTACTGGGGAGAAACCAAAATGACTTCACCACCAAATCATGTTTTCAGTGCCTCTCCCGTTTATCAAGCTGATACATGTGTACATAAAGTGACCAGCAGATTACAAGTTCATTCATAGCAATGACTAGGATCCCAGGTTATTTGGTTTGGTCTTTTGGAGTTTCGCTTTCCCTTTTTGTAAAAACTCTTGATTGTTTTATATCTAAAGGTGAACCTTAATCACCTTTGATGGGCGTTTTCAGGCTTTTTAGCTCTGATGTTTGCATGTGAGTTTACGCCCGTGAGTTTTACGCACGTGAGTTTTATTTCAGAACGGGGTTTACAGCCCAAAAGAAGGTCCTGTGGATTGCATTGTGTTTAGATGAACAAGATAATGATTCCGTAGGGCGCCGTCTGCTGTCTGTGCCATCTCCAGTACATGGCTTTTATTGCTAGTCCTCTTGAAGACAATAGGTATATTTAGACCGCCTCGTTGAGTGAATGCAGATTGATGAGGTTATTTTGTTTTTTTTTTTAAAGCAGGCCTACTGTGTGTCGGTAATGTTTGAAAGCGCTATAAAAGTTATCGTGCGTAACAGATAATACATTGAAACTGCCTTAACGTCTCTAATGACAAATGGAGTCTTTATTAAATATTGCACGCTGCAGTACTTTTGTAGTGCTGGCACTAACCTGTCAGTCCTGCGGTTTTGCTTTCTGCTGACTGTCAGGATAATCTGTTGGACTGGGCCAACTTTGCGTTTTAAGCTTTTGGTAGGCAAAATCTAGACATACTCGCATACCGTTAATACCAAGAGTGTTGAATACTAAAAGGGTGGAGATGTGAATGACTTTAGTGGGCAGCAGGCACAATTTACACAAGAGCTGTAAAGATGGGGTGGGGGAGCTTCTGGCTTCCCTATCTGTAGTATTCCGGCTCAATTTGAATGTGATAAAAGCATGTCGAAGGCTGTGACTGCCTTGCGCAATGATAACGGTCGTCAAAACTGAATGCAACGCCCATTTTTGGGGAAAAGAAGAGTTTGCCGTGCAGTCTGCCTCCTTAAAACGTCTTTGTAAGTTTCCCTCGCGGAGATCAAGAACAAGTGAGAGAACAAAAGTAATTTTACATGTCAGACCTGAAAAGGGCCAGCTATTCGGCTGATTTCTGCCTTTTCTGGGTTTTGCATTAGTGGTTTTCAGCTTGTGGTCTGATCAGCTGGTTTCCTGTCTGATTTACATTACGTGTCAAGTGTGTGAAATAATTTTCCGTGCTTAAATCTTGTATAACCTGCAGATGAATACAAAATGCTGGTTTAACTGCATTTCAATCGCTGTCCAGAACTAATTACAGATTACTGTACTATTTTTGCAGGGATGTTTTCTCTTTTTTGGAATTCTACAGGTTATTTTTGTTTGGGGCACGAAGGTTTGAAGCTTTCTGTTCAATGCCTGCTGTACTGAGACCTACTTCCTATTTACTGTAGCTGCGTGCAGTGATGTGGTTTTTTTTTTTTAAACCAATCAACCATCCGCCTGTAGTGCAGAATACTTCCCCACCATCGCCTGTCCTCCACCCTGAGTTGAAGCGAACGTGAGGCTCAGGACAGCATCACTGTTGTTTACCAGACTATATGATATATAAATCTTACCCAGTATGTGGAAAAAAGCAATCAAGGCAGTTTGTTCACAGTACCTCTTAAACACATCAATTTGGTATAAATTTCTTTTCCCCCAATGTATTTTTAATTAGATTAAACACTTTTGCAGACTCTGGTGTTTGCTGATCTCTTTTTGGATGTGTGCTGTTGTGCACTTTGGCTAAGGCTGAAATGTTTTTTTAATTTTTTTTTTGTAGCTGTAATTGAGCAGGACTTTTTCAGGTCTGCTGTGCTTGTCCCTTATGAGGAGGGTTACAAGAAGGTGCCCTAACCGTAGTGTGCATCTTCTTACTGACTGGACAGCTGCATCGGGGAAATCGCCTCTATGTAGCCGAGAAGTACAGACCCCTCCCAAGGCCATACCTGCCCCAACAGACAGAGAGGGTGCAGATCCCACTCCGGTCTTGTCAGCAGTCAGCAGATATATCATCCTGCAGCTCACACCTGCCAGCCCCACCGAAGCCCAGCAGGTGTGAGCCTGGCTAGTGTGAGGAGGAGACCTCCTGGGGAAAGCTAGGGTTGCTGCTGGAAGAGGTGTTAGTGGGACCAGTAGGGGGCGCTCACCCTGCGGTCTGTGTGGGCCCTAATGCCCCAGTACAGTGACGGGCACACTATACTGTAATAAAGGTGCTGTCTTTCGGCTAAGTCCAAAAACGAAGGTCCTGACTCTCCGTGGTCATTAAAGATCCCAGGGCGTTTCTCGAAAAGAATAGGGGTGTTACCTTGTTGTCCCAGCCAAATTTCCCCCTGGTCTTTACCAGTCATGGCCTCCTAATAATCCCCATCTCTGAACTCTCCTCCCCACTGAGAGCTGGTGTGTGGGGGGAGCGGACTGGCGCATCATCCAGGTGGGGCTGCACAGTGGTGGTGTTAGTGGGATTCCCCATGACCTGTTAAGCGCTTTGAGTGGAGGGTGAAGGAAAGCGCTCTAATAAGTGTATTATTATTAGGTCTGTTAGTCATTTCTTTGTTCATTCTGCCAATATGATGAGAATACAGCACTGATATGAATAATGGTAGTGTATGTTTTCAATAAAAAAGTCATGTATTTTTATTCTATCTATTAAAATAATCTGAGTGTTCACGGCTTCGGGCTGGAGCAGGATTTGAAAAGGTGCAGAAATCCAGCTGCTGGAATCTCTGTAGCGACTGCCTGTTTGTTCTTCAGAGGTTTTTTGCCTTTTTTTTTCCTCCCTTTGTAATCTTGGAGTTGGAGAGCTAGGCGGAAGGTGAAATTCGTCCTTGGAGACTCAGCCCTCCATCTGCTTGGACCCGCACAGCCGCCTGGAAGCCGATCTGGGCTTCTTCCACCAACATGACATAATCCTGACCCTCGGCGAGCCACGTCTCCCACAGGTGTCACTCAGCAGGGAAAAATGGAAAGTGTTACACAATGTGGAACGCCTTTGCCTTGAGATGTTGTTCAGAGGATTTTATCCTCTGAAGATGCAACAATGCGGACTCGGACTTGGTCATTTCGCAGTCTTGCTCTGGTTGCCAAGTTTTTTTTGGGTCAAAAAAATTGATTGGTGGGATATTTCTTGCGAGTCTCATTGTTTCAAGAGGGCCTGTACAAAGACCAAAGGTATTTTCTGTGCAGATTCTCTTGAAAGAATGGAACTCGCCAGAAAGACACTAGGCTTTTAATTGTACGTTGAACAGATGTCCAGTCTATTTCGGTTTTCAAGACCTTTTAATAAGTCAGCTGGAAATTTAACACACAGAAAATATTTGTGGGCCTCACAATTTTAGAACTGGTCATGTGTCTGAGTTTAACGAGGATTGGAAAACCTTCTGAACCTTGTGTTTATAAATGCTTAGACTTCTGTCTTGTCCTGGTGTGCTAACACTGTGGTAATCTCTTTCAATCGTGGTACTGAGAGAGCATACTGTATAATGACAATGTGCACAGGGGTGACTCCTAGGTGTGCTCAGTATACATTTACTGTAGTTTACTGACTTCTCTGTTTCACACAGAGCACGTTCTGTTGTCACCTGAGCTTGATAACGAGCACATTGTTTGCCAAGGAAGACAATGAAGGAAGTGAGGACCACTGACTTTGCGTTGGTCGTCGTGCTTTTTCCTGTATACCTTTTGGTATACCACGTTATTTAGTGGTTTGCTTTAAAAATAATAATCACAGTTGTCTATCAAAAAATCTTGCTGTTCTGAATTGAGGGATTTCTTAAGGAGAATGTATTCCTTCTTTCTCTCTCTTCTGCTGTTTTTATCCAGCAGTCAATATCCCAACAGTTTGTAATCCGTGATAATGAGAGTGATTACTGTGTGGCAAAATGGTAATTTCAAAATAAAATGCACTCAGTTTGTTTCCTGGTCTCTACACACAATCAGACTGTATTGCTGCCTTCTTTCTGTGTTCTTTCTGTGTTTGATATTAACTGTTTGATATTAACTGTGGGGAAAAAAGTAATTTATATAGGAAACTAAAGTATTGAGAGTCTTACAAATAAGTATTTACAGGCCGAGAGTCTTCAATTAGTTAAATCACTGGTAATCTTAATTGGCACTTGCTGGTATAAATGAGAGAATTGTCGAATAGGTATTGTTAAACTGTTAATTATTTGTAATAAATTAGTGAACGGCATTGGCTGATATTGGGAAAATCATGACTTCTGTCTGTGACAGAATGTGTGTATGTGCGACTCTTTTGAAGGACCCCAGAGTGTTCTCTTTTATCAGATTCTGCATTTTGGGTAGTTGCCTTTCTCCGTTATTGGAGAATAAGATCTTGGTTATAGAAAGTACAGCGGTAGGGTTTTTCATTTGAAAGCCCCCGAGTATTGGGTCTTTCTCGTTACAAGGAAATTATTATTAATAAGTCATTTTGAGTTTCAATTTATTTCCATAATCGTCTGCCTAAATTGAATGTCACTTAGTGTTCCACTGAAATGGCGAGAAGAAACGGAAAATTCGAAAAAGCTTCGATCCTACAGCTGCAGAGAAAATGATCGAGTTTTACTGCATATCTTTTACTACAGCAAAAAACACCTTTTCTCTTTAGTTGCATTTTTTTTAAAAAATAGGACAGGTGAATAGTTTCATGAACATGGTAAAACAAATTTGTTTTTAGGGTAGGATTTGATTCATTTCTACTTTAATTTGACTTAATTGTCCTTTATTTATTTCCACATTCTGGCGACAATCTGCTGTACTTTGTCAAAGTTGTAGTACTCTATAGTTTAGCCAGAACAATATGTTCATTCTTTCTCTATACATCAGCTCCTCTGAGATCTAACTGTTCTGCGTTTCCAGCGACCAAATGAACACTGCGCATGGCTTTTACAAAGATGATGATATTCCTATCAGTCGTTAACATTTTCATGCAGGATGTGTCAGCGAGTTTAGTTCGGAACTGGAGATAACTCTTAACTCCACCTGTGTGTGATCTTCTCATGCCATGCTTAGATCTGTACAGGAAGCAACTCCTTTTGAGTTTGGAGGCTCCGAGGGAAGAGGTGGTACATTCAGCAGTACAGAGAAAGGGAGGCGTAATTCAGATAATTCAGACAAGCTGTCCTGAGCCAGTACTGGGTTAATCCACTTAAATATTTTTTTTTAAATAGCCATGTTATGAAATGATCTCTTGACTTCGCTTGGAGGACATAAACTGACATTTAAGGATGAGACAATCAAAATGTTTATAGGAGCACCCAGAAGCTGAATGTTTTTAAGTATATTCACTGTATTCGTTTACACACGAATCTGTACACTATATGCTGGCTTTGTTGATGCTTAAGATATGTAGCTATTTCTTCCCCATATTTTGTTAGAATTCTTATTATTTTCTGGAATTCGTGAGTAGTTCCTTCTGGTTAGGCTGCTGTGGTTGTAAAAGACGTGGTCAGTACTGCAGAGCGTTTCACTCCCTTGAAAGCCCAGACTTCACTCCAGAGAGTCTTACTTCTGCTGACAAAAAGGCGCTATACAAAATAACAGGACTCGATTCAACATCTCCATCTCAGAAGGGGTCGCTGTGGAGATAGATAGGACCCGTCTGATTATTTTGCATTATATTATATGATTGCATTATATCTCAAATGTATTTTTTTTTAGTTAAATCCTTTCTGTAATTTTTTTTTAAATTGAGGTTTTTGTACGTTTCCAGCTGACTTGAAGTACTGAAATGAGAGCAGTGTTATTCTAGGGGTCTAGCGACTGCTCACAGAAGGTTTTATTGCAGTGGCGTTTTCACACTAATTAACAGATCATAGATGTGAGTTGGTTATTGTGGTGTTTTCATGGCTCTTAAACTGCAGTTTGAATTGCAAATTTCAGAAGCTTAGCTCGTGAATATCCTGGTGATGGTTCTCATTCTGGGACTTCGGCTACTTGCAAGGAAGTATCACTTCAGTCCTCCACTCATCCCTAACTCGGTTCTGATCCTAAAATATGTATACCACTGCGGCTCCACATGTAACACGGGCCACCTGCCTGGCTGGATCAGACAAGAATAGCCCCAAAATGAGCAATGACCAGATTTAAGACCCAGAGTGAAGCTGGAAATGGTGTGAAATATGAAGAACGGAAAGCAAAGGCAAGCTGTCCTCTTGCAAGCAGTCTTGTGGGTTCCTGGGGGATACGGTTTTGTGTTCAACCTTTAATAATGCGACAGTTTCCAAGATGGTTCCCTCCTATTTCTACACACTAGCTCCCACTGCTTCTGACAGCATAGTAAAAAAAAAAGCTTAAGGAATTCACTTTTTTTCCTCCTCCTGTGGGTTGCCCTGTCCGTAGTGTTGCAGGCAAGGCGCCTGGGCAGCTGTTTATCATCTTCTGGCTTTTGTGATGGGGCAGTAAGTCTCATTCCCTTTTCTTCCTCCGTCTCCCCAGGTGGCGTGCAGGAAGATCCGTGCCGGGCCTGCTCCTTTGCCGTTTGAACATCCCAGCCGGCGGGGGAGATCGGAGGGGAGCTTATGAAGGAGTTGCGTCCCGGGAAGCAGCGCCCAGCGAAGACCACTCGGAGCCAGCCGCGGAGACCCGAGGGCGAGGAGGAAGAGGAGGCCGAAGGCACGCTGCCGCAGCCCAGCGCACAAACATGGTGCGTCCCCTCTCCCCTGCTCTGTGTGCACGTGTGTGCGCACGTGTGTGACCTTGCCGGAGCCATCCTTGCCCATACACGCTGTCGATGAGAGGACAGAGAGAAGAGCAGCGATTCTGCCTGCAGTCAGGAGCAGATCAGGGTCTACCGTGGTGATTTAGTGTGGTGGACCCCACAACGGTACAAAAGTGAGAGAGGTTCCGTTTTGATTTATTGCCTTCACCTTAAAACCACAGAAAGGCACCTCCCGAGACAGCAGCTCATGCATTATTAAAGGCCAAAAAGGGGAAGACGTTCATAAATAACATCCTCTAACGAATCCAGTATTTAACGCGCCGCTGTTAACTGCCGGGTGACCTTGAGCTCTTGATCACGCGCCGATGTCGGCTGAGGCACACACGCTGCCTCCCACCCCTACTTCTTTTTTTTGTCAGTTCGTTTGTTTTTATTTTGCCTAAAGGTGAGGATCTCTTTGGCGTTCTTGAGAATAAAATAAGGACGTCCTGATGGATATTCTTAGCTCAGCGGGTAGTTGAAATGGATGTTGCCGGGCTTGTCAGTACATTCAGAACCAAGATCCATCGCATTAGCGGACCTGCTGACGGCTCTCATCACAAGGGTTTTGTGTGCTTTTCTAATGACCGGTGAAACATTTCCAAAGAGGAAGCTTGTTTGATTGCAGTGATAGTTTTTTTGCACAGTGTATTTGTATATGTAAAACGCCGCCTGTCATGGGAAAGTTCTCTCCGTACATGTAGGCACAGGGATACCTGCTGTGCCTTATCTGGCTGCTTTCAAAATGCAATCAGAAACGCTGTTGAAAGGAGATTTCGCAAACAATACAAGATCCGTGGGTTCTGCGCGATTTGACTAATTTTGCAAACCGAGATACCAAAGCTTCTGGGGAAAAAAAGGCACACTGTCTGTGCCGCTCAGGGGTTGATACGTCTGCTTCAGCTCTGTGTGCATCTGTCTGCTCGGTGCAGTTTTTTTTCCCCCCAATTGAATTTAAGCCAACTTCAGATCCATCCTCTTTTCTCCATCCCAGCTGTGATCAAGGGCAGTTGACGACACAACACGCCCTCCATTTTCCTCCCTTCCGCTCTCCACCTTATGTCTTCCCCTCGTTGGATCTAGAGATTTTTCTCACCTGAAGACTGAATCGTTGTCGTTGCTTTCCAACCTCGTGTTTCTTTTCACAATAGCAGCCCACCCCTGAGCTCTGATGGGAGGAGTGGGGTCTCTCTCGCTCACCTCCCTTAAAAGCAAGCACCAGGAAGTGACGATCAAGGACAAGCGGAGGACACCCTGGTCATCTGAAGCAGCAGCTGGCCCATTGTGCTTTGCCGCCTGGTCTTTGCCAGCTGATGGCATGGGCCCCTGAGCTCCGAATTAGCGTCCTGAGTCCTCGTGGAGCCAATCAGGAACCCGTTGTGTTTTGTCTAGTGGAGTAAGGAAGACTTATAGATGCCGACGTAGCATCTTCTGATTTCCTGCACGCCTGCAGCAAGTACAGTTGTATTCACCATGTGAGCTCAGTCCTCTTAGGCCAGCGATGGCCACTGAGGCACAGCCTACCCCTTATCCACTCAATCCAAATCCTTTGGGAACGCGGGTGCTTCTCCGGCATTCCTGCCAGACGATCCGGCTGCACAGCTGGCTCAGCATTCCTCCCCCGGACACACAGCTGCACAAGGGACCACCTATCCGTCTTCTTTTTGCATTTTTAAAACCCAGATGACATTGCAGGTTGATCTTCTGTACAATACAACATAGTAATTACCCATTTATTCCACAGCCGAAACGTTGTTTTCTTTCTTCTCTTTTCAGCATGGAATAAACCTATTACTTGTACCTTTTTAGTCTATGGATGCTGACGCAGCTACCTACCTGAGCTGTCTCCCATAATGTACATCTTTCTGCATAATGCATTTATGTACACAGGTGTCATTTTGAAAAAAATCTGTCTACACCTTCTCTAACACCAGAATATAAAAGGTAACTGTTTTGAAACGTCCTGGACTGTTGAAGAACTCCTCAGGAATTAGATACCTTTTGTATATAAAGCACTTTTAAGTCCACTGTGACAGAAGGGATTAGAATTCCACTCTATACCGAGTTTATCATCATGAATTTGCCTTATCATACTTCGTTATTGTTAGTGTGTTGATTGAATGTTACATTATAAAAGCAAATGTCTTACTAATTGGGGTTGTGCAGTACTCGGAGTAATAATGATGCCTACAGCTGCTGTTTGTACAGACACTGGGAACATCAGCCTACTGAATGTAACTTGCCTGTGGCAGGAAAAGCTGATACAAGCAAGGGAGTAAGCAATTAGTACCCACGTAAATGTTGCATTAGGACAGAAGTGATCGCCTTCCCCAGAATCAGCTGCACAGTACTCAAAATGTGTTCTGTAATTGTAATTGTGTGTTTCTGTGCACTCCAGTCTTACTCCCTGCTCAGAAACTGTATTTTGTTTTGCAATCGTTCAGCAAAGTTGAATATCCACATTAAGAGTCTGTGGTTGTGTAGTTAAGCTACAGCCTTGCCTGGACAGGAAACAGATGTTGCTATCAAGAACTGTGAAATGTTGCACATTTTTTGAAAAACGGCATGTTTCATCTCCATTACACAGCGTTCGCCTAACCTAGAAATGACCTTGTTGTACAACTGGGTTTTTAAGGACATAGTAAAATATGGCCTTCTCTCTGAAAGCCAAGGTACTTATAAGTTAATGCTCCATTTTAATTCATTAGTTTTATAATCTCAAAGGGAGCATTAAAGCCACTACAGTAAAGTCAGTTCACTTTTAACTGTATTACTTTTGTAAATGCGGTATTAACTAGGTTATTTGTGAAAACACATCTGCCAGCATCGGAGATCACCGCTTCCAGACAGGTGTGGCTCATTAATTAAACAAATGACATCCCAGCATGGTTAAGGTCATGTGAATGATGTAAACTTGCTAGAAAGGCCTGGTTTCCCAGGCTGTTGGCTAGCTTGGCTGCAGAAGGAGAGCTCAGTGACTTTAAAACACAGGAGGTGCGTGTAGCAGGACTGCCCAAGGCAGCTGAGGCTGAGCTCTTGAGCAGCGGTGTCTAAGGTGAAGTCTTGAGCAGCAAAAGGCAACATTGTGCAGGAGCTCATACTCCAGGGATAAGGATATCTGTGTGTTCATTTGAAGTGCAAGGCAAAACAAGTGAGCAGCTACCAATCAATTGATGGCCGATTTCAACCTGGGGCGCAAAAAGCCCGTTTCTTCAGAACCAGTCCACTGAGACCTCCACAGAGCGGGATACCATTGCTGGGGTCCAGTGCACAAACTACTCATCTCACACAGCAGTGCACGTTTGGATCACTGGTGCAAAGAGCACAGCCAATGGGCTACCCAGCCTCAGAGGAATGTGATACGGTCAGATCTTGTCGAGTACCTTGTGATTACCAACCAATTAAGACATCGGTTGCAGTCATCCGAAAGTTTTTTTTAATTTTTGTGGTTTCTGACATTTAAAGGTTGTAATTCTTGGTTTTCCTGCTTCCAGGGAATTGGTTCTGTGTCTAGTTAACCTTTAAACGGGGATACATATATCTTCCTTTTTAACTTGAATGGGAGGGCAGAAAATGAAAATTGCGTTCCTCTAGAGTCCTGCGGTTATTCGGATTTCATTGACGAAGCCGGCAGTGTGGATGGTAACGGTGGTACGACGCCACAGCCGAGACGAGAGCCAGCTGTTGTAGTATAGGTAAAATATAAATGAAGGAAGTCAAGCCATACATGACCACTTTGGTTTCTGGAGTCTCGAGTTGCAAACTTTATAGTACATAGTCTGTAATTAGTTTTGGTAGCCACCCATTTCATCCTTGCTCACTTTTCTTATGTTACTGCATTGCCTCAGTGCCTTTACTGCTCCTTTTCGCTTCACATGTAAGATTCAGGTTCCCAGTTCTGTGCTGTAGTCTTCCCAGTGGGTCTGCTTGCTCCTGCCTGTCTGCACTCCTTCTTACCCTCCCAGCTCCTCCTCTTCCTCAGCCTCTTCGTCCCAGAGCCCATTCACACTCTCCCCTCACTCAGCGGGGGAGTGACCTGGCCCTGCCCAAGCCCCTCTGTGGCCCTGCCCATGTCTTGGAGCCTGCTCCAGATTTCCCCTGTTCACACTCTCATCTGCAGCCTTCAGCATCACTCGCACTGTATTACAGCAGAAACGTTCATTCTCAGACTGCTTCTGTAATTTGCTGGTAACCCATTTGAACTGTAAATCTGGGATTCAGAACCAAGAGGGTGTTGACTTTACTCCTCTGTATCCACACTGTAGCCTGTTTTCTGTTTTGATTTCTTGGCCAGCTTGTGCTAAAATCATTTTATTCATTTATTTTTCCTTTTTGTCCCTACACGATAGTTCTTTGTACTAATGCACAATGTTTGTTTGTTTTTTACACTAAGCCTGCTACCTAAATAATGTAAGAATTTTGTATTTTTTTAAAAACAGCCTGGCATCTAGATTCAACATCTTAAAAAGTTGGATTTGCATTTTTTCAAGTCCTACATTTTCAGCAGACGTATTCTTTTTTACATTAAAATGAAAGCCTCAGTTTTCAGAATAGGAACAAGGCTTATCCTCAGTAGTACCGTAGTACCTCTTTGACGACGAGTTTGACGTTGAGATAGTAAAATCCCATTGTCCTGTTGCTGGAGTAGATAAACAGATTACTCCTCAAAATTAATTTATTTTTCTAAAAGCTTTATCAGGAGCAGCAAGTCTCTGTTGAGAGGATGTGTCAAATAAATGCACTACATCTAAAAGAAAAAAAAACTGATTAAATTATAGTAATGAACAGTTGATGATAAGATAAAACCATTTTATTAGTGCCGTCGGGTTCAGGAATTTGTTTAACTTGTTCTCATCTTAGTCCCAGTACTTCTTGCTTTGTTGTAAACTTATTTTTTGTGTTGCATCGTGCAAAAATTGTAGCGTTTTCTTTCTCGCACTATAAGCCCACCCAGTGAGAGGTGATCCCGAAGGAAACTGCGCCATTTCATTCTTGGCATTTTGCGTGCGATCATACATCCGGGCGAACGGCTCCGAGTTTGGCTCCGAAGTCTAACCTTGTGCGCGACCTGATTTTAAATCAAGTTCAAAGTGCTTTTCGCAGCTAGATCATCTTCCGTTCTGCCCCTCTGAAAGGTAAGGGCTGGCGGGAAGGTAACTTGAGCGCTCACGTTCAGGAGATCTTTCACGGTGTGTGGAGCACATTAGCGCACTGGAGTGATCTGACTTTGTGTCAGGTGACTGGCATCAATCTGTACTCATTGGAGCAGTCAGCTGGTAATTCTCAAATTTTCTGGCTAGTGGGAAAGATGCGGGCAGTAATTGTGAATGTATATTGCTTATGACAAACGCGTGAGAGAGAAGGGTCTTGCTGCCCTCCTAGGTTCTTCCGGGTCTATGTATTTGTCCTACATAGTTTGAGATGATCTTTTAACAGTCTTTTTATAAAGAGGGGGGTGTGACTGGGTTTGTGTGGTTCGTAGACTGTGCACAAGGACACTTTAGAGGAAAAGGACACCTTGGCCTTGCCATTTGAACATTTAGATTGATCTCCCCTTCGAGGAATGTCCTCTGCGTACTAAAGCTGCCTGAGGAAAAAGGTGACATTGCACTCTACCGACCATACTTACAGATTTGCTTTATTGGACTATTCTGCAGCTTGCATCTTTTAAGCCACCAGAGACCAGACACAGAAAAAGCAGGAGCCAAATGAGGTTGCTCTCACCTGGCTCGTTTTCATAACTCGACTTTATTGTGGGTGTGCAGGAGCCACTCTGCACCAGCAGCCCCACTACCCAGTTGATAAGGTGGAGAACTAAAGGAAGATTTTGTAGGTAGCCCAGGTTGGAATTTAGCTACGTGGCAGCTAAAGATAAGCTAGTGAAAGGCAGGATTTCCCCAGGTCAATCAGTGCTAGACTGTGGGTAAAATGATGTGTAAGAATTGTAAGGGTTTGGGTTGTGAATACTGTAAACAGTTACTATATACAGATCTTTTTTTTTTTGCTTAAACTAATACTTTTCCTCCTTCCAGCCTCGTAGATCCGAGTCCACTTCGGCAATTCTTTGCGAGAGCGCAACCACAAAATGCCTGATTGCCCGTTGACCTTTGGCCCGCAGAGATCCATCCGGTCGTTCGCCAACGATGACCGCCACGTCATGGCCAAGCACTCCACGATCTACCCCTCCTCCGAAGAGCTGGAGGCCGTGCAGAACCTGGTGTCCACGGTGGAGTGCGCGCTCAAACACGTCTCCGACTGGCTGGACGAGGGGGACCAGGCGGCCGAGGAGGCCGGCGCGGCCGTCAAGAAAGACGAAGCCACGGAGAACAACCCGAAGTGAGTCATTGCCTTGCTTTCACCCAGCTTTTGATAAACTGGGTCTCTTTATTATTTGTCCTTCCCTTAACAGGTCCGTGCTGTTCTCTGCTTGTTCGTATATTGATGTCCCCCGTCTAATATGTGTTCGGGAGATTAATCGCTGAAGTGGTCACTGCTCCACTTTTATTTATATTGTCGTGTGCTTTATTAGTTTTGCGGCACTGTGGCCGAGAGGATTTTGTTTGGATTTTGCTAAAGAAATCGGGAAGTTTCTGTAATTAGGTCAGCGCGGTAGCGGCTTTAGCTGCATTTGAAAGACATCTTCAGTTTTTGCCAAGGGTGTTAATGGCCGTTTACCTCATTCAGGGAACAGAACGGTGGGATCCTGTGTGGCGTAATGAGAATTGGACTGGTTGCTAAGGGTTTACTGATAAAGGATGATATGGACCTGGAGCTGGTGCTCATGTGCAGGGAGAAGCCCACTGAGACCTTATTATGTACAGTCTGCGACAACCTTCCTCTACAGATCCAGGTGAGTTAATTTAGGAAAGCTGTTGTCAGAATGATTAATTGCCTGGAGCTGTTTTTTTTTTTTTGCAGCTTACAAGACAGCATTTTTAAACCTGGCATTAATCAAGTCTCAACCACAACAACAGAACAAGCAAAAAGCCCAAATCACATGGCAATTTGTTAGAAAAATGCAAATGCTGAGAAAAATGCATCAGTGCAGGGCAAGATCTTGAGATAAAGGGGTGGTTTTCTTAATGAGTGATGTTGGATAATGAATCTGAAACGATACCCAAGAGGCAGCCTAATTGGATGCAGTAGTGGAAAAGGAAACAGGTTTTTTTTTCATGCGTTTGTTTATAGCACTTTTCAGATGCTTACTGTATCTTAAGTAATGGGGCTTTAAAATATCCCTTTTTGTCAGGCTTTAAATACCTAATCCTTTGAAGGATTTCATTAAGAAGTAGCCTTTTGTTACCAGACAGATGTCTCCTTCAGCATCAACTCACATCCTGTCTTTAGAAATGATCCAATAGTGTTTGTCTTGTTGCGGGTATTTGAATATTTATACAAGTTTTTGGCAATGTTTTTACTGAGTGAACGAAAGTCAGCTTAGCTTTATGCAAAAAAAACACCTTCATCATTGAAGTATAGCACTGTGCCTAATTGAACCACCGCACAATTGGGTTCTGCTCTGTCAAAATATCATGAGCTAAATGAGTCCTTGGTTGAATACATGTTAGCAGAGATGAATATAACCGATTTCAAGCCAGGGTCTTCCACATGCTTCTTGTAAAGAGGGCATTTCTATTTTCATTCCTATACTGCATGCATGCCATTGTGGTAAAGACCATTTAAAATAAAACCGGCCTGTTGGTACGACTTGTGCTGGTCTGTAAAAGGAGTGATCCCTGTGTACTTTGGTTTTGTGTGAGAAGGGCATTCGCTTGTATGTGCGGCTTCTTTAATTATATACCCCGTGGTGAAAGTTGAAATTTTCATGTCGTTTGGAATAGCTAGTATCATGTCATGGCGAACACTGAATTACTTCACTGACACAAAAATGGTAGCAGTGTTAGAATATTTCAAACATTGTTTTTTGCAAGCAGTTTTCGATAATTAAAATGTGTAGATTATCACCACCGCTGCCCGACTCGTAAAGAAATACGCAAGTGAACAATAATAAGTAGTATGTGAGTGGAGCAGATTTTTTTTGCTTTTAAAAAACATGGGATGGAGTGATAAGGCCGCACTTCTTCCTGCATTCTTTCCCTCCGTACGAGTGGCCGAACATGCAGTCTGCCGCCACAGGCTGGACGTTGTCATCCCTGCTGTGCTCGGCTTTTCAGAAACTCACAGAAGACCACTACGAAGTCCGGAAGTGTGCAGAAGAAGCCGCGATATTGGTCTGCAACACAAAAGAGCCCAAGCTAACCCTGAAGGTGATTCTCACCTCCCTTCAGATGAGGGACGACCTGGAGAAGAGAGCCGAAGGTACACGGGGCTGGGGGGATCCCCCCCGGCTCTTGCCGAAGGGGGATTAGCGGAGGAGGGCAGCTCCGGCGTTTTGCTTTCGCCTCCCAGTCGCGTCACCGGACGTATTTCGGGTTTCAATGCGGTGGTGGGATGGGATGTGGGAAAGACAAGTCATGCGTGGGGCGTCCCATAAAGCATCATGAGCAGGGCCCCGCTGGGGAAAAGGGCAAGCTGTGATCTGAAAATATGGAGCATGTAGTCTTCCGACTCTCCGAGCTCATTATCCAGGTCTGACCATGAGCAGTTCTGTAAGGCCCGACTTTTGGTGCGCGGTTTGAAATTAACGTAAACGTTGCATCGTGCTCCCCCTTCAAATCCAGACCAAAAGGTCCAGCTCTCCCATCCTTCCCCCAGTAATTGCCCCCTAGAATAGATGACCACTCTAACCAAGCATAGCAAGTGTCGGCCTAATGCCTCGGAAACCGTAATGACAGAGCCCCGCTTGCAGCGACTTAAAAAGCTGTTAAGATGCTCGGACTCGTTGCCCAAATAAAAATAAATTAAGGTAAGTGGGGAAAATTCAGCCAGCCCCTCCCTAAAATGATTCCTAATTCTGGTATGAGAATTGTATTTGAATTGGGAAATCGCTGGGCTGCAGATATGGGCTGAAGAACTGCAAAAGGCTGTTGGATGTGATCTTAACGCGCAGCTGAACCTGTGGCAAAACTGTTCAGCGCTTGTTACCCTCCCCCCTACACTCCTCCACCACTTGTATTCCTAAACACAGCCTTGTCCGCGTCGGGCTTGGTCTGAAAACTAAGCGTTGAAGTCTCAGAAAAATTGCCATAGGTCGGGGGGGGGGAGAGAGATGACTAATACTTCTTTTCTCAATTCTGTTTACTTACTAGTCATTTTGTTGCTTCAGCCTCCAAAGCCTGTCCCTGGTAGCTTGCCAAGCATTACTGGACTCTGTCAGACCTTTGACCAACTGGCCACTCTCTGTCATGGGATCGGAGGCAGCTGAGCCCACCTGGGCACGATGGGACCCCACTGGCTGTTCTCCCATTTTTAGATATGCTACAAGTCCCTTGGCTACTTGCTTTCCTTTCTATTTACTGTACTTGGTGAAATTCTGGCGACACCTTATTCGAGCAGATCCTGGGCCTTCCTATTATAGCATGTGCATTCTGGAAGAATTTGCGATTGTTTCATTTTTGTTTAGTTTTTTTTTTAAAAAAAAGGTTTTACCTGCTCAAGGTGGCATGTCACAATTTCACGTAGTACACTTGGTGTTCCTTTTATTTATTTTTGGTCACTAATCAAGGCAAGAGGTAATGAAATGAGGCAGCTTTCAGTGGTGTTTTTTTTTATCATTGTACGTTTCTCAAATAAGAGTGGTGTTTGCTCCTTCATGCCCTGCAGAGCATTATCGTCTGTGCTTTTTTTTTTAGACAAATTCGTGCCAGTACGTAACTGTTTAGAATCTGCAAGTTTGCTGAATGCTTTGTCATTTAGATGTTTTAAGATCCCTCTAGAAGCACGGACTAGGGAAAAAGAAGAAAAGGACTCTTAAACAATGCAACAAAAAATAGCTAATGACATTCTCTTGCTGGAAGCTAATTATAAACATCCGCCATTCCAAAAGCACTGTACTGCAAGTTGTGAAATCTTTTTCAGGTTTTAACATGATTTTTCCAGTTTTCACCATGCCCTGTAAAATCTGGCTGTTTTCACCAGGCATTTATTTACATTTTCTTTTTCCTGTGGTAGATTCAAACCTATGTGATGAATTCCTGGGACACTTGTTTAAATTGTTGATATAAAAACGCTCCCCGTAAAGGACTGTAGACAATTTTGAAGCTTTTAGTGGTGCAGAGCATGAAGGCACCATAGTCCTCCGGTTCGATTTTGAGGGAATTTGGTGCAAGTTGACTTTTTTTCACTGCCTGATTCTTCTGTTCTCCTCTTCGTCCATTTTTGTAGAACTTGCACAAAATGCTGACTGACTGCAAAACAGGTTGTGCACTACTAGAGTCTAGATCAAAACTATCAAGTTGGTTTTTCTTCTGGGTGCAATCAGCCTCTCTTTTTAAAAAAAATAACAACAGAGGTGGAAGTGTGCTCTTAAGTAAAGTATCCAGTGATCTTGTTGGTACTTAGTACTCCAAAACATTTATACAGTTCGCACAGCAGTCATACAGAGATTAATTCAATTGATTTGATTTTCTGGGTGTCCTGAACTGTGTAGTATCCGTTTTGCAGTCTGTCACCTTGTCCATTGTCTAACTCAGAGTTTTAAAGCCTCTTAACCACTCATCTGCAGCAGTGTATAATATTGCCCTGACCTAAAATAATGGTGTACTCTGTATCAGATGTTTATGTTGTTGGAATCTCATTTTGTCTGAAAAGGCCTCGCAGGGAAAAACCCTGTGTGGGGTTCTCCTCGCCTCACGTCTGCTTGCTGCCTCTGGTAAACAGAGCATAAGATTGCTCATCTGGGAAACAGATCACTGAAACGCTTAAAATGCTGGACCAGAACAACATAAATATCTGCTACACCAGCGGGTTAAAAAAATAACAGCATCGCGCTTTATTCATCTGTTAAGACAACCGGACGTACAGAAGCCAGTGTCAACCTGCAGAGCCTGCCAAGCACTTAACCTGGAGCGATCAAAGCCATTCTTTCTTTTATTCCCAAAGTTAACGTGCCTAATGAGTACAGGCTCCACTTAATGGGGCTTTCTAAAGCAGACAGCTCAGCAGCACTCCAAAGGAGGAGACATTCACAAATTTGTTATGTGTTGTGGATGTCTTTCTAAAGAAGCGGAAAACAGTGGCCTTTACGAGTCGCTTTCAGTACATTTTCAAGAGTTTTCTGTCCCGCTCTTATTTTTTTTAATTTATTTTTTTTAGAGATTATTAGTTTATTTGCTTTCTCAACATTGGCTGTTAGTTGAATCTGAAATGGATTTAATATTTAAAAGCCCCATTTTACTACACAGTGGTAAATTTAAAAAATGTCTTTCAATGAAATTGAATTTTAATTTTAATTGTAGTGTCCTACTTGATAGCGATCCTAGGCACGTATTTTTAGCTTATGGTCTTTGCCGTTGATTAATGCTGCGCTTGGTAACACGAGCACAAAATCCTGTCCGTCTTTAAGAAGTTTTGTTTCCTATTTTTTTTGAGCAGCATTAAAAGGCCAAAAGCGCTTTCTCTAAAAAAGTCTAAAAGATCCCCCTTGCTAAATGACATGCTTCTAAAATAAACTAGTTTTGTCATGAAATGAAGTGCTTCTCTAAAAGATGGAAGATGACTCATTTGTTTTTAATCTGATGCTCTGTGAGGAAGAGATCTAGAATTCATCGTTGGGAGACAAGTTAAATCTATGCTAAGTTGATAACGTTGCTTAAAGAATGGCTTGAGTCAGTATCTTTAGTTTACACAGGTTGTGTGTTTGTTGCAGGTTTTTTGTGCGGAAAAACGTAACTGACTATGGCTGTAAATGATTATATAGCTCATCTCTGTCGTCACTCATTAGCCCCTTGGGTAAAAAGCGCGATGCTGTTATTTTTACATCTGGTGAAGTGATAAACATTCAATAATCCAGTGCAGACATAGCTGTGGTCATTGATTTGCATATCAAATGAATGCTTTTTTTACTTTAGCTGCATATGTTCATATTACTTTTAATGGCTGTTACAATAGTAACCACTGTGCACTTGAGAAATCATTTTTTAAAAAAAATACGAAAATCAAATCGCTGGGAGTCTTAATTATTAGAATGCTGCCACTCTTCCTTTACTGTGACAGAAACCCCCCTTGGTCAAATCGTATCTGTCTTTTTTTATCCCGTTCTTTTTACCAGTCGAAAATGTTGCCATGAAAGATCCTCTGGACTTACTGGACAGGCAGAAATGTCTTAAGGCCTTGGCGTCTCTGCGACATGCCAAATGGTTTCAGGTTGGCTATTTGTTCTTACCTTATTGTTATTGTAGCCTTATGACCTTTTTTTAATGAAAGTGTAAAACCCAAAGACCCGAATTTCACCTCTGTTCTTCTTTGTATTGTTTGTACTTAAAGTTTCAGAAACAGGTAAAACAAATTAGTAGCTATCATAAGGCTACAAAAGCAATCATTACCATTTACTTTGCACCTGCTTTCCCAGACAGTCCGATATGCTTTATTTGACTGTTTTGCCTCCTTCCCTTCCCTGTTGATTGCATGAAATCGGCCCTGCAGCATCTTTGAAACATGCATAACGAGTCCGAGCTTGTTCCGTTTCCCAGAAAATGCTATTCCTGACTCGAGTTCAACTTTTGCCTTCATTCTGTCTTTTTTTAGGCAAGAGTTAACGGCTTAAAATCGTGTGTAATAGTCCTTCGTATTCTGCGTGATTTGTGCAGCAGAGTACCAGCCTGGGAGCCGTTGAAAGGATGGGTGAGTGTTAAGTCTGGAACCGTGAATTGGCACTAACTAATTTTCCAACAGGAGAAGATGCAACGTCTTTGATGGAAGAAGGGGGATCGAGAGTGAATCCGAAACCAAAGATTTTTAAACGAATAATGAACCTTTTTAGCCTCGGAACAGGAGGATCTAGTTCAAGTATTCAACCCAGTCAACTTCTTGAATGAACACTGAAATACATACCAAAGTCACTAGTGCAACCTACACAGAAGTGCCTTTAAAACCGAGAACAGGAAGACACTTCTTTATCCAGATGAGTGTGAGAGTATGGAGCAAGCCACCCAACCATGTGGTAATAAGGGTCATGAAATCCTAGGAGAAAAGATCTGTTACAAACTGCCTGCTTTTCCAATAGAAGCGATTGAATGATATTAATTTGTTATTTAAGAAAAGAACATGTAAGGCAACACTATTAAGCAGGTTTGCTTAATTATTAAACATAAGGACCTAAGAGATTAAAAACAAGAGGCAGTCACTTGTCCCCTCTTGTTGGTATGGTTTGACAGTTTGGGAGCCCTTTTGTCTTGGTTAGGACAAGTAGAAACATGAAACTGTTGTGGTAACTTAACTCCCCAGAAAATGCACAAACAACATCGAATTCTCATGCAGCTAGAGAACGGGTTAATGGAATGCAGCCCTCTCTGACAACACTGTGTGGCGCAGGGTTTGGGGACTAACTGCGATAGGGTGACTAAATTTCATTTAGAGAGAAGAGTTGCATCTAGCACTGTGACTCAAGATCACTTACATGTTGGGATTCATGGTAATAAACTCCTACTGAGTGGTTGATTATAATTGAGGGTTAGAAATACTCAGCAATGGACTCCTCACTGGCCAAACCAGTCCAAGCAGTCATTCTTAAAGGGGAACTGCAACGCTGTTTTTATATTTTGGGGTTAGAAATAATCAGCAATGATGAGTGCACTTCAGTAACCTCGAATTTACATCACAAATTAGACAGGTTTCCGGTTGTGCGCAGAGCCATATTCTGCGATTCAGAGGCAACAAAATGTCTAATAACTTGAAGTGGCTCTATTACACGGTAAAGAAGCAGGCTGGTGAATACATCTCTACTAATCCAGTAGACAATTGATTTCGAGGTGGTTTTACCGATAAATAGAACTTGTTAACTCTGCATGCAGATCACGTTTGAACATTTCTGCAATTAAATCTCTGCTACACAACCTGTACTTATTCACTTGTACATCGCATTACATTAGACATTATAGTGACTAGTGAGCAGGAAGGGGCGCATCACATCACATCACAAGCTGGGTGCCTAAGAGCTTGCAGTTTTCCCAGTTAGAACAGTATTGCCCTTCCATTCGAAGGTCACTCTGCTGCAGATGCTGTGTGGCTCGTAGTGTGCAAAATGGTGGAAGACCCTGACAGTGGGTGTTCTGGAGGAGGGTGCGCAGGGTCCTCCAGAGTTTGGGAATAAAGATTGTAGAGTTCATCCATGTTTGTGAGCAGTGGGAGGGCGGGTTCAAAAGAATAAATAATTGGAGGTTCTAGAGTGGGTGTTATGAAACTCTTTTGTTTTGCCAGAGCTTGGATGTTAAATGCTCATATCTTTGCTTCGGTGTCAACTTTTGTTTCCCCAGCCCCTTGAGCTGATCTGTGAAAAGGCCATAGCAACGTGCAATAGGCCACTGGGAGCTGGGGAAGCCCTTCGTCGTGTGATGGAGTGTCTGGCCTCTGGAATTCTGCTCCCAGGTAGCTTTCTTGGGATCAGGACTGGAGGGAGGGATGATGTGATGCATCTGGTCAGAACTGCTCAGTAAATCCTTGCCGCGAGTCATCTCCATGACTCTGCTGGCTTTTTGTGGGATCTGTGTTTGGGTGGCCGCAGGACAGATGTGCTCACCCAGCCAGACAGCTGGTCATATAAAATATTAGTTCTCTCTCGGTACATTCCGAAATCATTGCCAGTCTCAGCTGCTCATCTGCAGGCATTAGCTTTCTCGGAGAACCAGGAAAATGTATTACTGGCTGGTTTCCTTTCACAACAGTCAGTGGCTCAGCAATATAAGGTCATGGGTTTTGAAATCTAAAAGTTCTGCTGGATAGATGACTAGTGAGGACTCTCATTGAGGGGGTATGGGAGTGATAATTGCTTACACTTATATAGCGCTTTTCTGGACACTCCACTCAAAGCGCTTTACAGGTAATGGGGACCCCCCTCCACCCCCACCAGTGTGCAGCCCCACCTGGATGATGCGACGGCAGCCATAGTGCGCCAGAACGCTCCCCACACATCAGCTATCAGTGGGGAGGAGAGCAGAGTAATGAAGCCAGTTCATAGATGGGGGTTATTAGGAGGCCATGATTGATAAGGGCCAATGGCAATTTTGGCCAGGACGTCGGGGTTACACCCCTACTCTTTTTGAGAAACGCCCTGGGATTTTTAATGACCACAGAGAGTCAGGACCTTGGTTTTACATCTCATCCGAAGGACGGTGCCCGTTTTACAGTATAGTGTCCCCGTCGCTATACTGGGGCATTAAGACCCACATGGACCGCAGGGTGACCTCTTCCAGCAGCAACCTTAGTTTTTCCCAGGAGGTCTACCATCCAGGTACTGACTAGGCTCACACCTGCTTAGCTTCAGTGGGCTGCCAGTTGTGAATTGCAGAGTGATATGGCTGGTGGCGATATCAGTAGGGAATGGTCAGCTATTTTCTCGCCAGTAACAACCTGGTATCCTGTCTTGTATGCGATTCCTCAGGGAAGATGTGTAAACGCTAGGTAATGCTTACAGCCTGTTAAGCGAAGGTTGGTAAATGACGAAGAAGGCTTCTAAACTCCAAAAGTCCAAATGAAGCCGCCTTAATTTTTTGTGTCCTTGTCAAAAATATACGTCGGTGAATCACGTCTTTCCTCATTAGCCCCCTGCTGACCCTACAGAGAGCTGGGTCGCAGCAGCAAGCTGAAACATGAAGTGATATTTTCCGATTTGAAAAATCCTTTAAAACAAATGATTAAAAATGTATAACTTGTTTCTGGTGACTTGAAAAAGCTGAGCGGTTTTCATCCTGCCTGCCCTGGATGTTTTTTTTTAAATAATAAGTGATACATCTCATCACGCATATAATCAGATTGTAGATGGTTTGGGTTCCAGGGGTCCATTAAGCACTAATCAGGTTTCCACTGTACTAAATTTGAAACACACTGTTTAGACTGTTGTATCAATGGACACGTCTTTGTTTTGCTTTCTCTTTTTTTATTAAACATGGTATAGTGATGAAAACCTAATTAGCAGTCTTGAATCCTTCCAGACTTAGAAACATCATGTTTCTTAGTTTCCAGAATATTTCCATTCCTAGAGAAATAATCCACTCCTTTCATGTCACTGTTCCTCCTGTGCATCACTCTATCAAAGATGATGGGCAGGTGTGTCAGTAGAGTGTGTCTCTCTGCTTCCTGATCCCTGCATGAGTACAGAGACACAACGAGCACATGTGATGCTTGGACACAATTGGCATTTCCAGATGGGTCGTAATAAAAAAAAAGAAATTGGCAGTCCTTGCTGGTTGATTCGACAAAAAGGCAGCAACCCAGCGTTGTCCTCGCTCGCACTTTTGCTGCCTAGCAGTTTGGTACGTGTCCAGACTGCTCTGTGGAGTTGTGGACCACTCGCACACACAGGCCATGTCTTTTCAGACAAATCCTTTCTGTCACCACCTAAGGATCCCTCAAGGACACGTCCTGTAAGACATGCAAGGTCTGCCTTGTGTACTTCATCATGGCATTGCCATCTTGTCACAGTTGTGTTTCTGGTGGTCTGAGATCATTCCTTTTTTAGTGGCTGTTAGTGTTTTTTCCTATTGGGGGATTTCATGTGCTTGGTAGGCCCAGCAGATTAGTGCTTGTCTTGTTTTGGAAATACCCTTTCTTAGCTTTTGATTTAAATCTGAAATCGGCCAAAATACATTTATATATACACTGTATGTACTTGTATTCCTAACCTTAACTCTTAAGTTTGAAAGCTTTATTTTTATTCATATGTTTTGTCTTTTGTTTTCA
The DNA here is from genome assembly GCF_055471065.1 of Atractosteus spatula. Classification (NCBI taxonomy): domain Eukaryota; kingdom Metazoa; phylum Chordata; class Actinopteri; order Semionotiformes; family Lepisosteidae; genus Atractosteus; species Atractosteus spatula. The sequence continues at coordinate 13,675,878 of NC_142728.1, read as the reverse complement.
GGTGGACCAGGTTTACATGACCCGTGTGAAAAAGAACCCACAAATACGCTATCTAATATGACAGAGCAGCAGGGAGAAGACATCACACACAGCGCTCAGGTATGATCAAGCTGTTGGGGCCGTAGCTTAGCAGCCTAATCCATCTGCCATGGTATTTACAGAAGAGCGAAGCTGATCTCACCTAGCTGTTTAAGATTAAAGGAGTTACTGACTTGAGAACTCTTTCAAAATGCAGCGTTGCCATCCGAGCAAGTGTGCATTTCGCATTAGGTCTGAATTAATTTACACGGCAGTGTGGTGGTCATTAACACCTTCAGAATGACTTCCACCCCCATCCTAGGTTGGAGAACCCTACCAAAAACACAAAGATGGCCTCCGGATTGCAGATCATGGGAATGCATATCGATTCAGTGTTTGTAGATCTATTTTAAGCATCATGTTTAAAACTACATAACACAGCTGTTGAAAATCAATTTTTGCCTGGATCAAGGTGCCTCACTGACAATAATTGATGCTGTGTAATAATAATGCTGCCATCAAGCAAGGTGAACTGGACTAGATGTGTTTCTTGAGAGCTGGCTGCAGTCTGGAACAGACAGCAAGGCTTCGTTCTCTTGCTGAGATTAAAGGTTTGGAGATGGAGGCGCCTGGCCTCAGCATTTTGATACAATATAAGGTAGTTTTCATGGAAGCTGATATGTAACTGCAGTGTTAAATAAAAAGCTTGTGTTAAAAAAGGGACTTAAGTACTGGGCTGGTCTAGGAAGCAGAGGGAGAATGTTGACTTTGTGCTGCAGGTGAGTGTTTATACCGAGTCAAACCACACAAAGAAAAAGCAATGTGATTTGCAAGATCGAATGAGAAAAACAAGGCTTTCTAATTGTTAGCTTTCTTGTTTTCTGTGCCCTTAGAGGTTTATCAGCCTCTATTAGTACTTAACCCAAACTGGTTTAGTCCACTGTTTACAAAACACATTTGACATCTAATTCTTTTTGTGGCCTTCCCATTCATTCATGTAATGCAATTACATGACGTAATTCCAGAAATTAAGGAATGAGTGCCTCTATTTTAGGTTGTGGTTTGCTTTCAGATGGAGTGTAGCGTTTTGGGATTTTGGGGCAATTAGTTGCCCCGTTAAAATTGTTTTGAGCAATCACAATACTGTATTACATTATTTCACAGCTGCCCTCCAAATGTATTCATACCCCTGATAAAATAGGAACAGTAACCGTTAAATATTTTGCAGACTGGATAATGTTTCCTGCTTGAATTTTAAAAATGTTATTGAGCAATCTTAATAACATTGGACAAAATCTTGTTTGTCATAATTCATTAGTCCAGTCCAGAAAACACGAGGGTCACTTTTCTTTACAGTTCCGTAGTATTTTGTTAATCCTCCTCTGGCACGAATTCCACAGACTACATACCTCCTGTAGTGTGCTATGAGGATCTGGCACTTCAGAGAGGAAATTTATGCACATCTCTCCATGTAGAATTGTCGTTCAGCCATCTTTCGTTAGACTCACAAATGTTCGGTGGGATTAAGGTCTGGATCTTGAGACGGCAAGGACCGAACATTTTTTTCGTGTGCAGTTAACCATTTGTTTGTCGTTTTCGTATACTCTTTGGATCGTTTTCATGTTGGAATGTCAATTTTCCGTTGGGCAAGAGCTTTCTTGAAAACGGAAATCTATCCAAAATGCTGTGATGCATGTTGGAGTTCAAGATTTCCCATATCATAACAAAGAGGCCAGGACCTGTTGATGCAAAGCAACTCCATAATAGACCCCTACAGTATTTCACAGGATTGTCCCCTGAGGGAAATTCTGTACATTTAAATATAATGCGCACACTCCAAAAAATATTGCACCTCCCTCTATTGCATATGTATAACACATAACATATAACATTTATAACACATTACAAAACATATTGCACACAAGTGGATTGTAAAGGTAAAAAACTGTTTATCCTTGCCATTTGCATTGACAGGTTTAATGGATAGTGGAACACAGGAACGTTTGTATCTGTTTGACTTACATTTGTGAACCCTAAAACGTTTGCCAGGAGGAAAGAGTTGACATTCAGAGTTGAGGATGTGGGAAGGATCTGATATCCTTTTTCCTGCCTGTTTGATTATGGCCTTTTCAAAGATTGTCTGCAGGGAGAGGTGCTGTTTCACTGCCATGGCCTTCAAAGCTGTTTGGATGAGACGGGTAATTTGAGATCTCAATTGAACTGATAAATTACCAAACCACACTGTTATACCATATCTGATAATGCTCTCGACTACAGTATGGTAGAAGAGAAGCATTATTTCCTGTCGCACCCCAAACAGTCTTCGCAAGAAATACAAGGGCTGCTGAACTTTGGAGCAAACACTCTCAACATGAGTAGTCCAGCACATTCATTGGCTTGCCCTCAGAAGACGCTTCTTCCCTGCAGCTCACGTATGAGTGCCACATTCATGCAGGCCCGATCGAGTGGTCGTTGTCAAAACTTTGTGTCTTGAAGATGCCACGGTGTATTGGAGATGTCCAGCTGTTGCCTTTGGATTTGCGGTTGGTTCCCAAATCACTTGTCTCACGACCTTTAGTTGCAAGATATTCTTGCATCCAACTTCTGGCAGGGTGGTAACTATTCCAGGAGCCTTAAATGTCTTACTAATGGGCATTTTGTCTGGCTCTCTGACCTTACCCATGATGATGCTACTACTGCTTTCCATGCATTCTCTTCTTGTACTGCTGTTTATTTGACTTTTTATGGGTCTCAGGTTTTGATTCCTATTTTAACTGGGGTATGAGCAAATCTGGTGAATACTGTATGAGGAAAACATTTAAGATCTGATACGATGCAAGTTTTAAAGTGCTGTACTTTAACAGTCAAGAATTATTCATTTCAGTTTGCTTTAATAAAAAATCTGCCTACTATATCTTCTTTGATTATACCTGCATATAATGCCAAGTAAAGCCACAGTTAACGAACCTCTTCTTCTCGAGGAAATACTAGTAAGCCTGTTTTCTTTCAGTGTTGACTTCAAATTGTCTTTTGACAACAGAAGCTTGGAGTTTTTTTCTACTCCAGGATTTCACGATAATTGTAATCCTAGTCAATTTCACAGCAGAAATGTCATTTAAAAATATATGTATTAGTTGCCCGGCAAGTTAGCATGATGTCATAAATCTATACATGTATAGAGGTTGTGTTGTTTAAGATTGTGATGGACTGTAATTGTGATTGTGATGGATTGTAATAAAGATTAGCATGTTTTGTGGCTACAGTATAGGTTTTGCTTGCGTGAATTGTAAGTATGTAGTGCTGTTCTGCCCGTTATTAGTTATTTGCATCTTAAGGCAGGGCAGCCATTAATTAATCCCAGTATGTCAGGATAGGAGGCGTTCCTGAGGTGATGCTTACCCAGATGGGTCTGTCCTTGACATAGCGTAATGCATTTCCAAGTAACATTTTTCTTCCTGGAATAATGACACTGAGGGACTGTGTGAAAGAGGCTTTCCTGTGGTTTCAATGGCTGCATTAAACTTATCACAAAAAACTAAAAAAAAATCCCATCATCAACAGAATTTAGCTGATATGTTTTTTATTGGTCTCTCAGGTAATGAATGTCAAACTATTTTTTTTTTACATTTTACTAGATTTTCAGCCACTGTAATGATCAGATGGACAGTTTTACTGTTCATAGAAAAACACTTTTGTGCACTTTGTGTGCTTTTTCATCCTGCGTTTCTTGTGTTTGGGAAGTGTTCAGACGATGTGCCATTTTGATGTGAAACGAGAAATCAAGGCTGAGTCAGAGAAATCAAATTTTAATCAGTCAGTCTGAAGAAACGATGATATCACGTCCACATGGGTTGTTTTCCTCATGCGTTTGAGACCTGATAGCGGCAGGAGGCACTACTTTACACAAAGGATTGTAGGAGGCTGGAGCAAATTACCCCCTCCTGAAAATACAAATTTTCGGAAACCAGAAATAGTGTCATGTTGCCTCATGGTGGGGGGAGGCTGAGGGTTTGTTTTATTGTATATTCAGTTCCTGGGTGAATAATTAACAAAAGCGTGGATTCGGAAACCTCTTGTAGGCTCGTAGGCAGTTCAGAAAAATAAATGGGGTGTTCGCGTGCAGCGTCGTCTTCATTTTTACAAGCTGTTGCTTTTCTAGGAGGAGAAGGAAAACTTGTTTTTGTTCTTATTTTTTTTTCCTCTTTCCAAATTGTGGAACTTTTCCCGGATGTTGGGTTCAGAATTGTAGGCCCTGGCCAATAGATCAGTTTTCTTTGGTATCACAGTACAGGTTTAGTGCATTTTAAGCCTCCAGACATTAATCAGATGTGAAGTCTTCAAAATACACTTACTGCATGGTGTTTAACGGTTACTGTCTGTTTAGTGAAAACACTGGGCACATTTTGAAGGTCTGCGTTTCTCACGGTACTTTCTCATTACGTTTTTACAGCACGCACTACGGCTTTTAGCCTTTGGACAGATTTATAAGGTACTAGACATGGATCCACTTCCTTCAAGTAAACCTTCCCAGAAATATTCTTGGTCAGACAAAGAAGGTATGTTCAAGTTCGTTCGAATGTCGTGTGGTGAATGAAATGAACGGAAACTGCCAACGAGCAGGAGGGGGCTGTTCTTGACGTCGGCTGCTTCTCTTTACGCGTTTTGTCTTTTTTCAGGAACGGGACTGAAACGGCCGTATGAAGACGGTCCGCTGGACGATAAGGACCTGATTAAAAAGATGAAACGCAACTTGAGAAAAAGTAAGCTCTTCCACCTTGTGGTGTCCGCTGCAGCTGTCAGGCGTCATCAGCTCTGTCCAGCTCCTTGCATTTCAAAGTCAAAGGCCCTCTGTGAAGGAACGGAACGGATAGTGGCTCAGTTTTCTTGATCGCTTCTTCATGGATCAGAAGACGGATCGTCCGGTTCATTGTCATTTTCTGTTTTGTAGCCATCCTTATGAGATATGATGATTCTCATACCGCTTTCTGAATTGGCATTACATCTAACACTAACTCCTAGCTATTCTTTGAGTTGGGCAGTCTTTGAGGAAAGAAATACAGCTCTACACCCAGGCACAGGCTTTTCTAAATCTGATCAATGTTCACGTGCTTGGAACTCAAGAGTGAAGAGTGAGCCTTTTTTTTTGTTTTGCCCTCAAGCACCTTGCGGCAGTCACTTGAAAAGGAAGGGGAATGTCTGTCCTCACCTTTCTCCCCTCCAGTCTAAAAATAGCTTATCGTTGGACTGCAAATTCATTTCAAAGTAAAAGAAAATCACAAAACGTATACAAGAAATAGATTGTAATGCCCCTCCCCCAGGCGAGTGATTTTGCATTAATACAAACGAATTAAATAAGCCTTAATTAAGTGCAACAACATTGAAACAGAATTGAAACTGGCTTTGTGCAGTGTCACCGTGGGGTGACGGCGGTGTCTTCTCTTGCATCTGGCATGATGACAAACCTCATCGTTAGAGGAGACACCTCTCTGTGTGTGGCTCAGCACAGAATCTCCCCAGAAAGATATTCATAGTATTTGGCTCATTCAGAGCTAACCACCTTGCTGTTTGCAAGAATGCTCTGGGCTACCTGGCAAGCTGTGGTTAGGGCTCAGAACTAAGGACTGGAAGGATGTTGGTTCAAATCCCAGGTAAAACACTGCTCTTGTACCCTTGGGAGCAAGGGATGTGCTCAGATTGTGCCATCAAAATTCCTTGTAGTATAAATGGCACAGATGTAAACCCAATTCATAGTAATAATAGGGCTACTGCCTCTTTACGATGAGAGCAGGTCCGTTTTTATTGCCAAAGGCACTGAAGAACAGCTGAACTAAAAGACATAGGGATGTACAGAAAAGCTGCCATCTGTACGACTGCTGCTAAAGACGCTTTTTGAGAGTTGACGTGTGGAGATGCATGATTTGCGTGCGCAGTGTTCTGGAGCGTGCGGCTGTAAACATAAAACTTAATTTGTGTGTGTAATTAATGGCTATCCCAGCACTTAAATCTTCTGCAGATGTGGCAGATAGGAGTAGATTGTTTTAACAGGCATTCGAAACGGGGACACTTTTGCAGCTGTGCACTGTTGGCGAGGTGGCAGGCCTCCGTTCCTAACGCGGACGTTGAAATCTGCTGGAGACTGGCTGGAAGCAGTGAGCTCAGCTTAGCATAAAACCTTCCTAGAATTTATGACAATTGCAGCTGTCAGTGTGCCTGTAATCTTGCAATGTGTTGTATTCCCTAAGATTAGAACATGTCACAATGTCAGCAGCAAGTGTAATACATTTTTGGAAGCAGAGGAGGTGTTTGTACAGGCTATTAGCTTGGGATTACTTCCCTTGATATCATTCTTACTGCACTGCATGACTTTGGCACTGTGGAAGATATCTATACATGCTTTTGTTGTGCACACGTACCATTTCATTTATGTTTCTTCCTAGAGGAACATTCTTTTGAAATCCACGTAAAAATCGTAATAACAGGACATGTCAATTAAATATTTTCATGGTCATCTGCAATGCGATGGATGGCTTGTTTGAAATGAAGGCCATAGCCTCCATGCTTAATATAAGCAGACCTGAAGCAAAAATGTAATTGGTTATCACTTCAGGATAGCAACCCTTTCATTATCCTTTCTCTTGAGCTTTGGGATTTTAATAACAAAACATAGCTGTTGCAGAATTAAGCCCCCCCCTAGAGCAAAAGCCATGCAAGACAGACAAGCATATTCAGCTCCCTTTTGTAACCGGATGAGAGAGGTTTCATTGGGTAGAACAGTCGCAGTCTACAGTAAACAACATAGTTCAAACTGCTGTATTTTTAATTGTTGGTAGAGAGACAAATGGCTGTACATTCTTTTTCTCCAAATGCTGTTCATGTGCCTAAAAGCTTGTGATCATTAATAGTATTCTTTGTCAAATTGTGTTAATTGTCCATATAGGAATGTAAAACCTCCTCCTGATCTTTATTTGGTGAAATTATTATATGCATGCCTGGTTTGCAAACTCATTTACCATTTTGTAAGGGGGGATTGAACATGTAGTGGAAGGTGAGGATTGTTAATGAAACCCAGGGTTCTCTAATTCCATGAAGGCTGGAGGCGAAGCTTTGGAAGCCTTTGCAGTGTGCTCGGTGAATCACCTTTCAAACCCTGAGCCTGGCTTTACAATTGCCGATGTCTCAGCTGGCCCCCCGTCTGTGTCCCTGGCGGATCTGGGTGCAGGAATGTTTATTCGGCTTTTAACCAGACAGACCGAGTCATTAAATCTGACATCATCTGTTGTGCATCCGCACAGCCTCTCATATTTACAGTGGGGTTATCACTGCTGTTGTCACAGTCTGTCTGCGATGACTGGAAAGCAGAAGCGCTTCTCGAGCTACGTATTCTTGAGTATTGAATGCCAGATTGGAATCAAGAAGTGATTTTCTCTTTTGCAGATGTCACGAAAAAATAAAATGTAGTCATTCTCAATGCCATCCCTAAACTAAAGTTTTTACAAACTTCCAGGCTGCTGAGGTTCTGTGCCAGGATGGGTTTGGTAAAAGCAGATATGTAAAATGAACGACGGTGTTTTTCAACAACACAGTTCAGTGCGCGTGAGCCTCTATTGTATACGGAAGGAGGAGACATGCGCAGCTGGGACTTTTTGACAAAATCCCTAAACACACAGGATTCTGTTATAATAATAATAATAATAATTGCTTACACTTATATAGCGCTTTTCTGGACACTCCACTCAAAGCGCTTTACAGGTAATGGGGACTCCCCTCCACCACCACCAATGTGCAGCCCCACCTGGATGATGCGACGGCAGCCATAGTGCGCCAGAACGCTCACCACGCACCAGCTATCAGTGGGGAGGAGAGCAGAGTAATGAAGCCAATTCATTGATGGGGATTATTGGGAGGCCATGATTGGTAAGGGCCAATGGGAAATTTGGCCAGGACACTGGGGTTACACCCCTACTCTTTTCGAGAAACGCCCTGGGATTTTTAATGACCACAGAGAGTCAGGACCTCGGTTTTACGTCTCATCCGAAGGACGCTGGGGCATTAGGACCCACATGGACCGCAAGGTGAGCGCCTCCTGCTGGTCCCACTAACACCTCTTCCAGCAGCATCCTTAGTTTTTCCCAGGAGGTCTCCCATCCAGGTACTGACCAGGCTCACACCTGCTTGGTTTCAGTGGGTTGCCAGTTGTGAGTTGCAGGGTGATATGGCTGCTGGCTGCTGTTGCGTCTGGATTACGATTGATTATTTTGAGGAAAAACCAACTGGAATTTGCCCCAAAAAATCGGGAGTTGGCATACATAAAGAAAAATCATATACATAGATGTTGTACCAGTCAGTCTACTAAAAGCTTTTCTTCCTGATCCAGCTTTTCTGCTTTTTGAAATGGAAAGAAATAGTCAAAGGTGGGACATGGCATATTATCTTACTGTACCTGGTTGTACAAGTGCAAAAAAAAAATGGAAAAAGGCCATAACACGTCTTCTCTCTGTCTGATCAGATGTCGACCGCGTTTTGTCATAAATTTATTGTAGCTGTGTTCAGGGGGGATTTCTTTAATTTACAGCTTAGTTTGGCAGTTTCACATTTTATTTTCGGAGAAATTCCCAGAAGGTTGCTTGACCACTCTAATTAAGTGCAAGCTCATCCTGATTCAACACTGAAGAAGAAAAACTAACCTTCTGTAAAACAGGGACTGTAGCAGTTAACTTTCAGTCTGCAATTTAGTAAGAAAAAGCTTCTAGCCTTTTTTGCGGAACTGAAGTATTATCAGCAAATATACATTTGTCCTGTGAAAGAGTAGGCACGCATTACCTATCCGAGTGTGACATTCTGGTAATAGATATGTGTGTGGAACTGTAGCTGTACGGCTGCAAAGCCATAGTTCCTAATAACCATTAAAAAAAGTCAATAGTATTGATCTTTCAAGTCATACACAAGTGTTGTGTTATGGCTTCCCATGAATCATCAAAGTAAAAAGAAGACATTGCCTTGCCCACGCAATCAGTAGAGGAAAAGAAAATGTCAGCCCGCTTTTGCAGTGAGTGTTTCGAGAATGTGGCCCTACCACCCCCTTTTCCCTGCACACACACAGAAGAAGGGGCTTCAGTTTCGCAGCAATTAGACTTTTCACTTAATGACAGGGCAGGCCTGCGGTGCTGTCAGCTCGTCTGTGCTGGGGCCAGCAGGGTTCAGCAAAGGTGAGAGAATGTGGAGCATCTCATGAGAGCTGTGTGCGGTGTAACTGCCATGGATCAGCAGGTTTCCCGGTGCCTTTTACATCCTGATTTCCCCACGAATGTTCTGTTAATCTCCAGGGATTGTGATCCCAACCCAAAATTGTTTTCATCTCTCAGTGCAAGAGAAGCTATAGAGGAGGTGCCATATCTACAACCTCTTCCTTGAAGACTTTAGAAACGTACTTTCTTTCTTATTAGGTTGTATTCAGGTATAAACAGGATTGTACGGAATATAGATGCAAAACCTGGATTAAGGTTGCGAGACGAAAAACCCCTTTTAATAAGGGAAGCTGTTGTTTTTCTGATGGACCTTCCACGAGTTTTCACGTTCGCTGAGTTTTTATCGTTTTTTAATTAACCTGATCTCTTTGTTGTTGTTGTTGTTGTTCTGCAGTTCTTGACAGCAAAGCAATGGACACCAACCAACCCATGAATGCACTAATGCGACTCAACCAGATCCGCCCCGGTCTGCAGTACAAGCTCTTGTCCCAGTCAGGGCCTGTCCACGCGCCAGTCTTCACAATGTCTGTCGACGTGGATGGCACAGTATACGAAGCCTCGGGGTCGTCGAAGAAGACGGCGAAACTCCATGTAGCAGTGAAGGTACGAGAGGGTTATAGCAGTGGACAGGGTAGCCTTGGGGGCTCGGTGGCGTTTCAAAACGGAAGGGCTCTTGTCCAAGCCCAGGTGGAGTACCAGGAGGCGATGAATTTCTGTGGTCTCCCAGGCAGTTGCTGGCCTGCGGCACTGTGGGTGAGGAACGTACCCGTCTTCCACTCAGTTCTGAACCTCCTACACAGAGCCGCGTAGCCTGTGATGTTACAAGACAGGCTAGGCCTGCTCTTCCTCGTGCTTCCCTGTGTGAGAGCGCAGGGTTCTAGATTTTAGACTTCGAAAACATGCAACAGACAAACGCAAACCTGATGCAGTATGTAATAAAAATTGGGGGAGAGGGGAAACAACTCTCAAGATGTGCAATAATATGTATGAGATACCCAAAGCTAAACTGGATTAAGTCTCGTTTATACAGTGGGAATGGCTAATCCGCTTTTCCAGCTTTGTCGTCCTAGAAGAGGAAGCGGTTCTACAGTCATCAGTTTCACACTGCTAAAATCTCTTCCTCTCTGCGTTTTGTTTTTCTGCACTGTGTGAGGATTCCTACAGATGGTTTTAAGTGACATCATGCCCAGTTTGTCAGCTCTGTCACTTTTGTCTCCTTTGATACGATGACAATGAATTCACTTCACACCTAATAAATACAAATGTCCCACAGCTGCACAGTGCTGTTAACCTGATTGTATTGTTGTTGAGAGCTGAGTCATTTACAATATGACAGGTCTGGTACAATTACAGAACCTGACAAGCCATGCATGATTGCTGGATGATGTCTGAGTCATCTTTTTTGTGTGTGTGTGTGTGCACTACAGATTCATGTACAATAATGGGGTGTATCCTGCTATGCTCTTTCAAAAAAAAATAAATCTTCCAGGTCCTGCAGGCAATGGGATACCCAACGGGTTTTGACACCGATCTGGACTCAATGAGCGCAGACGAAAAATCAGACGGCGAAGGAAAGATGGAGACGGCGTCTACAAACTCAAGCAATAATACAACCAGTTCCACCACCGACGGCTCCAACACACTGGAGGTAGCAGATCTGAGATTTAAGTGGACTTGATTTGAGTCCTGCCCGAGATTTTGTGGCGTTAAAGCAGTAATTTACTTTGAGGAGATAATGCTGTGGCAAAAAATTGATTTCAGTCATAGTCTGCATTAAGCAGCATTCTCTGGAGAATAAGCCCCACAACATTAGCTGGTAATGGGCTTGTGTGGCGTTTTAAAAATGTATGGTTCCACTCTGAAAAGTCCTAAAGCAAATCCATATGGCCACTGTACATTAGCTGGCAAATTAAAACTGAACCTTTTCTACTGAAAATATTACACTTTCCTGTTGAGGTTATTTCTTCAAATATTTTATTCAGGAAATATAGAAACAAAGGGGGTTTGTTTTGCAGTATACGTTACTAGATAGGGTTTTTTGAAGCTAATTCAAATGTGATGTTTATAGGGTGATTAACATTAAGATCTGCTATTTCTGTATATCTTAGCTTTTATACATCTGCTTCTGTAGTACAGACTTCATTGTTGTTCTGAACTTCGTAAAACTAGCATTATATTTTTAAGGTAAAAGCTTCCGTTAAAATGATTCCTCCAATTTTACAAATGTCTTTTGAGTTTTGGTAATATACTATCCTGCTGCTGCTGTTCAGCATTTGAAATTTCTTTTTCCTACAGCATTAATGATTGATTTTCATTAAATATTTAGAGAGTGCTTCAAGGCCTCAGATGGAATTTACAATGTTGATAAGCACATCCAAGATTCCCTGTTTTTCATGCTTAATTATTTTGTTGGTCACCACTCCTTTTGAAACTGTAGCTAACCACATCAGTGCCTGTTTCTCCTGTATCACAGAAGAATTGATTGACCTGTCTAAAAATACTAAAATTCCTAATACTGGATTTATTTAGTATACAGGGACTAAGTTTTAAAACCTGTAAAAGTAGTAATGAGATTGCAACATTTTTTTTCTGAAACTGGGCACTTTGAGCTTAATTATCCATACTTAATTAGTAATTTTGCTTGCGGTCTCTAAAAAAGAGCTTTAAAAAGCCAATACTCGTATTACTTTTGCAGATACGGCCAGATCTATGTTGTAATATGCTGTAAGCAAGGACAAATATAAATCAAACACTTAAAACTTAATTGAACCTTGAGGAGTTTGGTTTTGGGAGAACATGGTGCTCTGTAGGAAATGTGACAAAGTGGTCTTTTTTTTTATTAATTCAAAAAAACAGGTACGAACTCAGGGTCCTATTCTTACTGCCAGTGGCAAAAATCCTGTCATGGAACTGAATGAGAAAAGGCGCGGTCTGAAATACGAGCTCATATCGGAGAGTGGGGGCAGTCATGACAAGCGCTTCGTCATGGAGGTACGTCAGCCTGAGCCCTTACCACCAGTTTAATTTTGCAAAACACAACCTTGCCGTCTGCAGGCAGCAATAATAAAATGTACTATATAATTAACTACTTAACAAATCATCCGCATTGGATATTAAGTTTTTATAGGCATCGTCAGGTACTTGTCTCTGACATCGAAATAGTTCCTGACGTGTTTTTTTTCCCCCGAATTGGCATGACACCAAACCCTTTTCATTTTATATGCGCTTATAATAGTTTTGCAAGCGGGTGGATGTGTGGAGTTGAATCTGGGTGCGAGTGTGTTCTTTTTAAAAAAAAAAAGGCTTTTGTCCCGAACGTTTATGAAATCTGTTGAAAACCCCCCTTGCTCTGGGCAGGCTGTGGCTCGTCAGCGAAGGGGTCGTTTTTGATGGTCTGGAAGAATTCTGAATGACTGTTGGAAAACAGTGCGGTTAGGAGTCCAACATTCATCCTCTTCTGTTTCCCCCCCTTCTGTCTCAGGTGGAGGTGGACGGACAGAAGTTCAGGGGAGCAGGGCCCAATAAGAAGGTGGCCAAGGCCAGCGCCGCCCTGGCTGCCCTAGAGAAACTGTTTTCAGGGCCCAACGCAGCAGGCAGCAAGAAAAAGAAGATTATTCCCCAGGTTCGACATCCGCCTTTAACTCCTCGATACGAACGGCCGCCGGCATCGCTGTAATGTGAGGCATGCCGAGCAGGCCAGGGCCACATGTGGTCTGTTCACAAAACCAGCTGGCCGCGTGGGGTTGAAAATCAGTTGGGGTTTGTGTTGTATTGGCTGTATCAGAACGGACTTCAGTTCTTCACCCTAGAAGGCAAGGCCTGAAATGCACCCCAAGGGTCCCTTTGTACCAACGAACCGGTCTTTTCACTCTTCACGATTAAAGACTGCGTGTTGTCACTTTTATTAATCGAAATCGCGGTGAGTCAGGAGATAAGCGACAGCTTGACCGCGTGGCAGCCCAGAAAGACTGCTTTGGCATTGCCTGTGTGAGGCTTTTAAAGATGGAGAATCACTGTTCCTGTAACGGCGTTCCCGTGCCTCTCCCCAGACTAAAGGGGCGGTAGCGGCTGCGGCGTCGGTCGCTGCCCAGGCGGTGAGGGGGCGAGGCCGAGGAGCTCTGGCCAGGGGGGCGTTTGTGAGCGCGGCTGCCGCTCCAGGATACATCACCCCAGGTAGGAGCGCTGGAACCGGGGCGGCACAGGTTTTCCCAGGCAGGAGACGCGGAGCAGAAGGGCCTCGGGAAGCTGCCCGTTTGTCCGAGTGGGAGCTGCAGGCCCAGTTTCTCACGCCGGTTATGAAGCCTCAGTACCAAAGTAAATTCATTGACGGTATCGAAAAAATGTACACATCCCAAATTAAGCACTCTCACAAATCTGAGGCAACAAAACTTCCGGTGAGGTGATGCGGCCCTGCGACACTGAAAACCTGCAGGCTTGTGAATACGGCTCTTTTAATCCAATGGAAATAGTTTTCGACTTCGAGACGGTTTTGCTGATGAATACTACTTGTTAACTCTGCATGCAGATCGCATTGGAACATTTCTGCGGTGAAATGTCTGCTGCACAGCCTGTAGGTATTCACTCGTACATCAGTCAGTACAGTGACTAGTGAGCAGGAAGGGCCGCCTCACGGCGCAGTGCCCAATTTTGTGCCCAATTCAGAATTTTTTAAAATATTTCTATACCATAAATGAATTTATTTTGTTACAGAGGTCTGAGAAATTGGGACTGCAGTTCTCCTTTAAGTGAAGCGTTGTTTAATAGCTGTATTGTAAGGTGTATTATCGCTAGGCGGTAAAGTATCTTTGTGATCCAGGGATGATAACTGTGCTTTATGGTGCTTGTAGGTTACGGGACGCCATATGGTTACAGTGCAGCAGCAGCCACTCCAGCTTACGGTACGTACAGCCCCCTTGTTGTTCAGTACCTCAGGACCCGAGTGCACAGTTAAGCTTTAAAAATGACCGAGGTGTAATTTGGAAAATACCCGAACAAGCGAGAAAAAGGAATGGCAGTTCCAAAAAAAAAAAGGTTTGAATTAATTTAAAAAAGGAAATTGAAAAAGGAAAAAAAAAATAGTCCAATTTTATTAGAATCTGATAAAAGATCAACTCTCATAACCTTTTGGTTCTTACTGTGGTTGGAGCAAGCCTTGCTTAGCTTTGCCTGACTGTCAAAGTTCTGCTCGTTAATCTGCCTGCTCCCTTCCATTATAATTCTGGACATTTTTCTTAAGTGTAGTCCTAGTGCTTACAGCCAATATATATACTCCATTCAAAGCAAACCTGGGTACCTGGCACACATTAGGGGACTTAAATTCAATGCCATGGGTTAGCAGTTGTCTTAGAGGGAACTCCTCAGATGTAGAGTTTACCTGCCCATTATAAACCAATATGTCTCTCATGCACATACCCCACTGTCAAATTGCAGATACGCAACCCGTACACAATGCAGTTAATAACTGCAGCACGCTGCGCTCACTGAAGCTATTAAAGGACATTTTTAACCTTCCCGATTACCAGCCTTAGGCGCATTTGCTTTTGTTAAAAAATAGTATGTTAAATATTTAAAATTGAATTAGAGCTGTATCTTATAGCAGTATTACAGAGTGACAGAACTGGAAGGTTTGATGCTCTCCTTCTAAGATCTTAACATACATTTCTGAACTACTGTTTTATTGATGAATTAGCAGCTCTTTCCCTTAGCAGGGAAAACCTCCTTTTGTATCTGATGTATTCTGACTTTAAAAAAAAAAACAACCCTTCCAGTGCAGCTAGTAGCCATGCATTTTAGGATGCATTTGCCTGGTTGAGGATGCTGGTTCAGAGGTGTTAAAGAACAATCCCTTTGGCGGTACAAGAATGAATACAGTGTCTGGCATTGGAAAATACGTTTGCTATTGTACTTTTTGGTTGCTTTGAATGAGGCTTATGTGCAAATGGTGACAAAAGAAAAGGCATGGACCTGTGCATCTTATTGGTGCACACTGCAAAAGGAATTTTTGATATCGGAACCCCAGACTTGCGGGCTTTTTTTAGTGAAAGGAAGGGTGGGGCTCTCCTTCCCGCTGGTAATCAATGTGAGCTTTTGTCTCCATTTGTCACATAAAAAGACTTTGTTCCTTTAGTGTCTGATGTGATGCAAAGCAATGAAGTAAGTTTGGTATTTGGCTGTAAGATAACGTGTCTTTATTGCTTCTAAAAGCTGTTGCATGTCGTTAGTTTCCACTACAGTCATCTAATGCTGTTAAATTATACCTCCTGTTGCTGCTTTGTGATTTCTTTAATGGGGATGTGAGAAAAGCACAGTGGAAGAACAGGTGCAATCTGAGCGCAAGCAAACCAGAACATGCACACATCACTGAGGCCACAAGAACTTAGATTGAGAAATATGATCAACTTCCAAAAATCCAATGAGGAAAGCCCAAAGAACCCCATTCAATTCCTTTAACTTTCCAGATCTTTCCCAGTGTACATACACCATGCAGTGCTTGATAAGAGCTTTTTAAAAGAACCAATGAATAATTCAGTTGCGATCTGTCATCAGAGCTTTTGGTTTTGGCGCAGAAGTAGCACACAATTCTGGCATTTTTGGAATATACTTGGAAGTATGTAGATATTAAATTAGTGATCATGCACCTTTTTTTTTTTGCTTTTTCAACTTAAAAGTGGTTGCATGTTGGAACATTTTTAGACATTCAGTGCTCGAACAGGGAAAAGGTTTGCCTTTTTATGTTATTTTCTATATGACCTCTAGCTGCAAATCTCCTGAGCTCCTTTGTTCAATTTAAATGCACCAACAGAAGTTATTTTGCAGATAAAACCTTGAAATTTCTAGGGGTTTTAAAAGGAGTTTGCCACAAGGCCAGCCATTGAGATGTACATCCTTCTTGAGGTGTTAGGAGAGTGTTGACTGGGCTCGACTGGCTGCTCTGTTTGATATTCTTGATGAGTATGCCTGCCTCTCTCTCTCTCACCTTTTTCTTTCTCTGTCTCTCTGGTGATGTACTGTCCTTGAAACCTGTATTGATTGGCTTAGCTAGAAAGACGGACTAGTAACAAAACTGTTAGGTTTTGAACCTGATTTATTGGACCACTGAACTTATTTGGAGTCCTTTTTCGTTTTTTTTTTCCTTTCTGTAGGTTTACCCAAGAGAATGCTTCTGTTACCAGTCATGAAATTTCCTGCATACCCCGTACCCCACTACTCCTTCTTTTAGCCCAGAGCCCGAAACCAAATTCACTTTGATCCAACTTAAAGAAACTGTAAAGAGTTTTAGAAGGGAAAATGATTTTTTTTTCTTTTTTTCCTACTCCACATTTTCTTGGGAATATGTACTCGATGAGCAGATCATTTGTAAAGTGCTTTTTTTTTTCTTACTCCTTTTCACTTTTACAGAAAAAAAAAAACCCGCAGGTTACGTACTTTAAAACTTGAAGGATGGCGTACTGTGAACTGTTACCTCATTTCTCGGGATATAAATTATACCAGCTTTTGTTTGGTTGTATGTTTGTTGTTGATTATTGTAGGGGAGACAAAGTTTCACAAATATCACCATAATCTGTAAAGGTGATTAGAAATCTGTGAAGGATGTATAGAGAATTATAAACCACAGATCATCAATAAAACATTTTCTCTTAAAACAGCTGAGTACTGCCTGTTTTATAATCTAATAAGAATCTGATTAGATTTTTTTCAGTTTTGAGGTTTTTTTGACACTTGTAGTATAGTTTGTATTTTTCATTTTTTAAAGATATAGCAACTTTAAATTTTGTACAACAGGGTTTCTGTGATTAAAGCATGTCGTGTGTGCCACCTTTGTTTTTATATTTTAGTGATCAGCTTGGTTAGAGTCTTATTTACTAAGCTTTTACACCTCTTCTAAAGTCTTCTACAGCTGGCAGGAGACCTATTTATTTGTAGGGTTTTTTTTTTCCCCACTTTTTAAGCAACAGTCTCCTCAGAGACTTTCCTAGCTTTACAGTTGCATTACGATTTGACACATTTACACAAGCTTAGTAAGTAGGCCTCTTAACTGAGTCTCTGAACTGTCTCAGATCTGCAGTAAATACAATATCAAAGATACATTGAGGCTGCAAATCTGGCTATTTAGGGCAGGGCCAGGCTTCTAGGGTGCAGAGAGTTAATAAAATTGGCTTAACCTTTACTAGAGGAGGAGTATTTGTGCTTGATAGCTGGTTCGAGGTTTGATTTTCTTACCGCCTGTACACTTTGTTCTTGTGGCCTTTTCTTACATCAACAAAAGACAGCTTGCCAGTACCCACACTGGGTCTTGTCAATGCAGACAGGGTGTCCATAACAATGTAAACTACACCTGCAAATTTGAGAATCTAAAGCAGCAACAAGGTCCTCATGGATACTTGCTATCTAATTGTCCCAATTTATTTTTATTTTTTTTGTTGAGTGCTACTGTGAACTGTGACCCTTTTCTCACCCACGGGCCAGCATAGGTACCTGATCACGTGTAGCAGCGTTGTAGCTTTCGGTATGTGCGGTTTTGCTCTCAAGAGCTGAAATGACAAAGATCTAGAATACTTAAGAGCTTCCTTTAGTATTGAAATGTACATCTTGCATCTCTGTGCATTTAAGGATGCATTCTTCAAGTAGTAGGAAAATGTGTCCCCCCCCCCCCCCCCCCCCCAATTTTCAGCAATTAAGAGGCAATGCGTACTTTAAGATGCCTTTTGCAAAGCAATCTGCCTGCCTGCTTTCTTCTGCTTTTGAACGTGCAGTGGGGAGGGGGGAACTACTGTCTGCCTTGCCAATGTTAGATTTTCCACAGGGGTTTAGATATTCAGATCATCAAGATCCAAGGCAGTCAACGTTGGCTTTTCAATCCATCAGGAGGGGGGTACTGGTCTACCGCTAGGAGGTGCTTTTGCTGGCCCGTGGCTGAAGTCGCGCCATCACTGATGTGAAAAAGCAGTGCTGAGCTAGCCTTTGGCTTCCTGAGTCACTCTTGTCCGCGCTTGCACTGTGGTTCCATGGGCCTTTAAAGCACAATGGGGAGCTGTGTTAGGAGGAAGCTTGGAGTGATTTTGCAAATGTTGGGGTGGGTGGGTGAATGTGGGTGAGTGACAGTGGGGCCTCTTAAAAAAAAAAAAAGACGAAAAATAAAGCACTTGAGGAAGCTCTCTCTTAAGACAGCTTTATTTCGTCGTACAGTGCGAGTGGAACCACTTTTCAAGCCGACCAGGCCCGTCTTTTCCACAGCATGATGGCAGCCATTGTATAATACTATTTCTCCAAAGTCACTTAATTTTTTTCCCCCCCCCCCCCGTCTGTTCAGAGTTACTAACCACATTGTCTATAAACTCTCCGAGTTGCTGCATATTTTTTTTACATTTCTCTGCTTTATTTCGAATGAATGAGCTACGAGTTTTTTTGTCGGAAGTGGTAACCGTGCAACTTCAGTTTCTCGATGTCTTTATTAACCTGAGACGACCCTGCGCAATGAAAACCCCACATACAGCCGAAAGAGCAGAGAAATCTAAATGGAGTGTCGGCTTCGAGCAAAGTCTGGAAATTAACCCGCAGTTTCTTGCTTCTCTGCTCTTTTCCTCACTGTAGGTGGTTTTTTCATTGACAATCCCTTTTACCAGCCTCGGACCATCGCACCCTTTATTATTCACTTGGGTCCTCAAGATTTCTTCTCTGACTTCTAGAACCATCAGGTTGTGTGGCTCAAAACCCACTTTTTTTTTTACCACTTCTCTCATCAGTCTGATGCTAGGAATATTAAAAAAAAACAGAAATGAAAGGCAAAACAAAACAAACAAAAAAAAAATCGACAGGTCACTAAACTGACAGGAATGTACAAAACATCTCAACCTTGTATCATTTTCCATAGAGCGCATATCCCATGAAGGAAAAGCAATACTTAATTTGACTTTCAGCTTGACTTAAGGCTGAATCTTCTCTTTATTATATAGCAATACACCTGAATTTAGCTAAAGCTTACTTGAAACAATGTGAATGTTTAATTGAAGTCTGACCTGGCAGAGCACTGCAATATTTAATTTAACTTGTATATTCACTAATGTGTGCGTGTATGTGTGATTGTTATGCTTACACATATGTATATTTCTATATATGTATGTATTCTGTTTCAGTCCTGCAGAATTATAAGTAACCATAATCCTAGGGTATAGCTTTCAACTCAAATTTTATATAAGCAACTTAGTCATTTGCAATGGCACCATCATTTTTGTAAGACTTCATCATTTTGATTAACTTATGTGTAGAAGTCTGATTTTTAATATAGTTGAGCGGCATATTGTTTTATTTGCCTTCGGTAATGTATGCAGGTATCTGATCCTACAGAAGTAATTTCTGAGCACAGTTCCCCTAGGACTTCCAGATGCATTTGGTTCAGGGCAAAGTGTATCAATGCACAATTAAGCAAACCTTTAAGCAAACACTTATTAGACCACATTAATGTACATGCAAAGCACATTTTGCAGTAAAGCCTCTTCTCTTTAATGAAGGACGTTACAGATGGTACTTCCACAGCTCATTCTGTGTGTGTTCAGATTTTTGTAATTACAAAGTGGTATGCACAGCAAATGCACTAGTTTATTTTTAGTGGATGTGAGCTAATATACCGACATCTTCATTATGTGTCCTGAAGGGGCCCAGTTACACAGGTGATATTTGGCTCTTGAAACAGTTCTGCATTTGGAAGCCTTTGCCCTTCCAATAGAATGAAACCTATTACTGTCTCATAGCTGACAAATTTAGAATAATACTGGCTGTTCAGTCTTTCTCATCCATCACATTATTTCTTGTCACTACAATGTGTAATTTCATAATTCCTCATAACAGTGCAGCGCTGTGCATGCCACTGACATATTGGTACAAGACCATAGCAAAGCTGTGAAATTGCTCTTGTTTTTCCACAGTGCAACAAAATAACATTAAGGTGCAGCCAGATTTTACAATTAACGTAAAAGCAACAACGTTCATTTCCAGAAGGAATGTTTTATGCATTACTTGTTTGGTAACCGTTCTGTTCATTTTATTCTAGAATGAGCAGAAAAGATGCTTTCGTTTTGCTTTTTGGTAAACGTTTCATTTTGCACGCGTGAGCCTTCATCGGCTGATCGTGCAAAATTCGCTTTTCGTGTTTTTATTTGACTGCTCTGTCAATCGTAGTAAGGCCCCATAGGAGCCCGAAAGCAACTGAAGTTTGAATCGGTCCCTGCAAAGGTATCCTGGAAACTTTTTAATTGAGGCTGTCTTCTCTGTGCGTTAATTTCCTGGCTAAAGTATGTGAAACAGATATATTTGTGAAGTCTTCCGAGTATCCCAAAGCAAATGCTGTTTTTATAACTAGTCACTTTAAGAATTAGAATGTTCTATTCTGCTGTCGTCTGATGAATGTAAAATGTGTTCTCCTTTTTTTTTTTTTGAGTTCCAAGTGAATTTGAACCCTGTGCTTGTCCATGCCCTCATATTGGGTTTTTTAGCCTAAAGAGTGAAAACATTTTAGGGTTGGCATGTTTCATCCCATGAAATGAAAACCTAGGTGCTGGTAGGTCGAGATGCTGTTTTGATAGCAGTGTCATCACCTACTTGCCTTAGCTGGTCTGATATAGGAAACCAAGCAAGACTGGGTCTGGTCACTATTGGCTGGAAGACCTCTAAGAGGTTCCTGCTGTAAATAGTAATGGCGGACCAGTAGGAGGTGCTCTTCTTGTAGTGAGGTGTGAGGAAATAGGATACTTTGCTGCAGGAGGTACTGTCCTGCAGATGACTGAGATCTTTATTAACTTGGATATTAAACACTCTGAGCTTAAAGCCATTTCTCATACCATTCTGCCTGATCTGCTGTGTAGTGAGACTTCACTTCTTTGGCGGTCCTCCTACGTAAAGTGGGATCCATTGGGATGAAAATATAGGAAAATAATGGTTAATAATTGGAATCATTTTCTAATAATAAACAATTAGGAAAATAATTGTAAACAGACAGCTGGAAAGAATCCAAAGCTACTGTATATTTAAAATGCAGACAGATATGCTGAACACCAGTCAGAAGAAGGGTTTTCCAATATAGTATCTACTTTAAAAGTAGAGGTTAGAGTTGGGACTCATTAATGTTGGAACAAGTCACGTTTTTGTTTGCAAATGAGGCAAACCTCTCCATTTTTTGCATTCCCACCCTCATGCTGTTTTACAAGCAATAAAAGGGCGCCTCTATTTTGAGAAAGCTTTTCTCCATCTTGAAATGTTTCCAATCTGACAGCGTGATTTTTTACAAGGTAAGAACTCTCTCCTGCCAGAAGCGTATATAAAATTAAGAGCATTCTAATTTCCAAACCCGTCTTGGTGATGTTTCTTTCATGGTGCAGCCTAGTCTTCATACCTTACAACATGACTTCAGTGCAACCCTTCAAATCGTCTCCATAACAGAATTTTGCTATAAACATCTCCCCAATTCATAGCTGATTGATCATTAGGGTTAGGTATAGCAATTTAAAGAGCGCGTAGCATCAATAATATTTTAAGTCGGATAATTTCATTCTTGCAAGCAACTTGCAACTCTTCATTTTTGAATTCATTAGGAATATACTAGTAATAATGCCATTTATGTGCAAAAAATACTTCAGAAGAACATCTGTTGCATGTTATGTTTATTTAGTATGATAGTCACACAGCAAAACATGTATTTATTCTTGAAGAACATAAAGAAGCTACAAAAATGAGGGAACCCCTCAAATATTGTACCTTATTTTGTTGATACTAGTTGATCCAAGGATCATCCTATGAATTATTCATTTATCATATTCTCAGCTTTGACAATATGTCTAGGCAGCTTCCCCCAAACCCCCATGACCATTTGTACAAAACAGTGCCTCCTGTTACCGGTTTTAAATGCACTTTTCTGTGTTTTCTACTTAAAGCATTGCATTCATCCAAAAGCCTAACAGCACAATTTGTGAAAATGTCATTTTTGCTCTATCCCGATTTGAGAGCAAAAAAAGTCTTTTTTTTTAACTTAACTTTCCCCCCGTCTGGATTTTGACTCTTCGTGTCGTTGTCCCCTCCTGCTGAGTGTCCACCGCTGTTCTGCAATGTCCGTTTTACAGGCGCAAATGAGCATGAAATCGTAAACCACCCCACGATAAAGAGTGGATCGGAGAAAATCTTATATTGCTGGAATTTCTTGTTTCTCTAGTTCTCAGTTGCTGGCTGTCCTATTCCCCCTTCCACAGGTGATCTGGCATGCTCATGACGGATTCGGGTAAAAAATAGCTCCCAGAAAATACGGATCCAAGCTGCCCCAGTCTTTAGAGTTGAGGTTAATTGGGGTCCTTTAAAGATCAGTAACATTTTAGAGATTTGTGATAGTGACCACATGAAGCATTCGCCTTTTGATTCATTGCCATTGTGGCTTTTGAGAAGAGTGTCCTGAAGTACTTTCCTTTTTTGCTTGCCAAATAAGTAGAAGATGCAGGAAAAAAAAAACACATCAGCCCCCTCAGAAGCCATACTGTAATGCTGTGCCGTACAACAAGCAACCTGTTTAAAACGCGGATCCTTGACGAACTTGAAAAACTGTGGGGTGTGCCTTTCCATAGACGGATTTCATTAACGGAACCCTGCCAGCGTCCCAGCGCCTTGCCCGTTGTGTTCCAAGTCGCCGTTGGGCGTGTCCAACAAGGTTCTCCAGTCACTTGTATTTTTGAAACTGAAATTCTACCTCCCGATAAATACGTGCAAGCCATAGTCCAAGCCACCCAGAAGCCTCCCTGAGATGCGTGTGCATTTGAGCTGTAAACTTCACATGCATGGTTCCAGGTTTTGAAAGAAATCTCTTTTTGTGTCGAGTTTTGGAGCACAATTGTGTAGCAGGATGAGCTAAGAAGATGGCAAAGCGCAAGCGACGCTTGCCAAGATACCAGTGCGGTAATAGCGTCTCCTCTTGGTGAAATTGTGGAGCTGCCTGATGCGACATTTGGAAATATAATTGGCCTTTTTTTTATAGATGTACAACCTTCATGCTGTGAAGCCCCAAACTTCTCCGCCTTCCAATTTGATTCTAGGAATATTAATAACCTCACAAGCTCTCTCAGACTAAAACCTGCTACTAATGAAAGGTAATTGAATTTAAAAGTATAAGGAATCTCAGGTTCACAGCGTTAGGCAAGAAAGTAATCAGATCAATTGGAACCTCGCGCTCTCTAGCTCGTTTTTACTGCGTTGTTTTTTTCCCCCTCCTGCAACTTGTCTGAGATGTCTTGTATTGAAACAGAAATGTGGTGTAAAGATTCAAGCGCTTAACTGCTTTTCTGAATCGGTTTCAGGTTCAGCACTGGGTACTTTTAGTTAACTTTCCATATAGGGCTTAACTTTTCCCCAAAACAAAGGTAAGGATCTGAAAAGTTTGTGAGTTCAACTTTTGTTACCGCTATCTCCTCCCCTCTTTTCCCACCCACTCCGTAGATTTTATGATGTGATGGTTGTTGGAAGTTTGCACTTCAAATATTAAAAATGCTACCAAAAAGAGCTGCCCAAGAGATACTTTATTCTAGTCCGACACCAAAACACACCAAAAAAATAGCAATAAAAAGACATCCCACATTTACGATATTCTGTACGGTACTTTGTGTGACATACAGATAACCCCTTCATGCTTTGTTTTATATTGAAATAATTGATTTATAATAGGACGATGAAAAGATTTTACAGAAGGTAGTTGGGGACTTTGGCCTGCTCTTCTTGTTTTGCTTGCGACGTTCTGAACTATGGAAATAAACCCGTATTCAGCCCAGCACTTTTTATTTAAAAACGCAGAGGCAGCTCTTGGCATAAATGGCAGTTTTAAGGCTGCTGGCTTAAGGATCTAGAGATCTTGCCGGATAAATAGCTAAGCTGTCGCACATAAATAGGTGCCGCCTTAAAAATGCAAAGAATTGCAGTTTAGAATTGCAGTTGTTTGCATACAAGCTTTGTAGTGTTCTGTTGTAGTCAGGAGCTGTATTGTAGAATATAAGCTGTCCAAATTAGCCAGATAACAGTGAATGTTTAAATGTCACTTTGTACATATGAAGCTAACCTGGTTTTCAGTTTTGTTTTGCATCTTAAGATGGACTAAATGTTTGTTTTTTGAAAACGAGCAGCATCTGAATTTCTTCTTTTTTTTCTTTTTTAATGCTGTTCTAATCAATCCGTCGTAAGAGCAATGAAGGGGATGTTTCACATGATTTCTATGTTTACTGTACATTAAGGCACGTGCAAAAGATAGCGCATCCTTTTTATTTTTTACCATAAATTATAAAGGCGTGTTTGACAAAGATATTTAAACCAGCAATATCACTTGAGGCATTTGCTTTTAAGCTTAGAAAAAATCAAATTTACAAATGTCACATTATTTAATTAATAATTACATTAGGTGAAATGAAATTTCTTTGTGTGCATCAGAAGAACATATGTTTCATAGCTGCACATCATTTAGACCTCGAATCAGTCTGGCACTTAGACATCTTAACCTATCACTTTGTTTCCTTCTATTTCCTAACAATACTGGAAGCACAAGTTACATTAGCAATATATTACTCAGGGTGCAAGATAAAAGTCACCAATCAGAATCAGGCCTTTACTAATTTCTCTCCCTGCAATACAGTTGATCGGTCAATAGGTTAATTTACTCATGCATGCAGATTCTGGCTGATTCCATTATGTATATAGCTAGACAAGAATTGGAATTTATATAAATATAAGGAAAAAACACCAAGTTTGTTTTTGTCTGAAGTTAAGAAGAAAACAGTTGTAAAATGCATGTCTTTGTGTGAAACCATTTGTTGCATATGGAAAAGGAGGATAGTTGATATGAATCTTCTATGCATCCACTGCATCTGAAGCTGCATGTGTGCATAGACAGTTGTAAAAGGCCTTTATGCCAGACAACTCATTGTGAATACAGACGTGGATTCCTGAAGTTTTCTCAGTGCTTGTTTACCTTACTGTAGTGTATTTGTTGTGCCCAGTGTGCTGTATTTCTTCACCCCACTGTCAGATGCAAAGTCAAGGCCAAAAACAAGATTTTCCAACTTAATTGTGAATAGAAACCAAAGGACACTGTAATAAACATTTTAGTTCAGGGTTTTAATGGGGCATTAATATGTTATTAGCATGCTATCAACAGTGACTTATACACAGCACCATTCCTAGTTCTGAGTATGCTTACAGTTTCATTTTAAGGAGTTGTCTGTGCAGCAGAATCAATCACTTCTAAATTGCTTCTCGTCTCCCTAATTTTCATTGTCACCCCCCTCCCCAGATATAACTTCTGTTTTTTGCACAGGGTTTTCTTTCAGTCCCAATATTACTTCCTTATTGTTGTCAAAGTAAACCCGAAAGCACTGATGGTTGCATGCTCCATAAAAAAATGCCCCTGTGTTTTAATAATTAAAACCTACCCAGCAATGTAATTACATCCTAGCAAAACACAAAAGGCCTGCAAGATTGAAAACACATTTCCTTGCACAACCCATCTTTGAAAAGAAAAGCTAGAAAAGGCTTGTTTCTTCTTTTTTCCTGTCCAGAAATGACACAACTAACAGCCATATTATCTTGGTGCTTTTCACTTTAAAATGTCTAATGCAGCCAATAGCTTCCTATTGTCTATTGTTGGTGGAAGTATTTTATCCCTTTCAGTCTTTCTTGTGATTTAAATACCCCTTGCTGTGAAAAACGTGTAGGCCAGTAATCTTAAGAGGTATGTGCGGCAAAGATGATGAAGCTGGAAATTCGATTTGTGTGTCCAGAACTGGAGATCTGAAAATAGAAATGGATCCAGTTTCGGACTGAGTAAAGTGCACCTAATTAAGTGCTGAACTATGAATATTATACATGTCTTTCCCACGTGCTGCACGGAGTAAATTTGGACGCTAGCTTATGATCCAAGCTTGCTGTTTTTGAATGTACATTGTACTAGAAGAATCTATGAATATAAAAGCGCTACATGCATTTTTTTATTTTTTATATATATATAAAGCTTTTTACTACTTGTATAACTATACTGGGCTTTGAAGTCCATTCTTGTTTACATTTTATTTCCCTTATTTAAAGTTTTTCGCAACAGTGGAGTCTTATGTTTGAGAAGTTGATTCATTTTGCAGTGGTGCGTATCTACCTGTAAATATATTCTTTTCACAGTTCTAAGGTAATGTCAATAAAAAGGGACAGATCTGGTTTACCTGTCTTGCTTTTTGACATGTTTGGGGAGGGGAAAGTAATACAAAAGGAAAGTTTCTTCTAGAATTTAGTTTTTAAAAATGTAAAATGGTGATTGTACGCAAATGCTATGACTGAAATGTGCTTTAGGCAGAGCTGTTTTAAAAAAAAAGTAGATATGTTTGCTAGTTCTGTGTTGCAAAATTATTAGTCGCTGAAAGTCACATTGGCAATCTGCTGTTTGTCACTGTATCTGCCATAATTTATGCTTGAACAATAAAAGTACTGAATCTCTTGAAAGTGTCAACCTTTTCTTAAAATGAGGAAATAAAGACAACGTTAAAGACATTTTTCTTTTTTGGTGTTTATCCAATCTGTTTCTTTCCCCTTCACACTGTTAACAGAGAAATTTAAGTGCCAATGGAAGAACTTCTCCATTATCTACATGGAACAAGGTTCTGTTTGACAAGCTCTTTCAGCTCAAGAACGCCGATAAAAGTGTAGAGGCGACTGAAGCAATTGAACTGCCCATCATTTCACACTGTGCAAGTTGCAGGGTGCTCTACTGTGTGATGAGTGACAGCACTGCTATTTGCCACCATTAAATGCATTTGTATGATGAATCCATTCTTCACATTGCTTTCGGTTATCTCTGCAACTGAAAGTGCCCCCATAGGACATTAATGGAAGGTTTTAATTGCTCAGAGAGGGTGTAGTTGTCTGTCAGAGAGTACTGTGCACCCAGTGTCCAGTACAGTGCGGTGGAGGTATAAAAACGGGCTTGCAATGTGGCCGACAAGGCAGGACTTCCAGACAGAAGCAGGGAGGGGATCCAGGTGTCTGTGTCAATCGCAGGGCCTGAGGTCACTTGGCCAGCCCTCCAGCCCTTACCACACAGGCCTCCCAACAGGACCCCTGGAATACAGCTCCCCCCCCCCCCCCCCCTTCCCTAACAGATTAATCCTCAGCTGTTGTCGCTGTGCTCTTCTCTCCTCTTTATGTTTACTAAGGGAAGCCGATAAGTTTTTAATTATTTAACCAGAAGCAAGTATTATAAGACGCATGAATCATGTACACCTATATATTTCAGGGAGGGTTTGACAGACAGATTTTTGCAGCCTATTTACAGTACATCTCTCGTTTAAAGTAGGCTATAAATAGCTTTTAATTGGGTTGAGCTGAAACTTACATAGACCTGACTTAAAACATCCTGTTGTTTTGACTAGTATTTCTTCAGTTTAGATTCTTTACTAAGTTTTTTTTTTTAAAAGATGCCTTTTATAAAGAATCATTATTTTCTACTGAGAAAAGCAGTGATCTGCTTTCATTAATATACGATTTGAAGGTTGTGCTTTATTTGTTCCGCAGATAAATGCCTAAAAATAGCCCAATATTCTGGCCCCCTTTAAAGAGTGTGTTGTTTTTTTTTCCACGGTTAGTGTAGGGGTGGGGGGGACAGACTCGTTTTGGGGGGAGGACACCTTCTGGTGCTGCAGAGACGCTCGTTTTGCAAAAGCTGAAACTAAATGAGCGAATGAAGAAATGGCCCGTCTGTTTTTCAAGTACAGCCACCCGTGTCGATGGACATACATGCACATATCGGTGTGGGGGGGGGGGGGAATTGAGACTCCATTGAATTTAAACAACACCATTGGCCTGTGGGAAGGAAAAGAGCACCTGCTAAAACTGGCCTTGCGAACTCAACACAAGCAGCAGGACTGTCACCACTTCGCCCTCGGTAAACCCAGACGGGAACAACTCCATTATCACCACGCCTCCAGATTAGCAGTCCTGTGCCGACACCATTCCCTCCCAAAAAAAGCTGCTGAACATCACAGAAAAGGTTTGATTCTGGGCTTCTGAAAATAAAGATCACATAGCATGATGGGTACGCGTCTTTTACGATTAAACGACGGGAAAGCGCTGAGCTTCGCCTTTCTATTCCAGGAGCATTTGGTTTGTGGTTATTTGATTGCTTGGCATGCACTGCCTTTCAATGTTGTTTTGACATGTAGATTTGAAATTCCTCATCGAGTTCTGCTCAAGAACTAGTGCTTTCCTTGGGAAACCCAGACTGGTAAGAACCTAGACTTCTTGGAGGCTAACTCTCAGGCCTACAGCTTTCTCTTTCTCATTTTTTACAAGCTAGACTGTGTAACTGAAGTTCACGAGCAGAAACGACACCCAATCCCAAAATGCATGTGAGTGGGTATTTGAAGAAGTTAGGCATGAAGAGTTTTTTGGCTTAACCTCCTTGGCTGAGGTTCAACCACCTGGCTGTAGGACAAGAGAGCCGGGACATTCAGACTTAGACGAGTGAATTTAGCCGCAAAAAAATAAGTCTGTAAGGAAGAGAGGGGCTTGCTGGGATTATTTCTTAGTAGCATGTCGAGAACTGTAGTCATGGCTGATTACAAGTTAGGGCGGCAGGATTGAAGGTGAAAGTGGCTGTCGTCAGTCTTCAAAACTGGTGTTAAAAAAACTCCATTAAGCCCCTTTCAAAAGCTGCAGTCACGCTTCACAGCACCTGTGACAAACCGGGCGAACTGTACACGGCGCATTAATACCGAACATCGCTTTTACTGTTGGGTTAGAGGGCCGGGTTAATAAGCCCAGCAAAAATGGTTAAATATGCCCTCGGCTTATTGAACAAGCAGTTTGCAGTAGCTTGCCTGTAATCTTTCTTTTTTTTTGGGGGGGGGGGGGGCAGTAAGATAGAAGTTGTTAAATTTGTCCAGTCAGGCCCATAATGAGCTGATTTATGCGGTGAAGAGCCAGGTGGAAATGAAAACGAACTGTACCTCGTTGGGGGGGGGGGGGTACTGAAGTCGAAGGTTTACATCCGTCTTGCTCTGTTTTCAAGGGGTCTTGGCTCCGACACCAGGAATCCGCAGCAGCAAGGTGAGCCTCTCTAATGTGCCCTTTGACACTCCTGCAGATGAGCAGTCACTGGAGACAGAGCGGCTGTGAGCTCTGGCCAATGATGACCGGCCACGTTCTGAAATCAGTAGTTGCACAGAATACGCAAAAAAAAAACTTCTGCCTTTTTTTAAACATTTTTTCTGAAAGACAGGAGTTGCAAGGTACTCGTCCCCCCGCTGAAAGCAGTGCGTGGTTAAAGACTTCTCAAAAATGAAACGGCATTCACTGTAAAAAAGTACAATAAAAACACAATGTTGCGTAAACAGTTGGAGAAAAAACATTGCAAAACTGCAGCTCTTGCTCTTTACATGTAGCATTTATTCCCACGTAATATTCGGCATACTTTTAAAGGCTTTAGGCTGATTACAATACTTTCTTCAACCCCGTCATTGCCAGATAGTGTTGATATCTATCCACAAAGGCACAATATTTCCAAAGAGGAGTTGCTCTGGATAATCGTTTGCTAGTCTGGTTCGGCCAATGAGGTAATCGAGAGAAACTGGGGAGTACTCAAGTCGCTTCCTTTAAAAACACTGCAGATCCACAGGGCAGACAGCTTCGTGATGAAAACTCTTGTCTCCACAAGAGATATTTTCAAATCAAATCAAAGTTTATCAAATGCACAACAATACGGCGTGCAGCAGTAGGTGCTGGCACTGAAATGTCTTTTTCTGCGAGCTCACAAAAATCACAAAATTCACAAAAACACAAAAATTGAGGTTACATTTTTTTAAATTGAATAAAACTCAATATGAGTAGAGCTGTTATGTATCCATGGTGTGTGCAATATATACAAGTAGTGCAGTTATGCTGAATATATTGACAACTGTGTGTCCATGTAGCCATTACGGGTGATTTGCTAAAGGAGCTGCAGGTTGGCTGTTTAGCAGTCTTACTGCCTGGAGGTAGAAGCTGTTCTGTAGCCTGTTGGACTTAGATTTTCTGATACATTGTATACATAACCATGTATATACGGTGATTCAATGGAGAATGCCACAGAATTAGCATTATATATACACATCTTTAAAACAAATGAGCATTTGTGACATAAATAAAATGCTTGGTGATAGCATGTCTTTATTACCCATTACCACCCTGCAACATTTTCTCACTTCATATCTGGCTACAGCCTTAAACAAATTCTCCTTTCATAGCCACAGTGCACTGCCAGCCCAGATACGTGCCCTTTGTTACAGATGTACAGTATGTCAGTGTTTCATGTTACACTGGCAGGCCAGTGTTTATTTAGATCAACTCAAAAATACATTCATGGGTGGCATCCCTGTTCCAGTTGTAAAACAATTAGTCTGCAAGGTGACGTGATCATTGTTTTTGGGTAAGAACATGCACATGTAAACGCTGTGCCTACTTACCACTTGGACTCGATACACTTGCAAGCGAGCAGCACGCTACAAGACAATTATGGAGACGTTGCCAGTCAAGATACAGACAAGCAGTGGGATGCCTGCGTAGGACACCCACAGCCGGAAAGCTCATTTTGACTGGCAGATGTGCAACTCTAGGTATTACCAGCTCAGCTCTTGGCGTAAGGGAAGTGAAGTATTTGAGACCAGCCTGCTCTTACTGCGTGTCATGATACCCACTCCGGAAAAATTCAATTGTCGTCACTCATTGTAAGCCAGTCCATGGCGTCTGGACATGCCTGATGATAACTAGTGTAATCCTACCCAGACCTCTTCTGCCCAGATTTATAAGGTGGCGAGCAGAGTGCAATTCAATCGCCCCTGCACATTCTATAGGGATTGCATTAGATGGCTGGTCTTGATCAGCACGCTTACAGATCCTGCTGAGACCAGAGTATTTTTAGTAATGTGAGAAAAAGCAGCTGCTATTGAGTTGCATAACGCTTATGTGCGCCATTCAGACTCTTTGGGCTTGATTTCCACAGACTCAGAGGCTGACCTTAGGAGAAATGCCAGGACGTCAGCACGCCGAAAGAAAATGCCGGATGGCGGCGTTTCTTGCTGAAGGTGATAATTTTATGGGCTTCTGTTCCTTCTGGGATGCTGTCCACAGAGAATAAAAAAACAATCTGAAGACATTTTGCAGTTAAAGGGCTTGCAGGTATCCAGTTTTAGGCACAACAGACACTGGTGATTGATATCGGTACAAACGTGCTAATTGAATTCAAAGAAACGGGAAGAGCAATAAGTAACTCACAAGAGGGTATCTGCTTTGGATACTGCATTTGAGCTTTCTGGTTTCTACCACTTCAAGCTGTAGCCAGTTTATTTTTAGCCTCAAAAGCATCAGATCTAAAAACTGCTTTCTAACAGCAGAATGGCTACAGAAGCCGTGACTGCAGCTCACGAAGCGCGAAACTTATTTTCAAACATAAACGGGTTCATCATCATAATCGAAACCACAGTAAGTGATTCTTAGAGGGGAAATCAGGGGGGCACAATTCATGAAAATGCCTAAAGACGAAAACGGAGACCTCTTTTCTGCAGGAGATTGGAGACAAAAGGCCTGTGTTGAACAAATCGAAGCCCTAATTATGAATAGTGGTTTTTTTTCCCTTAAAATGTCTGTGAAGATGTCAATCCCCACAAAAAGGGGATGATGACGAGTTCAGGAAGTCGCCCCAAACTGGACCAGAGATGACTTCACCACACCCTGACATCTCCCGTGTAATTAGTATCAACCGCCCTTACTGTAAGTAACTGATGTTTTTGTATTTTGAGTGATGTTTTCCGACTTAAACTACACAAAGAAAAGTGGAATAACAGGTACTGTCCATCAGAAGTGAGAGGGTGAGCAAGTTTTTAGGGCTACCTACGTTTTTGAGCAAACTAGGCATTCGATTACAAAAAGGACAGAAAATTGCTGACGGGCTAGTTAACTTACAAACTCTAAAAATCAAATACCCCAAATATTTAAACTGTGATGAGAAGATGCATAATTAAAATTTCTGAATGGAAAAGGACGTTCTAATTATTGTCAGTTGAAATAAAAACGCCTTATGGATTTAGAAAAGTGAGATTCATTCATGATCCGAGTATCTGTGTGACCCATCAGGTGTGGGGATCGTTGACAGTCATACTGCTTCCTCTGGTTCATGCCCACAAACCCCAGTGGAATTGCTAATTGTATCTAGGAGACGTGCTTGTCTCATGCCACCTCACCAGGGCTATTTCTACTAATGATAGAAAATGAAAACGCAGTTTTGTTTGTTCACAGGGGAGTTGTTCAAGTGAGTCAGGTTCTCATATTAGGAAGCGGACTGCTTTGTTGGATAATTACAACCAGGTTCTGGGGCAACCAAATGGGTCTGTGAGCTACTACAAAAGAAAAAGTCCAGACGATGCACTTACTTCCCATTAAACAGTGTGCCTGGGTAGCCAGTGTACAATGTGTTCAGCAGCAGCATTGGTACATACTGTACTAGCCCATGATTGTGTAGATCCCAGCAGACAGAAGCTCCTTTGCTTCCCTGATAAGGATCACTGCCATTCTAGTGCAACATGATAAAAAACCAGGCGTGCGCATTGCCGGCCTGGATAACTGAACTGCTGAAGGAGCTGTGATGGGTAGAAGGACCAGGGGCTTCTGTCAGTCAAGATCCAGACCCCCCTATTTGTTTTCATGCTCGATAACGGGTCAAAGGCTCCAAACACCTGGACAACGTCAGCACAGCGGCAGAGAAGGAGTCATTCCACCACAGGGATAGATCTTACAGAAAACAGGGGGTTGCTAGAGGATTGGTAAACAAAGCACCCAGCTAGAAAAATTGGCCGGAAGCACATAAAAAGACATCCTCTTTTGAAATGGATTATAACGGACTAGAAAGGCAAATTGCCACTTATCGTCATAGGTAACCAGTGCGCAACTGCTGCCATTCGCTGTAGGCTGGACACTTTGCCCGCAGGGAAAATAAGGACCAAGGTGTGATATTGCGTTAGAATTCTCTCCTGGGAGTCCTATAATTGAATGTAAAGGTACTATAACCTCTTTAAATTGCACTTGCACTCTCCGGGAGGGGGGCCTTTTTGGGAAGGTACATTCTACAAGCCTTGCACGTTCCTGTGGCCTCTGGGGAACTACGCTGCTTTCCTTAAGCCATGCAAGGTTAAAGCCACTTCAGCAAGGCTTCTGCTGATGGTACAATTAATTTAACGCAAAACAGATGAAGTGGACAGAGGAGTGCTGGTCCGGGGGGAATTGATTTTCCTCACAAATTGTGAAGTATTGTTCAGGGCTAGCCAGGCACCCTGCTAACTCCCCTCCATTCAGCGCTTTTCCACCTTTTTAAGTACCCCTACCCTCTGGCGCTGCTGTAATTTGGGATGAATTAACCCCTGCAGAGCCGTCCGGGAGACTAGGGCCAGCTGGACTGCCTGGGCTGCTTTCGAAGCGACGTTTTTCTGCGACGAGGACCGCCGTGTGATCGCCTGCCGTATCTTCGGCGCAGGGCCTCCGATTAACAGCCATGGAGACAAGGAGCAGCACGAGTGTCGAGTCAATACCGAACAGCCTGGAATTTCTTTTTTTCAGAACACCCGCTGTCTTTTTGTCCAACCCTCGTCTTCTTCAAAACGGCTTTTCTTGAACCCCTCTGTGAAATTAAACTTTCCTGAGGCCAAGCAGTGGGGAAAACCCTGCTATGGAAACAAAGCTTTGGGCCCAAGTGAGGAACTTGGGCAGTCTGAGGAACACGAGTGTGGAGCAGTTGGAGAGGGGATTAGTCGATGGATATTTTCCACACGTCTGAAAGCCACATTAGCAGCCTCGCCAATTTCAACTTTTGTACTCTGAGGGGGGGAAAAACACTAGAATTAAACACTCTCCTTTTAATCTAAAGGGTTTTGGTTAAATGGTTAACAATCCCAGCACATCTACGTGCGACACATTGAACCTCTACCCTGAAATAAGCACAGCCACGAAGCACTCAGACTCCTGCGCTTTACAGACGTCCCCTCTTCTTCAATCTGTGTCTCTGAAAGCACAAACGACTCCCAATGTGTCCGAATCGCCCACCCGTGCTGATAAAACAAACTCCGCGCGGGACCGTGCAGTCACCACAGTTCACCTGCTAAAAAACCTGCACAGACACAGGAGAACGGGCAGAGGCTAAGGCCGGAGTCTGTTCAGAGACACTGGATCTCTCTCTCGAGCAGCAGCAACATTCACACATCATTGCGCCCAGGCTGTGCAGCTTGTACTTCTTCATATTTCATCTTTCAAACTCCGGCATTTCAAAATCTCGGTCCTGAGGGCCGAAATTGCCTTGATTGGTCAATGGCCAACTATAACAATAATAATAATAAACTTTATTTTATATAGCGCCTTTAAAGGTGGCTTCTCAAACCGCTTTACAGGATGACAACAACAATAAATAAGAAGAATACACAAGATAAAACACAATTACAATAGATAGAGGAGACTGTGGATGGTGGTACTAAGAAGAGCAGAGGCCTGAAGAATGGAACCAGTTAAGTAAAGGCTTTTCTGAAGAAGAGGGTTTCGCGTCTGGATTTGAAGGAGTTTAGAGAAGGTGACTCTCTGATATCCTTGGGCAGAGAGTTCCAGAGCTCGGGGGGAAAACAGGTGAAGGCCCTGTCACCCATATGATGTAGACGGGCTTGGGGGACAGTAAGGTGAGCAGAATTAGAAGAGCGAAGGTTGCGAGGTGGGGAGTAGGGCGAGAATAGTTCAGACAGGTACTGAGGTGCCAAGCCATGCAGAGCCTTATAGGTGAGCAGGAGATTTAGAGATTATGAGAACTACAAGCTCCAGACCGCCTGTGACGTTAATGCACGATAATAAAGTGATCTTCACATGCAAGGCACGCACATCGTGATGGGACATCATTATCGCAGAGGGCAACGGGAGCTGATTTCTACTAGCTGCCCTTCTCTGCGATCTGGCAGGCAGCCTGCCTAAGGGAAGACAGAAGACAGCCTCACTTGCAGACGGGATCAATTCCCACTATCGCACAGGAGGAGCGAATATTAAAATAAGCCATGAAAACAGCAGAGTGGGTAAACAGAGAAAGTTCTATCATCTCCACGTCCGACTTATAAATCCCTGCAACATGGACAGGCCACTAGTAGGAAACATCACCTATGTCTGGGCTGCCCAACATGTGGCCCTTCTTATCTGCTCCATTCCAGAATTTGGCTACTGTACAACCAGCTCCTTAGTTGCTATATTGATCCTGCTGTTCATAAGTTCAGTAATGAAGGGGCTGGTGGTAGCAAACCTCTGGAAAGAAGTGGCTTGGAAGAGCCACAGGTTGAGCTGTCCTTTTACCAGGTCCACAGAATCGTCGTTATATTCCTGAAAACGCATCACAAGCAGGTGAATCTTTTGAATTAAGATTTGAAACGAAAATCCCAGCAAACCCGCAGCTCTCCGTTGGCCTGTGAACTTGAAAAGGCATCAGAACTCGTATATCCCAAGCGCTCTCAAACTGATTGTTGAAGGGTGAGCTCTTAGACCAGCTGGATTGTAGCTCTATACAGCCGGAGTTGCCCCCACCACATTGCCCTGTGGAAGTTTTAGTGTCCAGCGAAATAACTGCTGCTTATGTTCACAACCAGAATCCACTGGCAAGACCTTGAAAATTCAAATATGAAGCATTTAATAATGTTTTATGTGTATTGTTAAAATTGTAAATGATAAAAATGAGTTAAATGCCAGTACTGCAGAACTGGTCGTGACGCTAATGATATAGTTGCAGTCAGCTGCCACCCTTTTATATAACAATGATTGTGTGCACCTGGGGTTATTCGTGTATCAGTCTTTTTTTGCACAGGAAGACCTGCTTTCTGGAGTAGAAATTGAATTATTTACTGCAACCTTTAAAGTGAGAAAACACAAAACGGTTTGTGGAGGAAAGAATACCATAATCAATATTTTTGTCAGCATGTGAATGTCTCCATTGGAAAGCAGCTGAAACAAAGCCATCTATAAAATCCATGTGTATTGTATCGGACAACACGAAATTTAACCTCGTAGGTTTTCTCTGAAGGAGGGGTGTCACGATTATAGTCCCCCCTCCTAAAGGGTGCTCCAGCCCTTTCACTCAAGACTTTATTCTCTGCACCTGTTTCCCATTCCCAGCCCACCTTAAAAGCCAGGCGCTGACGCTCTTCCGGGCTCTGCATCTGATTTCCATATCATGCGAGTCCGGGACCAGGAAGCGCCTGGTCCCGTTAAGGTTTTAACCTCTGTTCCCGTTCCTGTTCCCCGTCCGCCGGTTCCGACCCGGTCTTCGTGGTTTTTAATTCCTTCCTCTGATGGATCTCCTGGTTTTGGACTTACCTTCATGTTTTGGATACTCTATGGATTACTCTTTGGGATTGTTCGCCTCGGCCACGCCACGCCTCCCCCGTGCACCAGCGCACCTTGGACACGCCCCCCTGTCTTCAGCCCCGTATTCCTGCATGACGTTTCCCTAGTGTTCCCCCACTTCTTCAGATTGTGTCGTCCGCATAGGGTCCGGAAAGAACTGTTCGTTACAAGGGGGGTCACAGCCTTCCACTTGATAAATTAAACAGGTGCTTGCGCGGCTCAATATACTTCCTTGCTGAAATCTAATCATTTTTGTGGTCCTTTGAGTGCCATAGGCTTATATAACATCGTAATAAAACTAATTCTTTTGAAGCCTGTCTGCAATGAAACTGTCGGTAATGGATCAGAGAAACAGGTCGACAAGGACGCTATTTAAAAATACTCATTCAGAGGGTGAATTTACATTTTCGGTTCTGTAGGGATGCCGAGACAAAGCTGCAATTATTCGCTGGGCTTTGGGGAGGATTTTATTTTCTTGAAGACGACGTCCCTTTTTGCACGGCGCAGATTTGGACGAATATACACGTATCGCTCTGGATTTCAAATTAAATATCGCATCTCGCTGTACGTACAGGGTGTCGACGGTGGGTCACTTGTCTGACCAAACACGAAGAAAAACGCTCTGCACAACCCTTCGAGTAATCAAGAAATGAATTGAATGGTTATTTGAAACTATTGGACCACCAAGAGACACTGTATTTCATCTCCAAAATCACTGCCAGAGTTTATAGGCGTAGTCTAGTATATTACATTTTAGGTGCAGAAAATCTATATTTAACAAAATATTGTTTATATATGAAAGGAAATGTGGTGTCTGGGGTGCTTTTCTATAGGTAATAACCGTTATTTTGCCGACAAAACAGGTGCAACACCATCAGGTGAGCTGTGAGCTGTTCCCGCAAAGGTTTCTGAATCAAATTTAAATTCCTTCAACTCACCAGTCACCCGCGATCAGAGACAAAGCCTGTAGCTCGTTGTTACAGGAGGCTGCTCCAGGGAGCAGTTGTTTCTGAAGAAAGAAAAAGTTTTAATAATAGTGCGTCTGATTTTACTGGAAGCAAAGCCCAGCTGTGGTAATTAAACTGTGATGCGATTGTTTGCCATATTGTTAGGAGAGAGATGTGGGGCGCAGGGAGATTTGAGTGTGGTTGCTGTTAATTTCGGACGATTTTGTTCTGCAGATTTGGAGATGAGTAGTTTCCTCGCTTTGTTTTAAAACGGGGACACGCTTTTATATTGTAACGCATACGGCCGACATTGCACGTTGTGCGAGCCGGCTTACCAGCGCGGTGACGTCACCGCCCTTCCCAGTGAATAGCAGGGACCGCAGCCGTCGAGCAGAGGGGTGATGTCTCTTTAGCTCAGCTGGCTGGGTCCCTGTTGAATGACGCTAGAGGCCCGGGTTCGAGTCCCCAGCGGTGGGGCGCCGACCTGAGGCGGCAGTGGCGAGGGTGCCATACCCCCGTGAACCCGGGAGCGCTACAATATTTTAAATTAAATTTGGCAAACGCGCCGTTCTTTAACAGCGATTTCAATGTTCCACAGGTGTGAAGTAATCTTGTATTGATATCGTTCTAAAAAACTATTTGCAAAACGTGATTTAGTCAAGCAATACTCATTAAGTAGGGCTTTGACGATCCTTTTGTGCGTCAGTACTGAAACTTCGCTTTATTAATTTCGTCTAACGCATTAGGACTTGCATCTCGGCCAAAACTAAAGGCCCATAGAAGCGTTAGTTTCTGTGGGTATTTTTAGCAAGACAAAAAGAGTAGCCTGCTCTATCGAAGGTTGTTTGTCTACTACACCTAAACTATAGGTGTAACACTTAATTCCTGTTTAAAAAAAAAACTCACTCTACTGTTTATGCCTGGAGGATTTCTAATAAAATTAAGCAGTTTATTTTGTTGTCAGTCTCAATGCAAAATAATGCCAAATATCTGGCCAATATTTGAATGATTGGATGTGGACAATACACAGTTCCTTACAAAATGGCTGTCTGGTGTCTCCGACTGTTCTTCTGTTTTGCTAAACCAGCTGGCAATAGTTCATCTACATCAGGGATGCACCTTTAGGGTATGAACTTCAAATGACCACAAAACTATCTCAGATTTGCTGCTATAGTTTTCATTTTCAGCAAAAGACATTTCAGGTGTTCGAGTACCCTGTTGAGTCAAGTGTTCTCTTCAGCTTGTTCACTCTGTGCAAATCTGCATCATCCAAACTCTTACTTCCTGTTGCCTTGACGTGAGCCCAGGTTAAATCTGGCCATCATGACAGAGGATCAGGCTAGAGCCATGAATGAAAAAGGGTTCCCTTTATGTGATTTCAGCTTGCTGTATTTGCTCATTCTTTCATTTTTTTATTCCACCTTTCTTGCAGGAGTGATTGAAGACTCCTAAAGTTTTTTTTCCCCCCCCCTTTCTCAGAACTTAGTGTGAATAGACTGACAGTAATCGGGGCTGATGGTCTTTGCAATCGGACCCCCTTGCATGCCAGACTCCATTCTTTGACATTTTTATTTCCTCCTTCCTTTTGCATAATGTGCACATCTGTGGAAGTGTTTTTCCCAGACCGACTTGCCTGTAAAAGCACAGCCATGGAAACACAAAAAGCAGTTTTCCATTAAATGTGGAAAGGCATTTGCAACTCTACCATCCTATCACCCCTCCCAAAAAAACTATTACCTTCCTTTTACACTGGTGATGGGTAGATATGTGAAGTAGTATAGATTACAAGGGATTGATAGCTCCATGAATGCCCTCCCCCCCACCAACGGTACAAACACCACTGAATGTAGCGTTTCTGCGGCTTTCATTTCTGAGATAACACCACATTTTGGTGGGGGCCCAATCTGTCACCGTGCAGGAGAACCAATCCAGTCTAATTCATTAGTGCTGTGTGTTTGTGCCAGTTTCAGATAGTAGCTTCCTCATCTACAATAAAGCAGCATCTTTCTGGGTAATCACATGACCATGAATGGCAACTTTCACTGACCACTATTAAACCCATCTGGAATGTTCAGGTGGTCCATTACTGGATGCAGGGATACAAATGTCTGCAACTTTGCTTGACCAGTGGGGGAAATTTAGTCTCCAGTTTCATACTTAAATTATGAGAGAGTTTCAGATTTAGCCTTAAATATTTCAAGTAGGTAGCTGCAGAGGATCAAGTAAAAGTTCAATTCCATGCTGAATATCAAGTACCCAAAGAAGGCTCCACAGCTAAAATGTTTCCTTTCTTCTCAGCATGAAAAGAGCCTTTTACTTGTTCCTTTGTAGCCTACGCATGCCAATGTAGCTACCTACTTGAATTGGGCAGGCTTAACGTAGGATTGGAGGGCAGGGACCTTACACTGGAGACATGCCAGTTAAGCATCTCTGAAGGAGGAAGCCAGCCTACAGGAGCAGCCACAGTCAAGGTGAGAACAGGCCAAGTCCACCCAGGAAACCCCATTAGCTCCCAGCTTGGCATCTTGGTTGCTGTGCTATGGCAGCACTAACAAGCTGATGCTTCCTTGGTCCTGTCAGTAGTGTCCTTTTGCAAGTCCCAGCCTATTTAGGTCAGAGAATTCCAGGTAATTGAAGCTCGTTGGTTAGTGAAAGGTGTAATATATACTGGTTAGGTATTGTAGACATCTCCCAGCTTTCTCTCATTGTACATGAGAAAGTATAGCAGTTTTCATCCCGGTGGTGTTGATGCCCAAGAAAACAGTACCTGCAGGGGTAGGTTATTACCAATTTCTTCAGAGCAGAGATCAAGTGGTACCACAACACCAGAGGACGGTTAAAAAAAAAAAGGCAGTATACAAAGACTTCCAGTGACACCTTTATTGCCGAGATGATACAGTTGTTACAAGATCAGGGTCAAGGGCATGACAGGTCAGAGGATCATCATACAAACCAAATCTTTGTTCCACATTGCAGATTCAGTGTGGAGGATGTCCCATTCCTGTTGCTAGTCTCTATTCTTTGGTTTTTCAAGGGGTGGGGAGGGGGAAGCACCTTTTCTTTGTCTCTTTAAAGACTACATAACCAAGCCCCAACATTTTGTTGGTCATTGTAAAGTTCTCAGAACAGAACAATATTCCTACCCAGGCCAGTCACACTTTGGACTCCTCAGCTTGGAGAACATGCACTGCTCAACTATACCCAGAGCATGAGCCATTATTGAAAGACTTCCACACCATCCTATAGACATGTGGAGTGGAGATACTGCCGAGGAAGCTCACTTCAGCACAAAAGGACTGGGTTGTTGGACTGATGCTTTTATCTAGAGTACCTTCAGTTTCTACCCATTTGAGCAGCCAGTTGAGGAATGGGGTTCCAAATCTTTGGTACAACAGTGTGCTGCCAAAATACAGGCTTGATCTTAAATGGACACCTGGAAAGTCCATGTAAGGTATTGTACATACCCAGAAGCCCTCAATTTTGCAGGCAAGTTTCATAGTCCTGTGCTTAAGGCCATACGGCTTATGAAGTCAGTACAGAAAAGCAGCCCACTAAAGCAAGACTACAGTTCCAAGATGCTAAGCAATGTAGACAAACCATTTTTTGCACGCAATACCCTGTATATCTACATTTAGCATCACTGAATAGGAGTTCTGCAGTGTCACTTGACTCCACAACAACTTACCCATGAGCTAGAACACTTTCACACCATCTTAGCAAAATGTAGCACTCCCTACAGGACAGCATCACTTACTGTATTTCCAAGCTGCAGCACAGCTTGTCAAGTCCCATAGTTGATCCGCAGGCTTCAGTAACAATGTTCTGGTTGAATATTCCAAGCTATTGACATCTTGCTTGTCTCACCAAACATATCCCAGTGTTCTAGAGCCACAGGAACAGTGGCAATACAATTCACAACAAATAATTATCATGTTCCTCTCTAACCCAAAGCACAATCTGAATGTTTTTCTCCCAGACTTCACTTTTATAAGCCTCTTCATTAATTACAGGGGCTTGGCTAATTCCATGTTAACCTATCCCAAAAGCCTTAAAATCCTCATGTGGAATGCCCAGGTGTGTCTAACTCAATAATGCACACCTGCTTCCAAATCCCTGCCTGCTCATCTTGGCTCAGAGAAACGCCTGGGCTTGAGCCAAAATGCAGGTTTCCTACAGAAGGCTTCTAGGGACACTACGACGTTGCTTTAATAATTTTTTCTTGAACGTTGCTAGAAGTGTGTTCTTTCTAAACCTTTCAGCATACCTCAGTTTATTTCAGAAATGGATTCAGAGAGAGAGATAATTTGATTATTGTTTATATATATATATTCCTTTATACTCTTCCTTTATACATATACAGACTTGTGATTTTAACTCCTCAATCACAATCCCTTTTTCAAAACTAAGCTTCTAGATTTTGCAGCCTTGAACTCCATTCTTGCCCAGCTGATGAGCTCTATGAGGACTTCCAAAATCCACCTGGATATAATTGGTGCCCGCTCGATGTCACTTGTCAGAGCTGAACCCCTCCTGGGCTTGTAGAAGGTCTGCTATAGTGCATCCAGTAATGATAATAATTGCTTACACTTATATAGCACTTTTCTGGACACTCCACTCAAAGCGCTTACAGGTAATGATGATCCCCTCCACCACCACCAATGTGCAGCCCCACCTGGATGATGTGACGGCAGCCATAGTGCGCCGGAACGCTCCCCACACACCAGCTCTCAGTGGGCAGGACAACAGAGTGAAGAACCCAATTTATAGATGGGGATTATTATTAGGAAGCCATGATTGGTAAGGGCCAATGGGAAATTTGGCCAGGATGCCGGGGTTACACCACTACTCTTTTCGAGAAACGCCCTGGGATTTCGAACAGATGTATCAATAGAATTGCTGGACCTGGAAGTCCGAGGGCTGGCTGGTGATGAGAGGACCCGTGGTTACAGTGAGGGAGCAGGAGGCTCCTGGAGGGGTGGCTAGGAGAAGAGATGCTCCTCGAGAGATCGAGTAGTGACATTGAGGTGCAAGGAAGACCTCAAAGAGTAGCAGCCTTGGTTGTTGCTGTGTTGGCTCGCTGGTAAAGCAATGAAGGCAGTAGAGTGGGTCTGGTCAGACAGGATCGACCGATTCGAAGGGTGTTCCACTTCTGCTCCTCAAGGAGGACTAGCCAGAGGGTGAGAGCTACAAGTGAAGCTCATTGAGCTCGGGAACCACGAAGAAAGGGCTCAGCAA
Source organism: Atractosteus spatula (assembly GCF_055471065.1). NCBI lineage: Eukaryota > Metazoa > Chordata > Actinopteri > Semionotiformes > Lepisosteidae > Atractosteus > Atractosteus spatula. The sequence continues at coordinate 13,632,995 of NC_142728.1, read as the reverse complement.
TGCAAGGAACCTAAGGCACAATCTCGAAAGAGATCAGAGAGGACAGAGACGTAGGCAAATTGTCGACTCTGGGCCTGAGAGTCTACGGGCAGGGGGCCCCGACATCTTGATGTAGGTGTATGTGCTCCACATGTCCTGGTTGCCCACATGGGCCGTGATCAGAGGAAAGAGCGTGTAAAGAAAGAAAAAGTTGAAAACAAGTTACCCAGCAGGCTGTGAGGGGTGTGTCTGGAGTGTCGGATATGGCTGTTGGTGCCCATAGTGGCGAGCACTGCCCCCATGGCATCACACACCTCTTTGCCTCTCGCAGAATTTGTGATACTTGTATGGGATACCATTTGGCTCTGGCACCGACCCTGCTCTAGACCGTTTTAGGAAATTGTTCATCTCCTTCCAGGTTCCGACTGTCACGGATGTCTGAAGGGGCATGCCGTGGAATGGCCAGGAGAGCAATAAAGACCCTATGCGTAGTGGCAAAAAGGGGGTTATCCCGGGCTCGGGAGGTCAGACAAAGTTGGGTAGAAACCTATGCCCTCAGGCCGCGGAGGAGACGACCTGGTGCTAGGCAGGTCTCAAGACATCCAATCCCTCAGTGCTGAGCGAGGAGGAAAGGGTGACCCAGAAATATATAGCACCACACAAAGACACACTGGAAGGACAAGCAAAGCACAGGGAAACTAGGAACAGGACAGAGTAGGAGCGCCCTCTAGCTGTAGAGGGCGTGACACCGACTCTTCAAAAGGAATGGTGGGTTTGTCTGGTTTACTGAGTGTAGCCATCGCCTCAAACTCCTCCTCATGTCTGGGGTCGCTGTGCGTTCTTACAAATATTCTTCCACCTCCTCTTTTATAAACTCCAGCTATCCAGATCTTTTTTTAAAAAATCCTAACACTTATATAGTGCTTTTCTGAAAACTCCACACAAAGCACTTTACAGGTAATGGGGATCCCCTCCACCACCACCAGTGTGCAGCCCCACCTGGATGATGCGCCAGTCCACTCTTCACACACCAGCTCTCAGTGAGGAGGAGAACAGAGTGATGGAGCCAGTTCAGAGATGAGGATTATTAAGAGGCCATGATTGGTAAGGGCCAATGGGAAATTTGGCCAGGACACCAGGATAACAATCCTACTCTTTTCAAGAAATGCCCTGGGATTTTTAATTACCATAGAGAGAATTTTATCCATAAACAATGCTTATGGTAAGGATTAAAGTTTGGAATTGAGGTTACACTGAGGTTGAGAAATTTGGATTTATGTGAATATAATATATACTTCAGTACAGTGCACTTGTATTGAAAATTATGCTAATGAGTTAAGTAGTTACTGCAGTTAACTAGTCAAATAATAAGTTGCAGTAATACAGTGTGAACTACTTTGACATGAACCATGTCATGTCATGAAAGCAAAACATGAAATGATCTCATGGGGAACTGTATTTAAATTTTCTTTACACAATGAGTTGTGGGAGAATGGCACAAGTGATCCAGCCATTTTGTTGAAGCCAACAGTCTGTCTTTAGACCAATGGTTGCATGAGATTGTTGAATCAGACTGATACCAGTAACCAAAAGGGCTGCACGGATCAAATACTGTCCTCTCGTTTGAACTTTCTCATGTTCTTGTAACTTCCTAAATGAACACATCAGCTGTGTGACTAATAAGAGAAATACAAAGGTAGTAAATTGAGTGTATGATAAACGTTTTGAGATGACAAATCTGACTTTTTGGTGCAGCGTTAAAATAAATCAGGTTATAGAACAGTAACTGTCCTGCAAAGAACTTAAGACCCCACAGCTCGCCTGCATATTAATTCTTTCATTCGCATTTCAGTAGCTTTTGAATACTCATAAGGATTAAATGTACTGTGATTACTCAGATGTCCATGAAAAAAAGACATTTCGAAACCTGTAACTCATGGGGGGGCTTCTGTAACCACGCCCACTCGAACGACTTCCTTCGCAGGCCACGCCCCGCTCACCTGTCCGCCAGGTCGTGCGGCAGAGAAGGCAGCTGAGTGAGTTTGTTCCGCGTCTTGTTATGGTTATTTTTTTTTATTTTTCCCTTATTTTGAATGTAGATAAAATTTAACCTTTGCAATTATGTAATTTAAACCTCGGCGGATAAAGGAGTAAGACACGTATTTTTGTGGGACGCTAAATAGCATTTTTAGTGTTAGTCTTTTCCAGCGCTTATCTTGTTTTTAAAAAGCCCCCTGTGTTACACAGACAACGTGTGTATGACTTTTACACCGAGGGAAAAGCTCTGTTGTAGCAGTAAAAACACTGCTGTACTGGCAAAAGTTAGGTACCAAGTCTTTCATGCCGTGATGAGTGTTCGCATTTATTAATTAGTGTATATGGTACCGTGTAAAATGCTTTCTTTTCCCTGAAAAACCGACAACCAATTTGAACGTAAAATGAAAACGTCGTTTTCCGAATGTTCCTCTATCTTAATCTTTCTCCAACACTTGGTGAACTTTTGTGCACAAACTCAAGCGTGTACATTTACCCTGACCGAACGTACCCTTCTTGAATTGTAAAATTATTTTCCAGAGTATGTTGTGTGATTATGTTCTTAAATCCGTGGTAAAACTTGCAACTAATGCTTTCTAGTTAAAATGGCCTTTAAATTTTATATTCTGCTCATTTGTGTTTTCAGTTTAGTGTCTTCGGACAGGAGGTGAGTCCCACTAAATAATGGGATTATAAACGTAAGTATATACATTGTATTCATTTCTGTAAACGAATCTCAATGAAATCAATTCTGCGCTATCTGCCCTGGTGAAAACGCCGTTTGCTACTCAGAAACCTTGGTTAAATGATCTTTAAATGGTCATTTAAATGCATGTGTTCTTGTGTTTCCAGTTTGGTGTCTTCGGGCAGGACATGCTTGGCTCAGCTGCTGGAATTATCTATGTAAGTATAAACATTTTATTCATTTATACATACCATATTGAAGTATATATACTGTACCTTCCGAAACGTGTTGTTGGAAAACGTGGTACATTTTGTCGAAAGAAGACTCAAACTAGGCGATACTAAACGGCAGAAATAGTTTTGACATGACAATATTGTAGGCCCACTGTTTGCAGACATTCTTTTCTGCTAAAACTGCGATCACCTTAGCTTTTGGATGCGCATAATACAGATTCATAAGAAACCGTTTTGGCTTCCAAATTACATCACAACAATTAAAACAACGGGACCTGTAAAGGTTTCGATTAATTATTCTTGTGTTAGTGTGTTAACCACGTTATTTCAGAACGACAATATGCTAATCAAATTGGCAATTGTAAGACAAAACACATTACAATGTGGTAGTTTCTATCTAATCGATACACTGTAGCTGTATTGATTGTGTTGTGCCTTCGGCTTCGGTATTCACACTTGAAATGTAAGCCTGGGTACTTCAAAACCCTGTTGAACAGGAACATTTTCTGTTACACCAGGCTACGTGCTTTATTCCAATTGTAAATCTTTTGAAACTGTTTCATCTTCTGAACGTGTCAGTCAATACAGAAGGTCGATCTAACTATCTGGGATAATTTCGAGATCCCTTTTGTAACGGAAAGCACAGCTAATACTGTGATACAGTAATACTATGTGATATATTAATAGTATATATATAATGGTATATAGTAATACTATTACCGTGATACAGTAATACTAATACAGCTAATACACCTAAAGAAGGCTCCACGGCCAAAACGTTGTGTTTTATTTCTAATCTTTTCAGCATGGAATAAACCTATTACTTGTTCCTTTGTAGCCAATACTGATTTCCATAAAATGGAACCCCGTTTCCACCAGGGAGTAAAAAAAAACGCGCTATGGTATCTCGCAATTGCGAATTTGTATCTCACAATTCCGACTTTTAAATCTCAAAATTACAACTTTAATATCTCAGAATTGCGACTTAAAAACTCAGAATTGTGACTTTTTAACTCACATTTGCGACTTTGAAATAGGCCATATTTCATTGACCTGTTGTCATTGTAACGGATTCGGGTTCTAGGGCTTGTGCCCTCGCTGCTCCCACCCTAGTTCGTGCCTCAGCGCATGGGCTCGAACCCGGGTCTTGCCAGCTGAGCTGAAGAAGACCTTCTTTTTTAAGTAAAAAGGAAATGTACCAAAATTGTTTTGGATAGATTTCCAAAATGTTCTTAAACATTTAAAGGTAAATGTTAAATTAAATTTAGATCTGATTTCGATAAAGGATATGTTCTTATTATTAATCTGTTAATTATTTTGGCGAAATACTTCATCCACAAAAGTGAATGATCTAATACTGCTCCCTCCCTTAATGCTTTTAAAGTACAATTCCATTTTTACTTTAATTCTATTAGAAATTTAAAGAATCAAAAGGCAAGACATATGTAGAAATATGTATTTGTAGAAAGTATAAGTTTCAGCTTTTATAATTGTGAATTCGTCTGGATGTGAAGTGTCTATTTCTGTAGCTTTTTTCATATTCTGTTTCCTTTTTTGTATTTCTGGTGTTTAAATAACTTTTTTTTTAAAAGCCCGCCGTCCACTATTCCATCCAGGTACTATGGCAGCCTCCCTGGCGGAAATGGTATTCCATAAAAATTAGTGTAATTAATTTGATTTTTATCAGGGCACTGTACAAGACAAGTCTTCAGGCCTGTAGATCCTATGATCCTGCACGATTCATGAATTTAGTGTAACGGAACGGCCGACATACAGGTTGTGGTAGTTCAGGTGGGGAGCTGCGACAGCATGCGTAGGTTGGAAAGGAACAAGTAAGAGGTTTATTCCATGCTAAAAAAAAAAAGAAGAAAGAAAACGCAACGTTTCGGCCGTGGAGCCTTCTTGAACCTGAAGAAGGCTCCACGGCCGAAACGTTGTTTTCTTTCTTCTTTTTTCCATACAGGTTGTACGATCTGGTTGCAGTGCGGTGACGGCACCGCCCTCCCCTGCGCATAACAGGGATGCTGGCCGCCGGGGCTAAAGAAGGTCTTCTTTAAAACGCGTTTTTTTCAAAAACGCGCTATGGTATCTCAGAATTGCGACTTTATATATAGCAATTACGACTTTATATCCCACAACTGCGACTTAAAAAGTCGTCATTCTGAGATTTTATCTCACATTTGAAGAAGGTCTTCTTTAGCTCAGCTGGCAAGACCTGGGTAGGAGCAGCGAGGGCACAAGCCCAAGAACCCGAATCCGTTACAATGACAACAGGACAATGAAATGTGGGCGATTTCAAAGTCGCAAATGTGAGATAAAAAGTCGTCATTCTGAGATTTTAAGTCGCGGTTCTGCGATATATAAAGTCGCAGTTCTGAGATACCATAGCGCGTTTTTTTCCACTCCCTGGCGGAAACGGCCTTCCACAGATCTCTGTCGTTTTGCAGGAAATGCAAAGAAGTTTCAGTCTTCATTCTGGTCGCCGCTTCCACGGATTGCCTTAGAGAAAAAGGAACGTGCTCGGTTTTTCCGTGCAGTTGCATGCAAATCTTTTCGTAGTCTGTTGATTTTGTTAAAAGAATTTAGCGTTCGTGTGGCCGTGCTTTGACACTTTGTAATCGAAATGCCTGTTAATTTTCACTCGAAAGCCTGTGCATCAGTCATACCGCAATGCTTTGTTTTGTATGCATTTTTCACTCAATAAATTATTCATTGGAGTTTGATTTTGTTCTTTCATTTCTCATGCAGAGCTCTGTACCCCCTTGGCCCTGAAAAACCTTGATGTTGGTGAGTTTCTTGGTGGAGAGATTTTTGCGAACTCTTTCTGAGAAACGATGCGATGGGCTGTTTTATCTTTGGAGTCACCGACCGCAAGGGGACACCCTATCGCATTGTGACTTGGAAACTGCAGAGGCTACCCCCATTTTTAAGTGTGCCCAGATTGTCCCGCCAAAATAAACTTGGTCCTGTCCACTCCTCTTTTCGGAGAGGGGGGCTGGATGATTGACCACAGATCTAGCCAAGTCCCCTCACTCCCAGCAGAAGAGGAAGGCAGGCTGGTGATGGCGTTGGTCTCTGCAGGGAGGCAGGTCACCGGTCAGTTACAAGCTGTGACTGATAGGCTGACTGAGTAGGACCGTGGTGACTCGACCAAAGCCCTCAGGGACTATCTAAATTGGCAGAAAAAAATTGGAGCCACTTAAAAAGGGGGGTAGCCCCCGTAGTTCCCAAGAAAACATGCGACAGGGTGTCCCCTTGCGGTCCGTGGCGCAAAAAAACAACGCTTCGCATCGTTTCTTGGAAATTGTTTGTGGTCGCTCCAGATTCTCCAGCCAAAATCTTAAAGCAGTGAGACATCAGCTCAGCGCAACCCCCTCCACCACACCTTGAAACAAAATACAAGACAATTCAGAAAATGCGATCAACAATTTTTATTGCAGAATGCACAGCACGTAGCAGCAGTCACCACGAACCATGCACGTTCAGAACTTTACTACAATAAAGGGCAAGATACATCACTGAACCGGTACATTACAGATCAAGCCAATGGGGTCAAAATTGAAAGAAAAGCACCTTGTCAAGAATAGCTTGTCAACGCATGACGAGTTGCTGGAAAGGAGATCGGTTGAGCGCTGAGGATAGAGCCGCTGAACTGAACACGGAAGGAAAAGGATCAAGTTAAAAAGATATCGGATTTGCAGAATCGATTCACTTGAAGTTCTGAAGTCTATTAACTTTGTAAATAAGCTGTCTGAATAAAAGAAATATACAAACACGCTCAAATTCAGTAAGAAACCATTAGGTAATTTCATGAGAAATCACACATACATCCCAGTACCACTACTCCAATATTTAGAAAGCACGTTCAGCCACATGGAAATTCAATGCTACTTATACATTTACGATCAAGTACCACTAACAGCGTGTATCAAATTCGATTTTAATCCCTGCTTTAAAAACCACCGTTAAGATGATAGTATTATCCACCTTTACCCAATGGATTCAATAGATGAATATAAGAACCAACGCCTTAAGAGATTCCTATTTCTGTATAACAAAATCAAAACGAAACGCAAAAGCCGTTATATACTTAGTTCTGGTGTTAAAATGCTGGGAAATACGTGTCTAATCGAGTTACAGAAATATAAATACTATAGCGAAAGGTAGGAATATAACTTAACCCTGAAAAAAAACACTTCTTCATAAATGGAGGCCCATTCTTGAAATACTTTTGTCACCTGGAGAAATAAAAAAACCGTACGAACTAGTAAATGTAATCTTTACAATGTTTTATAATTTCGGAGCGGAGAGTGTTATTATAGCCCGAATCCGAAATGGAGAGATTACACAGCTATTAATTTTATAAAGGACATGTTTGGAGGTAAAGTACAGTCTTTCTTCGTTAAAGGAAACTGACTTAGGGATACCATATCTTTAAAAAACTTACTTAATGAAAGATAGGTATAAGAACGCTTAATGCAGACTTTTAAACCTTCGAGAGCACGCTCAAAAGGACAGATCAGCAAAGTCGGCGTCCTAAATCACAAATTAAACCGAAACAAATTCAATTAACAACAACAACACATTTTTGTCTCGCTTTCTCAAAGTGAGATTTGATTTTTTGCACTTAAACTAAGAAAATTAGAAATCAAACGCAAACGAACCAAAGCCGCAGAACGTCGCCCCGCCGCCATCTTGCCGGGCGCACCTGTGGAACAGGTGGACGGGGCGTGTCCGCTGAGGAAGGTCACTCTGGAGGCGGGCTCGGCTCCTGAATGACAGCTGTGGATTCTGTTTCAAGGGCTCAACACTGACCTCACTGAAGATAAACAGAAACTTAAACTCACCAAATCATACGTAAAATATGTAAAGGCTCAGGATTTTCACAATACCTGATACAGTGACGTTTCCCTAAGAGGCTGTTCGCCTGGATCGTTTAGCTTGCGGCCGGTTAATGTAAGAGAATATTTAAGAGAAATATGCCGGAGAGAGACCCCTGTTGCTCCTAGTTAGTACAGCACCTCTTTTTCACTCCTAGTGCCACACCTGTCCTCAAGGTGTCTCAGTGGTACAAGGGGCTGCTTTTTAGAATTGAATTAAGAACAGTTGATTTAAGAAGGACAAACCCCCCATTTCCCCCTGTTTTGGAAGGCCCCGAAAATGAAGCCCCCCCCTCATAAACGGCCGGCGTGGTAGAGAACAGCCACCTCCACAAACTCACACTGCCAGCGTGAGAGCTAAACCCGGGGGGTTAGAAGTCAGCCTGACAGGGAGGCTCGGGGCTCGTGTTTAACTCACTGGGGGGGGGGGGTCGATCTGCTTTTCTGACTTCTAGAAGTGCCGATAATTCAGACCGCGGAGCCACCAGGCCGGCCACGCGAAATGCCGAGAATGTCCATCTCTTATTCAGTCTAAAGCCAAGACCGTTCCGAAACGAGCCGGTTCCCCGTTTGCTCGCTTGTCAAACGTTAAGGCTACTGAGGCGTCTTTGTAATGCACTTTTCTAGCTTTTTTTTATTCGATTGGACATGCCATGTTTATCTTTTTCAAATGAGAGTGAAAAAGTATCGTCATAAACTTTGCAGCGGAGCCTGTAAGTCATGGGTCAGACGTGAAGTCTGAGAGGTTAAAATGTTGATGTTTTTTTTATTTGTTTTGAACAAATTGTCCAGAATAATTCTAAAGACAACCAGATTTACACGAACGATTAAATTAATCTACATGTTGTATACCCCACTTTGTGTCTGGGCAGAGTATCCCTTTAGTTCCTTTACCATTAGGTGTCACGACATGATATATTTCCATGGGCGTTTGACAAGGTTCCACATATACGTTTTATCCTTCAGAATAAAGATGTAAAAATCAAAAGCAATGCATGTAAATAGCATGTGAACTGGTGTAAACACAGAAAACAGAATAGTGATAAGGATGTAATAGCTAGTTTTGCAATCAATGGAGTATCGCATCTCTCCTTATTATTCCGATTAGAGAAGCTATTATTTAATATACTATAAGAAAGTTACTGTAGTCAGGGGCAAAGTGTGCAGGTGGTAAAAATGTTGTCTATGAATATCAGACGCCTGACAATGTGGAAGCAGTGTGCCTAAAGGTATTTAGGAGCTTTATATTAACTTATAATTGTCATCTTTAAGATATGCAAATTCGTTTTGATGAATTTAAAAAGGCATCAAAAGTCGTGTTATACACTGTATACAAAGTGGAAAGTGTTGGGGAACTATCAATGAGAGACGCACAGTAATCACAGGTGTGATTGACTATCAAGCACTAACAGTACAATTCTTACTGCTTGATCCAAACTTAAAAGACAGAAATTCTGAAACTATTCATGATCTGAATGGGTGGGGATGAATAAAGTATTTGAAATTCAATTGAATTGGAAACAAAATTGTAAGTGTTCAATTAAAGTTCAATAAGGTTACTTAATCAATAATTCAAATACAAAGACATGGATAATTACGTTTTTTAAAGCATTTCCGAGTCTGCATGTGTGAAACAGAAAGTTTCCACTTTTTGTTGAACTATTTAGGTCAAGTTAAGTACATAGTGGCCCTTAAAACAATGTCCGTGTTCTTTTTCACGTTTTCGAATTTGCTTTTCAAAGAATAGGAAGTACAACAATGATCTTGTAATACAGGGAATTGATATTTCTAGTATTTGAAATACTGTACGTGGCTCGAAAGACGGGTCAAATCTTTAAACGTCTCTTGATTTGCATATTTAAAACGGACAGAATGAGAAACTGATTACTGCTTCAGTTTTTAAAAATATTGACACAGCTACGAAGTATTAAGATGTGCAAGTTACAGCCTTTTTTAAAAAACATTCAACTGTTTAATAGACCCACTTTTTAAGGCTAAACCCGCAATTTCTATGATTTACGAGACAAACAATATTCCTGTTCACACAAACGCACAGGAAATATTCGTATTAAATGCAAAATCAACCGCCCCCCAACCAGGTAAAGAGAGAAACAAAAAAGACACAAAATTGCAAACATTCGTATCCTCGCACCCAGCAATGGACCGCTTTTAACTTTCCAGACGGGTTTAATAGTAGTCGGTCGAAGTCGGCGTTCATGGCCACGTGATTACCCGAAAGAGATGGCGCTGTTTCACGATAATGAAAGCAGCTGGGAAGCTACTTCCGACGGCACAAACGCCGCACTAACGAATGAGACCGGTTCGGTTCGGTTCTCCTGCGCCGTTGTAGGGTGGCGGAGTGGCTTCACGCCGCCGAAGCAATAAGGCCTAGCATTTCGGAAACGAACAAAACCGATACTTTCAACGGCTAAAACCGGCACAAACGCAGCACAAACGATTGAGGTGGGTTTCATCTTCGTTTGTACCGCTTGTGGGGGAGGGCGGCATCTTCACCGAGCTTGGGGAGCTGACAATATACATTTCAAGCACTGATTGAAATCGAGTCAGACTGCAGATTTACTTTAAGGGTTCATATACACGTGAATATACCAATAAATAACATGTAAGAACTTGTCAGGATCCCCCCCTCCCCAAAAAAAGGTTTTATTTTCCAATAATGAGCATTCTGGACAGCAGTTTTTAAATGATTTATAAATATAAACTTGAGACAATAATTTCAAAGTCTATAAACCCTTGGTCTTCATAAGACCAACTGAATCATATTTAATTCATTTGGGGAGCCCGGCCAGGAGAAGAATAAGTATCATTTTACATTGAATCTTCAGTAGTCACAGGTGCTACTTCACCAGAAGCCTGGCAGTGGGGGGTCAGGCAGCAGTCAACTGGGTACAAACTCTGGACAGTCTGTCATCTGAGTGACCAAGAGTGTCTGGCTTTGACAGCAGCTGTGTCGGCTGTAGGGTCTTGAGATGACAGACGTCTTAAACCACGGAATACAAGCAGGTTACTCAGGTGAGAGGCCCTGCTGTCTCATTCTAGGCTGTCAGTAAATGGCTCAGTGCAGGCCGCTTGTAAGTTGCTGATGAACAGTTGGATGTCTTTTTGTTAGTTTTCTCCCTTTAAAAAAAAATGAAGTCTTGTTTGTCGTTTGCTTTCTTTAACTTGTTTTGAAGATGCAGGGAATAAAAAAAGGCGTTTCGGGTTAACAGCTGCCTGGAGAAATCTAATTTTAATTCATACATCTAGTGCTTTTCATTAAAAAGAATCATAAAGAGCTTTACAGAAAGGAGGGGGCCCAAGTTCATCCACCTTTGCAGTGCGCTCACCTGGTTGATATATGGCCGCCATTCTGTGCCAGCGTCCCCACTACACTACAAGCACACTCACCCTGCAGTCTATGTGGGTCCTAATGCCCCATTATAGTGACGTGGACACTACACTGTAAAAAGGCGCCATCCTTCGGATGAGACATAAAATCGAGGTCCTGACTCTCTGTGGTCATTAAAAATCCCAGGATGTTTTTATTTTTAAAACTAGGCTTGTAACCCTGGAGTCCTGGCCAAATTTCCCTCTGGCCTTTACCAGTCATGGCCTCCAAATACTCTCCATCTCTGAACCGGCTCCGTCACTCTGCTCTCCTCCCCACTGAGAGCTGGTGTGTGGGGAGCGGACTGGCGCACTCTGGCTGGTGGCGATAGTGGGATTCCCCATTACCTGTAAAGTGCTTTGAGTGGAGTGTCCACAAAAGTCCTGTATAAGTGTAAGGAATTATTATTGTATTATTATTACGCAGCAGAACAAGTTGAATAACAAGAACCTACTTCACCAGTTAAACCGGGGGACTTTAAGGAGGTCAAACTGTACAAGCCTAGAGTGGAATTTAACCAGGACACTGGGGTTCTAATGAACAAGTATCTAACACAGTGTTCCAGGTCACTATGCTGCAATGTCGTTGTTTTTTTAATTCTGATGCAGAGGGAAGAGCATCTCCTACTGGTCCACCAACCCCGCTAACAGAAGTAACCAGGTGTTTCTACAAGCTGGGCAGGACTAACCAGACCAGGGCTTGTTCAGCATTCTAGATCTAGATCAGATCAGATCAGATCAGGCTAAGGGTTGTATTTTCTGCTGTCCCCTGATATAGGACAGTTCACTTGATTAGTTAAAAATAGTTATCCTTAAGGTTGTTGAATTATAAATCATCACACAGTTTAGCAGTAGTAGGCAACCCTGATCCTCCAGTGTTGTTTGTTTCGGCCTCAGACCCAGTTGAACCAATCAAGTGGATAACAAGTCCAATTAGCTGTTTTCCAGGTGGCTCCAAAATCTACGAGAAGCTCATACTCCAGGGCAAACAGTGGCCACCTCCTGGCTAGAAAGAGTTTTAAGAGTAGAGTACGTTTGTAGATCAGAGATTTATTTCCAACGGGATCAGTTTATATAGTAACATAGTTAGGTATGGACAGTAAAAAGACCTACCTATTGGGTAGGAGTGACCTAGGAAAGGTCATATTGCACCATTCTCTGTTGGTTGTGGACAGTTGAAGTTTAATTTAACCAAAAATATGTTTCACAATTCACCCTAGAAGTTCCCTTTGTCTAGATTGTAAAAAGTCCCTTTGTAATAATACAGTGAAAATGGAAGAATGGGGAATATGGAGAATTCCTTTGTGTCACAGTACATCGTTTACACCTGAAAGCTAGTATTTACCTGAATAGTGTCGTCTCTGAAAGCAGCAGGAAATTGTGCAATTGCTCAATTTTCTGATATCCAAAATAGAATTCCGATGGACAGTTGCTTCGCAAATGCAATTATTTTTGGATTTGACACTAAGACAGGCGTGGAAAATATTTGGAATATTTCAAGTCTAAGGGTTGTATTTCTGATATAGGACAGTTCATTTGATTAGTCAAAAATAGTCTCAGATGCTTAATGTTATTGAATTATAAATCATCGGTTGCATGCCATAACAAGCCTAAATTAAAGCACCTAACGAGCTGGTGTCATTCAATTGTTCTGTGTTCATTCCTCATAGCTGTGAATACAAACTGGTGTAGCTGATTATTCCTTAGGTGTCAAGAGAAAATGTGTTCTAAAAGTACTGCTCTTTTTTTTTAATGTTAAGCCACATGATGTGGACATTCGTCTCATGCAGTCTGATGTCTTAATAATAATAATAATAATAATAATAATTGCTTACACTTATATAGCGCTTTTCTGGACCCTCCACTCAAAGCACTTTACAGGTAATGGGGTCTCCCCTCCACCACCACCAATCTGCAGCATCCACCTGGATGATGCGACGGCAGCCATAGTGTGCCAGAACGCTCCCCACACACCAGCTCTCAGTGGGGAGGAGAGCAGAGTAATGAAGCCAGTTCATAGATGGGGATTATTAGGAGGCCATGATTGGTAAGGGCCAATGGGAAATTTGGCCAGGACGCTGGGGTTACACCCCTACTCTTTTTGAGAAACGCCCTGGGATTTTTAATGACCACAGAGAGTCAGGACCTCGGTTTTACGTCTCATCCGAAGGATGGCGCCTGTTTTACAGTATAGTGTCCCCATTACTATACTGGGGCATTTGGACCCACATGGACTGCAGGGTGAGCGCCCCCTGCTGGCCCCACTAACACCTCTTCCAGCAGCAACCTTAGTTTTTTCCAGGAGGTCTCTAATCCAGGTACTGACCAGGCTCACACCTGCTTAGCTTCAGTGGACTGCCAGTTATGAGTTGCAGGGTGATATGGCTGCTGGCTATAAAAATGTATTCTTTAAAATGTATTCTTTGGAATAAAATTTTCACAGATAAGACTCGCTTGTCTGGCAGCTGGGAGATGCAGACTGATTTCCAGGTAGCATCTGTTGTTTGCAGTTGCCCTGTGTTTTTCTTTTTTTAAAGCGCTGTTTAACCTGTATTTCTTCTCTCTTTGTTCTGCAGCCAGCTCTGCGTGGAACTGCCCCTCCAAGCCCGGCCTGCTGCTCTCTTTCATACTGCTCCTAGGCAGCGCGTTTCCTGTGAATTCCCAACACCTGTGATCCGCCTCTTCTCGGAGGTAGGTGTTCGCTCACTCCTTGCCCAGGGAGTTTGTCTCTCTCTCTTTTTATGCAGTGATCTTTATGCTAATAACACCCTGCACCATCAGTAAACCTGTTCATGCAAATTACTGCTCTCAGGCTTTCAGCCTCGGTTCCCTGTAGCCACAGAATCTGGGAGCGACCCCTGCCCTTTCTCAGAGAATTGGTGTCCTGACTCTCTGTGGTTATTAAAATTCCCAGAATGTTTTTCGAAAAGAGTAGGGATGTAACCCTGGTGTCCTGGCCAGATTTCCCATTGGCCTTTACCAATTGTGGCCTCTAAATAGTCCCCATCTCCGAACTGGCTTCACCACTCTGTTCTCCTTCCCACTGAGAGCTCATGTGTGGGGAGCGTACTGGCGCACTCTGGCTGCCGTCACATCATCCAGGTGGGGCTGCACATTGGTGGCGATAGTGGGATTCCCCATTACCTGTGAAGCGCTTCAGTGGAGTGCTAAGTGAAAAGAGCCACAGTATCTGGGAGCGACCCTTGCCCCTTCTCAGAGGAACACATTTCATTATTAGGAAGGGGGCGGTGAACGAGAGGAGTGGTGACTGAAGCTCAGGGTTTCTCCCCTAATGTAGTGGGTTTATGTTTCGCATAGCCCTTCGTCAGGGCTTTGTAGCAGGGCTCAGAACAGATTTGGTGGGCAGACTTCCATAGCTCCACCTAATGGAGGTAGTACCTAGAACGGCCAGCAGGCCAGCAGTTTTGCTGGACACCCAGAGAGTGATGATGGCCATGTGTTCTACCGCTAGTCTGGAGCAGTGTACGCACCTGGCATCTTGACTAAAGTGGGCTCATTGGGCCTGCTCCTCAGCACACTGGATGTACATCCTGCAAACTGATAAATGGGCATGACACGCAGCACTTAATCACACCTACATCCATACATCCATTCTTTAGACGAGCCTTTACTTAACTGGTTCCATTCTTTACCCCTCTGCTTCTACTTTTCTTAGTACCACCATCCACGGTCTCCTCTGTATATTGTAATTGTGTTTTATCTTGTGTATTCCTTTTATTTATTATTGTCGTCATTCTGTAAAGCGCTTTGAGAAGCCACCTTTAAAGGCGCTATACAAAATAAAGATTATAATTATTATTATATATAGTTTAATGCTAGCATTCAATTACAGATGGGAGCAGAGAAACACTGCTAAGGCACCAACGTTTACCAAGCTTTTACCAAGCAACATGACAGCATTCGTAAAGCAGGATCAGGGATTTGGGGCTTACTCAAAGCAATGCACTGAAATCAGTTTTAGAATTTGTAAGAAAAAAAAAACTTTGCAAGTGGCAGAAAAAAATTTAAACTCCTTTGCTGTTTACTGTACTAAGCGCTAAAGCTGGGAGGGCAAGATATTGTGACAAGATATTGAAGTCAGCAATTACGCACTGTAGCATGACAATTAATATGCAAATCACTCCATGTTCTTAAAAGTGAAATCTTTAATGACAGAAGACTGCGCTGAGCTCTTAAACAATAGCAGTACTGCCTCACTGTCAGTCTAATTCATTACAATTTAATGTCAGAATTTTCTAATATTCACTGCAATTAAAAATGCTTAATGTTTCAGATGATTTTATAAAAAAAATAGAGCAATGTGGTAAAGGGATACACATGGCAAACTTGATTTTTTTAGTCAGCTTTTAGCAATGCTACTCTATTTAAAATAACAAAAGCATGGATTAACAACGCAGATGTATCGCGATCAATATAAAGGACTGATAATGAACTCCTAGCACAGCCCCTCACTGTGTGAAATTAATTTATAAAGTCAGTAACTGACCTTATTAACCTGCATATCAGATTGTTCTGATATCCTCAGTCCTTGGCTGCAGGACCTCTGTCCCCAGGCTCCTCCAAAAAAGCCTGCCCTTTGGCTTTTTATATCCTTATCATTCATCTTGAATTCTCGTTCCCAAAAACTAGTGGTTTGCAAGGAATTATGATGAGCCCGCAGTCTGGGAGTGTTCCCCCGACTACACAGTACGCTTTCATTCCAGAAGCCATGTCACTCTGCAACTCACAACTGGCAGCCCCACTGAAGCTCAGCAGGTGTGAGCCTGGTCAGTACCTGGATGGGAGACCTCTGGGGAAAAACTAAGGTTGCTGCTGGAAGAGGTGTTGGTGGGGCCAGCAGGGGGTGCTCACCCTGCGGTCCATGTGGGTCCTAATGCCCCAGTATAGTGATGGGGACACTATACTGTAAACAGGCGCTGTCCTTCGGGTGAGACGTAAAAACCGAGGTCCTGACTCTCTGTGGTCATTAAAAATCCCAGGGTGTTTCTTGAAAAGAGTAGGGGTGTAACCCCGGCGTCCTGGCCAAATTTACCATTGGCCCTTACCAATCATGGCCTCCTAATAATCCCCATCTATGAACTGGCTTCATTACTCTGCTCTCCTCCCCACTAATAGCTGATGTGTGGTGAGCGTTCTGGCGCACTATGGCTGCTGTTGCATCATCCAGGTGGGGCTGTACATTGGTGGTGGTGGAGGGGATCCCCATTACCTGTAAAGCGCTTTGAGTGGAGTGTCCAGAAAAGCCCTATATAAGTGTAAGCAATTATTATTATTATTCCAAAATAGTTCCATTTCAAAGCAGAAGGTTTCCATGACTGCGCCCCATCTTTGTATTCTTTACAGGTTACTCCACATGGTGAGATTTCTGTTCTAAAACTGAAGTCATTTGATCTTCCGAGATCCCAATTTCTGTTCCATCAGAACAAATTACTATAAGTAGTGACTTTGCACTCCTTGTTTTTGGTTACATGATTGTATGAAAGTTTAAATGAAAGTTCTGGTCTTTCTTTATGATTGAAGGTGTTCGGGATACATTGGACTTGGGAGCATCAACCTCATTCCACTCATTTGAGGATCCTTTCATCAGAGAGACTCCAGGATCTTCTCCTTTCGGCCACCCGAGGTAGGATTGTGCCCCTTTGAATGGTTCCAGTCACTGCCAACCCGCTAGACATGTGGAGGAACATTAACTACTTTCCTGAAAATTGCGTAAGCTTGTATCAATGTAGAATAGTTTCCAAAGT
This sequence comes from Atractosteus spatula, assembly GCF_055471065.1. Classification (NCBI taxonomy): domain Eukaryota; kingdom Metazoa; phylum Chordata; class Actinopteri; order Semionotiformes; family Lepisosteidae; genus Atractosteus; species Atractosteus spatula. The sequence goes on along the minus strand of NC_142728.1, from coordinate 13,616,032 downwards.
TTATGGTCCTCTACCTACCCATTCTATAAATGTTCATACTTTGGTGCCATGCATATTTCAGGCTCCCCAAATTTTCCTGTTTTGGGCCTTTCACTGTGCTTAGTCTTTTGCATCTCTGCAAAGACCGAGGTGCCAGGACACTGCCCCGGCGGAAGATCTGTTTCAGCAGTTACTACAAAGGGCCCTTTTTCCTCTTCTCTTGTTGAAAACCAATCCCATCCCCGTTCCGTTACCTTTATTTTGGATAAGGAGCTAGAGGGTGATTCCTGATGGGGAAGCAGTCTGGGACAATACTTTCTCTTCCTTTAAGAAAGTAGCACACCAGCTAATCAGTCTGAAATGTGCACATAAAATTACACACGAGAAAATATTCAGCTTTTCCAGACAGTAATAGACGCACTCCAGAGTGCACCAATGACCTACCCTACCCCGACATCCCCTACATCGACGGCGAGGCTTGAGGGCGGATTTCCGGGCATTCGCCTTGTTTTTTTTACTGCTTTTGGGTGCTTTTGGGCATTTGTCCGTTTCAGAAATGGCAGGCGTGACCTCCCCCTTTCCCCCTTTCTTTTTTCACGGCTCATACAGTAGCCAGAAATCTCCAAGTCTGGGTAAAGGCAGGTGGCGGTTTGCAGAAATTGTGGAAAAAAGTGTAGCTTGACTATACTTTGTTAGTGTAAAAACTAACAGAGTAAAAAGCCAGTGGTCCACTGATGTGTTTTCATTGTCTGTTCTGAAAAATGCAATATGAAAAAAGTCTAGTTCTATAGGGTACAAAGTCTGCTGCCACACTCCAGGGAGATGAGAAAAACAAATCAGTCTCATACCAGTCTTTTAGTCACTGATAACATGTTTATGTAGCATAAGAAAAGAAAAATAGGACTTTCCTCATGTGTAGCAAATATTAGTGAGCTTGAAATTCCCATACGTACTAATATGTTTGAGATATTTTGAAATCCAAAACAAGATTGTTCTGGACGACCTAGGTCTGATGGTAGTTTGGTTTTCTCAAGCTGAGGGCCTCCTTTCTTCTCTGCTTAGTTTACTGTTTTCAGGGTGCAGTTTCTAATTTGGCTTTTTGTGTTCAGCCCATCCAGCATGTACAAGTAGTGTGCGTTTCTAGCCATCAGCCGACAACCTGTGCTATAATTAAGCCGTATTATTCACAGTGATTTCTACCTCCGCACTGCTGAATCTTCCCAAATCTGAGAACAGCTGAGCTGCCGTCACATTTGTGTTAGGATGGCAGCATGATCACACTTTTTTTTTAATTTTTCAAAGTGACTTTGTTAGATTAAAAAATAAACACTTCAGGGAAAAAAAGTTATGTATACCCAACCAATATCATACACTACCCCTTCATCGGTTCTGTCCTCATTACTGTCTTTATTCCTTGATTCAACCATTTGTCAGCCTGTAGCTTTTCTTAGTTATTGCATGTTTTTTCCCACTAATTAGCCTTTTATTTTCTGAAACCCCAGAAAGCTCAGTCAACCTCCAGTTTGTTGGATCAAATTAGATACAGCCTTTTATTCACCAGAATGACCTTCCTAGATGTGAGCTTCCGTATGTCAGCCTAAGGTTCCAAATCACTGTACTTAAATATGGTAGACTAAAAGCTTCATATTGTATGTGAATCCCATGAATAATAAGAATGGATAGAAAAAAAAAATGACCAATGTTGCTATCGATGCAGGTGAAAATATTTTCGGTTTATTGTAGGGATAGGTGTCTGAAACCCTGGTTTTGGAGAGCCTGAGTCCTGCAGTTTTCATTGATCAATAAGCAGAGATCTGGAGTGCATGTTAATGCCTCCTAATTAAAAGGCTGATTGACACAATGAAGTTGTTCAGAGCCCAGTTGGAATGGAAAATGAGAGACACTGTTACTCTCCAGACCCAGGGTCACAGAACACAGGCTCACCTGAGTGTCTTTTGTTCACCACATGGTTTCTGAGAATGCCACCTCACAGGAGCTGTGAAGCAGGCTTCATTAGAAGGAATGACTGCCTTTAACAGCTGCACTTTTTAAAGCACGGATAACAGAAAACAGGTGACACTCAAAATAGATAATGAAACAGAACCTGTAGATCTGTGAAAGTAAAATTTACACACAGTTGTTTACATTGGACATATGTTGGAAAACTGTAGTTATTCCAGTTCCTAAATGCTATGTGGATAGTGTACTGACATTCTCTTCCCTGCAGAATCCAACCTTAGAATGTTTCACAGTTCTTGTAGGGTTAAAGAGGTGGGTTTTGGCCCCTGATGTTTGTGTTTTCAATACTTGGACCTACTGATGATTCCCAGACTGTGACTGGAAAATCAGGTGGCCAATCTTGCATTCATTATGCTTCCTGTTTACAGGTGCAAATGTAAATGTACTGCTTTGAAATTCCAGCTCACGACTTACTTCATTTCTGGAGGACATTTCTGGAAAGTGCCCACAGAACAGTTCCTATCTAATAATACAAACCCGTGTCGTCTGCTAAAAGACTTCAACTTGAACAGATAAATTGATATAATTAAGGAAAGAAAACCGATGGAGACAAAGAGCTGGTTAAACATGAACTGCACGTGGTTACTGTTTTAACTAATGCAAGCCACTTGTCACTTGTAAAACCTTGGTATGTGTTGCTCCTTAATGAATGAATTTCTCACAGGAAACCACAAAAGCCAGAAAACAGTTTCTGTCAATAGTTTTGTACAGTTTATATTTAAATGCATGAAGTATACACAATGCAAACTATACTATTACAATGTCCACACTTCTGTAATGCTGGATGAAGATACATTTGGCATTAAATGAATGAGACAGCAGTATGACATTTAGGACAATAGCTTTAGCATTAACATGTCAGATCTGTAACATAGTACATTAGGCAACATTAGTACAGTTACCAAGAAAAGTAGAAATACAAAATCAACGTGTATGCTTTTTTTATATACAACCCAGTGCCTCTTGGAACTGACCCAGTTTGTTTTTCACTGCACACAGACAATTTCCACTAACATGAAGAAGGAATTCAGCAAAACAGAAATCATTATAAATATGTATAAGGTGCAAAGACCTCCATTCTACAGAAAGATGGCGAGAAACCCCGTCAAAAAAAACCAAGGGGAACAGGCTTGTCTGCTTTGCTCTCTTGTTTTTTAATTTTGCGATTGAAATCTGCTCTCGGACCACTCCAGTGTATTTCGAGGGTTTGTTATCATCAAGATCTGGGGCTTGTCGCACTTTTTGCCACCCCCACTGCCTATCTCGTCCCTTTGGGAAATAGAGGGCTAGGGGGGAGGGCACTAAAATCCTATATAAAATGGAGGAAACATTAAAAAAAATTAAAACGGTTAAGTCAAGTAGCAAACAGTTCTTTCCTTTACAACACTAAAGCACTAAGGGTTTAGAGAACATATCGGTCTCACGTCATGAAGCAACCACAGTAAACGGAAAATGTTTTTTTTTCGTCCTACGGGCAGCTCGGGATAGATCCCAGCGAAGTTCCACAGCACCAAACCTGTTTCTGATTTTCGGTTATTTGCACAAGGGGATTATATTAGGTTTGGACATTCCTTGGTTTGTAAAAAAAAAAGAAAAGCAACCGGTACACCTCTTTGCCAGGATCTCAGCAATAGGTAGAAGAGAGGAAGATCGTGCGAGACTATTACTGCATGTCTCCCACCACAAACACCCCCCTGTCTCAAATTAACATGTATAACCAAACTGCTCTGGGCATAGTGGAGTCGCCCACTCCCACAGTCTCACTGTAATTAATTTCCACTGAAGAAGAGTTTTGCATTTTTTGCATTTGGCTACATCTACGAAAACAGTCTTTTAAATATTGCAATATTTTCCCAGTGCTCATTTAAAGACTCGTATGCCTACGTGGGCTGTAGCTAACGCAGGATTAGAACTTGAAGGTGTGGTCCTGCTAAAGAGAATTCTTTGTACGTTTTTTTTGTAAATAGAAGTGGAAATTCAGCCACCCATCGTAGCGTGTTACTGAACTACAGTCATCACTTCAGCAGTTCAATTCCAAGTTACCCTCAGTTAAAAAAACAAAACTTCAATCCCATATCCCCTAAACCGCCTACATATTGAATGGCACCAATCTCTGTTTAATTCCTCATTGGAAAACTTTGCAAGAAGCACAAGTATATAAAAAGAAAAAGGAACAGAGACAAGTTATCTTATTTGGAAAAAAACTGTAACGCTCCCGGAAAGGAGGCTGTTAGCGCTCGTACCTAAATTTCAATTTTTAGTTTTGTGCAAGTAGTTTTGAGCAGGACAGTAGATTGGAGTGTTTTTCCATACCTTAAAAGGACAGTAAAAGTAGCTCTTTACCAGCTACAATACCAGTTAAATATCAGTAGTATAAAGACCCTCTAAAGTTAAAGCCTTTTTATATTTTAAGTACAGTTTGGGCAGTCTTACCCAATTAGAATTGTCCTTTTAAAAAAACCCACTGAGTGTGCACTCACTCTGGTCCCCTAGCACATTAGAGAAGGAAAGACATCTGGCCAGCGCGCGGGCTGGCGGATCTGCTCAGTCATGTGCGTTTGCATCTTCATTAGGACGTTTCTTTTCCCTGGGCTCCCGTTACAGTTTTGATGGAGCTTAACGTTCTGTTAAACCAGGTCTTCTTTGCTGCCTGGACCTCGTTCAGTGCCAGGCCCAAGTGGTGTTCTAAGTCCTGCGAAGAGAGCAAAGTGGGTTGACTTCTACCCCGGCAACAAACCTTTCAAATCAATGCCTTGTTCCAAATGCATCCTTAGTAAGACAAAATTGGTAAGAAAAAAAAGCAAGCTGACAACTGAAAATCAAAGTCTTTAAGATGTATTATGTAGTCTCTACATTAGGGGCTCGCACCCCTGGTTCTGGGGACATAACCATCTGCTGGTTTTCCTCCCAGCTGAGCTGTCAGTGATGTAACTGAACCCCTAATGACCTAACAACAGGATGAATCTGATCTCTTGTGTTCAGTCCCTAAACGTGCAGCAAGCTGCCTTTCAAGCATGGATTTTCATAACAAATGTCACAAGGAATCATTCTTTCCTAAGAAGGCAATCTCTTCTTAGGAAACGTTTGGAACACAAACAATGCCTTCAAAGATTCTAATTAAACAACTTGTCAGTTCAATTAAGGACTCAATTAAGTAAAGATCTGGGCTGAAACAAAACCCAGCAGGTGAAGGGGCTCCCAGTGGCATTCTGAATTGTGTCTCAGTCAGGAGGAAAACAAACTTGGCACAGTGTAACAACGGCAACACCTCAATGTCTGGGAACGGCTTTTGAAGAATTCACTTACTGCATGAAGTCTAAAATAACTCAGACTTTCCACTTTCTAGTTTCCTATTTTCTGCTTTTAGAGTACTCGTGCTTAAGGAAATCTTCAGGGACATGCTCGTTACATATTTTCAAAATCTACCCGGCAGTATGACTTTGCCTCAAGAAACAGCAGACTACAGGTAGCACTTAATATTCTCCACATGTAATGGGTTAAAAAGGTCAGAAGTTCGCATTTCTGTGAGGAAAGTGAAATCCCTGCTGTTGTCATATGAGGCACTTCAAACATGTGGTCCCATATTTTGCTCTATCCTGGCTCACTGCGTTTAGGTCTGACTGAAAGTACGGTGTGCAGTCAGCTAGCCTTTGAGAAAGAGGGTGGGAGAACGCTGGATGATCGGTCCGATTCTGCAGATCTCCAGGTACCTGTATCTTGCACTCGGCCTCGACAAGCTGCAGTTTGGTCTGGGCCAGCTCGAGCTCCATCTCCCTCAGCTGGTTCTTCAAGGACTCCTTCTCCTCGTCCGTGTCCTCCTCCGAGCCCTCCTTGGCCGTGCTGACCACCTTCAGCCTGCCCTCCTTGTTGAACAGGCCGCTGCATTTCTCACAGCCCTCCACCTTTTGCTACATCACGCCACCGGACACCGCGGTAAAAAAAAGGGGACAACACAGATCTGAGCAACCACATGCAGGCGCCAACTTGCTGTTGGCTAACAAGCAGCCGGAATCATTTCAACTGTAAATGGCTATAGTCTCTATAAAAAAACAGCAACACAGGACAATCTCTTTAACTGGATGAGCCTGACCACTCTGGACCACACTTTAACTGAGTCACGTCACCCTTCCTAAGTTTAAGCCATTTGCATCAACTCTGCACATACATTACGAAAGGTTTGATTACATTTCTTTAACTCTTAAAACAAGAGCATTATCTCTTCTGCTCCGGTGCCTTACTATCCAGGAATGAGCGAACTGAAGAAGCAATTATTGCATCTGCACTTACAATAAAAGGTGCTTCACCATTTTAAGTTCTTATTAATTTGGTTCTTCAGGCCTGTTTCCTATGCCCTGCTGTAATTGCTTCCACCCTACCTTCTCGTGAAGGAGGGCTAAGCACAGGCTGTTGAGAAGGGTAGTGGAAGGTGGGGATGTGCTTGCTTTCACTGAACTGTTATTGATTTGTTTGTAGAGCAGTTTGCATTTTATGTGCCTTCTGAAAGGCAGAGTAAGGCGAACACGAAGGCGGAAATGTATAACTGGCACATTGCAAATTACAGTCAACACGGCTTTGATCTCAAGAGCTTCAAGTGGAGGATCAAATCTACATTTCTTCATGGAATAATAATCAGGAAGACTGAAATTTTGCAGGCAGTTACCTCCTTTTAATTCCCTGATCTAATTTAAATAAAGGCAAGAATAATGTAACAATTGCCAAGTTACTCTGCTGAAGATTGAATCACTGCTACAAGTCAGAAAAAGCTGTCATCACCCAGCAAATCCCCAAACCCCGAGTGTTACTGCCCTTGGACCAATTAGAGCAACCCTAATGCTCTACTTATAAGCCAGCTCCATATGCACTCAAAATGTCACTCTATTATCTCTGATGAATAAAAGCACGAGAATCAATTGAGCTATATTCCATAACGAATAGTGATACCATTAAAGGTCAAACGGGGTTCAAACCAAGAGGCCAGAATTTTATTTTTGCTCTCACAATACCCCATGGGTCTTGCCACAAGTACCTGGCACCTCTGTTTCACACAAAGAGAAAGTAAAATTTCTACTCTAGAGGCCCTTGTATTAAATATTACTGGCAATATCCTGATTCTACTTTATCCTTGCACCAAATCAGACCATTTCAAAACTGCACAGTCTTCCTAGTGAAATGAAATAAGGGGAATTTGCAAATTCACGGAGTGTTTAAAATGACTGGCAGAGAGGGAGAGGAGAATCTGCTGCTGTACAGAGCTTTGGGATATAATGGCTTCTTTTGCCATTATACAGGCAAAATACTGTTAACAAAAAAGAAGATTCCTGACCTGATGTGCTGCCATTGTTTGAAACTTTATTAGACTCCATCTCAGACAGACAGTTTTTCTCCTATCTACTTCAAAATCGTGCTCTAGCTCTGTTTCTGAATGAGCTCTGGTTCTGTAATCATAAAAGGGTATTATGTAGCTCTTTTCGATAACTTGGGACACTGTAGATGGTGAAGCCCTTTTAAAGAAATAACCAAATCTAGTTTAAAAGGGCCATATCTGGTACTGAATTGCCACAACACTTGCTGAGGGATTTTGCGTCAAAATCCGTCATTTTGATGTGTCACTTTGTCTGTTGCATCTTATTTTCTGCATGGTTAACGAATCACTTTCAATTTACATTGACAGATTCTGCATTAGATCTGCACTAAATCTGCATCAGAGATGCATTTAAATGCTGTAGTTGGCACAGGACCCCTGGAGTGAGGTGTATGCAGAGGCCTGTTAGTTCTCGGCTTATCTTATATTTCCCCTGCAATGCATCAAGTACCTCTGCTGGTAGAGAATAAAGTTAGTCACATACCCGGATCTTCTCCAGCTCTCCTTTGTTGGCAGTCTGCTGTTTCTCCAGTCTCTCACTGAGCTGCGAACAGATCTGCAGTACAAACACCTGCTCAGCACTGGACTTCAAAAGGAACAGACTACAACAACAAGCTTTTCAATATCAGGTCCTAACACAGTAATTGTTCTCAAGAGGTTATAAAAGAGAATGAGCAAGAAGCAAGACAGGATTATCGCCCTTCCCTAAGCACAGAACCACATTACTTGAAGTTATCTGAATTCTACTGTCTAAAAATGGTCCTATTTTTCCAACACTTGTGCCTTTAAAAATTAAACTTCTTTTCAATTGGCATTTTTGGGCGGCTTGAGAGAATAAGAACAACTGTAAGCACTAAAAAATGCATGAATAAATTACATCCACTACTTCATTTCAGCAGGGTTGGAGGACTGCTGGTAAAATGATCTCCCTTGTTTTCAGAAACGGTTAGGGCTTCATCAGCGCACTCAATGTGATTTTAAAAGCAAAAGAGTGGCTCTGGACAAACCACCACCAACAGCTTCTGGAAAATCACTTTGGAAATGACTGTGACTAGTAAGGGGGGCCATCTCAGTCAGTGTTACAAAACAAGGCCCTTTTAGTCAGAACTGAGCAGCAGTCGAATCTAATGTCCCTGGTAATCCTGCTCTAAACTGCAGTGCTTCACTGACTCACGTAGGCACTTTACACTATTTCACAGAGGACTGTGAACTGAAGGGTGAGAGGCCTCCATAGTTCACTACTCATTAACAGAGACAAAAGAGCCATCTCAGACGCAGATGTCCTTCTGTGTTGACCTCTCATCTAAACATTCTAAACAAAAGAACAGCTCCGTCTCTGCTCCTGTTATCATATAGGGATGGGCAGCACAGTGGGGTCATCGGAAGTCATGCTGTATCATGTTTCCTATTGCCTGGTCTGAAAATATTTCCTCAATCCACACAGAATTGAACAGTCACCAGGAAATAAGAAAAAGACCTAATAATCATAATTCCTTACACTTATATAGTGCTTTCTGGACACTCCATTCAAAGCACTGTACAGGTAATGTAGAATCCCACTAGCACCACCAATGTGCAGCTTCACCTGATGCAATGGCAGCCAGAGTGCGCCAGTACGCTCCCCACACATGAGCTCTCAGTGGGGAGGAGAGCAGAGTGATGAGGATTATTCGCAGGCCATGATTGGTAAAGACCAGGGGGAAATTTGGCCAGGATACCGGGGTAATACCCCTACTCTTTTTGAGAAACGCCCTGGGATTTTTAATGACCAGAGAGTCAGGGCCTCAGTTTCACGTCTCATCTGAAGGACAGCGCCCTTTTTTACAGTACAGTGGTCCCATTACTATACTGGGGGATTAGGACCCACACAGACTGCAGGGTGAACACCCCCTGTTGGCCCCACTAACACCTCTTTTAGCAGCAGCCTAAGTTTTTCCCAGGAGGTCTCCCATCCAGGTACCTGTCAGGCCCACACCTGCTGAGCTTCAGTGGGGCTGCAAGTTGTGAGTTGTAGGGTGATATGGTTGACTCTCTGTGGTCGTTAAAAATCGCTGAGCGTTTCTTAAAAAGAGCAGGGATGTAACCCCGGGATGTCCTGGCCAAATTTCCCATTGGCCTTTACCAATCATGGCCTCCTAATAATCCCCATCTCTGAACTGGCTCCATCACTCTGCTGTTCTCCCCACTGAGAGCTGGTGTGTGTTGAGCATACTGGCGCACTTTGGCTGCTGTTGCATCATCCAGGTGGGGCTGCACACTGGTGGTGGTGGAGGGGATCCCCATTACCTTTAAGTGGTCCAGAAAAGCGCTATATAAGTAAGCAATTATTATAATTATTATTAATTATTACTGCTGCATTGCGATTGTTCTCCTCCACAGCCAGGCGTGGTTTGCAAAGTGAAGAATATGCCACATCTGGGTGTGGGAGGAGGGGGGGGTGCCAGTGGGATTGAAGGGCCACTCTATGAGCAGTTTGCTGGTCTGGACAGAGCTACCTCAGCCACATCTTTGTCCCAGCTTCTTGTCTTGTGTAATCTAAGGCTTTCTGCCCTTGCCCCTGCTGTCCTCAGATCCTCTTACACTAAGTTCTTTATAGCCATCTAACAGCTGAACTCATTATAAGATAATTAGCCTCACACTTCCCCTCTAAGATTTAAATGAAAATCGATTTATAATAATTAGGAGTCTTAAGGAGAACCTTTTCTTTTAAGTCGCTAGATCAGTGGCTCACGTGGTAGATCAATCACATAGTTTCTTTGCGCTTTATAACTGGGCTGTTTTCTTTAAAGATTTTCTACAATGACGCCTCCTGAATTATTTAAATGAACATGCAGTCACCACACCTTGTAACACACTACCAAAAGGCTAGATTATTGCTTTCCTGATCATTAAGATGCTTGGCTCAACTACTGGCGTTATTTTTCTATATCTGTTCATAAACTGCATGCTATGTTTAATTACTACCAAATATTACTAATAAATACCTGTTTATCCTTGTCGTATTTCTAGCATGCTTTTCAGAATAAAGGACTGGACACACTCACTGCTACAGTGCTTTCACAAGCTCTTGCTGTCTGGCTTATCTAGTGATTGATGTCTCATTGCAAAACCAAAGTATCATCAGCACTTCTGTCTGAAGTCAGCCAGAGAAAGCTAAAATTGGAACCATCACTAAAACAGCTTGATGAGAACCCATTGTTTTTAAAGGCTGAGAAATGTGTTTTGAGATTTCTGACAGACTGTGGCTGGATTATGTGAACAGATTTGTGATCTTTACAGGGCCTGCAAACGCAGCTGGGAAAGATTTAATACAGGGACACAGGAGAATTAGACCCAAGATAATACAATTTCAGATCCACTATTGTGAGGAGCTACAGCAGTAAATCACTGGTAAGACAACTAAGAGTTACATTTACAGCTAAGACATCCCTGTGTGGCTGATTTGTCACCCAGCTGGCCTCCTAACACAAAGAAATTGCAGAGACGTCACAATATTGCCGAGATTTGAGGCAACGGCAACGAAAATCATCTTCATTCACCACTATTAATCAAGCTGTCACTGGGACTATTAAATTGTAATAATCAAGGGAAAACTGAAAACTATTGAGAAGAACAAGCACTGCTGTTAAATCATCTTTGAAGTACCAACTAGAAAAGCAAAGTGATAAGATTCACTTCACTGCAGTCCAAAATAGTTGCAAAACACACGGCATCAAATCCAGTAGATGTTGGGAGAATTTGCTTCTGAATGAATGGCCTTCACTTCTACACTGCTTTGGCAATTTAATCTTATGTGAGGTACATTTATTCTTCCTGTAAAAACAAACACAGCGCTGGTATGGTACAAGTCTACGCACAAGAGGGAAGTCTCCAAGAGTTAAGAGACAGATGTCCACATCAATACTGACCTGCTTGTATTCCCCGATAATGGAGCCATTCTTTTTAATCTCGGATTCCGCCTTGTCTAACTCCCTCCTGCACATTTCTTTCAGCTGAAAACAGAAAGGGCCTTATTATGTTTCAGCAACAGAGAAGAAGAGAGAGGAAATGTCTCCCCACTGCTTGTTCACTTCACGACTCTCAAATTATAAGAAAGAAAGGTTAACAGAAGGTTAACAGGAGTTATATATGTCATATATATAGTGTATATATACAGGTACTATTTTTGACACTAGGTACTAATTAAAACCCAGAATTCCTGTTCTAATCCTATTCTTCCCTGAGTAAATGTTCTTTGAGACCTTTCAGTCATGCTGCACACTGTGTAAGTGTATAGGTTTTCCATATAAAGCCATGCTCTACCATATGAGCCCCCTCCAGGTCCTAGAATAATCAAATAATCGTTCGAATAGCCTCAACGAGCGTGATTGACACATTCACCCTGCTTCAGAGACACAGGAGTTTGAGAAAAGGCGCTCGCAGGGGCAGGGGGGTGCGCTGACCTGTGCCGACTCCTCTTCCAGTCTCCTCTTCTCATCCTCCGAGTCCACCAGCTTCTGCTTGGTCATCAGCAGCTCTTTATTGAGGGCGTCTGCCTTCTCCTCCGCCTGGGTGACACAAGACTAGGCAGCTCGCTCTCAAGGCACGAGGTCTGGGGGGGGCTTGGGGTGTGTGGGGGTGGTTATATATACCAGGTATTTTTATTTGAGGTTGAGAGCTGAGGTGGTTATAATGAGAATATAATTGTGCCCATAAGGGAACAGTGACCTCTGCCAGGCATAGTTTGGATATAACTGATATGCAAGCCGCCTGCTGATGAGAGGGAATACCACCGCAATCACAGACTGCCACTGATCTGAGATTTGCGGATTAATTCATCATCCGAAAAAAGTCTGGCCGGGAGCTGAGATTTGCACGAGCTTAAAGGAGTTTGGCTGGACATGGAGGAAGGAGTGTGATAAAAGTGGCAAAGCGATTTTGTTTTTATGAGTGGAAAGAAATTACTCTGTCATCATCTACAGCACAATGAATCAGAGAATTTATTTTGCAGGGATGATCGGTGCCAAATGTAACACTGAGATCTTTAACAAGTCACTTCTCTGATGGTTTTTGTATTCAGGGAAGCAATGTTAAAACAGGACTTGGATCCTCAGGGTCTTCTTTGTAAATAAAAAATGTCAAGGAAAGAAGAGCACAGCAGTCTGATTAATCATTCAAGATCATTCACCAGTCTCTTTTTGCACACCTTCACAGTTTTGACTCTGAACTAACATTTTACGCCCTAAACGATTTTCCGAAGCAACAGAAACCTGACTGGAGATATGGTAGCTAATTTTAGTGATGTGTTCGGCACCCTTTCGTGGCCAATCCCTTTCAGAATCAACAAAAATAAACATTATAATGCAGATAGCTTGACTCTTCGAAGACCGTTCTAGATCGCAGAGGAACGCCGGGTCCAGACTTACGTTGTCCAAGTCCTTTCTCAGGGCTATCTTACTGGTGACCAGCTCGTGCGCAAGATCATCGTTCTCCTGCTCCAGACGCATGTTAGCTTCCTGTAGCCGTCTGTTCTCCCTCTAGGAAAAGATGAAGAAGCAGACGGAGACTGAAATCCTGTGAGAGGCAGAGGCTGAAGCTCCTTCAAAGGATAAGTCTCCTTTGTTTAAATTTCTACTTTCTCGGTTGTTTTATCCCCCCCTCACCCCCAAAATCGGAAATCAATTCCTCGCCGTGTAACCAACCGAGGCAGAATCTCTGCCCTCCACAGCTCCTCCGAGTCCTGCTGTGGCCCAGATCTAATATTTAACAGACCTCATAAAGACAGCAACCTTTGAAAACAGCTTTCAAGTCTTGATTAAAAATTCACCTGCTGTCCTCTGCTATCCTCTCCCTTTTCAAGTCCAAGACGCTTCGGTAAAAAGAACTTTAAAGGTTACAGACAAGAGGAGGCCATTTGGCCCCATCTAGCTAATATGGTTGCTAGTAGTTAATTGATCTGCGGATCTCAGCCGTTTTTTCAAAAACCAGGATACATATATTTTAATGCAAAAGAAATAGATCTACTTTGGATGGCGACAGAAGTCTGTTGCACATGGCCTCTTTGGCTGCTGTCTTGCAATTACAGAATCGCTACAGAGACTGAACACCTTTCGCCAGTCATAAAAAAGGATCAGGGACAAGATTTCAGATGCCCACTAATAAATCAATGCAATGACTACAAGCCTCAGGTGATCGGCAGTATATATAACCTCCATAGCTATTGCTGTCCTTCCCTCTCTTTGTTTCTGTGCCCTGGAATTTGAGGGCTGAACTCAAGCTCATCGTCACTGGCAGATTGTTAGCTGAATACCATCCTGGGCACCTAAACTCACCAATATCCTGGCTGTAGGTCAGAGCTGACGTATCAGAGGTAGTTTTTAAATGAGTAGAGATCCATCTCTCGTGTCGTTCTTTTGTTCTAGTTTGTGGTGTTGAAAACAACAGTTGCCGAGATAGGGACCATCATTTTTATGAGAGTGTATACAGTACATACAGAATGACAGATTCCAGACCAGAGAGACTTCATAGTATAAACACAAAATACATTTTATAGGTACACCAGGGGAGCACAAGCCTTAACCGCATTAGCCCTTAACAGATGTAACTCTACGCTGCAGTCTTCCAGAGGAATATTTCTGCACCAGTGTCGTCAACCTAACACGCACAGCTAATCTGTACTAAAGCGTGAGAGCCACTAAAGAAAAAAAGATGAGATTGGTATACCGAAACATAGAAAGAAAATGTTTCAGCTGTGAAACCTTCTTAAAACACCTAGGGACTTTGTGTATCTTAATACTTTCTCCTTTTCAGTGTGGAATTAACATTTGTTACTCTGCTCTGTCTGCTTTACAAGAATAAACTGATCCAAAACCAGACACCTTTATGTCTTTGCTTTGTGTCAGGAGCTGTCTTGTGTTTCATATAGCAACAACGGATATTGTTGTGTGGTTACAAAGGTTTCAATGAATGATCCCTATAATTAAACTTCTGGGTTTTCTTTATTCATACCACAGCTTCAATCATTTGTGCTTGGACTGTTTCAGTAAAGCTGATTTAATTTTAAAAAAATCAATTCAGTCTACACTTATTTCATTTTGGTAGAAATAAACAATGCCCTCCTTCACGTGTTTTCACTCTCCTGCCTCTCAGTTTCTTTTTTTCAAATACAAAATCTAATAACTGAGCCTTATGGAAAAATTGGGCCTGAAATCCAGCCAGAAAATGAGGTCTTTCTGAATGACCCTCTACCACTTTGTGTTTTCCTCAGTCTTATGGAACCAGACATCCACAGAAAGGAAAACCCATTTAAGGAGTTAAAAACATTCAGAAGAGATGAACAAGTACATCTTTAATGCACATCTTATTGTGCTCCGAGTTAAGAATGTGGGATCAGGGGTTCAGATCCGAGTTTTGTCCAGGCTGAAGAGTGCAACAGCACATATTTCAGTGCCAGTCGCACTCATGTAAGGCCAGCATCTCGCCCTCCTCCTCAAATACCTCGTATCTCTCGATTGGAGCCTCCTGTTGTGCCTGCTGCTCCCTCATGGTGTGGTATTCCTTCTCGTACTTCTTCAGCTTCTTCTGGCTGATCTGCGGTGAAAGAAATGCCGAAGGAGGAGGGTTTCAGTCCAGCAGACCATCACGAAGAAAATAACAAAACAAGCTAAGAACATGTGACCAGAAACCTAGTGTTCTTGCTTTTGTAACTGTCACAAAACTAGATTGTAAACATTTTGGTTTCAGAACAGCCCACCATTTGATATCAGTCTGTCTCATAAACAGACAAAATAATCATCTGTAGTTTACTGCATTCTGGAGACTCTCTGAGAGCCTGACTCTTCTGCCTCACCCTTTCTAATGTAAACCAGGGAGGCCTTTCCTTAAAGCACAACTGCTATGGTGTTTTCATATTTAGGGGTGAGAAAGAATCAGCACTGATGAGTGCGTTTGAAACCACAATAGAAGTAAAATGTGCACAGTAACTTGCAAAACCTCCAATTTACATCACAAAACATACAAACTTGCCAGATGTGTACAGGGCCATATTCTGTGCTTCAGAATGAGGCAACAAAACATCCAGTGACGTGCTGCGACCCTATTACACTGTAAACAAGCAGGCTTGTGAATACATCTCTTTTAATCCAATAATCCTCTCATCTTTGAGACTGTTTTGCCGATAAATTGAACTTACTTGTTAACCCTGCATGTTGGAACCTTTCTGCAGTGAAATGCCTGCTGCACAACCTGTACTTATTCGCTCGTCCATCGCATTACATCAGTCATTACAGTGACTAGTGAGCAGGAAGGGCCGCATCACTTTGCAATTCATGGGAACTCAGATGCTAATTTGCAACAACATGGCAACTTACAGTACTTTCACAAAGTTCACAATTTTGTGCTTAATTCGAAATTTGTCAATGGATTTGTTTGGGTACCGGGATTTAATAACTGGTGTGAGAAATTGGGACTGCAGCTCCCCCTTAAGGGAAATGAACCTTTCACATACTATGGCAGCTGAGAATTAAATCTAAAATGTCTTTGTGTCTGCTAGCACGGTGGAACAAATTCACTACAGATTGCAATGTTGCGGTGGACACTGTGGAGGCCACTTCAGACAGCAGCGACCTAGTTTAAAAGTCACTTTTCCTTTTTCTAAGTTCCTCGCCCCAGTTACACGCGAGGGCCTTGCAAAGAACCAGCCAAGGAGGAGTGTGGATTAGTGGAGCAGAATGCTTCACAGCTGAGATGATTTGGAAAGGCTCTCATGGCTCATCACAGCTATTCCAAGCTTCCTCCTGGGTCAAAAGCCTGTGTGCTGATGATACACAATTCAAATATAAAAGGTCTGACCATGTTTCCCCTGTTTATCTTTCCACATTGCATTATTCCTGTCTGGATGCTAATTAAAACCAGAGCTTATATTCTTAACGGAACAAACTTTCTAAATAAAAAGGTTGCGAAAAGCAATCATGCCTGCAATAGAAGAATGCTTTGCTTAATGAAGGGAATAAATTTAGCTCTAAAAAAAAAATCAGCATCTTACTAATCTTATCAAAATACCAAGGCTTTCTTCTTCTAGGTTGAACTGGCACAGACTGATACACATTGTCTGAAGTACAAAGCAAACAAGATCTGACCTGCTAATTCTATCAGTTGAAATAGATTTGACATGCCATTCGCTGGCAAATATTTATTTTTAATAACTGATCCCATTTTCTTTTATTAAAATCTCAATAGCCAACAATCACAGCTTCTGCTCTTGAACGACATCCATAAATCATGCAAATATAAAAAGGATAAGTGAAAATGAAACGGTCTAAATGAAACTAGAATGCAATAACCACCCAACACCTGAGGTTTATTTTCAGTTTAGTTTCAAAGTAACTGACACAAAACTGTAACAGACTTTTAGGTTTCAAGACCAGGTGAGTTCGTTTTAAGTTTAAATTAATGGTCTCGTCATGCCAAACAGTTATTCAATGTTCTCTGATTTGATTATCCAGGAAAAGCTGAAATGCTGCTCTGAATAATAAAGCATTCAATATGAGTCTGTGAACAATTTCAAAGCCATGTGTGCTAACAGCTATAGGAGGGTTTGCTCACTCTGATCACAGGACTGTAACCTCTCACTCATTCCTACCTCAACATCACACCAGGACTCTCACAGTTCTCTCCAGTTCTCAGCATGCTTTCTGACAACAATTAACTAGCCTATCCTTCCGCAAGGGCAAAATTAAATTCCTATCACACCTCTAACAGGGTACTAAGTTTTTTTTTAAACTAATGTCAAACAATGTGCTGCTAACTTGTAAAACTGAAGATTGTTTTTTAAATAAAGTAATAAAACAAACTCTTTTTTGGAACAAATACAATTCTCCAAGCAAACGGAACTTAAAGTGACAGAAACTCACCCTGCAACTCAAACCGATAGCCCCACTGAAGCTCAGCAGGTGTGAGCCTGGTCAGTACCTGGATGGGAGACCTCCTGGGAAAAACTAAGGTTGCTGCTGGAAGAGGTGTTAGTGGGGCCAGCAGGGGGCGCTCACCCTGCAGTCTACGTGGGTCCTAATGCCCCAGGTATAGTGGTATTATTAGTATACTGTAAAAAGGTGCCGTCCTTCAGATGAGACGTAAAACCAAGGTCCTGACTCTCTGTGGTCACTAAAAATCCCAGGGCATTTCTCGAAAAGAATAGGCGTGTCATGGCTAAGTTTCCCATTGGCCCTTACCCATCATGGCCTCCTAATAATAATCCCCATCTCTGAACGGGCTCCATCACCCTGCTTTCCTCCCCACTGAGAGCTGGTGTGTGGGGAGTGTACTGACGCACTCTGATTGCTGTCGCATCATCCAGGTGGGGCTACACACTGGTGGTGGTGGAGGGGATGCCCATTATCTGTAAAGCGCTTTGAGTGGAGTGTCCAGAAAGTGTAAGCAATTATTATTATTATTAAAGTGTCTAGATTTAATGGCTCAAATGCAAAAACTATTAACAGCTCAGAAATACATCAACATACTTAATGCCAGTAAACCCAGATGCCGACTCAAATAACAAACCTGTTAGTGGCCAACCAGCTTTTAAAAAATGTATTCAGGGAATCTGTTCAGGGAAAAACAAGGACTTATATGCTGTGCATCTTTTATACTACAGGTTAATGAAAGTAAAGGCTCAGAGCCTTTACTACAGTGTCCCACTGTAGTTCAAGCTCGAAAACCTTCACCCATGTACATTCATAAACCTAGTGCGGAACTTCTCAGTCTCTGCTGGGAGTACCGAATGGGTGGAGGGGAGCAGAGTTTCCTGACGTCTTTTATGTCTCAGAACAAAGAACGCAGCAGCTGCTCCACTGTTTCCTGAAATGACATTTTAGCATTTTGCTGCTTTGCAGATCCTTCCTGTGAAAACACATTTTCGAACTAAACTGTGAAACTCGCCCTGCTGGAGAACCCACTGCTGGGCCGAATCCGAGTTTCAACATGGAGCACAGGAAAAAAAACGTATTTTTATCACACGGAGAACTGGAAGCGTGTGAAATCATTTTCTTTGTGCTACAATGTGTTTAGCACTTACTAAGGATGTTCTGGGCATGTACAGGCAAACGTACTAAAAGACAAAGTCTGACGTTCTGTGCTTCAGGAAGCTGATTACATAGTACTTGAAGTATGTTTTTGCCTCAAAAGCATGGTTAAGTGGTTGCAAAATTATAGACTTCCCTCCATAACACTGTCATTCAGAAAGCTAAGGTCTGTAATTGGAATGAATTAAGAAATTCAAAAGGACCTTACTTGTACACTCAATAACTCTGAGATTGGCCCTCACTATTTCAATCCATTTGTGGTACTGAAGCTGAAGTGTGCCTTTGAGACCAGTGGCTAATTTACAACAAGGTTCTGGCACAAAGACACAAACAGGTTAAGCACCACAGGAAAACAAAATCAGCAGCACCTCAGTCATGTGCAGAGTATAAACACGTTCCTGTATATACAACACCCTTAGACGAAAATAAAGGATATGCTTTGATGTAAGAATTAATCGTGAATACTTTCTACCTATTGCCAGCAGCTATATCACCCTGCTTCCTAATAATCCCCATCTATGAATTGACTTCATTGCTCTGCTCTCCTCCCCACTGAGAGCTGGTGTGTGGGGAGCGAACTGGCGCATCATCCAGGTGGGGCTGCACACTGGTGGCAGGAGTGGGATCCCCACTACCTGTGAAGAGCTTTGAGTGGAGTGTCCAGAAAAGCGCTATACAAGCATAAGGAATTATTAATGCCATCTGCAACTGTGACATGAAGGCACACCACAATACACCCTAATTCACATTTTAACAGTCAATTACTTAAATTCAGGTTTCAGGGTTTCTATAATCCCACCTCCAGAGAAACCGATTAATGCATACATATGTTCAAGTTTGATCTGGGATTCCCAACCCAATTCTTGGGGGATCCCCACACCTACTTTTTTTTCCAAGTCTGGATCTTTTTTCTTAATTGAATCTTCAATTGAAATGCCATGTGGCTTGATAAGAGCCTTTGCAAGTTTATCTACTCAAACGCAGGGGATTTTAAGTTCCTTCTGAAATACAACAGTTAAAATGCAACTTTCAACCATTTTTGAGAACAATTGAGGTGTTCCAATAATACGAGTGGTAGGAGACTGAAGGGTCCCATGATGAGGCTTGAAAAGCAAAAACCAGCAGGTGTGAGGCTCTTCAAGACTAGATCTGGTGACCCCAGAGTTAGGAGGACATTTAGAATTTAAGATACAAGTTAACCCTTCATTAAACGGGGTACTTTTGAAAAAAAAAAAATCCCTGCTAAACCACAACCTCCGATCAATCAGACCAAAACATTAGAATAACCATAAACACATTCTTGGTTTTTGGTTTTGACCAGCAGTGACTGGTCAACATGCTGATGATCCCATGTTGCCTGGCTTTTTAGCACGCAGGTAACCCTTCAATAAAAAGAGAAACCTTCCCAATGTTTTTGGTGGAATTCTTATTCCTGCCCAGTGGTTCAGCCAACAGACAGTGGCGTTTCTGTGTGGGAGACACACCAAGCGGTGTGGTTTACAGTCAGTGGCATTTCTTTGTCATGTACCAAGAGTCGGGTTCGACAGTCCCACTGCCATCCGAGCTAAACAGAAAAGTCACACACAGAAAAGACCGTGCTCTGACACTGTAAGGTGGCTGGGAGTTTACTGTTGCTGCTTATTATCCCCTGGACAATCAGAAAACCCTGTGCACTGTAATGAATTCTTAAACAAAAGCCTTGTCAGGACTATCTGAACCCAATACAGTTGTATAAAAAAGTAAATAAAAACATGAGTTGCAGGTAACTTGTGTTGTATTCACAGTGATTCAGGAATATTTACACCTGAAAAGCTGTACAGGCACTTACCTGACCTCTTGAAGGTTTTAGATGAAGAATAAAAAAATTGTAATTTATTTATATCATATACAGAATATATGTGCCACTAGCAATTGAGCCCCACTGGACAGTGTAATGGAAAGTTTCAACAAGTAAAGGCGCTGTATAAGTAAAGAATTGATGCTGTGAAAAGTTCATGGTTATGTAATCCTGCTTTTCTTTGCGGACATTCCTGGTTTTCCTAACTGCAAAATGAGCTACTGATGGTTTGGAAAAGCCACCTGATATATTCCCACTGACAAAGACAATGAAGTCAAATGTCAATGTCAAATGTTGTAATCGCATTTCAGATAAGCTCTGGGATGAAGGAGAAGAGTTACTATAGTATCTGAAGAGCCCCAGTGAATGCAATCTGCCCTCAGCATCAGATCAAATTTGCACTATCATACTTTGTTAATCCCATATGATTTAGATATTCAATCCAAGCAAAGTATTGCCAAAAGCCTGGATGAAGCCCCAGGATAAAGAAATCTGAAATTAAATGATTAACAATAGGGTGCTTGTCTTGCATCAGTAATGAAAAATGCTTTGTATGTATGCATTTTAGTTGAAACTTAATTTTTGAAAATGTAATAACTGTTGTACTTAGAAAATACATATATTTTCTTTAGTGCCAGATTCCCCATTGCATGCAGGAAAGAGATGGATTATACCGAGGACGGAGCCCAAACTACTGCTTCACTGCACTGCAACAAGATGTTAGTACAACCTTAAAATATCACAAAGAAATGTTCTTTTTGTTGACATTTACAGATACGGGAAACGAACCTTAATGAACACAAAACTGACAGTTTGCACGCAAGAGGGGGCCACTGGTTCCATCCAGCTCAGAAGATTTTTAGTAGCTTATTGATTTGAAGATCTCATCCACCTAATTCTCGAAAGAGGTCAGTGTATAAATTTCACCAATATGCCTGGGTAGTTTGTTCCATTCTCCCGCAGCCCTTTGTGTAAAACCGTACTTGGTTCTGAAACAAACAGGGCTGGAATAATCCCGTTATAAAAGAGAACTGATACCGATACTTTTTATGTTTAATTAGTACAAACAAATTTTCCTTGGCGCCGTGTAACCTGGCACATGTTTAAAGGCTATCAGGCATGAATTTTCTGCTCTTACCAAGCCATCTGCCGGTTTGGCAAGTCAGAAGAGCTTTCACATAAAAGGAATTAGCTTCATAATGTCACATCTCACACACCCTGGTGACCTGAAAAGCACTCCTTAGCTCTTAAGCAGTCTAATCCCTCCCTATATGTGGCTCCCAGGTCAACACAGGGCCCAATGACATGTTAGCAGCAGGTCCAGGGAGGGCCCTTGGAGAGCCAGAGACGAGAGTCATGTGACACCAGATTCCCACACTGCACTGCCGAACACTCCTAACAGAAACCTCCAGTGCCTTGCCCTGCCCATCACATCAAACAAGCTATTATCAATTCAAATCTCAATCAATCAATGCAAAAAGGTCAAGCAAGAAACAGGCTTTTCCACCTTTCCAGGGTTTATCAGGTGTCTCTGACAGAAGCTATACAAGGGACTTTAAGCAGCTTTAAAGTCCCTGCTAATTAGAACACTCCCTGAGTTTGGCATCCCCTTGGCCTGGGTGGAGTTTAGTCAAAAGGTTTACGCTGAGTTACATACAGCTCGCATGCTCCTGACCTGCGCCTGAGGAGGCTTTCTGGGTGACAAAGTGCTTGAGAATAGGAACCAGTTTAACACAACACCCAGTTTCAAAACAGGGAACGTCTGCTCCGATTGCTGCCTAGAGCGTGCTTCGTCTTCCGGTGTCTTCCTCTGTGTACTTCAGAACTGACAATCCATAATAATGTAGCTACACACAAAATTAAGACACGATTTCTCACTAAAGAGAATACTACATGCATATTAAGATACCGTTTATTCCCAGCCTCCTCCACTTTTATTCACAGTGTTTTATCTTACTCAAAATGAATACAGCAGGAACAGGCACTTTTGAGAAAGTGGACATATTAAAAAATATACTGCCTGACCTAAAGTCTGTCTACTGTTTGTGCATCGAGTCCTCCCACTTAATTCACAAATGAATCTCATGTTAGAATACATGATTAAAAAAAAAAACTTTCCGTTTTCCCATGACATGAACTTGTATCCAACTACACGACGTTGTATCACACTACGTCAGAAAAGAGGGAACTAAGTAAAATGCAACAATCTGGGATTACCGCTGACAAGTGATCTGAAAAGGTTTGCTTTAACTTTAGGCATCGTACTGCACGGATTTGTGGATTCAGACCTATCTGAAGAAAGATCCCGAGTTGATTTGCAAGCGATGAAAGGCTATTTTCAGTTTTGGGTTGCTGCTCTGAGGGCACTCTGGTCTCCAGATGGAATCTCACGATCCCATCGCGAGCCTTTGGATTCTAAGCAGGACAATGCTGCTCTGGAGCCCTGATCTTTTGGCTTGCAGGGACTGCTGAAATCGGAACAACGTCTTCCCCACCGAAAACGTCTCTTTGTCATGGCAACTCAGAATGTACTTCGACTTCATAAGACACATCCATTTTGTTTAGCTGGAAAAGAGACCAAAAAGGACTTGGTCTGTGCGACTTTTAAATAATTGGACATCCCTTTGTCATGGATGGGGCCGTTGTTTCGACTGTAATATTATTATGCCAGTGGAGAATCAGTGACTATAAACATGAGAAAATTCTCAAAGTGACCAATGTATCCAACCTTTGTCTTCCATTTGAAAGATGTTAAAGTTAATGAATGTTAAAGGAAGTAGCAGCCCCTTCCCCCCCTTACTGCCGACTTCAAAAGACACAAAGGCTTATTTTAGGAGCTTGTTGTAATGGAAAGTGTCACTGAACCTAGAACTGTTTCTTTTTTTTTTCCTGCTGTGCCTCACTAAAGCTCTATAGTTCTTTGTGCGATCAAGGGGAAAAATAAGAAATATTTTACCCTGAACATTCAAACTCAGCTAGGCTTATTTCCAAAGCCGCCGCCAAGACTGGAACAGTCAAGCGTGATAAGAGCAAGAATTCATTCAGCGTGCAGGACAGATTTTCAGATCTTCCGGAGGGAGAAGGAGAGCGCGCTGCCCAACTACTGAAGGAGAGTCAGAGAGCTGCCCAGAGTGAAACATGGGGTTATAAGCTTTGTGGAACGACAGTAAAAACACAACACAAGAAAGCCAGTGAGATTCCAGAGAAAGTGCTAATCCTCTCATGTATAACCCTTGTTACAAATTCAGGCTATTGGTTCTTCTGATCTGCCCTTGGGAGTCAGCTTCACACCCATGAATGCCAACAAGACACAGCAGAAGAGCTCACTTACAGTTGAGGAAACCGTAGCATAATCGCCGTCTCAGGTGAACCACGAGAAACTTCAGAAAAACAGACTGCAATAAATCACGCTAAAGGTAGCTGGAAATCCAAGCCCAAGAGAGGAAGTAGACGATCTTTTTTAATGTTTTTTTTTAAAACATTAACTTTGTGCAACATACTCAGATTTGAACTTTGTAAGTACTTATAGACTTTTGTCATAGAGCATTCCGATTACTTCTGTGAGTTCCACAATTACAGGATAGCAGGTTAAGGCAGCGTTGTGCCAAGTGACATTACTGATACAGCCTACCAGAAACCTGGCTGATGGAACACTGTCTCCCTCTAATGTTGCCTCACATAATTGCACTCATAATTGGGATATAAATTGAAAAATGAACTGGGATTGCATTATTTTAACCAGTCATGATGCAATTCGCTTTAATTTCCTTTTCCATTAGTCTGCCGAATAATGACTGCATCAATGCCAAACTCCAGTTCTTAGTCTCATGATCACTCAGGATTTAAATGCAGAGGCCATTTTTATAATGTTAAGTAAAAATACTGTTTTATGCTATTACTGTTTCCCTGCACTAGAGTCACAGGTGTACCTTCATGTCTGTATAACAGTCGAGACAATCTCTGATCTGAAGTTAAGGCCTCTGAGGTCTGTTTATGTCATGTTCACTTTTGCAAATCAATTTTGTTAAAATGTCTATCCAATTAATCCATGTGATAGTGATATCAGAGGACACATCCTCTGATATCACTATCACATGGATTAATTGGATAGACATTATCCAATACATTATCCACTGCTTCTGTCTTTAGAATGGCAATAAAATAAATCAGTCCCCTTCCCTCTACATTTACCAGTAATATTCTGAGTACCCAGAGATTAAAGCAACCTACTCTCCTCAGTTTTTAGTTACCTCTGACTTGAAAGACTATAATGACAAAGAAGACAGGACAAGAGCTGCACAGCTACCAGGAAACAATAAATTCACACTTCTGCTACCATAAAAGTTGTTCTGCTAAATCAGCTGAGCACACAGTCACAGGTGACTAAACTGTTCAATATGGAGAGTGATTACACTGTACAGCCCAGTGCTCAGGTATGGATCTGGCTTCGGACTGAAGCGAAACATCCAAAATATTGATTTAAATTTGTTTTCCTTAAACAAAGAGAACTGACAGATCTAAACTCTTTTTCCACCCTTCCTACCAAGTAATCTGTGCTAGATTTTTCATATTGTGACCTTGTTCTATTTGCATTAAAGCTGGGCAGGACTGCTACTTGAAAAGCACTTTAATTGGAGTCTTACCTACAGACTTAACTTCATGTAACTTACTTCCGAAACTGGACTGAATCTACTGCAATGGTTCAAGTACGTTTTTGCTGTTGCCTACTATAACAATGCCTCTGCCTCTGAAATGCTGTGAAGGGGCTTTGTAAAATTAAATTTAATTGGCTTATTACCTTCATGCTGCAGGCAAGTTCCATCAATTTCTTGGCATTCTCCTCAGATCGGTACCTTTTAGGCACTGGAACACGGAAGAACTTTAATGCCCCTTCGAAGTCTGTCGACAGCAGATCATCTTTTGAGGTCTAGAACAACATAACAGGCAGCAGGTTTTCCTGTTGTTCCAATTAAAAAAAAAAATCCCACATTGGAAAATCCCCCCCCCCACACCAAAAAGACAATGCTAGTGTTGTAAGGCCTCAGCAGTGCAACAGCCTAGATGCACTCAAAGAAGAAAGAAAAAAAAATGTATGTAGGCCTTGCATGGCCCTGACATCACTGCTAACTTTCTGATGGCATCTTTTCATTTGCTGTCTGGAGGCGATCATGACAAAGAAACCCCAGAAGCTGCTGTTTGACAGGCTAGTCACTGGCTTGTGCAAGGCCATTTGAAAGCTCCTGCTTTGCTTACAAATTAAATCTTGTGGGCGATGGGCACAATACCAACAAAACAGGCACTTCCCAGCTGCATGAACTGTTGCTCTCTTAAGAAGCTCTCTTCATTTGTATCTAATGAGCTGATTTATCCTTTCCACAGAAAAAAAAGGAACTTACTTTCAGTAAAGCCAGTGCAACGTTGAAGATAACACTGATCCCCTAAAAGAGAAAAGGAATGTTACACAATGAGTAAGTAATGGGTGACAGATAAGAGGCTGTTTAACAGCATTTTGATTTGCACGGTCTTGTGAGTAGATTACGGTCTAGCCAGGACCTGCAGGCCTATCGCACGTGACATGAAAAGGTTAAACGTGCTGTATGAAAATGACCTTATAAATCAGAGAAGCAGGAAAGAGGACCAACCAAGTGTCTTTCAGGCTTCTATAAATGCAGCTACTGCAACAGTAAGAGATGAAGAGTACAGTAGCATAATTCTGAAAAGACAGGAGGAAATTCCACTGAACAGATTTAAAAAGGAGAAAAACATCCAAGCTAAGTAAGTTAAATTGTAATTTAATATTAAATCCAACACAATGACCTGCTCACCAAGGGCAAATCTGAAACACAGTGCTTGGGATACCAATTTCAAGAAGGCTGACTAATAACGACTTGTCATTGTAATGAAGGCTTTTGGAAATTGCTACTGATATACCTGTTAAAAAGCTGGACACTGATCCACAGGCCTCTCTTTTACTAATTACCAATCTGTTAATTAGATTGATAATTAGAATGGATTTAGATATTTAGATCAGATAAGTAGATATTTAAAGTGATTCTGCCATTTCCTTTACATTTCTTCAACTGGTTGAAGAGCTCACAAGAATCTTTTGCTGTGGACCAAAAAAAAAGAGGGAGACTTCTTGGCAGTGAAGTTTGATTTAAAACCCAAACAAGCAGAAACAGCGCAAACACTGGGGGGTGGGGGTGGGGTCATTCGGCTCCTGGAAAAGCAAACCCGATCGTGCTTCAGTTACAGCGAGCAGAGGAGAGTGGACCGGTGCATTACAGCTGGTGCTTCGGTCGTCACGGAGTGAGGAAGGCATCGATTTATCAAAGTCACCCTGAATAAGGCACTTTTTCTGTCACCAGAGGATAGAGCCGGCAGAGACGTAACCTCTACACGGGACAAAAGGGTTCTGGGAGGACAACCTAATGAGCTAACAAACAGCCGATTCCTCACAGCAAATTGTGTAGCTAAGGCAAACATATTCTTTTGAATTTCCACACTTCATGCTCTTCTCATTGAACCATGAAAAGTACTTTCATTAAACCGATTACACTAATCCCAAGTAAAATAAGTTAAAAATGATTTCCCTCTTAATTGAAAGCAGTTCAACTGATTCTCTATCCAATTTCCTCTCTTAAAAAAATGCACTGTTATGAACAAAGCATTTGCTGTCTAACGATGAAAAACCTGCTTTAGCTGAAAGGACTAGTTATAACGGCCTTTATATGTAGACTTTTCTGATTGAACAGTGCCCCCGTGTGGTCAATGGCAGGACTGAACTATTTTTTCCTTCGAAATAAGGTTAGTTTCCTAGTCACCTTCAAATATAGCTGGTACATACTGAGCCAAGAAAAAGCCATGGGCACCACCCTTAGACAAAGACAATCTCAAAACTGGTTTGAAAACTACCAGCTCTGTTTGGCCTGTATAGTCATGCCTCAGCCTGCATTTTGAACTTGCCTTTTCTATTTAATATTTTGATAAGAGCACTTTATTGGCCATATACAATTTCCTGTATTAGGAATTCATCTTTTTGCGTACCCCAACTTGCTCTCCATGAGACACACAGGCAGGGAGAGAGAAGCTTGGGGTCAGAGCGCAGGGTCAGCCATTTATACAGCACCCCTGGAGCAGCTGGGGTTAAGGGCCTTGCTCAGGGGCCCAACAGAGTAGGATTCCTCTTCCAGCCACAGGCGCAGATCCTGAGCCACAGAGCCACTGCACCGCCCTGGTCTGTAGCTTCCTCCTTCTTCCATTACAAATTTAGTGAAAAACTTAAAAGGCTGAATGTAATTCACAGAATTCCTGCAAGTCCCATCAGAAACGCTGTTGCAGAACAACAATCAAGTCTTGTCGTGTTAAATCCCAAGAGCGTTCCTCTCACTGGACTTAAATAAACTGCTCCATTACGACAAGCTGAGACAAATGTTTTCTCCCCGTCCTCTTTCCCAATATTCATTCAGACAGCCGCAGATGGCACTTTGGTTATTAAAAAACCGCTAAACAAGGCTTCGAAGGCCGACATTCTCGTCATCGCCTCTGAAATTATTCTTTTAGGGGCACCCCAACGTACCTCACAGAGCAGCAGGTCGATGATGTGGAAAACCATGTAGAGGGGGAATTTCGCTGTGAAGAGGGTGAGGAACCACTGGGAGGCGTACATGTGCGCTTCGAGGCTGATGTTCAGGAAGTGGCTGTACAGGTCTGGAATGTATTCCTGAGCAGAAAAACACACACACAAGCAAGACAAGAGTCAGTGGCGGCTCGCCTTGGTCTCTGGAACTGGTTTGGCAGCTTGGCGAGAATACACTAAACTGGCTCAGAAAGTACAACACGAGCACCCCCACAGACACCACAGCCTCACTGCCCCGTTAACCGCAAAGACGAGAGGTGTCACACTGAAGGTTCGGAACATGGCGCGGAGGGAGTGTGCAGTTACCAAACACACAGACACAGGGGCTAGTTAAAGGACACAGACAGTTTGCAGTGTTGTGATCTCCTCTCCTCACTGGATGCAGTTAGATACCTGTGGGTATGTACTATATCCCCTGAACCTGACACGTCAGTGCATCGACACACAAGCTGGGGTCTGATCTTCATGAGATCATAAGCAAGGTAATATAGATGAGATAGCAATGATGGGAAAAGGCCATCGGCTCTCATCACCTTCCTGAACACCAAGTGATTCTATCACAGCAGCGGAACTGGACTTGGAAGCTCCCAGTGTCTCCGTCTTCACACCGGGGCATGGATTATTCTGTGTAAAAAAAAAAAGCGCTCTTCTCTTATTCACACCAATTGATCAAATTTCCATTTCTGCCCCTCTGTTCCGCTCGCCTGTTCAAGCGTGAGATCACTGACAGGACCAGCCGTATCGACTCCCCTTAAAATGTTATCGAGAAAGATACTAGTTTTAGGGAAAACAAAGAGTGACAATTAAAAACTTTTCTTCTGTGTGCGATTTATGTTAAGGGGGAAATACAGTAGATGAATCCCAATTGGAGCATTTATGAGCCTGAGGCTCCTGTCTGACTGGAGCCACCGGTTTCTTTGGAAAATAAAGTAATTGAACATTCATTACTTGTATTTCAATAAAGAAGCCGCAGAAAGATTACTTGTATTTATTATACTTATTGCTAGCATTGCCACATCAACAAGGATAATGAAATGTTGTGTGACACACTGGGCAGTCCCATGCTTTAACCCTAACAGCCAGGAATTAGCCATTTTGGGGTGCTGGAGTGTTTACTGTCCCCTCTGGGGATGCCATTAACTGGATATTCCTGTGGGGATCAAAAGCCTCATGATTTGATTATCGTATCTGGTCCAGAGCCAACTCTTAAGCAAACATGAAGCCAAGAGAGAGGTTCAGTTGTGGTGAGGAAAAGACCATTCAATTCAACTTTGTCATTGTACTTACACGGGTGCATAGTATAGTGAAAAGTGGTTCTCATTAGTCTCTCAGGTGCAGTATATATATAGAACAGCAGACAAGACAATAGACAGAAATACAATAACAATATCAGTGTAAACAACAGTATGGTGCCACTGCAAAATTGTCAAAAACTGTGCAAATTCACAGAGAAAAGTATACAAACAGGACAAAAACAATGCAAAAGTAATACGGCGAACAGTACAAACAATACGGCGATTATTAAATAGTACAACTAGTACAGTTTTAAGTACAATTTCGGCCTACATTCAGTTGTCGTGCATGTATTGGTGTTGGGGTACAGTCATTGTGGGTACAGGAAGAAGTGAGGAGAGATCATAGTATGATGGGAGGGAGTGGGGCCGTCACCAGCTTGACGGCTCTGGGGAAGAAGCTATTTTGGAGGCTTGTTGTGTGCGACCATAGCGTCCGGAACCTTCTACCAGATGGTATGGGGACAAACAAGTTATGACTGGGGTGAGTGGGGTCAGTGTATACTGTGTGTAATATAGTTTTCATCGCTCTGTTCCCATGTCAGATGGCCACAGAGAGCCAGAGTTGCTTCCCTTCTTGGCTCCTGCTCTCTGAGCTCGAGAAGTGTTGCACAGTGGAACATGTCGCCAGCAAGAGAAGGCACGAGCCGGACTTCGAATTTTTCAGCCCACACATGCAATCAAGCGCGCGGGTTAATGACTGACTGCCGACTGCACACTGGCAGCCACGGTCTTGATAGGTCAGAGCAATTAAGGTTATTAAAGGGGCCGAGTCAGCTGAATGAAATGATTGCTAGAGAAACAGAAAGAGCAAGCTTGGACAATTGTCTGTTGTAGAAACTGGGGAAAAAAGTCACCGTGTTGAGGCGAGACACATCAAAACAGGGCCCTTTTCAAAACCGTCAGAGGTGACAACTTAAATTTCAGCATTAACACCAATTCATTGAAAGGGAAAATTTGAAATTGAAACAAATTTAAAAAAGCATCTTAAAAAAAACAGCCTTTTAAATAAAAAATACTACTTAAAAACATCCCCCTTTTCCTGTATATTTGCAGTCAATGATGCCATGAAATTCTTCATGGAAAAGGTCAATTTTAATCTGAAGTTTACTTCTTTTAACAACAACAGCGTATCAGAGCCTTTACTGATACCAAGCTGAACATTCTGCTTTTACCATCCCGATGAAGTGAAACTTACTGCACACAATTATTTTTCCATGACATGAATAGAATACACACCCACAGCATTTTTTTAATAGTTTCTGATCGTTTTTTCAGGGATGCACAAGACAATATGATTTCCATTTTTGCCACAACACGTGGTAGTCGAAGATCCAGGCTTCTGTGCATGCCAGTCAACATACAACACGCAAATAAATGTGAACTTATGTAGCCTGGATCCACCCAGCTTCCAACCCGCTCTGTCGTCTACAGTTGAATTTGCAAGTTGTTACTAGAAAGGCACTCTGGTGTTCACACCTCCAGTGTCCACCTACGATTCTCCTGAAATAGGCTAATCATACCCTCCAACTCCAGAACACTGCCACTGCTTAAGCACATGATGAATTAGTCAATGACATTTAATAATGATGGGAAGCCATAAGCACTTTTCAGGGGGGAAAAAAAAACTGCAAATATAGAACATGTACATTCATTTATTTACTCTGGGATCAGACATCCCCTGTTGCTCGAGCTATCACCCACTAGAAGAGATCCTTGTTGGTAATCGCTTTTGCCACCTAAAATTGTGTACACAAGTTCATGCTGTATTTAATGATGTACGCTGCTTTCAATTCTAAATATACAGAAACGTGATTATATGCTGCAATTTAAGCTTAATAGCTGTAAGCTCTTAAACCCACCTAATTTAAAGGAGATTTTTCTAGCTCAAAAGAAGACTGAAATGCTTCTGTATGTAGATTCATAGTGTGGCAGCTCACTGTTTCTCTAGCTTAATGATGGAAATGTCCCCACAGAAATCACATTACAGTATCTCCAGACTGTACGGCCAACCGACTGGTAGGTGACTTTATTAATTTAATGGTTAATTTTGTAAAGTACATGGATTAATAATGAACAATTTCTCATCCAGATTCAGACTGGATTATAAAAATCCCTAGGCACCAAATACTGAAATATGTTTTTTCTAAAATGTCCAGCCATTCTCTCTGAAGACCAAACCTAAAATCACAAATGATTTGTGAATTAAGCAGCTTAGAGATCCAAGTAGACATCATAGAAAGTCCCCAACTTAGATCAAAAGAAAATATTTTTTGATTGAACATTTGCAAGCAACTGTTGTTAATTGGCAACGTCTGCTTGTTTATTGCAAATGCCTGTGTTATTAGGACTCATTGGCTAATGACATTCGAAGCAGGCAGAGTCCAGGTTAACCCGTCATCATAAAAACATACAGTGGTCATATCCATGATGTCAGTAAATTATTCATTTGTCAAGACAGTCACGCTTAGTACCATAATGAAAATATTTAAAGCCTTGCAATTCTACATCGCTACAAAACTAGAACTTTTTTTTGAACATTTATTCAATTCAAATGAAACCCAAATTTAACATCCCCATAAAAGCTAGAACTTCTAGGCTGAAATATGCTATCAGAAAGCCTAATTTGTTTTTTAAATTATTTAACATTAAGTAATTAAAAGAAGAAAGGCTGTGAGCATAAGGTTTCATCAGCTAAGAAAGCTCCTCTAGCAAGCCCTTTTGCAAAGACAATTTCTAATAGTTTATGATTTTGCCCTAAAATAATTTAGGAAAGCACACAGAAAATGTATGTAGACAAAAAGCCATCCTCACCTCAACCAGATATTTTTTTAGAACTGTCCTTTTCTTACCCACTTTGTTAAAAAAATGAACCTGCTCTTTCCATGCTGCAGTTTCACTGTAAACCATAACAATTAAAACTTCTAGCGTTAAATAAAAGACATATGTTTGTGTTTTTTGTGTTCTGAGCTGGGCCAGTTTCAGATTTCATTTTTTTTTCCGGATCTCCAAATTTTTTTTCTGGATCAATTTTTTTTTTAACATTAAGCCCTATGCATCGGCTGTGTAGTTAAAAAGATTATACCGCACAAACTCGGAACAGTTTAAAAAACAGGTGAAAATGGCCTGGGCTTTAAAAAGGACTGAAACATCCACAAGTTTGGGCGGGACGTCAGCTGGTCTTTGAAATCAGAAATATTAGGACATCGTGTACTGTCATCCATCTGCAGTCCCCGGTATGCATGCTGGTTATAAATGAAGTCTCGCTCTTATTATTAATTCATTTGCCAGACGCCAGAGGAACCGGCCACAATAGGAATAGGCAAATGGGTGAAAAACCACACCAGGAGTTTTAAATTGGTCGCTGGCAAAACATCCACAGAGTAAAAGGCCAGTCCACTCCTGATCTTTACAAAACACTGCAAATGTAATCCTGTGAGCTCTCGTCAGGTCAATCCGACACCGCAAAACCACTCTTGGCATCATATTAGGGATCATATCCTTTAATGGCAGCATTTCCCAAAAAAAGAAGCCTTCTTGTAATTAATAGTATTGAACAAAGGGGGATATAATACAATGCAATTCTAAGATGCTACCAAAAAGGGGGGATCTTCATGCTTACATCATTAATAAAACATATTTACAAATTAGCAAGGGTATCAGGTGCAGATTTGTAATGCAGCTGGATTCTAATTTCCACAATGTCACTGTGAGTATCATGTGTTCTCCTTGAATTTCCCCAGCAACTAACAAGCACAGTCCAAGTGTATATTCTGGGTGATCTAATCCACCTGCTATAATGAGGCCTAATGCACATATTTGTCCTGTAATGAGGGATTTCAGTGTGTCTGATTACAGACTGATATGGCTCAACGTAGTGCCTGCTCTGTGTGCATTTTATTTTCGGCACAGCTTGAGGGGGCACAGAGAAAAGGGAGGCAGAGAATAGAAACTGATAAAGAAGTTGGAGTGAAAATGCGTAAATCCCAGGGGTTTCAAGGGGCCTGGAAAATTTACAGTGACGAGCTCTTCCAGTAAACGTGTTTCCCTCAAAGGTTAATAAATTCCATCTTCTATTCAAACAAATGTCAGGATGTGCCTCAGCTCTCACAGATAATCGTTGCTTTCCGTCAGCTCAAACAGGCCATTTTTATATAGCAGGCACGGATGATCCCCAAATGTGGCTGGACTCTGTCATAATGTTGGGATCTGAGTAGCACTCCAGACAGCGTTAATAGGGTCTACTAGAAAAGATCAGTGACAGATATTTATTTGTGTTTCACGGCTATAAACATCGCTGCCTTGTGTAAATCACATGCTTTTCAGATGGGCCTCTGGGTGAACAGTCTCTAAAGTTTTATATCTGTGAAAAAGTTTAACTGCGGCTGCAGTGTCAAGTCTGCTGTTTAATTGTGACTGTTAATCGGGGACGCATTCTTTCCTGCTCAACACAAACAAGAAAGGATTGTGTGTATTTTAATAACACCCTACATTTTATTTGTAACAAGCAACAGTACTACTTTTACACCGATTTTCCAGATAATTCCAATGTATATTAAAAGCAAGCCTGCTGTGCTATTCTATAGAATGAACTCAAGAACTGCTGCAATATTTCATTTCTGAGAGGAAACCAGAACACACGACTCAAATTGAATGCAGGTAGCCAGACCGGAAACCGAATTTAAACATGTATATTAATATTTTCTTTCAGAGAACAATAGATGCACCTTTTGTATATTTCAGTCTGCTGTGTTAATGATTTGCATTCTGGTCAAAGTTATTGTGGTTTGGATTAAGATCCAAAACAAGCCCCTTCTATTACCTGCATGAGCCTCTCCAGTTGAAAGAATTTGCAGTGCAGATCTTCAAAGTTTTGTTTGAAAAGTTCCCTGAGTCCGTAGTCAAACATGATCTTGACCAAAACGCTAAAAGCCTGCTCTTCAGGCATCTGGAAGAAAGGGGAAAAAAACAAAACCGACAAAATTAAAAGGCTTTGCAATAAATTGGGGATTAAAAAATCAAAAAAGTTATTTTCGAAGAGCATTCATCTTAAAACAGCCGTTACATTTGTTTTCAGATAGGATGTGTACTATAGTAATGCTTAACGTGTGCCTAAAAATCATCTTCTTTGCAGTTAAGGCACTTATAACACAGTACAGGCTCTATTATTCCAAAAGAAGAGATATTTCAAACTTTAGGAGATCTTATGAGACATTGGTCTAATGTCTACACAAAGTTAAAGACATAGGCAGGGGTGAATGAACTGTCCTGAAATATGTAAATGCTGGTTTCACCAATGATGTCAGAAAACACAGAAATGGTTAAATATCCTGTATGTTGGTCTTTCAAGTCTTTACAATCTTGCCAAATGTCTAGAAGTATGGATTTTTCTATGCATTTTAAAAACGAAGTAGGTCTGAAAACTGTCATTTGAAAATTAATCATTTAGAGCTGTGATTTACAGATCTCAATTAGTACTAATCCCAGTCTTCTAAATTAACATTAACTAGTCCAAAAATCCAGCCAAAAATGGTCTACACAGGTGTCCAGTTGTGTGGTAAGTACATGAAAAACAGGAAAGAGCCACTAGGTGTCAGCGTTGCCCATTAAGAGTGGATTTCTACACTATGCTATTAACCGAGGGAACAGGATATTGTTCTTGGGATTTCAAAATCCACATGATTTCAAGTCATTTAATTGTACACTTGTTTTCTAGCTCTGTACATCTCATCAGCACTAAGCTTAAGATTTGCTCTTTACCTGTCATTAGTTGCTTTGGAAGAAATCTTCATAAATGTTCTTTTCAATATCTTAACATGAGGTCTACTATTGCAATTGCAATGCTCTCAGACTCTACAGATGTCCTGCAAAGGTTTTAAATCAACTGAAAGCATTGTGAACACCTATATTATATACATTTTTAATACTATACTTATTATATACTCTTTTTACCAGTCTTAATTTATGTGTAGGACAAAAACTAAATGATTTATGACCAGAGACATGTTTTATAAGCGTCTTTTAAAACCATATAACCTACACAAATAACTGTATACTTTTCTTTTGTCTAAGTGGGCTGCTTTATGAAATCTTACAAGTACGGATAAAATCAGTATCTGATTTGGTGGGGGCAATCTTTGAAAACTGTTCGGGAACATATGCTGCTGTTTCCACTGCAGAGAGCCGAGAGTAAGGAGTCAGTTTAATCCAAGGACGTGTGTAAGAAAGAACCTGTTTTTGAGACCAGTGGGTCTCAGTCCTGGTGGACCCAGCTGGCCACTTAATCACCAGTGCTAACTGCCGTCTGTAACTCGTCTGCTTGTGGATTTACACTTCTTTTTTTAATCAGGCCTTGGTTTCAAAAATAGTTTAAGGGCACTGTGTGTAAAAATCTCCGCACACAGACCTTTATGTAGCCTCTCTTGCTAACTTTCTTCCTGCAACGTGCCACTTAAAAAACGTCTCCCTTACTTCTGACTAAATTCTTCATTTTAAATGTATTTCGGTCCTAAGTGGAAATGTCTATCATTACAAATGTCATGATTTTCCTAAGGAAAAGAAGTTTTGAGAAAGGGAATTCTTGCCCAGAGCTGACTGCAAGACCCACCTTGGGAATGCGTAGTGAATACACGTCCTCGATTTTTTGTCTTAGGATACGTAGGGACAGTTTTGAAAGTTCCCGTAAGGTAGCTTGTGTATTGTTCTTTGGAAATATAGAGAGAACTCAAATTTTAAAGTGCAGTAAGGAATTCACAAACGCTGACGAGGTGAATGTGATTGATTAGTCACAAAAAGAACCAGCAAGCGATCAGCTGAAGGTCAGAAAAACAGACAGCTGCTCATCCAGAGGGGGAGCTCAGATTAGAGATGGGAACGTCCTGTCACATCCTTGCTGGACTCGCTGAACTGAGCACAGGCCATCGACAGCCTGAAAGGAACCAGTAACGAAGAAATAATAACGTGCTTATAATTACACAACACGTACATCAGTTACTGTATACACCCCCGCCAGAAGACATCAGAAAGGTTATCGTTTTCTGATAAGAATTTAATAACTCCTGTGTTGTGAGAGACCAACAAAAGAACTGCACAAAAATAAATTCCTACATAGTGACATATAATAGGAAAACACTGATTTGAGATAATAAATTCTCCAGAATATGCCGCCCTGTACCTGGATGGGAGACTCCTGGGAAAGCTAAGGTTGCTGCTGGAAGAGATGTTAGTGAGGCCAGTAGGGGGCGCTCACCCTGCGGTCTATGTAGGTCCTAATGCCCCATTATAGTGACGGGGACACTGTACTGTAAAAAGGCGCTATTCTTCGAATTAGACATAAAACTGAGGTTATGACTCTCTGTGGTAATTAAAATTCCCAGTGTGTTTCTTGAAAAGAATAGGAGTGTTACCCCGGTGTCCTGGCCTCCTAATATTCCCCATCTCTAAACTGGGTTCATCACTCTGCTCTCCTCCCCACGGAAAGCTGGTGTGTGGGGAGCGGACTGGCGCACTCTGGCTGCCGTCACATCATCCAGGTGGGGCTGCACACCGGTGGTGGTGGTAGTGGGATTCCCCAGTACCTCTAAATCTCTTTGAGTGGAGAGTCCTGAAAAGCGCTATATAAGTGTAAGGAAAACTACTACTAAAAATAATAATTCAATTTTTTAAAAAACATCTGCATCTAAATGGTTTCCGTACTGTAACTGTTTATGCTCTTCAACAGAGACATCAAAAATGAAACGAGCACTGCGGAGAGCCATGTCCAGCACGCGCTAATCGCAGCGAGATTGAGAAAGTCTTTGAAGAATGTCAGCAGTTTGCGGAACAATGAAGTCTCTTTGGGTCTCTCAAGATTGTAAACATTATTTAAAATACGAGAACTTAGCAAAAAATGAAAATCAAAAAGATTGCAGTAGCTTAAACAGGAACCTTCTTTTACATCTATTGTCCATTTCTCAGAGCCGTCCCAGTCAGATCTCATAGTGTTTCACAATGACTCCCTTCAGATAAGCTCCTGAAGGGTATAAGTGGTGTATTTAGGACTACTGAACTACAAAATAGCCCATGGAACAATGTCAAGAAAGATTAAACAGGAATTTTTTTTTTTTCGGTCATAAAATGTGTATCCTGAGTACACAGTTTTCTTACAACGAATACTTAGAATTTAGTTACGTTTCTGAGGAAAAGGCCTTCACATTCAGCCTTTATTTTCTTCACAAACACATTTTAACATCTGATCACATGTTAAAGCTCAGGTTAGCTTGATAGGCATTGGAGATACTACAATTTCAGAAATACTGCTGCCACTCATCATTAAAAGGGAATTCTCTTTTCTCCAAATGCCTTAGTGTTTTATTCTAAATGATTATATTGAATGACGTTTTTTCCTTCGTTGACTTACGTGTAATAGAAGCACAGCAGCGAGAAAGGACTGGCCTTGACAATAGCCAATTTCTTCGTCGTATACCGAATAGGCCTGGAAAAAAAAAACATCAAGAAAACGATTCACCAGGGATCCCAAGGAAAACACAATCCTCAGAACTGTAGCTTCAAATAGATAACACAATAAAGATGTCATGCCCTTTCTGTACATTACTGAGGTTTTTGTCTTAAGCTTCTTCATCCTCTTCACAGTGCTAGAACTCTTGAACTTAAGCATGTGTCTTCTGGGAAACTGCACAAGAGAACAGCATCGTCCTGCAGTTCACAAATGTTAATCAGAGATGGGTGGAAAAAAACTTCAGGCTCAATGTTTTATGCTAGAGCGGGCAGTCCACTCCTGGTCCTGGAAGGCAGATGTATGTCACCAGGTGTTCCAGGTCTTTGAGAGCAGCAGAACCCAAAGAGCTAGAAGCTGTTAAATTGGTCCATTTAAGTCAGCAGCTAGTTGAATGGGAAACATCAGAGCCGAGCTGGAACGAAAACCTTCAGAAACTCCAGGCCCTCCAGGACAAAGACTGGACAGCCCTTTGTTAAAACATGCCTCCACAAGTATAGAAAGCTGATTGCAGGCTGACATAAAGAGGGCATACTAAGACTTTAATTGAGAGTACACAGAGAAACAAACGTGGGCAATATCAATGTATAGTGGGAATCAGAGGTACACAAGTCCAGTTTTGCAGGGTCAGAAGGTTTCTGGTTTTCTTTCCTGATCCCTTCATGACCTACTTGAACTCATTAGTTGCTTAAAAGTACAGGTTGAGGCCTTTCCTGTTCTTAACAAGCCGGGGATTTAAAGAAATCTGAAAGAAAACCCGCTGGACAGCAGCCTCAAGGACTGGAGCTGGTCTCACCTGGTGCAGCGTGTTAATGTATAAAATACCAGAATGGAGTAGCCGGGGACTGGCCGCTGTCGGTGAGTGATACTGTTCCTGGATACCCTGAGAGTCATTGTGTCTGAGGATGGTTTGATCCAGCCAATCTACCCTCCGTTGACTGCATAATATAACTTATTTAGCACACGGTAGCTTGCAGTACTGTAGGAGAGAGGCACATCCCTACCCCAGCAAATGCTAGGTTTGCAGCAGGCACTGCAGGGCTTGCAGTGCAAGAGACAGACCTAGTGGTAGCTAACACTACCCCTCCTGCTCTGATGCACAGTTACTCACTAATTAACTGATAACTGGCAACTCCATATCGGAGAGGGGTTCGCCTGAAGGAATTCCTTATGTGATTATAACCTCTCGGCATGCTACCCTTCTGTCTTTACCTTTGGAAGTTTATGCAGGAGCGCAAACACTTATCTGTGATCTTATCTGGGTACATCTAATTTTTCTGCATATGCTTGCAATTCAACAATCCCGGACGTTCTGCTTATCACTCCACTAATACAGAACTGGATTCAGATTTCTTCTGAATTTATGTGCTTGCCTACATGCCTGACTGTGGCAAGGCTAACTAACAAAACACGGAAAATCACACCAACCGTATGAGGTTGCAGCGTTTCTTTATCCTAAATTGGAGCCTTACGAATGATCATTCTGCATGAAGCAGAAACTATGCATTTAGCTTACCAGTCCTTTCAATCAGGAGTTTAAATAGGTGGCACATTATCCAACATCATCTGTTGTTAAACTGAATCCTAAAACAGTACAGGAAATCTAATTATATCTTTCACAACTGCTGCATTGCGTAACATTCGTGTTCTGATCCTTGCATGTAGTACTAATTGCTTTAAAAATATGTTTGGTTCAGTTTATGAATCTGTGTCAGATAAACTTTCCTAAATAACTTAAAAAGACTCAATCATTCAAAGGTCATGGGAACAATACTGTATATGCTGAGTGAGCTCTAAAAATCGACAGTCTCCTCACTTCTAGGAATGTCAGTCAAAATGTCCCATATCAGCTTTGCTTTGTCTTTCACATCCATGCTAAAAATGGCCTCAGCTTTTGATTAAAATAGCTTTGCCAGCTCACGCTAAAGTAGGTGAAGAAACTCAGTCACACCAGAATGTGGAGCAGCTTCTAAATGTGGCAAATCACAACATCATGAATACGATAATTGCAGCTATTGAAAAAGCAGTAATTTAATCTCACTTAAAAACATGAGTCAAGAACAACATGGGGAAAGAGATGTTGATGTTTGGTAGAAGTGAACTATTAAAGGTAAAAATACAGCATGTTCATTTACCTGATTAAGTATGAGCTACAAGTAAAATACAAGAGTCTTCACGATTAAATGACTAAGAGAATTCCACTTCCCTGTTTGAAAGACTACAGCAACACTGGAACTATATGTAAAGAAGAAGTCCTGAAAAGAAATCACTGTTTGGCCCAGGCAGGAACACAACAAAACATCCCCATTTTAATGAGATTCTCCTCCTGCGGTCTTGGTAATCGGAGATTTTTCACTCATCGCATTCGCTCTCCTCTACTAATAATGCTAATGAGGTATTTAGCATTAAAATGATTATTTTCTCAGGGTGGCTACACACAGAACATTTATACACCCACAATGTGTCTGTATATGAAAGGCAAATTTTCATTTGGCACAGTTCTATAAACTGCCAATGGCTAATATTATGGTTTTAATTAAACACTGGTTAAATCAGTCTCAATATCCAAAATTAATTTAAGTTAATCTGATCATGTCTTTATTAAAACTGCATGCTATTACCAGCTGTCTGCTGGTTTCACTCTCTAAGTTAAATGCAGGGAAGAAAACTGCATTAACAAGGGAGGAATTGGAGAAAATGGACTTTCTGGTCAGACCGCAGTTGTTATTCCTAACTGCAGTTTACTACAGAATTCCTTATCCATAATTCAGTAATTAATCCATATTTTAAAAGGCAGCAGAGCAGGAATTTCTGTAACCATAAATCATTTAAAAGGAAACGTTCACTTCTTCCAGGAATCTTTCTGTCAAGAATCTGACATAGTCCAGCATACTAAGTGTACTTTAAAGCAGTCAAAGACAAGCATAATACAGTGCAACACAGAAATATATAAAAGACAGCTTAGGGAATAAAAAGTAGGGTACTGAAAGACAGATGCAGTAAATCTAAAAACCTTTCTGCCTACCGCTAAATTAAAACTCACAAGGAGGACCACCTCTTCTAAAATTAATAATGCATAATAAAATCCATAATCATTTAATAGGCTCTCCCTGAACATAAAAACAAATGCTTTCAAGCAACTCAATCGCATTAGTAAAAATCTACATGCTTTTAAGGTATAGGACAAATTTTCTCAAGACAACACACATGAAACTGTGCTTTAAAAGCACACTGAAAAAGGATGTGGACTAAGTATATGGACTTATATAAGACTTTAAGCCAGCAGCCATATCACCCTGCAACTCACAACTGACAACCCACTGAAGCTCAGCAGGTGTGAGCCTGGTCAGTACCTGGATGGGAGACCTCCTGGGAAAAACTAAGGTTGCTGCTGGAAGAGGTGTTAGTGGCGCCATCCTTCGGATGAGACGTAAAACCGAGGTCCTGACTTTCTGTGGTCATTAAAAATCCCAGGGCGTTTCTCGAAAAAAGTAGGGGTGTAACCCCGGCGTCCTGGCTAAATTTCCCATATGCCCTTACCAATCCTGGCCTCCTAATAATCCCCATCTCTGAACTGGCTTCATCACTCTGCTCTCCTCCCCACTGAGAGCTGGTGTGTGGAGAGTGTTTTGGCGCACTATGGCTGCCGTCGCATCATCCAGGTGGGGCTGCACATTGGTGGTGGTGGAGGGGATCCCCATTACCCGTAAAGCGCTTTGAGTGGAGTATCCAGAAAAGCGCTATATAAGTGTAAGCAATTATTATTATTATTATTACTTCTACCTGTAAGTAACAAGGACTTATATACTATATTTTACCACTTTATCTAAAAAGGTTCAAACTGGCTGACTTGTTAATGTTAACTTCAAATGTTC
The DNA here is from genome assembly GCF_055471065.1 of Atractosteus spatula. Lineage (NCBI taxonomy): Eukaryota > Metazoa > Chordata > Actinopteri > Semionotiformes > Lepisosteidae > Atractosteus > Atractosteus spatula. The sequence goes on along the minus strand of NC_142728.1, from coordinate 13,574,478 downwards.
AATGATACAGTTGTTGTTTAATGGCTTAACGTGCCCTCATTTCCAAACTGAGTGGAAAACATCCCGGTTTCCAAACATCAATTTCTCATTATCTGTGTGGCAGCAAATGTCTCCTGGAGAAACAAAAAAGCAGCGATGATCTACGATCAAAAGCTTATTTGCTAATACAAAAGTCTGACTTAAAATGAAAGCTAGGTGTACGCTGTAAAAGAGTTGGAAATCCCAAAAGGGCATTTAAGCCATGTTGCAGTATACAATAATGGGAATTTCATTCAATGGGCTCGGCAGTAAATCATTAAGCATTGTGCTACATCACACTATGAACTGAAACAGCATCACTAAGGCACTCAGCCAGAGTGGGGGACACAATGAAAAAAAATCAGGTGTGCAGGGGAATGAAAAAAAATGTCAAATGTCTACTTTGTCCATAATTCTTACCACTGCTCGAAAGACTTATTTTTTTAAAAACCACAGCAATGTTGAGGAGAATAGATTCTCTGGCTCATTTCCTAAATTAACATCACTTTATTAACCCTTTACAATTTCTTGCATTAGGAATGATCTTTTCGCAGACCCCAGCTTGCTCTCCATGAGACACACAGACAGGGAGAGAGAAGCTGGGGGTCAGAGTGCAGGGTCTGCCATTGTACAGCGCCCCTGGAGCAGTTGGGGTTAAGGGCCTTGCTCAGGGGCCCAACGGAGTAGGATTCCTCTGCCGGCTGCGGGATTTGAACCGGCAACCTCCCAGCCACAGGCGCAGATCCTGAGCCACAGAGCCACCGCTCCGCCCCAAATTCCTTACCTGTTTACGTGATCCTAAGAAGCCTTTTCTTCAGACTCCTTCAGAAGAATGCAAACTTTGTGGATCAACTGTGCTAAATTTAGTTTAAGAAAAAGATACTTGCAAAGCAAAATAAAAGCCAGGAAAAATACTATGAAGTCTCTCTGCTTGTATGCCATTTCAGCCTGTACCAGAAATCAAAACCATGGTTTTTGCTGTGTGCTATGTCTATTCTTCAGATTAACTCCTCTGATAAAGACCAGACAGAATATGAAAGCAGTTCAGACATTGGACCTTGACAGTATTTTTAATGTGACCACTTCATGCTGTTTCATTTCTGAAACATTTCTGTGAGTCTTTCCAACAAGATAAAGCTTTGCATGGTCCTAAACTGCTATATTTTTACTGTCGCTGAGCTCTACACCCATAAAATTTAATGACTTAGAAATGCATAGCTGGTATTTGGGAAAAACTACTGCTACAGCTCTGACTTGGGCTTCTATAAGAATTCTGTAAATGCATTTGACACAGTGAAAGAATGTTGCTTAAAAGAAAACACTACTGAGAATACAGTATTTTCATTTAAAGTTTTTCACAGAACTGGTGATACAGACATTTCACTCTAAAGAGGAGATTCATCATGCACTTTTTTAAGCATGTAGTGTGGTTTCCGTAATCCCTTGAACATGGGTTTTTTTTCACATAAAACTTCCGTGTGCAGGGCAAGAACTTTCTCTCAGCTGATTTTAGCATATTCTAGGGGCATCATTATTTATGCATCACTTGGAAAGATTACGTTAAAGAAAGACTTTCCTCTCCTGACAGCTCTGTAAGTACTGCATCACTGTGCAGTATGTGAATGTATTAGTCGCTCAGGAAGAAAAGGTTTAAATCCTTGTCGGCTGTTTACTGAACTCCACGTGTAAACTGAATATCAAGGCAACCGGTGGCAGAATTTCAAGATCTTTTATATGCAAATATGTGCACTAGATAGAATCTTGCACCATAATGTGCAAAAGCAGAAAACACTAGGGGATATGTTCAATCCAATAAAGAGACAAGGATTTCAAAAAAAGGAAATAAGTCAAACTTAATATCATTTCCCATTACAATCCCATTCATTACATTACGACTTGAGTACTTAAGCATCCTATTATTTTTCAGGTTTCGGGAAAAAGAACACTGTGGACATGTAGGCAAAACACTGTAGAGTGACAAGCCTTCCACTGAAATGTGAAGTGTGCAAACTGTACTCAAACAACACTGTAGAGATTGGGTTGCAGCATGGGGAGACCACAGCCTGTCCTCTGCTACTTCAGCTATTGGCAGAACTGGATATTATTTAGTCAGCTATGTCTTCGCAGTAGAGCTTCTGAAGACAGCGGCCATGTCACCCTGCAGCTCACAGCTGGCAGCCCCACTGGAGCTCAGCAGGTGTGAGCCTGGTCAGTACCTGGGTGGGAAACCCCTTGGGAAACACTAAGGTTGCTGCTGGAAGAGGTGTTAGTGGGGGCAGTAGGGGGCGCTCACCCTGCAATCTGTGTGGGTCCTAATGCCCCAATATAGTGACGGGGACACTATACTGTAAAAGAGCACCGTCCTTCGGATGAGACGTAAAATCCGAGGTCCTGACTCTCTGTGGTCATTAAAAATCCCAGGGTGTTTCTCGAAAACAGTAGGGGTGTTACCCTGATGCCCTGGCCAAATTTCTCCCTGGCCTTTACCAGTCATGGCCTCCTAATAATCCTCATCTCTGAACTGGCTTCATCACTCTGTTCTCCTCCCCCACTGGTGTGTGGGGAGCGGACTGGCGCACTCTGTCTGCCGTCGCATCATCCAGGTGGGGCTACACACTGGTGGTGCTGGAGGGGATCCCCATTACCTGTAAAGCGCTTTGAGTGGAGTGTCCAGAAAAGCGCTATTTAAGTTTAAGGAATATTTTTAAACAGTATAAGACTGAGGGCATTTCCCTGCCTCCAGCTAATGCCTTGTTTATTAAATTGAGGTGAAAGGATGCCAAAAGAGAACAGGATTGACCAGATGCTGTGAAATAAAGACAAATCGCAGGTTTTTATCAGTTCACATTTGCTCTACAGCTGTAGGACAGTCAGCGTGAATCCCCAACACACCACCACAGCAACACGAGGATCTGATTTAATCTCCCTAAAAACAGCTGACACAGCAGCCGGGAACTTTCTGCCTGAGTGGGAGCGATATGCAGGGGAGAACGGGTCCAATAGATTTTTTTAAATATCTCCCAGTTACATCAACGGCTCCTATGTAAAAAAAAACAGGTCGTGGCACTCAAAAGCGCAAGGAAAAATAACTTATCACATTATCTGAGTATCACAAGAGAAGGCTGGTCGATTGTTTCCTGAAGATATGAAACCTAAAATTAACAGTGAAAGGATTTCTTCTTCCTGCTCTGGAAATTAATATTTGGGGTCTAAAGACGGATCCTGCAACTCTGACATTTTATTTAAAAAAATACAGAAGGGACCTCTTGACCCTAAAACTTAAAATTTGAAAACTTAAAAACTTAAAACTCTTGGATGACACACATGGAATTATACCCACTGATATGCAGTATTTCAGAAGTTCTGACTCAGACCTCTAATTGTTTAGAAAGCTCACTTCACCCATGTCTGGAAATACTCCTCTGGACACCTAAACCTGATTTTATTACATACAAGCCAATCAAACCCATTTTCCTTTGGTCTTCAGGGTTTTAGAAAGTTAAATTGCCCAAACACATTTCCTTGATCTCTTCTAACAGGAGGCCAGCTACAGAAGTTTAGGTCTGGTAGCTCATGCATGGGGCATCAATTCACTTTGTAATGAGTCAACAGAACGCGACTAACTTACCTTGCATATTTTGTAGAGCGAGTCCTGTCCGTCGCCGCCTGTGTCCTTGAAATAGTCGTGAGCTGGGAATGTCCTGTTGATGTCTCTAGTGATGGCACTGTCCTGAGGCGACTCCTGAGATGTGGGAAGAGAACAGGGAGACATCCCTTCAGATGCCAGCTGGAGGGTATCCGCTGAGTGCCAGTTCACACGGGCTCTCGGTAGAGTCACGCAACCCACATACAACAGGCAGCGATTCGGGCTTTTCCCTGAGAGGGCCAGCTTCCAGCTGGATTTGCCGAAGAAGGGACAGGGAAGCACAAACCTTAGCTAAAATCCAGTGGGGCACCACTCTACAAAAAACAGCTGCTCTGCTCAACTCATCAGTCATCTCATCTCAACTCATCTCATAGCTTGCTTTGAAGCGCACACCAAGAAGATCAAGGGACCCAAGGGGAATTAGAGCAAAACAGACTCCACTCCTCATTAAAGTCATTATAAGCTCCAGTACAACTAAACAGGAATTCACACTCTATGCTGTTGGGCAAGATGAAGCACTTTCAAATACCATGTTCTTAGAGAGAACTGCTCTCCTACAATACTGATGAGACATAGGCTTCATTACAGATTTAAGACTCTAAACAAACTTGATAGAGCATTTACAGGCTCTCATGCAAAGCTCTGATCAAATCTCCTTAGCAAATAAACAGGGATCTGTACGCTATGAGAAAGCAATAATATCAGCTTCTTGTCAGCTGCCGTTATTCAAAAGCAATTATTCAAGAGTGCCAAGCTAATTTCTGAATTTCTGTCACGGATACCTCTCTCCGAGAGCTTTTCATTACCGCTAATGAAGTCCTGAAACTGTTGCACGAGGCATCGCTTTCTGAAAACAAAAAATAATGTCCTCTCCGAAAATAACCAGAACCCCAATGGAGGCTTCCTACGAATAAGGCACTGATATCTGATAATTACTTTCAAACCCTGCAGAGATACAAGCACACAGAACACACCAGCTGTACTTGCAGATCTTAAAGACCGTGGATTAAGGTTTGCCGACATCTTTTTGTAAACCTGCACACGGATATTTGCAAAAGACACAGGGACAGAAAACGGGATGACAAAAGCAGTAGAAGCCGAAGTCTTAAAAAAAAACGTGGTCAGTTATGTATTTTGTAAAAAGTATGACTTTTAATGTGCTCTTCACATCACGCAGGCAAAAGGAAACACTGCGCGTTTAAAAGATATAAAGTCATTCACCCCCCTTCCAATTCTGCTTGTTTTCTGCTCAGTTTCTATTCTGCGCTCATTTTCAATTCCAAACTTTCCATGAAGGTACCAGCAAGTGCTGCCACAGCAACACTAGGATTTCTCAAGGAAAAGTAAAAGGCCTGAGGCAGCATTCTGGAACGCAAATGATCCACATCTCCCAGGCTGTTTAAGGACATTTTACACGTACCAAGACCCTGGCATAAAAATACATCTCTAATCAGAAACCCAAAATAGCTGAATGTTTTGACAGCTGGAATTCCACCTTAATACTTCTCATGAATTCAATTCTGTCATGAATATAAATGCATTCTATGCATTTCCCCCCAAACAAGTGGGAAAGCTTAGGAAAATCTAACTTGTCAAGATTCTCTAAATCTCAGAGTGGGACATGCAGCATCTGAACCTACACACAGATCTTCCTTTATTATGAAAACCTACATGCTGAAGGACTGTATGTCTGCATTACTACTAACATAAAGCTTGATCACAGAAACACTGTGCATCAATCTATCCTTTCTCACATAGCCACTTAGCACATAGTGATGAGGGCTGGGACAAATCAGAGCCTATCCTATAAAAGTAGGGAGCAGTACTGAGGATACACAACTGCGCTCCCTCTAGTTGGTAAATCAATCCATCGCATCATCCACAAGAAAAGGCGGAATTTAGGATCACGAATCCAATTAAACAAGGATTTGAAAGTGAGGGGAAATCAGCCCATCGGGTGAAAACCCAGATGGAACGCAGGAAGCACGTGTGAGCTCCACACAGACAGATGCCTATGCAAGAACTGAACCCAGGACACTGTGAGTGAACTATAAAGCAGTAACACTGACCACTTCCGATTCTTTTTCTGATGACGATAGTCTGCCAATAAAAACTGTAAAACTTTCTTAGCTTTTAGCTTAAACGTTATTTAGAACTCCGGAAATGCAGAGCTAATGTTTTTTTTTTTAATTGAAAGATCATGGTGAAAAAGGTTTCCTTTAATTAATAGCAAATAAGCAGGCTAGTAGTCCAACTCCACTGGCATTTATTATAACTGGGCTTATTATGAAGTAAATGGATTAAACCACCCTTGCAAACAAAATAAAATTATCTGCCATGTATATGTATTTAAAAATATTTTAGGGTGTTTTCAGTAACAAAAAACTGTAATGTCATGGTTGTAAGTTTTACTTGACTCAGAAGATATAAAGAAATAAAGCTGATTTAGGGCTGTGGCAATATCAATGTTGTTGACTTCAGAGAGTCAATGCATCAACTGCTCAATATTTCAATATACAGACCTTACAGAGACAGTTGTATTTAGTTTGAAATCATGTGAAGCGCTTTTATTACAGAGGCCATTCAAACAAATGTACAGCTTTTCATTATTTCGGTACACCTGGCCAGTGTTCGCTTTGCTATAGAAAAAAGAGTGAATACTTGTGCATCCAGTCTGATGTTTCTTTGCAGTTTTTGGTGACATTCTTTCAGCCTTAAAAGTGTTCAAGATTCAGCGTTCAGGTTCTGCCTAAAAATATTCACTTTTACAAAATACACAGGCATCATTGGTAACTCAACACAATGAGACAAAGGTGGGAATACGTTTCCAAGACCCTACAGGTGTGTAGTCCTGTACAACATAAAAACAGAAGCTGCTGTACGTAACTGGAGAGGACCACACTCTGGAACTGTGGACAGGAACACAAGAAAGATTACAAATGAGAACAGGCCATTTGACTTATCTAGCCCAACTGATACTAGTTAGATAAGATAAGATCACTTCATTGGCCATATACAATTTCTTGTATTAGGGATTTGTCTTTTCGCAGACCCCAGCTTGCTCTCCATGAGACACACAGACAGGGAGAGAAGCTGGGGGTCAGAGCGCAGGGTCAGCCATTTATACGGCGCCCCTGGAGCAGTTGGGGTTAAGGGCCTTGCTCAGGGGTCTAACAGAGTAGGATTCCTGTGCCAGCCATGGGATACAAACTGGTCCAGCCACAGGCGCAGATCCTGAGCCACAGAGCCACCGCTCCGCCCCCTTGGATCGATAGTTAATCAATCCAAGAGTCTATTCCAGCCAGTTCTTGAATGAAGCCAAAGTATCGGCGTTAACCCCAAGCTTGTTCCTTAAAACTCTGGGTAAAGTAGTGGCTCCTTTTCTGTCTTTTAAATGAACAGTGTCTGTGTCTTCTGTTTTGTGCTTCACTGTTATTTTGAAGGAAGTACTCTGGGTTATATTTGTCTTTAAAAACTTTGAATACTTGTGTCAGGTCCCCTACTGTACAGTGTACTACACACGCCCGGGCTACAAAGCATGAGCACAGTATAATTATCTTCAACGAGCTTCACAGCACTTTTTTTAACGACATGTTTGACAGCAGCCATGGTCCTTTAAAGCCTGCATTGATGTTTTTTGGGGTCTCCAATTGTCATGAAATGACTGGCATCTGATCCAGCAAGGTGAAGTTGTATTTCACACAATCACTGTTGATGTCTGTAAATGGCGTGTGACATTTTAAGATAAAAACAGGGGGGAGGCAGGAGGAATGTATGTACACAAAATACAAATGATTAAGAGTTAATCAAATGTATCTGCATAATATTTCAATGGGCTAAAGCATTTTTATTGAAATGCTAATAACATGTTTAGGCTTGTTTTATCGAAATCTCACTTCATCCCAGGTTGCAGGTACAATTCAGACACATTCAGCAAACCTCCTGAAGTGAAATGTTGGAACAATGGTACTGTATCTCGAGATCTTCAGGCACAAGAGACACAAAGCTGCGAAAGTTTTATCAAAGCAACTTAGACACAAGTTCTCTCCTTTCACATTTACACAAACTAAGCTTTCTTTACAGTATTACAATTGGTTCTGTGACTCATCTGTGGCGTTTCTTATACTTCAAATGCATTGCAGCCCATCATGCGAATACAAAAACCCATAAAACGCACTCTGACAGTATTTTCGACTCCAAACAGACAAACATTTGCCTTGGAGTTACAACTGTCACATCAATTTTTCGGAATATAGCTGTTTCTGTGTATTTTTGCACCCCAAAGGCAAGGTTTAAATTCCAAGCCTGGAAAAATAAGCACTTTGGTGAATACAATTCACCCCCCAGAAAGCAGCATATTTCAATTCATTTTAAAAGGGCTTATTCCCAGATGGAACAGTTGCTCCTCTGTCTTGTTTTAGAAAGTCACATTTTAAAAACAGTAAAAAGTTAACAGAACTTCCTTCAGGATACCACTTAAAACTGTTGACAATCCAGGATGATGATGATATTAATATTCTAAATAATTCCTAACATTTTGCTTATGCTTTTCATCCCAAAGGATTCCTTGAACTTCAGTTACAGAGAAGAGAGAAACAGCCCCATGAACCGAAATTATGGGGAACATTTCAGAAGACAGGGAGGCCAGACTGTACAAGCTCAGACTGGAATTTGATCGGGATACCAGGACAACACTCCTAGTCTTATGAACAGTGCCCTGGGACCTTTAATGACCACATAGTCAGTACCTGCTATAGTATTATGTACTATATTACAAGCATGAAAGTAAGCACACATTTTTGAAAGACCTAATACTTGCTATACAACAGTATAGTATACTATTACTATGGATTCAGTACTTCTTTAATAGAGCTCACTGAAGAATCGAAGGAGTCTTGGCAGATTACCATAAAAAATGTTGGGAAATCATATCTGACCAGGAAGCCCATCAAGAAAAATTCAGAAGGTTCTTCTTTACAAAGAAGATCAACTGAAGATGATTAAATCTTATTCCGAACTAAGATTAGTTTTTCTGTTACTACACAACACAAAAGGCCTTTTCTCCCCCCCACCACCCAGAAATAATGTAAGTCATTTAGTTATTTAAAAGAATCTGTGCTTTGGACTTAAAACATATTCTTAGAGACATGGAATGCAAAAATCACGTCATCCATTTTTCATTCGGACCAACTGCTATCCATTTTGCTCCTCAAGGCCGAACACCAGAATAACAGGCTGCCAGGCAAACAAACTTGCTCTCCATTTCACAGCAGGCCAGCACAACAGGTGCAGCTAGCACCCCAGCTTCACAAATGCCTGTTAGAGGACTGGGGTTCAGAACGCCAGGCCGAGGTAAATTAAGGACACCGCAATATTTATTTTTCTTCCAACAACCCTACTTTCAGTAAGATACAGCAAAAGCATAAGTCGTCTTCACAAAACCACTGCAAGATCATACATAACGTCAGGACTTCAGTGCTTGTTCTCTAGACAGGTTCCCTCTCTGTAGCTGTCATTTAGAAACACTGTACAACCATGACCCTACTACCTCAACTGCCAGCCTACACTACTCACTAAAGTACGTTTTTAAAGCCCTCAAAACAGGCCCAGGACAGAACAAACATTCAGGCAGAATAAACCTTCCATCTTGCTTCATTCTAAGCCACTTATGTCACTCTCTAGACAATGAAAAAAGTATTTTGTGGTAATATAAATAAAATCACAAACCGTTTTGCTATAATTAGTTTTACAAACACCAGTGTTGTACTGTTACCAATTACCTTAAAATATTGCTTAATGTAGTTAAAATAATATTGAGCTCTTTGTTCCAAAGAAATATCCTATTCATCTATCATTTCACGACAGGTCATTAACTTGCCCTCAGTAATGCATGTCTTTTGTATTAAAAGTGTTTTGAACTGACTTGTGTGGAAAGTTGCCTGCCAAAAGCTTAAAGATGTGTAAGCGAGGTGCTACATCTCCAATTTATTCTCCTGCATGAATATATCATTCAAATGAAATAACCAAGCAGAACATCTGTCAGACAGGCACAGGGAATGAATTAGTGTAGCAGATGATCTTTTAACTTTAATGTGCCACCCTTCAATGTTTAATTATCCGTTAGTTAAATTATAGATGGCCTGCTTATCCAGTACAGAAAAGCCACTCTAAATAATGCATTTGTGTGGGTTTGGCATCAGAAATAATGTGATCCGGGCAACTCTAGCATGAACCCTGTACTGGAACACCCAAGTGAACAGATTTGAAACAGTAGCGTGCGCCACTGCTGAGTAAAGCTATTCGCATTAAATGTGGACTCACAGCACTGTAAGGGACTAAAGGACAATATTTCAGCCAAATCGTGGTTCTTTTTTTTTTATAGACAGGACTCTCTTCTCCTCACACACACCTGAAGAGGGCTCCACGGCCGAAACGTTGCATTCTCCTTCTGCTCCTTTCAGTATGGAATAAACCTATTACTTGGACTCTCTTGGACAACAAAATGGTCACCAGCTGCAAAGCATATATAAAACATCCCGGTGTGTTCTCATTGTCTTGGAATTAAAATAGTTTTTGCTTAAATATCTGCGGTCTACCTAATGTGCGTCTCAATTAACACAGCAAATGACCCAGAGCTAGAAAAACATCAAAATGCTTCATAAACATAAAGCTCAACATTTTCTTTGTCCTTGTAATTTGAATTTGTGAGAGTTCTCTCTCTAGTAGCCAAAGGCATTATACCGATAGCAGAGATTAGGGGCAAAATAAACTGCAGACTCCCTTTGCGAGCAGCGCCGTATCTGACACTGCACATGCATGCCTTTGTTAGTTCTATATGCTCCCTCTCTGTAGCTGTCAAGAGTTTGAGGAAATGGTGCAACCCTGTCACTCAAACCACACAAAGGCGGCAGTGACTGCTAACTTGCAAAGGCCAGAAGTAAAGAATCTGTTGAAATGCCATTTCACTCTGGGGACAATTAAAAAGAAAGCAGATGTCAGGCTTCGAACTATTTTACTGGAGCTCTTCGGAGACCGACGTATGCCCAACTCCGTAAACAGCATACATTATTAATTTTGGCTTTAACCGCAGGAGGGTTGAGTTAAAACGGTTATACCCTGGTGGCTCTGAGACTCTGGGTTTGATTCCAGACTGGGGATCCTTCTGTGTGGTGTTTGCATGTTCTCTCTGAATCCACATGAGTTTTCTCCCAGTGCCTTGGAGTCCTCTTAATTTCCAAAAACCCGTGACCTAGGCTGACAGACTGCAATAAACCGGATGTGTGCATATTGCAGTCCAAGACATGGTCCTGCCTTGATCCCTATGTATCCAGGATGGAATCCAGATTATCCTCTCTGGGAATAAGCAGTTTCCTGACAGTATTTGGACAGTGTCAAGGCAAACTAGTGAGACACTTAAATTAACAAATGCTCAAGCCATAGACTTGAATTTATTCAATCTTAATTTTAAAATCTAACTATCATCAAGCCTTAAGTCAACAGAGCTTGCAGATGACTATCACTCATTTTGTATCACTTTACACTGAAAAATGATGACCAATGAAAACCCCTCACCTATGTATGGAGGCACTCTGAGACTCGGCTGCATAAGACATTTGTTTCATGGGAAAGTAGCTGAAATAGTAGCTTGCCAGTGACGGTCAACCTACAGAGTGTCATATCCCTTGAGATTTTCCCAACGTCAGCTTATTTTTATTAGCGCCGCCTCCGATGCGATTCCAATCAATGCCCAACCAGCTTCTGCTGCCTTCTTCCCTGACCAAGGTACCTGGACAATGTTCAAAAAACAATCCAGTGAAAGGCAAAAAATTAACCTTTTCTCTTTTTCTGGAAAAAGAAATCTCTTGGGAATCTAAAATGCTTTTACTCCAAAATGTCAAGGACCCAAGAAAAAAAATTCCAAAGCTGAAATCTTAGGCACTGCTTAAGTAAACATGCTACAGTGACGTTTTTGGCAAAGGTCTGGATATGAGGGGCTTCGCTCACCAGACATGAAAGAGTACATGAAGTACCAAACTTAACTTGCGCAAGCAGTAACCCATTGAGTTGCGTGTAATAACAAGGTAAAAGACAAAAGTTTGCACTCCCAAAGGTGATAAATCTCTGGTCACCCACAACACAGACACATATGATGGAAATCAGCACATCATAAGGACAACTTGTGTCCCCCAAGCACAGGTTTAATAAGAAGATGTTCCTTATTTTATGGTGCACCAGAAGATATGTGTGAACCAATGTAAAGACACTGGCTTTAAACCACAGGGGAGAGATCAAGCACATCAAAGGAAATGTATAGTTCTAGGCAAAAGTTTGGGCACCCCTGGTCAAATTGCATGTTTCACAGAATGTCTAAGTGAAAAGAAGTTGACACAACCTCTGCAGGGTACAAACGTAAACATGATGTATTTCTCCAGGTTTTAAAGCACAATTACTACAGATCGGCTGAATTTAACAGATTGAAAAATATAAAACAGTGAATGTGACATGTGAAAAAGGGTTAACATCTTTTCCATCACTTCCATCAAATAGGGGAACATCTTCTCATTAAACCTTTGCTTGCAGTACATGCATTCTCTTTATGATGTGCTGATTTCCATCATGTCAGGACCTTGTGGACAGTTTAAAAGTAGGTACATAAGCCATAACAGAAAATGGCTTACTGGAACTTTTCGGAGATGAGGTAGCTGTATCCTATAGTGACAGTATTGTGAGCTCACTCTGAGATCTGATGAGAACATCTTCTAACATTGTGAGGGCATGGCCTGCCTGGTTAACTCTGGGCTCTGCTGTTCCTACAGGTGTGGGACCCTCTCTTTTTAAATTGGCAGCCTTTCCTGTCTGCAAGAAGAGCTTCCACGTTCAACCAGTCATGCAGCTTTTTTTTCCCCAAGATGCATCTCAGCTCAGTACATCTGCTGTTCATCTCTGCAAACTTTATTTAAACATTTCAAAAATTCAAACAAGAAGAAGAATCTTTCTGAATATCATGTACATTTCATGTACTTCTGCTTTCTCCCCTACGTTCATATACTAGCATGCATTTAGCATATTCACCTCATGTAAATTAAGACCTAAAGTTTAAGCCACATATTTACACTCATTGCTTTAGCAACTGGTGACTGAGGGACAATATACTGAATGTTCATTAATGATAGCAAAAAAAAAACAAATTTACAAAGGCAGTGCTCTTTCACTAGAGTTCACACAGCAGGCACTGCTCACAGTCAGAAGGAAATTATGCAACCCCTTGAGCAGAGGTATTGCAAGAGAGAAGCGAAGAAAAGTTCAGAAGCAAAGAAAGTATTCATTCTGATGCCCATGGCAAAGTACTTACATCATAAGATAAGATCACTTTTTTCGCAGACCCCAGCTTGCTCTCCATGAGACACACAGACAGGGAGAGAAGCTGGGGGTCAGAGCGCAGGGTCAGCCATGTATACGGCGCCCCTGGAGCAGCTGGGGTTAAGGGCCTTGCTCAGGGGCCCAACGGAGTAGGATTCCTCTGCCGGCCGCGGGATACGAACCGGCAAACCTTCCAGCCACAGGCGCAGATCCTGAGCCACAGAGCCACCGCACCGCCCTCAATCAAAAGCTAATCAAAGCTTATTAAAAGATGCGTAACAATACACAAGGAAAACATGTAAGTATATCCTGATATATATATATAGTTGTCCTACATGTACAGACCTATACCAGTCCCCATGTATAGTAACATCCCTCTCCAAAGGACCACTGTTTGAAAGACCACCTTCAATAGAAAGTTGTATGGAGTCCACACGCCTTCAAAACATTCAGAGCTCTATCCCAACTGTTCCAGCAGGCTTGCCTTCAGTTCAGGCTGTGATCAGCATGACTGTGATGAAGATAACTGCATGTCGGACTGAACCACATGTCCCGCCAGCTTGATCTGAGATTTGTAAGTCTGTCTCGTGTTTCTCAAGCCAAACACACGTTGCTTACTAGAGGGAGTCTATTCGCTTGTCTGTGTGTGCGTGGGGGGGGGGGCTGTTCAAAATATTTTGTCCATTGACTGTGCGCACATCTAAGCATGTGAGTAAAGACGGTCACAACTTGGAAGAGATAAAAAACATTCTAGATTTGCACAGATCGCATGAAGACAAGTGATTGAACTGTCTCAGCAACTTTGGTGGGATAAAAGGTTACATTATCCAAAGTGTACAACTAAAATGTATTAATTCGCTTAGCTGGTGTTAGCACTGACCTGTGGTAACTGTGAAAGGACTGCACACTATTAAAAGCTATGCCAAATAACTGACTTATTTTTTAGTTTGAGCTTTCCATGATATGAGTTCAATCGCCACTGAACACTGCACGTCTTCATTGTAATATCATGCATTTTAATTACTCGGTTGTTTGCGTTGATGTGTAAAAAAAAAATGAATCCTTCATTTAACTAGAAAAGTCAATTGCTAATAAATTATTTACCGTGAAAACTTGGGAGAGTACCAATCTACATGGCAGAAAATTTTACCCAAGCCATTGGACTGAACCACCTTGCTCATGGGTACAAAAGCAGTCCCCCCCCCCCCCCCGACTGGACTGCACCACTCTAATTGTGTTCTGCTGCCATTTCCAAAATGGTAAACTTTCAGTGCTGAAGGCTGGAAGTGCAGAAGGTCAGACAAAAAAAACAAACAAACTTGAGGCTTATTTAATATGTTAATCGAATGCAGTCATGCAGACGAAAACAATCAATTTAATCAGGGCTAAAATGTTTCCCTGAAATACTTACAAAAATGAAAACAAAAACACTCCTAACAAGGTATCTAATTAAAATGCAAATCACTTTTTTCTTTTGGGTTTAGTTAAAGCTGGAACCAACTTACTGGCTTAATTTCCCACAGGAGAATGTACTGCAGTTTGAAGGTTAAAGGAGTGCCCTATTGTCTCTCTGGGCTAAAGAGCCAGTACCCACTATTCAGGAACGTACAGCAACAACAATCTGGGGGAAACTGGCTTCCTGTGCAGGGTGCAGTCTCGTCTTGGAACCCCTGCTTCCAGTACAAGCTCTGGGCTCTCACAACCCTTAACCGAAATAAGTACTTTTCTGACAATACGTGGTTGGGGAAGTTGGGGGTCAGTTTTCAAGGACTAAAATAACATTACAAGCTGATTAAATGAAAATGAATGCAAGAAATATCTGCTGCTAAACAGTGCGACATTACGGATGTTACGAGTAACTTGAGAGAGAGAGAGAGTTCATCAACTAGCCTAAGTTAGTGAATTCCGAATGCACCTAATTTTAGCTACAGCTCTCCTGGTGTTTTTGAAAGGGGGCCAGGCATTTGTAATGCCATCTTACCAGAGGCTGTTGTGTTGTGTGGCGAGGGAGGCTTAGAGAGGTGAGAAGGTAGCAGCGGACTCGCTCGGCGGTCATTAATCCTTCTCTCTGAAAGATTTGGCACCAGACCTTGGCTGGGCCAGAAGTGAAGAACTTTGGTGGTCTGAATCATACTCCTCAAGGACTTGAGTTCACATCACACAGCCCACGACGGGCCAACTGAAAATAACCGCGAAATACATGTGGAGTTATTTAAAGAAAGGGCATTTAAGCAGCTTCACCATTTCAGGTTACTCCTTATTCCAGGGCAGAGTGGGGAGATAATGCAACAGTTAGCATGTTTTACTAATTAATTCCTTACACGTATACAGCATTTTTCTTGACACTTCACTTAAAGTGCTTTACAGGTAATGGGGATCCCACTACTGCCACCAGCGTGCAGCCCCACCTGGATGATGTGACGGCAGCCAGAGTGCGCCAGTCCACTCCCCACACACCAGCTCTCAGTGGGGAGGAGAACAGAGTGATGAAGCCAGCTCAGAGATGGGGATTATTAGGAGGCCATGATTAGTAAAGGCCAGGGAGAAATTTGCCCAGGATACTGGTGTAACACCCCTACTGAGAAACACCTTGGGATTTTTAATGACCAAGGAGAGTCAGGACCTCGGTTTTATCTTACGCAAAGGACTGCAACGTTTTTACAGTATAGTATGCCTATCACTACACTGGGGCATTAGGACCCACACATACACTCCTGTATGTGTATGTGTGAGCAGGGTGAGCAGGGTGAGCAGGGTGAGCGCCCCCTACTGGTCCCACTAACACCTCTTCCAGCATCAACCTTAGCTTTTCCAGGAGGTCACCCATCCAGGTACTCACCAGGCTCACACACCTCCTGGTTAAAAAAAATCTGAAAAATACTAAAAATCCACATCTCATCCCACTTTTAAGCACAGGTCAAGCACTGAAGGGCCAGCTGGCACCGTAAATGTTAGGGAATGTCACAGCGCTCTCCATACTTAATTTCTACAGTGCCCGACGAATCTGGTGTGTCGTGAAAGAAAAAGATATGCAATCGTGTCTCAAGCTGATTTTAAAGCCTTCCAGTTGATTGATCCATTAATTCCACTGACTGAAAACTCTGCTTGTGAAGATATTTGGCTTAATCAGCTTAAAGCAGATCGAGGACAGATATGACTGCTGACAGTGCATCGGCAGAAGGAGATGGCTGATCAAGACCGTTTTACTTAAACTAAAGAACCAGCTTTTGATGGGAAGAGGGGGGGGGTAGTCTTTCAAGCTGCTTGGGTGGCGTCAAAGTTGGCAATGAAGGATCGACTTAATCAAGGAAATGTTTCTGCTGAACGTCTCGCCAAAAGACACAGCTTAAGCTCAGTAAAAGCTGGCGGGTCAAATATGACGCGTTAGCAACACTGAAATTCCATCTTCTTATTCAGCAGCACCACGTCCAAGCGATGCGTTTGCTTGATTCTACAAGGACACAATTCATGTACGCTTGTGTATGTCAGATCCAATATGTGGTGAAGATTAAACTCTCTATTAATAGACTAAGAATACACTAATTAAGGCCAAATTAAATGTTTCCAATACTTGATAAGTATTACAGAGGTTATAAAAAATAGGACTTACTATTCATTATGGTAGAGTTCATTTTTTAAAATAATACTAACAAACAAGCAACCAAATACATGGGATTCACTTACTAATTTGTGGGAAAAATCCGTAAAACATAAACAGCCTAGCACTTAATTAAGACATAATGATGAATTCAAATTGAAGATGGCCCTCAAGGATCACCATACCTAAAGGTGACGAGTCATTATGATCACTGAAAGAGATCCTGACCTATTGGTGGAAATTCCTTCTTAATTTTGAATTACTGTATTGTCTACCCCTGTTTGTACAGTCCATGTACATACTGTACCAGTGAAAGCATTCTGTGACAACCTGTTGCTAGTATAAAACTGAACTGGTGTGTTGTGGGTAGCACAGTGACGTGCAGTGGCTAGCATTGCTGTCTTGCAGGACTGGGGCCCTGGGTTCGATTGCCTGTGTTCAGGTGGGTTTCCTCCCACAATCCAAAGACATGCTGGTGGGTTAATTGGTTTCTGTTAAACTGGCCCTGGTGCGAGTGTGTACGAGCTTGTGTCTGTGTGTGCCCTGTGATGGCGTCTCGTCCAGGGTGTATCCTGCCTTGTGCCCATTGCTTGCTGGGATAGACTCTGGCTTCTCCCGTGACCCTACACTGGATAATACAGTTAGAAAATGAATGGATGAGTCAATGTGTTGAAAAAGGATCCAATTTCAACCTGTTAAGATGTGTTGAGCACAAATATACCCAGTACTCAATACAGCATCCTCCCCCCCCAACCCACCCACCCCCCAACATGCATCGTTTCCCTACTATTTTTGTAGCCTGCTGTGAGAAATGTTTTTTCAGGGCTATTTCTCAAGCTAATGTTGTGCTGAGAACCACATAGAACCCCTTCGTGCACACACCCTTTGGAAGGCTTGTCCATGTCAGAGAAAAAAAGGCAGAAAGAAAGCAAAGAATGACAGGAAGAAAGAGTAACAAACAAAGAAAAGTCAGTGGAAAACAGCCATGAAAAATAAATCATTTCAGCATGGTCACAAATTCCCAGCACAGATCCCCGGGCCACAGTTTAAAAATGACTGCCGGCCATCTACTCCTCTGGCGCAGATAATAATCTGTTTATTTTTTTTAATTATGCGTCCATGTTATCAGGACTTTACATATGTTCGGGCTTCATTACATCAAGACTCATTAAGGCCTTTCAATGTTGATCCCTTTGCAAGTTACCAGAAGACAAGGTGGGGTTTTTCCTTTGTACTTCCTCATTGTTCTCTGGTTCAACAACAGTTAAAATAGTACTTTGTTTCTGGTGTGGAAAAGGGGTACAAAAAAAAAAGACAGCTCTGCTATAAGACTTGAGGAGAAATAAAAGTTATCAATGACAGCAACTTGATTGTTTCTGAGGGTTTTTTTTTCCCCTGCCAAACAATACAATGTTGCTGCATAGTAATCAAGAAAGAAAAACACTTCGCGAAGTACAATACTGCATTTCCCTATCTCACCATCAGTATTGAATTCGGACTGCCTACAACTCAGAATTCCTACTAAGAATAACCAGTGACAATTATGAAAGCAGCTGTTTCTTGGGCACATTCGAGCTAATTAAAAACAGAGAAATTCTGAAGCAGTTTCTTTTTTTACATCACCCATCTTTGATGTATTAAATAATGCAAGACACTGTTTTTCTGCTACTTTTTCTGGTACTTCTGAATAAATTACTGGAAAGCTAATAGTGAGCAAAGGCAAGTTCAAATTAACAGGAACAATGAATCACGTGCTTTCTGTCTGTTAACAGGCACTTTATCTGCTGCTGATTCTAGGAGGCATAATTAAAAATTAAAAGGTTCCATTCAAGGCGTTGTTGAGGAAAGAACAGTAAATCAACAACTTGTAACCAAATAAAGCCAGGCTGAATGGTCTCTAACATGTATCAGAACAGGATCGTTTGAAGGTGTTTGCACTGACTGACCTTTTCTTAAGTATAGACACTAAATGTCTACATCAACTCTGATATGGTTTTGTAACTAAGTCAAGTGACTATCATTTACAGTGTTTCACAATTTTTTTCTCAGCCTTATCGGGAGTGTGATGTCATCGCCACCTGCCAAAATAGCTTATAGACTTTGGGGAAGAAAGAAAAATACATTTTGAAATAATTAAATACGACATTTATTGACTCAGTGCAGACATAACTGACCAGAAAAAAACCCAATATAAATATCAGACATCTGTATTCTAAAACAAACAATACAACAGTACAAAAAACAAGGTGCTTACGCACGACACAATCAAACTGTTGTATATAAGACAATCTGCAAAATATTGGCGCTTTCTCTAAATTTAGAAATAACATTTGCTCCACCACACAGCCGGAACCACCATTTGCAATGAATAAAGCTTTCCTTCCAAAAAAAAGACCTTCATCACTATTTGCATCAAAGGGTTTCTTTGCATTTTGGGACATTTCAAGGCAAAAGCTTTCAAATCTGGACAATAAATGGAGATGTCGAAACCACGATCAAATCGTCTTAATGAAGCGTCAGTTCAAATAACTGCAATGTCGTCGGAAATCCCATGGAAAGATACGGATTTCTGGTGCTTTAAACACAGATGTTTAAAAGTGCTGTCAACAATGCTAGGTAAAGCTTTCCAAATTTCTTGGGAGCATGCCGTTCCTGTAAAAACAAGTGGTTTTTTACGGCGTCTTGATTAATGTAGAAGACTATGTATCACTTAGAATCCAAATATGGCACTCTGGTCCAGCTTAATATGAAAAATGGAAATCCCTTGAGATGGCTAGCCCTTAAGTTGAGTCAATTTCCTTTTAAAGCACAATTTTCCCACAGGAAAAAAAAAAACACTCAGTCTTTGGCAAAAAAATGTCCCAAAGCGTGCATCAGTGAAAATGCTGTACCATCAACAGTTTCGTACCTCATAGTACTCCTATTACATACAAAACAATAGCCTAAAAAAGGCACAACATTTTTCACACACAGCAAATACATCAGTACACATCTCTTACTGAATACCTTGGCATACTTTTTTTAAAGTTTCAAACCATATGTGAAACCTACTTATTTGATGACCGGAGCAAAGTTTAACTCACCTACTCTTTAAACTGGAGTCAAAACGGTGTCCATCTCTCCCATTTCCAAGAACAAAATACACAGTAGAGAAAATGGATTTTGAAACATCGTTGTCAATGAGTTTGCAGAAGCCAGCTTTCCAAAAAAAAACATTTTCCTGAAAAACTGGTTTTGTTCTTGATGTATCAGGTACATAATAAATTCAGCGGAGCAACTTCTTATTGACTCTGTAAAGTGTCTCTCAAATAAAAAGGACAAAACTCAATTTACTACATGTATTCATAATCTTGGCTAATCCAGGTTTTACCGGTTGAGAACGGCCTGGACATTTAGCATGACATACAATGGTTTCCGAAAACATTACTTAGAGAAACCCAAGTTAAAGAAACAGGACTGCTTTTGCAGTCTTAATGAATGACCTCATGATTGTATTATCTTGCTCGCAGGTTGTTACTTTCCTACCAAATGCCTCCGAGGTTTGAGTGCTACTCAAAACGTCTGTTGCAAAAATAGTATTTACAGCTCTGCATGACAACACTGCTACACAAATTTTTCAGAACACAGCCTGATAATTCTGAATTACAGCGCAGAGAGAAAATCACCCGACTCCTAACAGCCCTTTTCCTAAAATCTGATATGTTTTTAATTGTCTTGAATACAACACACAGCCTACTTATACTGTATATTTTAAAGTGTGACGCACCTTAAATTAGAATATTGCACAGTCCCCTCTATTATTTTGGAATAGGAAAAAATGTCTGAAAGCACATTCTAAACATCAACCTACATTTGTGATTAGTTTACAGATTTACTTTAAATAAAAATTCATCATTATTTCTCTTGTTCCACTACAAATATATATATAGATACTTATATAATTTATCACATGCTAAAGGTTTCTGTGATAAATACAAAAATAAACCAATTAAAACAAACAAGTCCCTGGACAGATGATGAGCAAATCATCAGTTAAACAATAAGACAAAGCCAATAATCGATTCATTAGCATTTAAAGGAATATATTTAGCAACCTTTTGATCATAACCTGAATGTCACATTCAAAGGTGCTTGACATCACATTTCTGTACATTTGCTCTTCATATAAATCAAAAATAAAAAAAACCTTAATCAAATGCTGAAAATCTAAACGTGTTCAGCGACAATATTGCATTTGGTCTCCTGTAAATGAAGGTCATAGCTACAATGCAATGGTTTTCAGCATCCAAAAAAGACAGTGAACATTAGCCATTGAGGGTCCTTTTTCACCTTGATAAAACACTTCATACACAAATGTGAAGAAATTATCCAGATGTACCACTGAAGGAACTGATTTCAACAAAGGAACTATGTTTAAGAAGACCGTACTACATGTATTTTACTTAGGAAAGTAAAAGGAGTACAGTACAATACTGCTTAATTTATATATTATATAAACATGGAAGTTTTTATTCATTTTTTGCATATGTATAAAGAATTCACACATTTTAACTGGAGCATCTTCAGTAATGTTTCATGAGAAAACTACCTTTCACTTCTCAGCAGACCTGAATAATGCCTGTGTCAAACGTACTGAGGGTTAAAAAACGTTTAAAGAGCACGTACAAAACAACACTTCAGTGTCTTTGGCTAAGAACGTTCAGTTGTAACCCTGTTACTTCACAAAAACGCTTTCTTTCGCTCTTGCCAGCAGCAACGCAGAAATAGTGACAAGAATGAATGTAAATCTGAGGTTCAAGAGTGACGTGGAGAATCACTGGACACTTCGGCAGAATCATCCATCAGTAAAAAAAAAAGCAACATCCTTATTAGTTCAATTTTTAGACATTCCCACCGAGCTTTTGCTTGACTAACCAGGCAGACTTTGGACTCTGATACGGAGGGTGCAGGTGTCAGTCTTGTCACCTTCGCAACTTACAGTACATCAGAGCGGCCTCAGTACAGGCCAAAGGTCAGCAGCTGTTTCCTGGAGACCTCTGAGGTGGGAGGCCTCCTGCTGCCTTCACACAATTGGCGACACCTAGCAAGAGCAATTTGAACGGAAATGCTAGTTGACATGAAGCAGTTTGCACACCAATCTCCACGATGACACCTGAACACATCCACTCTTCCCCTGGTCATCATTTACAATCCAGCCAGTGAATTCATTTCCACAGCTCTGACCTAACAGCTGCTTATTTCTTTTTCTCTCATTTGCCAGGTTGACAGAAGGGTTTATTATAACGTCAGGAGCAGATGTTCTCTCTATATATGGCAAGGAGGCTGGTGGCTAACCCTGCCTTTAATCACCTTGTCAGCTAAATAGTTAGTTTTCATCTCTTCGGAGTGTGTACCAACAGCTTCTGCCTCCACTTTCACAAGCAGAAAAGAAATTCTTGAAAATCTCCATTCCTAGAGGTACATTTTCTTTTTCAGGTCTCCAAACTTGCAACTTTTTCTTAGGCAAGAACAATATCGAAGGCGCTTTTAAAAATTGCATTAAAGCAGACTGTTTCTCGATACTTCACTCTGTTTCTCTCTGTGATAACCGTGTTGGGTCTTTGCCTCATTATACTGCTGTAAAGCAACCAAAGCTGCAATCTGCTGTCCACTTCTGTCATTCCCACAGCCCTCACAGCGATGAACATATCAGTGAAACTATTTGTAAGCAGACATGACCAGTAGTTTCTGGCTCTGTTTCTTTTTAACAGAAGACTATAAAAATGCAAAGGGAAATTTTGGTTCAAATGATACCGTTTGGGTGTTCATGCAATTATATGAATGTTTTTCACAGCAGGAGTCTTTGGAGAACGGAGGACATTTGTAACCTCAAGATAATGTACAGATTAACTATAAATGCAACTGGAAATTCCATTAAAAAAATTAAGACTACACAAAAAATTCACTCTCTGTGCCTGCTGAATAATAAGGAGAGCTCATGACCTATTAACTCTGTATTCAGATACAGTGGCTAAACACAAAGATCACTGCAAGACCTAAAGTAGCCATTTTTAACAGGCAGGAAATAGTTTCAGCTCAGTCTCTGTCTCATTTTGCACCATTACCCTAAAAAAACTCCCAATGTTTTCCTCTTACAATACCGTCTATTGTCAACTGCCACATTTTCCTGACTTTACAGGATTTTCAGTTTATTTCTATCCTGAACCAGAACTGGTAAGCATGAAATTCACAGGCGTCATCTAAACTCCATACTGGGTAAATGCTAGTCATGCACACACTTCCTGTATCTATAAACCTCCAACTTACAGCAGCAACCTTATAGCATCATGAACATTCATAATTCAAACTGCAAATCCAGCCTAGTGAACTGTTAGTTCACTTCGATCTCTACCAAACTGCTACAAGACCCAGAAAGAAAGAAATAAACAGAAAAAAATCAATTGTATTATTTGAAGGGTAACATTTCTTACCTAGAAATCGGAAGATTATTCTTCGCACAAGCTCTTGCCAGGGGAATCAATGTAGAAAAATGCTAACATTTTTTCCCCGCAGGCAATACTGTGGCAAACATGCATATTACAAAGTATCACTCCTCTTGCAAAAGCCTTTTCATTTGAAAAGCACAACCAGCCTTCTGAATTTCAGACCCTGTATGATACATATCCAAGCTCTGTCCAGCTTGACAGATATTTATATAAGTCCAAGCAAAACATGACTGCTTCTCATTATTGATATATTTTATCACAGCCAAATAAAAATGCTATGATATAAGGCAGTTAAAATGCTATGCCTTGCAAAACAAATTGTACATTGAGGTTTGTTAAATAAATTTCTAAAGGTTACCTATCCTCCTGCTTTTCAATGGACAATGCAGTTTTTTTTTCCATTTTTACCAGACAAATTTGACTAAATAGTCGCGGCACTTCAGTCCTCAAAGATTCTACCTCAAAAGGTGAGCAGACAAATCACCAATTCCAGGGTCAATATGCAAATAAAAAATACAGAACCCAGAGAAACGTCTCAACTTTGAAAAAGGACTCCATATTGCTAATGAAAGAGAGAATCACGTTTTCACAAGGAGAAAATGCTGAGTATATGTACACCTTTTAATTCATAAATTCTTGTACTTAAGGAAAAAAAAACAGGAAAAGGTAACTGACAACATTTTACATACAAAAAACAGACATCAATTGGTCACATTCGAACTAAGCTCACTTCCATTTCATCATGGGATGAAAAGCAGCATTCTCTTTTTATTCTAAATTCAGTTGGATTTTTTTGTGTTTGTTTTTGTTTCTTTGTTTTCTTTTTTGCATTCCAAGTAAGCCTAGCATGTAACTGAAGTGGTTCCACTTAATGCTTGGCAATATTGTCGTCTTCTGTTTTTTGCCTCTTTTTTTTTTTGCAGTAGAAGCTCTTTTGGCAAAAGATGTAGGAATTTTCGTGATTGTATGTGCGCCTTTTGCTCAAAACCCAGGCGCCCAAACCTCCTGCCTCTCCCCCCCCCCACCCACCCCCCCAAGGCCCACGTCAAGGTGGGCTATCCCACTCGCGTCTCGGGTTGGGGTGCTCTCGATCTCAGCGTTTTGCTTAAAAATGTGCACAAAAGCCGGGAGTGATGAACCTAGCCCAGCTTCTGAGGGAGAGAGCCGCACCGTCATGGCGAAGCGGCAACGTTATTTAATTTAAAAAAAGGAGAGCGTCTGTCTACGAACGAGGTCACCGAGACGGGATTGTTCAACCTCCCGTCCTTCCTTCCCTCCCCCATCCCTGACTCCCACTTCTCAACAACGAAGGTCCGGTTTCCTCCAGCGGCCCGGCCAGCGCTCTCAAGCCAAGACACGAACCCTCGACTCTCCCCGGGAGGGTTCCCCATGGGTCCTTCACTACACGTTGCAGACGTTGGTGGACCTCGTGCTGGTGGGGGCCGGCGGCTTCTTGCTCTCCACGCGGCGGGCGCAGGAGGCGCAGACGGCCCCCGAGAGCCTCTTCAGCCCCTTGCGGAAGACACTGTTGGAGAGGCTGTAGATGACGCAGTTGCAGAAGCTGTTGCTGATGGCCAGCCAGGTGGTCAGGAAGGAGGCCACGGGGTTGTCGTAGATGTGGGAGCTCTCCAGGAGGAAGTAGATGATGTAGGGCAGCCAGAGGATGTAGAACACGCTGGTGATGCGAAACAGGACCATGGCATAGCGTTTGTCCGGACAGCCCTGGCCGTCGCCCGACTCGCCCTCCTGGGAGCTGAAGCGCACCCGGCGGTCGTTGATCTCCTTGGTGTGCTGCTGACAGATGCGGAAGATGTTGAAGTAGGTGAAGCACACCGTGAAGGCCGCCGGCGCGTACAGCAGGACCACGATGAAAGAGGTAAAGTAGGTGTTTGTATTCCAGGACTTGGCGCACCACCGGAAGACGTCGCCGTGGTAGCCGGGCTTGCCCCATCCGAAAAAGGAAGGCAGGAAGACCACGCAGGAGTAGATCCAGATCAGGGCGATGCACGCTCGCAGCCGGCACGGGGTGACCAGCGTGTTGTACGACAAGGGTCTCGTAATCGCTATGTACCTGTCCACGCTGATGCACGCCAGCGAGGCCATGGAGACGCTCTTCAGCACGGAGACGATGTAGCCGAAAATCTTGCAAGTCACCGACTCGTCCAAGCCCGTCGGGTAGTGCAGCAGCGACAGCGAGGGGAAAAGGCAGCTCACCCCCACAAACAGGTCGGCGTACGCCATTGTCTGGATGAAGTAGCTCGTGGTGTGGTGGTTGAGCAGGGGGGCACAGTGGAACACGAAGATCACTACCAGGTTCCCCGAAATGATGAGGACAGTGAGGAAAATGATGATGATCACTTCCAGGACGCAAATATTCAGGGTCTGCGAGTAACCGACACCCAGGAGACAGAACAGCTGGCTGCTATGATTTGCATCCGAGGACGAGTTCATCTTGAGGGGCTGCCTGCGAGGTGGGGGGTTGGGGGGTGGGGGGTGGGGGTGGTAGGGGGTCTTCGATTCAGGCCTCTTCCTTGGCAACCCAGACCCCGGTCGGCATTGCTGGGTGGAGGATTGACAGTGGTGTAAAAAGACGGAGCCTCTCTCTTCTGCGGGTTGCTCACAGATGCTGCGCTGTACTGGCCACAGCGCAATTCCTCTTGAAATCCTTCAAGCAGGCACCACCTTCTAAAAGCCCGAAGATAAAGCCAGGTCTAGCAATTGCCATTCCAACAGCCGGTTTACAAGGCAAAACGGAGGCCTTAGCACAAACGCCTCGGACAGAGGGATCTGCAACCATCAGAACAGGATGGCCCTGCACCTGCCTGCCTCTTTAAGCGACAAACAAGAATTCTGTTGAATTCGGTGGAATTTCCGAGAGATGCCGGTTCTTTGAAACACAAAACCAGGCTGCGTTCAGACCGGGTCTCACTGTATCTCATACATTGTCAAAACCTGCAGATCAGCAGGGGCTGCACAAGAGAGCGAATCCCTCCCCCCCCCCCCCCAATACACACAGAAACGCAAAAATTGTATCCAGGCTTAAAAAAAAAAAACCCAAACAAAGCACATGAAGCTACGGAAAACAGAAATGAAAGTATTGTCCTCCAGTTCCGACAGGTTCGATTACTGCAATCCCATCCTATTTTTAAACGCCATGCCAATTACTCAAGCATACATTTCCGAGACAGAAAAGCTGTTTGAGGTCCTTGTTAACAAAGAGACGAGATAAAGGAGTCCCGGCATTCTCCAGCCTTCAGATTGTCTCCAAAAGGGGGTGGTGGGGAGGAAAAAAAAAAAAGACCAGACTGGGATTCCAACTTCAGGAATTGCAGGTTTTTTTTTTTAAAGAAAGAAAAATTAAAACGCACTTTAAGAAAAAAAGCAATCCAGGAGGCAAATAAATAAACGAGCAGCCCGGCTTTAAGCTTTCTCTCTCTCTCTGGGCCCTGCAGAGGATAGGTGCTCCCTCTTGGTCTCCGCTGAGTTTACTGCAGGATTAAAGTAACGCTGCCTGGCAGCTCTGCTCTGTTACTCCTCCTTCCCCCGTCCCCTGCCAGTGAAAAGAGCCAGCGACGTCGGCACCGGAGGACAAATGCAGCAGCAAGGAATTTTCCTCCCATCACACGTTCAAACACTGTAGCCAGTCACAGAGCCCCATTTATCACTTCAGCCTCATGAAAACATTAAGACTTCAGCATCTCTCCTTCCCTTCGATTTTGACAGCTCAGCGTTGCGGCTGGCTGTTAGCTTGTGTGCTCTTTTTTTTTTTTTCTTTCCCCATATGGAGTTGTAGTAAAGTTGGGCACAAAATCTAAATATCCGCCGTTTTCTCAACGTAAGAAAATCATTCCAGCTGTCCACACAATACTATACCCCCCTGCGCTTCCACCTCAGAACACATCACTGAACATCATTTCACAAGAAAAGCCTTTTTTTTGCCCCTGTGCACCTGCTCCTCATTACAATGCATCACGAGACTGCCGCCTTCCATATTTAGCATCCGCTAATGGGAATGAATATATCAATCAGTGGCGGAGGGGAGCAGTCACAGAATTTAACTGCGGAATTAGCATTTCCAGTTCTGCAGTGCCCTGTTGGCTCGGCTCCTGGCGACGGCTTTTTCCAGAGAGCGTTCACAATGCAGAAGACTCATTCGGCTGCTGAGGGGCATGGGGCTGCATATCGGCTATCGCTCGAGGACCTGTAATTTACGAGATTGTTGAACACACCTGTCTTGTGACTAAATCGAGTCGGGGAAAAACTAAAACCCCAAATGCCGATGCTTTTGCGAGCATTTTTAGGGAAGAAAATTTCCAACAATAAAGCAAAGCTCAAGCACTGAATATGCGCTTCCCATTAGGGAGAAATTCAATTAATCCAGGGCACTCCCCAGGGCATCTGTACTAAAGAAGTGGGGACTTTAATTTCAGCATTTCCTTGCTGTCACAAACATAAGTACGGAAACAAATAACATCTCTTGTGTATCTCCAATTAGTAGAATCGCCATTTGCTAGGACAGATGTTTATAAACACAGAAGAGATATTACTGACAAAAACATGAGTTGTCAAAATTAATGAAAGAAGGGACGACCTATTCTTTTAATACCAAGAATGTCCCCCATGCACACAAACATATGTACACAAATACACTGAAGTCTTAGCTCTTGAGGATATCGAACCTTTATGATTATTTTAGTTGTAACCAACATTATACTGTCAAACAAGATGGAGCTAAAAATAGTGAGAGTTGAAGGGCGGTGAACCAATGCTCATCAATTATTAGGACATCAGATTTTTCACTTGACTCGTCTTGAGCTCGATTGATTTCCTCTGCACTGGTCCTGATAAGAGAGGCTGTCTAAACCTCAGTGCAGTCCCTGGCGGGCTTCAATCAAGACAAACAGTTAACATTACCGAAGACTCATTGCTAGGCACTTTCAGGTTTCAGATGTGAATAAAAAGCACTACAGATCTCCATCTCAATTATCTGCTCTGTAGATTTCTCCCCACCTTAAGACACAAGCCTAAATTAGAGCTGAAAACCAGCTGTGCACATCTGTTTTTGCCTCTGCTGTGATTTGTATTACATTTTCAAAAACCAAATAACAATATCAATCGCCTTCCACAGAGCAAGCAGAGAGAAAGGGCAAAACCCAGCCAGACATCTTGAGCGCTTGCAATAAGGAGGAATCCTACAGGGAATCACTTGACATTTAGCACACAAAGAAACCTACCCACACCTCAAAGAAATGAACGCTCAAGTGAAAATGTTCTTTGCGGAGAACCGTGCCACAGTAAGAGCTCCGAGCTCTGTGCCTCAGAAATTCAAACCATCAGAAATTTGAAGAAAACCAAATGGAAGCTTTGCACAGCTCCTCGTGTTGTGCGGTGGAGTCAGACACAGGGAGCGCATTGTGCGCTTTGTTTGTTTCTCTTGACCATATGCTGTACAGCCAACAGGGTGTTGGGAGAAGTGAAACATCTGACCTTTGACAGCTATTTATCCATCCTAAGGGGTCAGCTGACAGGTAACATCTGGTTACAGTATGAATTGGACACGGCAAATACATCTTCGCTATTCTGCACCCCCTTCACCCTGATGCTGAGTCACAGTCACCAGCCCAAGAAGCTGTTGTAATATTGTAGCAACCACACAACACACAAAATGAACTGCAGATGCCCTGCCACTGCCACAGAAAAATACCTTACTGATCTTCATATATAAAACACTACACCACTGAAGCAGGCAGTGTGGGTACTGAAATCTACCATGATGTGCGTTAAGGGGTGGTGAAATACTTGCTACCAGTGGTATTATCGTGTTTGAACACAAGCATGCACTGTAGCATTAAAACTGACATAATACAGCACAAATCTGTAGTTTCAAATCTTCATGTTTTTGTCAACACTTCCAACATTGCCTAATTTGATGGTCCTGTAAAAAGACACTCATCTGCCCTCACCAAATCTTCTAGAAACGCTCAACTCCCACAGGGGAACTGGGCTGAACACCAGGCAAGTCCCCTGGTGCAATGAAACTGGATAGGTTCATGATTTCCAGTGGCGGCGCAGTCCTCAACAGGATCAATACAGGGCAGGCTCCACAGTGACATCGGACTAAACGAAAGCCGCATTTGGGAAACAGTTATTTGCTATAATTTTGACTTCAAATGGGGGAAAAATACAACCTTCCCATCACCCACCAATGTAAAAAATGTATTTGAGAATACGATTTCTTTGTGGCTGAACAATCATCTGTCTTCCACAAAAGAAGAAGAAACCCATCGCTGCTCGAGGCACAATTTCCAATTAAGCTAGGTCTCAGGACCGAAAGGCAAAGTAGGACCCATCAGTGAATTCCAGCTCAATGAATGAAGAGGTCAGTGTATGAACTGCCCCAGGATACAAAGAAAATTGATTCGGTTCAGTCTATCTTCGTACTAGAAACCAAAAAAAGTGTGCCAGAGCAGCTGTTACACCATGTAATGTGATTATAATGCAGTTATTTTTAAACAGTAATTCTTTTCTTAATCACAACCTTCCTTATTAAGTCTTAGTTCACAATGACATAATGTGTGGAAAGGTATACATGTACAGCTCTAATCGGACTAGTCTTTTAAAAAGGACTGTGTTAAGAGCATGCCTAATAGCATTATTGCCTCAAAATTGTTTTGTGCACAAAATTGCAACCCAGACACTAAACCCAAACACCATGGTTTCAGCGGCTTTGGAAATTCACTGCCTCCCTGCAACTCCACATCTTCTCTTTCAGTGCTCTGAAGAATAGCAGTACTGTGCCTCTACTGTCCACTTTTATTCCTCCAATCGGTACGGACATCCCTTAATAAAACATGCTGTACTTCTAACGCTTATCTATATCATATTAAAAAGACACAAGCAGACGGATGACAGCATATGATTTGTAAGCTCCTTGATCTCTATTATGTCATTAAAACTGATTTACTGTATCTTCATTAAGCTTGAAAAAATGGCAAATATCACAACTGGATATAAACACTCCCTCAACACTCACTACTGTTGCTCAAGTGTATGAAAAAAACAAATATAGGGTTTTGCTCCAAAAGACAAAGACATTTCCTGAGCAAAGCCTAAAATTGTTCTAAAGTGAGATTAACTCCCTATTACCAAAGTAGACTGTGTGTGCAAGCTACACTATATCTACATACCAAACTCATCACTGCATCTGGAAGGAACTACAGGGTTCAGCGGCTCAGCAAAAAATAGTTCTACTGGAACAACAATGGCATTACAAGTTGATACAGCTATCATAACGCTTTGAGTCAGAACTGAAAGCAAGTGGTAGAAAATGCTCAAGATTCTTGAAAGCAGGACTCAATATTTTGGTTCATTCAAAAACCTTTCACCTCTGCAGTATGCTTCCTAATTACAGAATCAACAATTAAATTAGTCTATTTATTTTATTCTTTGAAACATTGTATGTTGGATTTAACGCGATATTTGCTCAAGTTCTACAGTGATCGCTTGAAGCCCCTCTAAAAACGACTATGCAAAACGCTTTCTAAAACTGGTGCAATATCTTCCTGGAGGATCAGTTTATCATGGCATTGCTGGGTGACAGCATCCTGTCTAGACAAAAGGAAAAATAAATCTTAAGCAAAGCGCATGGAACCTTTAAGAGAAAAGCTTATTGTGTGTCTTATTCCTCGCGCCAAGTCTGTTTATCTAACAGTTTTACCCTGCAGACAATACACTGCAACAAAATAATGAACAGACTACAACCTTTTTTAAGCGCCTCCTTTGATGTCTATTTATAGTATGGACAGAAGTCGTAACTCAGTCAGGCTCCGCACTTGGAAATGGAAGACATCTTTGTAGATTCTCATCCCTTTTGAACGATAGCTCAATCTAAGCAAACCCCAGTTAAATTCAGTGCAGTTGCGAGAGGAAAAAATAGATGAGTAAGCGACCTTAACTGATGCGTTCAACACAGAAGAGATCTATTAGCTATTCCTGGACTCTTTCCATAAATATACAGGCACATAAATGAGGGGCCACTCATTAGTTTTGTTTAATCCACTTAATATGCGAGGGGAATGCAGAGGACAGCTTAACTGAAGAGAGGATCTCTCCCAGCTGTTCACAGAGGTTGGGTGCATACCAGCCAGCTGCGTTAGTCTCTGCTACACCCCACGGCACTCAGAGCTCAGAGAGTGGCGTTAAGCCGGCCAGCTAATTACATCCAAAGGATGAGATTATACGAGAAAAGTGGATTGCGCTGTTAACGTAATTAAAATTAATATCCTATCTGATTTAAGTCTGATTAAAAAGAGGGAGAAAGCTTCCATCAACGTGAAAAAATAGGGCAAAGAAACACCCCTGTGCACTAAAGCACATTGATGAGCATTTCTGAAATGGGGAAGTCCTTGTCAAAAGAATTTGAAACTGAAAGGTACTATGGTTTACCTTTATTTAAAAATACTCGGACAAAGACACGAATGACAGAAAATGCTAGATGGTTTTAGTGGCAGAGCAGTTAAAAAAAAGGGAAATGGGGATTTAGGGAATCACAGCCTTGCATTTTTTGCCTTTGGATTTAAGGAAGACGGAGGGGACGCAGCTACATGATAGATAGATTGGCAGGAAAAAAAAAAACATTCACCAACTCTGAGTAAAGGTCACAGGTCACTTCACACCATTTTCCAGAGTCTGCCACAGGACTAACAGGCAATTTCAACAGCCATTAGATTGCTTTTGATTCCAAGACACCAGCCCGCATTCAACACTGTTTATATCAGCCTCCACCCTGCCTCCGATTAAAAAAAAAAGAAATGAAAATACCCCCCAAAAAAAAACAATCTGTTTCAGGCTGCCAAGCAATTCATCAGGAATGAACGCTACTGAGTATTCATGGAAAAAAAACAAATAACTTTTAGAAGGAACCACTCAGTCTCCGACCATACCTCACACCTCAAACCTCACAAGCTACTGTGCAACAATTTAACCATTTCAATCGGAAGGGAACATTTTTGCCTGCAAAGGCCTAACTGAAAATGAAAATGATGTTTGCCAAGCACGGTTCATTTAAAATACCACACTGCTGTGGTTATCCTGAAACATACCATCGAACCAGCTTGGAGTGTTGGCTCTACCGGTGATGTAATGCAGAATTACTTTTAACAGTCACAACAAGAGTCCTGCATGGACAGTTTCCAGATTCTAAAGCAAAGTGTTACGCTGGGCCAGAGAGAATATTTACTGTTCACTTTATGCAGTAGATAACATACCAATTACAGAGTAACAAATGCTAAAAGAAGGATGATACTGAAAAAGCTGAAGAACTTCCAAAGAACCTCTGACTCCCACAGGTTGCCATGTCTCCTGTATGTGCAGAGAGAACCATCTCACAACACAAATTCAAATTCAGCTACCTGGCCGAGAACCTGGTCGAAGTGCAGGTGCCTGATTCAAGTTCAGGTTCAGTGTGCATATAAGCTAACATTCTAGATCTGTGAGAAAGAATCTGGTGAGAAGGAACTGATACTGGCTCACTTCACTCATGGGTGGCATTTATTTAGCTTTAATTCACACACCAATTTCCAATATTACTATTTTGTATATTATATTACTGCTATATCCCATAGATAATGAATATTCGTTATAGACCATATTGATGACCCCCCGGGATCCTCCTTGAGCGGCGGTCGTTTCAGCACTCTCTCGCCGCGCTCTTCCTCGAACAGCGGTCATTACAGCACTCTCTCCCTGCGCTCTTCCTCATTTCGGCATAATCTCCCAGCGCTCTTCCTCGGACAGCAGTCATTCCAGCGTGGTCTCCCTATGCTCCTCCGCGAGTGGCAGTCCCCCTGGCGTGGTCTCCCTATGCTCTTCCCCAAGCAGCAGTCGTTTCAGCACTCTCTCCCCGCGCTCTTCCTCGAGCGGCGGTCGTTTCTGCACTCTCTCCCCGCTCTCTTCCTCGAGCGGCGGTTGTTTCAGCACTCTCTGC
Organism: Atractosteus spatula; assembly: GCF_055471065.1. Taxonomy (NCBI): domain Eukaryota; kingdom Metazoa; phylum Chordata; class Actinopteri; order Semionotiformes; family Lepisosteidae; genus Atractosteus; species Atractosteus spatula. Next base: position 13,541,386 of record NC_142728.1, on the reverse strand, counting down.
CCGCGCTCTTCCTCGAGCGCCGGTCGTTTCAGCACCCTCTCCCTGCTCTCTTCCTTGAGCGGCAGTTGTTTCAGCACTCTCTCCCCGCGCTCTTCCTCATTTCCTCATTTCGGCATAATCTCCCTGCGCTCTTCCTCGAGCGGCGGTCGTTTCCGCACCCTCTCCCCGCGCTCTTCCTCGAGCGGCGGTCGTTTCCGCACCCTCTCCCCGCGCTCTTCCTCGAGCGGCGGTCGTTTCCGCACCCTCTCCCCGCGCTCTTCCTCGAGCGGCGGTCGTTTCAGCACTCTCTCCCCGCGCTCTTCCTCGAGCGGCGGTCGTTTCAGCACTCTCTCCCCGCGCTCTTCCTCGAGCGGCGGTCGTTTCAGCACCCTCTCCCCGCGCTCTTCCTCGAGCGGCGGTCGTTTCAGCACCCTCTCCCCGCGCTCTTCCTCGAGCGGCGGTCGTTTCAGCACCCTCTCCCCGCGCTCTTCCTCGAGCGGCGGTCGTTTCTGCACCCTCTCCCCGCGCTCTTCCTCGAGCGGCGGTCGTTTCCGCACTCTCTCCCCGCGCTCTTCCTCGAGCGGCGGTCGTTTCCGCACTCTCTCCCCGCGCTCTTCCTCGAGCGGCGGTCGTTTCCGCACTCTCTCCCCGCGCTCTTCCTCGAGCGGCGGTCGTTTCAGCACTCTCTCCCCACGCTCTTCCTCGAGCGGCGGTCGTTTCAGCACTCTCTCCCCACGCTCTTCCTCGACTGGCAGTCATTTTGGGGAACTCTCCCTGCACTCCCTAGTTGCACAATTTGCTGTTCTACAGCGTGAGCCAGTTTCACCAGCTTACTTTTTCCATTCCTCTGAGTCTCACAGAAACATTCTTGAACTGAGGCAGTTTTCCAAGCATTTTTCTGCCATTTACGCATAGCTCAGCATGTTTTCTAGCTGTCAGGTGGACTGCTCATGCGAGACATGAGATTTGGTATTTTGATAATCTCCCATCCCATTATTCAGTGTTTTCACTGGGTGAGAAGCGGTCATCTTTCTGGGCTTCATGTGAACCATGGAACCAAACTGCAACAATAACTCAAGGTCCCTTGAGTTCAACTCTTTAGAAGATGACCTATCTTTGAGGCATGTCCCCTAAGGTCTTTTGTTCTGCCAAGTAAGGTAATTTGATGTTTTCAGAGATGCAATATTTAACAGTATTCAGAACATAACACACTGTATGTTGATTGTTAACAAACAAGGAGAATGCATCAAATTATCCAATGTTGGCACACAAATTCACAAAAAGACTCTCCAGATGATGAAGATCTGCACCAAAACACAAAAACAGTGACATCCTCCAAAAAGAGAAAACAGGAAAATTATCCCTGGTCATCTAATGTGAGTTAATGCAGAGTCTGGCGTCACATGTGTTTTAAGGGTTTTTACTCCTCCCCCATGATGAACTTTTGCCCAGAAACAACCTCTTTAAATTGTACCAAAGGCAGAAAGGTGTAAATTAAAAAAAGTAGTGTATGTAAACTTTGACTGTTAGCAGAAGCGAACTCTTATCGTCTAGAGCAGTGATCAGCAACATACAGAACAGATTTTTATTGGCTCATGCAATGAAATAAACCACGAAGAATTACATTAAAAATATTTAAAACTATGCTCAACTGTTCTGTAATTCTCTACAACATGCTACCCAATGAAAGCTCTTTGGCGTAGAAAAAAAAACTGTTAACTTGGTTTATTTAGTGCATTATTTAAGCAGGGCTACTCTATTGGTTTCACAATAAAGTTCATAATTGGTGCAATAGATAATATTTTTCACATTTAAGTGTAAAGTCTAACATTATGGAAAAAAAATCAGTTGCCAAGAAAGAAAAGTTTGTTTATCTCAGCCCTTTCAGAGAAATAAATATCAATTTGTTCAACATAAAGACCGTGCTGTTGTTGTGAGAGAATCATTTGTCACACATCAAATGTCTAACGACATTTTCAGCGAAAACACGACAAAAAACTTCTAAGGATGAGGCAGACAAGGCTTAACTGTTTGCTAGATCGGTGGAGAGAAGCATAATTGAAATGGCAGAATGTTCACAAATAACAGACATGGGCATTAAAAGATATAAAATAATTTAGTGTTGCTCTTGATGAGTGCGTGGATATAAACGATGTTCCGCGATTAGCGATTCTTGTGAGACACTGTGTCTGAGATGGAATTCAGACAGAGCTGTGCTGTCTAAAACACGTACACATATAGCTAAGACATTTACCAATCATTCTGAAGAAAGAGGAATTCATCAAGAAAATACTTGATGATGCCCTTGATATGGTCGGAGAACGGAAGGAATTTGTAAAGATCACTATGGATCAAAAATGTTTTAATATTCAATTTTAATTAATCAAAATGTAAGTAGGGCTATTACTGACATGAAAAGCATCGATGGCACACAAATCCATTGAAACAAGTGCATGAGCTAAGTCTTGGCACTCTCTTTCTGAAAGGCTGCAGACCCGTAGTCTAGAGCATTTTTCTTTCAAAGCTTAAGATCATCTGCTTAATCAAAGTGGTCAGTGAGCTTGTCAACTTAACTCTGAACAATTCAGTGTTGACAAACAAGATCCAACTACTTTTATCGGCATTAGAATGGCTATTTGGGATGTTACGTCTCGCCATTAACCCGGCCAGTATTAACAACACAATTTCATTGTGTAGGAAAAAATGTTACTGTGATAATTGCAGGATTATAGTGCTGTAATTCAATCTGGAAGGAAGATTTAATTTCTCGCCAGCTTTCTTCACGCCGGGAATATCATTTAATCAAAATTGGTTTTCAAAGTCATTTTTAATTTGCTGAAGTGACACAGTCCCGTGCATCACTACTCTGCACCATACGGTGATACCTTGATGACTTGGCTAGTAGTATTTAAGTGACTGACAGTGCCTCAAGCAAAAAAAAAATACAGGAATAAATTACATTTACATATTTTAAAAGATAAATGCAAAATCTAAAAACGGTATAAGGTACTCATAATTACACGATTTACAATGGTTATGCAACGTGCAGGACTCACTGACACACACCACCAGATATTCAATTAGTAACACAGCTTTATTGATGACTAAAGCCTAACACTAAACAGAGCAGAGCAGCAGAATTTCACAGAAAAACCCATCTGGAGGATTCCTTCAAGACAAAGGTGAAAGTCTGTAGCACGGGTGTGGCATTTTATAAAGAAAAATGTTGGTTTTATAATGGCTCCATATCACAATACCAGGATCAAAGAAGCAATGAAGCAGCCAAAAACTGTCCTGAATATAAGCCCACGAAAACTAAACAGCTGTTTTAAGGAAAACACTATCCCCTTATTTTTAAATGTAAATGCTAGCCATGTGATTGAGCAAAAACCTGTAGTTTTCTTGTTTTTATTTATTATATACACACGTGCTTGAATAGCTTCTTCTTTTCATGATGCACCAGATAAATGTTTTTGTGATCAGTGTCATTGCTGTGTTCCATTTCAACCATCTTTCCAATTAAGCCAAGAAGTGTCTTACAATATGTAAACTTGTATTTCAAATTTCCACCTAATTCCCCAGCCAACGCTACCCAACGCCAACGTGGATCCAAAGGGGCAGTGCGGTGGCTCTGTGGCTCAGGATCTGCGCCTGTGGCTGGAAGGTTGCCGGTTCAAATCCCGCAGCTGGCAGAGGAATCCTACTCCATTGGGCCCCTGAGCAAGGCCCTTCACCCCAGCTGCTCCAGGGGCGCCGTATAAATGGCTGACCCTGCACTCTGACCCCAAGCTTCTCTCCCTGTCTGTGTGCCTGTGTGTCTCATGGAGAGCACGCTGGGGTATGTGAAAAGACAAATTCTTAATGCAAGAAATTGTATAAGTGATCTTATAACCAACAGGAGGGAAAACCTTCATGCACCAAACTTCCATGTCATCTGAAAACAGATCCGACACCCACCTTGTGCTTTTGGTTTGAGATACAAAAAAGCTCTGTGACAATCACTCTTTATGAATCATTTAAAGAAGGAGAGTTCTTTAAGGTTAGAAAAACATTGCTACAGCATTATCACATCATGAGTGTGAAAACAGTCACGCAAGTAACATGTTTTCTATTTAAAGCTGTTGTGACAACATCATAAGACTAATGCAATAAAAATGAATGAGCAGTTAAAGTTATTTTAAACAATAACCTCTAACAGCAACCTGTAAAAACCCACAGATCTCTAGTGTATTGTAAAACCACAGACTCAGGATAGAATTCAGAGACTTCTTATCCTGCAAGTTAACTATCTGACTGCTGCTATATTTGTAGGACTGAATTTTCAATCAATATTGTTGTGCTGTGTACTGGCACTATAAACAGGCCTGGTATTTCCATTATCCTACTCAGGGTTTAGGGGAACCAAGGATTCTGTTAAACATTAAGTATTTCTTCTGCAACAAACACTTTGGATGTAAAATATGTAGCTATATTTGACTATACTTATATAAGTATGTGCCATGAAAAAAATATTTTGCATATTTGTCCAATGTTTTTTTTATTTTTACCATACATACAGATACTATATGTTCTTGTCAAAATCTTTTTTTAGCAACTAAACAAACTTTAAAAAATTCAACAACCTAAGTATCTAAGTTAATTTGTTTTATTTTAAATGGTAGGATACAGTCGTCCCAGTAGCACTGTATAATCAAATGTCCCTGTTTCTGAAAAACAACCTTAAAATGAACAACAGAATAATGCCTTGATTTAACTGTGCCACTAAGCGAAATTCTAAAGTTAGGCTTCAAATGAACAGTGTTTTGCTTTAAATGTTATACTGCATGTCATAATAACAAAAAAGGTTTGCTTTCACAACTGAATTTGTTCCTTCAAATCTTTTTAAAAGTGCACCCTCCAAATCTCAAGATCTATACAACAACAGGTTATCAAATGTCTCACAATATCAAATGCAAATGTACAAACCAAGATAAAATTGTATTCTTTGCCCTCTGTATTCAGTTTTGTAATACTCTTGCACATTTGTCTAATACACTGGTGCAACGGCATAATGTTCTTATAAGAGGCTATGTTCACCATGATATGTAACTCCCAACAAAAGTGATGAAAGTCATGACAAGCAGCACAACGGTGCGATTTCACATGTTTTTAATTTTACTCTATATGCAGGCATGTAAATAAACTGCCAAAAATGATCTCATAATTCCGAAAATCCAAATAGCTTCAGCTAAATCAGGAACTGATCTATTATTGGTTGATTAAATTTAACAGGTGCACTCAAGATATATTCCCTGCTCTTCCTCTCTAATTTAAGAATATCTACTGCAAAGTCATATTGACCGCATGCAGCCAGATAATAATAATAATCCATGCATCACCTTCTCAGCTAATGAAGATGTTCAGTGGATTTTCCTGAGTTACTGGTCTTCAGGCAGACAGGCCTGAATGGGTGAACACATAGCAGGAGATGGACCTGCATTGACATATGAGGTGATGAAAGAGGACTTTGCCCTTACCTTAAGGTAACCTCTGTGAATCTCTACTGAAGCCTGGCAAACCAGTATAACCATAAGTCATTTTCGCTCCAGCAATATTCATTTAGATTTTCAGCATTATCATCAATGTTGTTAGGCCTGTCTCATGACCTATTAACCTTAAAACTACTACAGGCTAAGGCTTTTGAAAATTGCTACACTACAAAGCATTTCCACTAAAATATCAGATCCCAAATGTCACTTGATCCATGCACTATTAATAACTATTTTCTGTGCTACAGCTGTATGATATGTTAATATCATTCATGCATTAGCAGTGATCGCATTATCCCTAGAGTGTCACACTAATCCAGAGCTCACCGTACCAGACACCTCAAGTCATTTTCAGAGCAGGGCTTCATCTGAGTGCTTCAATCTCGGTAGCTTTAGCAATCAATCCGAAAATCCTTGCATATGGCAGCAATAGTGATCTTAATCAGTGAACCCAACTGAGCCAAAGATTTAAAAGTTAACTTTCCTGAAGGGCAGGGACAACACCTTCTCAATCGTTTTCAATACTTTTATCTTCATAACAAAAATTGCAATATAAAAATACCCTTAAAATTTAAGTTGTTTTACCCAGATTTAAACCTCTGATCAGTCCCGTGCGTATGAAAAATTAATTTACTGTTTACTGCTGTCACAAACAACATAGGGTGGATTAAGACACTTGAAAAGTAAACACGATAAATGAACAACCCGAAGAAGGCGTGTTTTCTTTCTTCTCTTTTCAGCGTGGAATAAACCTATTACTTGTTCCCCCACAATAAATGAATGCTGATTTAATACACAGCTTCCTTTTGTGCTAATGTAACAGGAGTGTCAGAGGGCAGTGACCCCTGACTTAAGTGAATAAACAGATTTGGTGCTACATTTAGGATTCTAACCACTGTAAAAATAAACAGGAAACTCGTACCCCATGAAACAGGAAGCAGTGCCTGCCCACAAAGCCTCAGTTAGAAAACGCCATAGTGAGCCTCAACTTTAGAAGGTTCGTTGTTTAGGGAGTTTTTAAGTCGCGCTTCAAGAAAAACAAATAAAACAAAAAAGGGATGCTCGTGGAGTAAAAGGGTTGCCAAAGCCAGAGACACAGCTGAGTCACGACGAGGGAAGACTCTACACGCACAGAGGCTCCCCAACAGCTCTTACACAGAGCGGACCACAGCAACTGTTCTCCATCCTACCGTCTGGTAAATGGTACCGAAGCATTCGGTCCAAGTCCAACAGACTACGGCACAGCTTCTACCTCCAGGCAGTAAGACTGCTAAACAGCCAACCTGCAGCTCCTTTAGCAAATCACCCGTAATGGCTACATGGACACACAGGTTTCACTGTATTCAGCATAACTGCACTACTATATTGCAGACACCATGGACACATAACAGCTCTATTCATCTTGAGTTTTCTTCAATTTCTATTACATTATTATCCGTTATTATGTAACCTTATTTTCGTAACCTTAACTTTGTGATTCTTGTTTTTTGCGAGCTCGCAGAAAAGGCATTCCATTGCCAGCAACTACCGCTGCACGCGGTATTGTTGTGCACGTGAGAACTACACTTTGATTTGATTTCTACAAATGTAGCAACACATGTATCCCAATAGTAAGCGAAGATCTCCATGGAAGAGCACAGTAATCAAACTGAAGATGTGCTTAATTCAAAAATGACTATTGTTGTACATGTATTGCAATTGAGAACCTATTATTGAATACCTTGGGGCCAACACCACAACCATGTTTTATGGCACCTGGTAGAAATGGATTAGTGGAATTTCAGACCGTTTTTATCTGTATTGTTTTGCTTATGGTCCTATGTCTTGCCTGAATATGAATCTAAACTGCCGCACTGCAAATTCCCCATTAGAACATACAGAAATACATCAGAATAAAGGTATCTAAGCCATTTAAATTGTTCAGGGTTAGAATCTGGACGCAGATTTGAAAGTAGGAGAATACCAGAACTGCATCTTTGTCCACCCTCACCCGATACACATACTGTATGCCCACTCATCCATCACCTACAGCAAGACCCTGGTTTCATCAGCGGCGTCAGTCGAGTGGGGAGCTTAGCTATCAGCAGCTCGTTTACGACACTGGATGAAGGAAGGAAACTGGGCCACTGACACAGCAAACGCCAATAACCATCAGCAGCAAAACCTCGAGTCTGGGGGGAAAACCCAACAACAAACATCTAAAATAGAAACAAATTCATGAAACCTACAGCCTTCAATATCCATGACCTATCTATGAAACGAACCAAGACAGAAGAATTGGTCATCTATATAATAGGTTACATGGGATTGATGTGAAATAATACTCCTAATCATGTGCTGAATATGACCAGTCCTGATAGTGTTTAATAACTATGGTTAAGTCATCATCCATCCACTTTCTAACTTTTTCCTTCAGTTCAGAGCTGGAGCCTATCCTGGCAAGGTCACACAGTCATGCCCATTCACATGGGGGCAACATTTTCCCAGAAGCCAATTAACCCGCCAGTATGTTTCTGGGTATTGGGGTGAGAATCAGGGCTCCTGGAGCAAACCTGAGAAAACACAGGGAGAACATACAGAGCTCATTCAGATTGCACCCCAGGTCCGGAATCGAACCCAAGGCCGCAGGAAGCCATGCCAACCAATGCGCCACTGTGCCACCCACTTTAATCATAATATTACGTAATAATCAAATTAACAGAAACGCGGCGCGCTGAATGAACAAACGCAACATCACCTGCAATTTGCCAATCAGACATTTAAATTCTGAAGCATACAACACATTTTTACACGTGTAAGCCTACTGCAGATATGTGAGGTTTCTTGTCAGCCACTGTTACAGGGAAATATCATGAGAGCCTCCATTCATGTATATTACTGTTCTACGTTCACTTCTTACCGAGAGCCCTGGATATAGTTGTTCTCAAGCTTGTGATGTGGCAAGAGTAAGCATACACTGTAGTGTAGCCATCAACTCTACAAAGCAGCAAGAAACAACAATTTTGGAAATTTCTCTAATACGGCAATTTTCATTTCTTGTCCATCAGAAGGACAAAAAACCTTTTTTGTGTGTGTGTTTTGCATCTACTTTAATCAAATCTCCCCTATTTAGGGAATCCTTTTATTCATTTTTTGGTCCATCAGCATCCTCTCTAGTTATGTATATGTAGTTTCATCTCTCTTTACAGTCCCCTGCCTGACTCACAGAGTCATTAGCGGCTGTGTGACCTCCAATGCTATAAAATTATTTGAAGGACAACAGTCGCTTTTATAGAGTATAGCACTGCAGTCACACTACTCTGGGTTTCAAATGAGCTTTGAAAAGACTCCAGAGCTGTTAAAATCATGTCAGTATGTACCCAAATTTAAAGCACCGTGCAATGTCCAAACAGCACACCCTGCTGGAGCAAATAGAAACAATACAAACAATAGGCCAAACCCTTCTGCTTTGCTGAGATGTGACATAAGATCACTTTATTAGTTATATACAATTTATTGCATTAGGAATTCATCTTTTCGCAGACCCCAGCTTGCTCTCCATGAGACACACAGACAGGGAGAGAGAAGCTGGGGGTCAGAGCGCAGGGTCAGCCATTGTACAGCATCCCTGGAGCAGTTGGAGCCTTGCTCAGGGGCCCAAAGGAGTAGGATTCCTCTGCCGGCCGCGGGATTTGAACCGGCAACCTCCCAACCACAGGCACAGATCCTGAGCCACAGTGCCACCGCTCCGCCCCATATCCCAAATGCAAGACCAGAGAGATGATACTTAAAATATTAGTATTTAATAATAAATAATGCAATATCTTAAAATCCAGGATTAAAATCACTTTTAATTTAAAAAAAATATGGTAGAGGAAAAGTTGAAGGCGCAGAAATAAAATAAAAGACACTTATTTCTGTGAAAAGGCAGATTCCTTACTGCACTGCATTAATTAAACATCCACTTGCTGAGGTGGGCTCCCTCCATCAGTGAACACAGTTATATATTTATATATCGAGAGTAAACTGATCAGTGCATGCTGTGAAATCCACTGTTTATGGTACCTCAATTGCTAAATTATTAAGTAGATTTCGGTAGGATTTATTTTTGTCTGCTGCACCGGCTCTTGCATTGTGCCTGTTCAGACACACACTAAAAGAACCCCTAGCCCATCCATTAGTCTTGTTGTAAGAGGAGCTTGTCTAAGCGACAGCAGAGAAATACGCAAGACATAAAATATTTAAATGACGGTGCCTTTCCGTCTGTGAAGATAATATCAAACTTGGTCATCTTCCCACTAATTGCGAAGCTGAACATGAAGCAAGATGCAGCTCAAAACTAATGGCTTTCTGGGCATGTGGATGGGTGACTTCTTTATGGAATTAACACATCTTTGTTTTGAAGCGAAAGGGGGTTTCTGTCCTTCTTTTTTTTTTGCTCGCATGGATTAATACCTTCAAATGTGCGTTTTGCCGTAAAAGAGCAGGACACTTTTTTGGATACTTTTAAAAGAGCAGGCAAAATGCCCTCCACCGATGGGAAAAAAAGCAGGCATTTTGCTTAATTTTCCGTCTTTGTCAGTACACATTTACAGAAACAAAACTCAAACCCAAACGTCATATAAAGAGATACAAATATAAGAGAAACATATGCCTGTAAAATTTCTTATTCTAATTATACCGCAGAAATTGTGTGAAAATGTGTTTGCATTTTACAACACTGATCAAGAAAGATAATTTACTTGTTCTCCTCCACAAGAGTTTTTTTTTTACTTCTTCCCATCATCTCACCCCAGATCTGAACTGGGCTGACCCTCCTCAGTCATGCCAGTCCAACACTGCGATGTGTGTAGCTTTGTTCAGCACTATAATGGTGCACAGCAAACATTACACAACCCCCATGGGAATGTGTTCACATGTCTGAACATCCTATCTTTCCCACTTTGAGTTAATTTGTTTTCCTCAGACAAATCGTAAAAATACCATGATCGTTATCAAGAGTTGGTTATCTGATCTCCATTAAAACATTTTTCGTTGTGTAAACCCAGTTTTCCCCATTTTACGCCTCAGTGCCTTCACTGCTGTAAATCAGAAAAATCCCCCCAAAAATGCACCTCAGACTGACCAAAACCCACTGCCCTACAGAACCGATGACAGCCTCAGCAAACATTTGACTGCAAATCTATCTTTCGAGATACCGTTCCGTTAAAACTGAAAAACAAAAAGGTCTGGGTTTATTACAAATCTGCTCTCATCGACCGTGACGATACACACATGCTTTATTTTTGAATTACAAAACACTGCGAAGTAATGATCAGTTCCTCTTGCAATTGCACAAAACTGACACAAATCAGCCTCAAGCCAAGAGATCCACAAAGCCCAGAGGGACTCCCTGTTACAACACACATCTTGAGCGCAGATGCTAAGTAATGTCTTCTCTCCGCACAGTAAGGAATAATCAGATCAAAAGCTTGGTGGAAACCCTTTTTTGTCAGAAGGTTTCAATATTGTCACTCAAGGGGTGATTTAGTACTTTAACTGGGAACCAGCTGTTTCAACAATACTAGAAAACATGGCAATTAAAACCCAGATATTCTCAGATATACAGAAGAGTGTCTCCATGAAAACCTAACCTCACATTTGCAAAACTTAGCCCTATTAATACTTTGGGGCCTTTATTTTTTAAATCCTTTATTAAGTTCACTTCTTTATTTCTCCAGGTAAAATGAGACCAAATTCTCCTTCGCAAACAAGCACTGCGTTTCAACTTAACGGAACCGCATCATGTTTTTTAAGGGGAAAGGAAAAGCACGTACTGTATGGGAAAGGGCATTCCAATAACAGGAAACGCACAACTTTTTATTAAGATCTAGCTGAGCAGAACACCCCCATCCTGGCTCATCCACGACAAACACATCCAGTACATAATTTAGCCTCCATTACTCAATAACCTCTAATTAGTTAAGTAATTAATTATATGACTTTATTGTGGGGAAAAAAATATTTACACACACTAATTAAGGAATTTTGGCAATGTGGAACTGGCATGACCTAAGACAAAAGGGTGCCAAGTGACAGCACACTAAAATGATTCCTACTTAAAGAAATACACATTTTCCAGAAGAAGGGAAGCCCCATCCAAGTGAAAGCTGCTACAGCCTGTGCAGAGTTCGGAGTTCAAAGTGGAGAATTCTTAGATGGCCTACCTTGGTGATGAGCGTCCTGTACTCCTCCACCAGGTGGTCGTTGTTATGGCAACCCGCAAGGAGCTGCCACACCTCCCCTCTCAGTGCCTCGGGGACCCCACTTCTCACCAGAGCGGGGAGCTGCTTGGGTCTCACACTCAGGTTCAGGTGCCTGTAACACAGCCAACCACCAACACTGCTTGACATATCTCCTTGTACCTTAAGATAACATACATTTTTTTGGTGCGGATTCCCAACAGCCACCCCAGCACAACACAAATGCCGAGAACCCCTTGACAGACGGGATTTTTCACAGGAACCTATGAATTCAGGATTTGCCGATGCTGCCCTGTCTTTCATTTAAGGGTTCATGTAGCTCTTGGTCTTCAGCCACCTTATGGAATTCTCCATCTTGAGACGTATGAGATGAGACGTTTTTACGGATGAGACGTAAAACCGAGGTCCTGACTCTCTGTGGTCATTACAAATCCCAGGGCGTTTCTCGAAAAGAGTAGGGGTGTAACCCCGGCGTCCTGGCCACATTTCCCATTGGCCCTTACCAATCATGGCCTCCTGATAATCCCCATCTATGAATTGGCTTCATTACTCTGCTCTCCTCCCCACAGATAGCTGATGTGTGGTGAGCGTTCTGGCGCACTATGGCTGCCGTCGCATCATCCAGGTGGGGTTGCACATTGGTGGTGGTGGAGGGGATCCCCATTACCTGTAAAGCGCTTTGAGTGGAGTGTCCAGAAAAGCGCTATATAAGTGTAAGCAATTATTATAATTTTTATTATTATCTTGGCTGAAGGCCTCAGTGGGGGAGTTTAGGTACCTCGGGATCTTGTTCACAAGGGGTGGAAGAGGGGAGCGCGAGATCGCCAAGCGGATCGGGGCAGCGTCGGCGGGAGCTGAGCTTGACGACAAAGCTCTCGGTTTACGTCCCTGTCCTCGCCTACGGTCATGAGCTGTGGGTAACGAACCCGAAAGAACGAGATCGGGGATACAAGCGGCAGGAATGAGGTTTCTCCGCAGGGCGGCCGGGCTGTCTCTCCGTGACAGGGTGAGGAGCTCGGCGATCCGGGAGAGCCTCGGAGTGGAGTCGCTGCTCCTCCAGATCGAGAGGAGCCGGCGGAGGTGGTTTGGGCATCTCATAAGGATGCCCACCGGTTGGCTTCCGCTGGAGCTGTTCCGGGCACGTCCCACTGGGTGGAGACCCCGTGGCAGACCCAGGACATGCTGGGGGGTTTAAATCTCTCGGCTGGCTTGGGAGCGCCTGGGGATCTCCCAGGAGGAGCTGGAATGTGTTGCTAGGGACAGTGAAGTCTGGGCTGATCTACACGGCTTGCTGAACACGACCCTCACCAGCAAAGGGGGAGTGAAAATGGATGGATGGATGGATGGATGGATGGATGGATGGATGGATGGCTGAAGGCAAGACATGTAAGAGATTGTGTGCGATGGGCCTGTAAGGACGGGCTTGATGTGGTGATGCTGCAGACTGAAACCAAAGCAGCACACAAAAACGTCAGAGCTGAAAACACTCCCCCCCCCCGCCACACCCTGCAAAGAAAGTCAGAACAGGCCAAGAACAAATAAACGCCTGCATCTGTGCTCATGAACCACAAGATCTCGGCGCTCGTCAACTGGAACGCGATCAGCGATCTGAAACCCAGCTAATCACGGGACGCCACCCTGCTGTCGGCTCTAATGTGAAAATGAAACCAGGAGACCCTCAAGACTCGGGAGTTTTCAGCCGCCTCTACCAGCGAGTAAAAAGTGGCCAGTCGAGCAGGTTCTGAATTTGCATTTCATATTCCTGAAAATCCTCTCCAATTAACGCCCAGAAAAATAAAAGCATGTTACATAAAAGAGCAGCTTTGCATTTGGAGCCCACCAGACAACGTCCCACATTAACAAAATCAGAGTTAACACCCCAGCACGCAGATTCAATTTCGATCTCTGTAATGAACTAAAATAAGCAGGTTCAAAGGAATCAGCGTGGGAGACAAGTTAAGTACAAGACTCCAGAACCCCCAAGGACCAATGCTGAAATTGCTCTGTGGGTCTGACACAATGTTTCCATTTTTCATGACTGCACTATCCCTTAATTCATGGAAATGTATGTGCAATTGCATTGAAAGAAATCATTAAAAGGGGAAAGCGTTCAAAGCAATCATTATAGAACTGAGCATAGAGCCTGTAGGAGGGTAAATAAAGGCATTACTGAGCTTAAAAAATGTTCTCTACATGAAAACTGAGAAAAATGAGCTTCAGAACAAATTGCTTTTCTTTTACAAGGTTATATATTCTATGTGGTCAGCAGCTCTCTGTTCAGCCCAGTGAGCAGTCCAACATGCAAATCCCCACTACTTGATGTCCCTGGAATGCCATTCCAATCACAGGGGTCTCACTCAAGTGCATAAGGTCATCACGATAACAAAAAAAAAAGGGCATTTTCTGCAGTAGTCCCTAATGCACAAAATGCATTACCCTGAAGTTCATCAGACGAGCCTTTTCTCATTAAGAAAGATCTTCTTCTGCCTCACTTAGGTGCATAATTCTAGCCCAGTCCAGCATGGACTTTAATGTGTAATGTGTTAACGTTTCTTTATTAGCCATATACAATTTCTTGCATTAGGAATTCGTCTTTTCGCATACCCCAGCTTTTCTCCATGAGACACAGACACTCAGACAGGGAGAGAAGCTTGGGATCAGAGCGCAGGGTCAGCCATTGTACGGCACCCCTGGAGCAGTTGGGGGTTAAGGGCCTTGCTCAGGGGCCCAACGGAGTACGATTCCTGCTGGCCACGGGATTTGAACCGGCAACCTTCCAGTCATAGGCACAGATCCTTAGCCACAGAGCCACGACTTCATCCATAAGGAGTTCAAAGATAACGTCACAAACACAAGATACAAAATACAAACTAGAAGGCCCCTTTGCTTCAGTCCAATGTCCCTTTTTAGGTGGCCCCAACCACCTGGAACCTTGGTGGATCCTGAGATCCCTAGCTATTGAGGACCATAGTTATAGGCATCACATGCCATTGTGCTAGATTGAGCCTAGTTAAGAACGTCCAATCAGGCAGGAAAGGATTTCTATGAAGTGGATTAGTTCAAGTCATCTGTTGCAATGTGCCAATTTCTGCTGCTCATGATCTCTAGGAATTGGAACCAGCTGATAGGGGAGTAAACGATTCTGTGTGTTTATTCAAATTTTCTTTGTATGCACTGAATATCAGTACAAGTATGAATGCATATTAAGTCACACTACGCATGGGTTATGTATTACCGAAAAACACACGTACTAGTAGTTTGCTTTGTATTAATGAAAAAAAAAAGCACTGTAATGAATCTACCAAGTTAGCTTGTAAATCTTTGCTTGTTTGAAGATTACAGAAGGGGGAGGGTTACGATAATTAGGTCACAAGTATGGATTCATTCGGTTTTGGCACTTGTTGAAGTTACTGCATATTTCACAACACAACCCAGCTGTAGCTTATGAAACAAACTGATGTCACTTTAAAGAGGCTGTGTTTAAAGAAAAGGGCAACGACGTGTATTTGAGAAGATTTGGGGGGGGGGGGGGGGCAAAAGAGCTTTGCACAAGAAAAATCTAGAAATAAATATCCACATTTCTAGGAGACTCTTAAGACTGTTTGTGTTGAAAAACAAGACAAGCTGGGAACATTCATGTAACAAGCGAGGAGAGTTTATAACAATCTTTTTGCCAAGACCAACAATCGCCAGCTGTCACTGAAGAATACCCATACAGAAAACAAGGTTTTGTGCAACAGTTTTTCCCCATAATGCTATACCTCTGTGCAGGCAGTGTATTACACTATATACATTTTTAGTGGCCCAAAAATGGGTAACACTGGATATTCAAAAGACTGGAAATTAACTGTAACATAAAGAACTGTGTCTTTCCTCATTGGCAAATGGCGCCATCCATTAGACACAACATAAAACCGAGGTCCTGACTCTCTGTGGTCATTAAAAATCCCTGGGTGTTTCTTGAAAAGAGTAGGGGTGTTACCTGGCCAAATTTCCCATTGGCCTTTACTAATCATGGCCTCCTAATAATCCCCATCTCTGAACTGCCTTCATCATTCTGCTCTCCTACCTACTGAGAGCTGGTGTGTGGTGATCAGACTGGCGCACTATGGCTTCTGTTGCATCATCCAGGTGGAGCTGCACATTGGTGGTGGTAGTGGGATTCACCACTAACAGTAAAGCACTTTGAGTGGAGTGTCCAGAAAAGCGCTATGTAAGTGTAAGCAATTATCAATTATATAATAATTTCCTGGTCTTTGACCGGCTGGCCATGAATAGGGATTTTATTTATAGTGGAACAAGTTTCACTTAAGGAGATTTACAAGCCAGCCGAGAACTCTCTGCATGGTTGAGTTTGAACAAAGTCTGTTCAACAGCTCTGATCAAACCCTGACAAAAAGCAGAGTCTCACTCATAAGATACGGGAACAGTTTTCTTCACAGTGTGCTTCTCAAAACGCAGAGGTATAGAAATAAGAAAACAAATTTGCACGTGTTTAAAAATATTCATAAAACACTCTGGGTGCCAATTCAAAAACAGTCATTGCCACTCATCTTCTTGAGCAATAGAGAGCAGCCATATTCAAGATGTAGCAAAAAAAAACACTAATGCGACATGGCTTCTGGGGGACATTTAGGCACAGGATAAAAGGGGATTTAAGAGCAACGTACTCAACAGCAGGATTTCATCATCTGCAGAAAAAGAAATTAGGAAACTGAATGTATTTAAAGTTGTCGGCCACATGTTAAGACTATCAACAGCTTTTAATTGGAAAGCGCTTTAGTTTTTTTTAACTTTCAGAAGATATCAACCAGAAGAAACAAGTGGAATGAAAACAGACTACAGTTTATGATGCATTTTCATTCAGTGGTTTTGGGTCATGTGTGCAGCAAATGTTGCAGTTCCCCAATTAAAACCTTAAAGCAGTTCCCCAATTAAAACCTGAAAACTCAAATGAATATGGGGATCACATTTGATCAAATGCGCTAATCGAAGGGCCACATTCATACACATACAGATATTTAAAAAATTAACTGAAACTGAAATTTTTATTTGAAACATGTTGCTTAACTTTACTCAATGTACTTGACATAATGTAAGGTTATTTCTGAAGTTCTTCATTCTGGCTGTTTCGTTGACAGCGTTCTGCAGAGACCAGAACGTCAAACATTAAGCCTGATATCACGTGAAGTAGCCTATCGCAATGTTGCTCGTAAATGTTCATCCCCGAGTCTTGACCGTAAAACTGATTTGTTGATCTTCGTTGACGAGAAAAACCGTTCGCATTCACACGTACTGCCAAACATTGCTATGATTTGAGCAGACATAGAGACTAACCTCGAAAACCTGCCTTTCTGTCTGTCTGCTTTCTTTATTGACAACACTCCGTCCGGCAGCAATCAAGCAAGAGAGACGTACAAACCAACTCTTCGGATTAACACCCTCACAAGGGCTGTGAGTAGGACACGTATGCAGGTTTAGGGTGGTTACAAGACAGGGGGCCAAAACAGGAGTAAACAATTAATTACTATTTACATTAGGTTTTATAGTCACTATTTACATAGGCAGGGTGACCTAGGGGTCTCTGCGGACCCTTAGACCATCTCCCGGCTTACAGTTCCCAGCCTGCACTGCGGCACGTGCATTAGCCGACTGCGCCTGCACAATATTTCCATGGCGATTACCAAAACAGAAAATGAACCAAAAAATGTATCAAATGACCCAAACGACCAAATTTTATTGGTAACTTTTTGTTAGGGCCGCAGATAATTACTTTGCGGGCCGCGTGTTTGAGACCTCTGCCTTAAAGCATCATAAGCGGATAATCTTTCAAAGAGAAGACACTATACTGTAAAAAGGCGCCGTCCTTCGGATGAGACGTAAAACCGAGGTCCTGACTCTCTGTGGTCACTAAAAATCCCAGGGTGTTTCTTGAAAAGAGGGGTGTTACTCTGTCGTCCTGGCCAAATTTCCCATTGGCCCTTACCAATCATGGCCTCCTAATTATCCCCATCTTGAACTGGCTTCATTACTCTGCTCTCCTCCCCACTGAGAGCTGGTGTGTGGTGAGCGTTCTGGCGCACTATGGCTGCCGTCGCATCATCCAGGTGGGGCTGCACACTGGTGGTGGTGGAGGGGATCCCAATTTCCTGTAAAGCGCTTTGAGTGGAGTGTCCAGAAAAGCTCTATATAAGTGTAAGGTATTATTAAGTTCAAGCTAACCACTGCATAGCAGATTAACACACAAAGGTTATTTCCTCCTTCAAAGAAAAAAAAAAAGGTAGGTGGGTCTTTCTTTATTCTCCTTCGTCCTCCTTTCCAGTGTGGAATTAACCTTCAGAAGTCCCTTTGCAGTCAATGCACACATGAAATTCCCCACTCAAACATCATAAATGGCATCTTAAATGGTGCTAAAAGGCTATTTAACAGGAGAAGGCTACCTACAACTGGGCACCGCATTTCATCTTGCGCTTCAGTGCAAAACAATTCAATTCAAAGCTTCGAATCTGACAGCATCCAATTCCAGGTTAATCCAGGGGTATCGCTGTGTATTGCACGGGATATCCTACAACCGATACGTATACTGCAGTTCCCTTTCAACCTTATTGCCTCATTAATGGCAATAACAGCAGGCTCATAACACAAAAAGCTTTGTGACTAACAGTGAAAAGAAACCCCTGAAATGTTATCAAACGATGAAACGGCGTTATGACATGCAGTCAAATAATTGAATACATCCAATACCTCGCACATTATTTTAAAAAAATCAATGGAACAGGTGAAGGCTTAAGGTTTGAAAGGAAAGGAAAAGAGACAACACATCTGCGGCTGTGGAGACTTCTTCAGGTGTGCTTTCCAGCCTCTTCGCACCTGAAGAAAGCTCCTCAGCCAAAATGTGTCTTTTCTTTTCGGAGTGGAACAAACCTTCAGCTACTCCTTTGCAGCCTACGCATGCCGACACAGCTCCCAACTCTGACTTCCCATTCGGAAGAATAGCTCTTCCCGTTGAGGGGAAACCCTCACACGAGGAACAGAGGTGTAACAATGACGCGGTACTCTGCAAGCGTCGCCTGTCCCTCCCGTGGATCCTCAACACATTCCCCAAAATCCTCATAAGAAGTGGGCAGAGGGAGAGACGACGCGGAGGAAGATGGCAGCTGAAAAGGTTTGGATTCAGCCTGTTTCTGTGTGGCGTCTTAGTGTTGGGAGTGTTCAGGCACTCCATGAGAGCTGACGGTTTTGGATTCTTTTTTTCTGGAGGCTCGCGGTAAAAATTACCCTGCCGCAATAATGCGCCATGAAGGTAAAAGCCGCACGGCCCATTTTTACATTTCCGGATTCTATTAATGCAGTTCTAGGAATAGACAGTCTCAGGTGGCCTCTCACGGCAGCCTCTTTAATTTACACTGGGAAGATCAAAGCGATTTTCCTCCAGTCTTTAGGGAACAATATGAAGGCCGCTATCAGAAACGCTCGCAGATTGCTCTGGAACGTTGTGTGCTGGGATACTTCCTCAGAAAGCTTTCTTCGCACACAATAATTAGGCCAGAAGGGAATAAACTGAACTTCAAAGTAAACAAACATTCGTGAATTACATTCTCCCATTGTGCTCGGAATGCTGCATACACAGTTTTACATCTTTTTCCTCCTGCATGCTTTATCAGGGCCCGTTCTACAATAGTAGTTACTCAACACCTGCGTATCTTCCATTCTTAAATGCTGCCAGGCGTGGAGACACATTTTCTGCAGCAGGAAAAGCAGAGTTTTTAATTCCAACTAAAAAGCTATCTCTGGGAAGTGTAACTCCCCCCCCCCCCTAAACAGAAAGAAAACGAAAGCACCCTTTCAGTGCAGACACGATCTTTGCATTCTTTTTTTCAAAGAAAGACTAACTGCCTCAGACTACAAGGGTTAGTAACCCTGGGATTGGTCTCATTTCACTCCGACACAGACTGTATGTGCAAAAGATTAATGAACTTTCCAAGCCTGAGAAAAGAGTGCAAAAAGGCAACTAATGAAAATGTTATTTTTAGCATCCTTTTAATTAAATTCCCAAGCTTTTTTTTTTTAGAAAAAATAATACTCGATGTTTTAATCAAACGCATGGTGCTGGGAATGGCAAAGAGGGGTGAGAACATGATTCAGTGTCTGAATTTAACTAATTCCCTCGACCTCTCTAATTTTAGGATGCAGGGGTTAAAAACTTTTAGCACCGTTTGTATTTAAATCACACAAATTACTCAGACATTCGATATTATCAAATTATTGTTAGTATAACTGCTCAGGGGTGAGTTTCCCGAAAACGATTAATCTTAGAGACTAACGAGCAACTTTACGATGTACGTACGTAACGTACGAGCTACTTTGTTGTGGGTTTCCCACAACCCCTCTTAATCGATCATTTAACGAGCGAGTATAAAGTACTTCTTTGTTAACCCCTCCCCTGAAGTCGCTTAATAAAAAGCATTATAAGTCGATTGAAAAACAATCGATTGACAATACTTTCATTATATGGTGTCGGTTTTGGTCCTTCAGTGGGATGAAATAAAGTTGTGAAAAGGAATATGAAGAAAACATGACATCATAATTTAACAACCATTTAAGCGAAAGCGTATAGATAGGCACAAAATGGGACCCTTATTGTTTCTAAGAGAAAAGAAAATAAATGACCGTAAAAGAAAACCAAGTTTAACTGTGTGGACAGTCAATGTGTCCTGCACGACGTCTTTGATTTAAAGCCATATTTTTTGGTGCGCTGCCATTGTGAAGAATCACAGTGTTTCATGAGAAAAAAAATGTTGTTATTTTTTAACATAAAACGGTATTCGAACTTTAAATATTGTATCGACCGCGGGTTTCGGTACAGAATGGAGCAGGCGTGGGACTCAAGGAATGGGGCTGAACAACACATTTATTAACTCGAATCGGGAAAGGTACACACACAGGGACAGGGGTTACAGCGCTGCACCTACACTAACACACACACATGAAGGGAAGAGACTGTATCTCAGCCTCCGTCCCACTATATACAGTCCGGTAGTCCCCAGGTGCTGTTCTCAGCCGGCCCTGCGTGGCGCTACATTGTAATACACGTTACATGTTTCACGTTCTTTATGGAATTTAAATACAGTTTAAACCCCACCCCAAAAAGTACAAAAAGAGGGAGTATTATTAAAACATTTGACTTATGAATATGAAATTTACCCAAGAAGATGACTAATAAATTCATTACTATATAAATAAATGTTCTTTTTTCTAATTTCCTCTTACATAGTACAACAAAATATTAAAATCCTTAATATAAAATCTTAGTATTCTATATTTCCAGAGAATTCCCATGACTTGAATTTAATGTGCTCTGTCTGGCGATCTGTCGCTAAAAGCGCAAGAGGTAGCCAGTTTAAGAAGCACTTAGCGATTAACGAGTGGGTCGGGGAGCAAGTAGATTACGAAGGATTTAACGTGCTACTTTAGTTACGATGGGTTTTGGGAAACACTCGTAAATTAACAATCGATCTTAAGATCGAGTTTACGATGTTCTTAGCTTTACAATGCTTTCGGGAAACTCACCCCAGATCTGTTGTTTATTTAAAATGCTCATACAACAAATCCTACTATACAACAAACTATACAACAAATCCTCAGTTGTATAGTTTGTAAAAAACTGAGTGATGCACATAAAAATGTTAAGAGGGTTTAGCTCTCATATTTCATGATCTCCCTACAAGACAGTGTTAAGGTTTATCAGTATGATTAAGCACTGCCTACTTAATTTCCAAGTGGAAAATGTGCTATTGACTGATTTTCAACTGGATTGGTAACAATAATAAGTACCTTCAAACCAAGATGGACAATATGACAATATAATAAGAGATAAGCTAGCCTGAAGCATTCATTTTAGTAAAGCATCCATAAGAAAAGTTGTCCAAGCTATCCAAAATTCACCGAAGGAGAAATGCTTATGGCTAAAAATACAGTAAATCAGAAATATCACAATATTTTGGCCTCATAAAATTGCTCTGCTCTTTTGTGTCTATTCTATTATGAAGCGAAACAACAATGTTTTTTTTCAAGCTTGATAAGCACTTCAAACTGTAAAATGAGCACATTTTGCAGACCCTAAACCACTTCCCTTCTGAGCCTGGAAAAGTAGCTGTATTATCAAGCTTCACTGGAAATTCCACAGTGATTCTTCGCATTCGTTCAGCAGCTAAATGTTAAACAAACAAGCTATATTCTGAAATTTTAAGGGAAAAGACATTTTAGGCGACTTTTGAGGAAAGCCCAGATGATTGGAGACCTGGTGAAATCTCAAATCTCTTCTGGGTTTAAAAAAAAAAAACAAGCCAGCAGCAGAGAAGATTGTAAATTTTACGTACGTCAACAGAATCACATACCTCTCTCATGCAATGCTATTTGATATACTGAGAAAAATACACTTGCTATTCAACTATAAAAGCACCCTGACCAGGACTGCATAGTCATCTGGAAAAAAAAAATGTTCAGTACTGTTCTGCCATTCCAAATAAGGTAAACTTAAACTGTAGGAGAAAGTTCTGGCAAAATTGTGAAGGACAAAAAAGTGTCAATTCAGTTTTTTACATCGAAGTGAAAAGCAGATTTGAATGGGATGGAAGTTCTCTCTCAGTCTGATGATGCTCTGATGGCCACCTCTGACCACAAGCTAATGTTCAGATCACCCGACACCTCCATATACACACAGCAGCTTAGTGTTCCGATAACTATACACTTTCACATCACCATGGCCTCAATACAATGGCAGTGGAGCATATAATTTCATCTAGACTACATGACAGTGCTTTTATTTTCAGTGTGCCTTGAAATGTTCTAGTTTTCACTGCTGCTCTAAGATGATGAATCACAAGGAAATCATTCAGCATTTATGGCATCCTATGATAGGTGTCACATGAAGGGTAGCTTGGGGGCAAGGGAAAAAGCAGATTAGAATACGAGGACTCATCACCAATTAGGTCAGTCCACATTACTTTCAACAAAGAGAGCAGCCACAATGGAGATAGAGAGACAATTACTGCTTTGAAAATGTTACTGTTAGTTTAGAACACAAGTTTTCGTCTGTTCGCACAACAAATTTGGGGGGAAAATAACCTGACGTGCTGGCAGCTCCTTTTTCAGAAAAATACTCCATGCAAGCCTTAAATAGCTTGATTGCTTGCCATCAAAGCAATGCAAATTCTTTCATTTTGAAATTGAAAAGTCTTTAAACTAAAAGACTTTAAATTTGTACTCGGTTACTACATGATTTTGTGTTTCCTCGTGCGTTAGTTAGCATGTTTAAGACCGCCCGTTTCACAGACTGGGCTTGTGCAATCTGGTTTGCTCGAGAATTCCTCCACTAACGGCCAGCAACACAGCAGCACTACCACCGTTAAGCCTGACTTTTGTCAGATTGGAGAAGCTAAGCAGGCCGAGCCTGGACAGTACTAGAATCGGAGAACCAGGTTGCAGATATAAGCAGTGTTGGTGGACCAGTAGGTGGCGATCTCCCCCCCGGACACTAATTTCCAAACCAATGCCCCAGTATGATGACTAGAGTGCTGTAAGAGATACAGTCCTTTGGATGAAATGCTAAGGTTAAGATGTCCTAGCTATTTGGTCATTAAAGATCCCTGATCCTAAGAGTAATAATGTTAACCCTGGTGTCCTAGCTAAGTTCTAATTTTGGCTCAGACAAACCTGGCACCCCTCAATGTCTGAACTCAATTAAATCTGTCATTACTTGTTGGGGAACAGCCCGTATTCTCCTGCAGCTGTACTGTTTTTTTTATTAATGTGATCGAGCACCGTGGTGCCAGTGTACAGAAACGCCTGGAAAACGAAAGCAAGGATTTGATTTGAACAAGATAATAGGCAAGCGGTAATTTTGACCACGTGCCTGTGCAAGGGAACACACTAAGCGGCTGGAAAGGAAATCCAGCGGTAGAAAAAAAAAAAAAAGGTGACCTAAAATGCACGTCCGTGGTTTAACACGTATGAGCACGGGCGCTCCGTAAAAGAACTGCACTTCCAAAGGCCACTCACCATTTCGACAACAGATCCCCCCACGTTTCAAGTATCTTCTCGGCACACTCCTTCGACACGTCTCCAGAGCCGCTCAGCAGCGGTTCGTCGTTGTCTGGGAAAACCACAGGAACACAGAGGCGCAGGGGTGACTGGAGAGACACTGACAGAACACGTCAAGTGGTGGAGGCTGCCCGGGATGCCAGTCAAACACACAGGGACCCGTGCAATACATTTATATTTATATCTATATTTACATCTATATTTATATTCATATGTGTGATACGATTTTTCTGCGTACTGTTCTGTTCTAGTTTGTTCTTTGTGTGTTCTGGACTGTGAGTAACTCTTTTAGTGCACCCTCACTGTACTGATTGTATTGTATGTATTGTATTATTATTATTATTGTATCATTCGTTACACTGTTGCTGTGTTAAGCTGCTGTTGCACTGCAATTTCCCTCACGGGATCAATAAAGTATCTATCTATCTAATTCCAAGGTTGACCTGGAGCCCCCCTGAGCACATGAGGCTGTGGAGGTTTCTGTTACCAAAGACATTCAACAGCACTTTGTTTTTCGCAGAGAGGAAGGAGCTCAGAAAGCACTGCCGAAGTGTAGTCAAATATTTTTTTTGTTCCAATGGGACAGGTCGGTCAAAATGAGTTGAGTTTTAAAGGCGGGAGAAATGATCCCTTCTAACACTATTTAAGGGAAACGATGTGGTCTCTGTGTACTAGGATACAGCAAGTTCTGGGGGAAAAAAAAAGTTTGAAAAAACAATGATAAACTGTTCGACATCGTGCTACTTGGTTTCCAGACCTCAGTGTTCCAACGAGATCTCGGAGACGTGGATCTTCTCAAATTAGCTAGTCACATGTCAGCTGTGTCTGCCGTGAGAGAGCACACTGTGCATGAATCCTGTAGCTGCAGCAATGCTACAATTGTGTAATGCAGCTTTTAAATAACTCAGTGCTAATTGCTGCTATGGGCACTGTTTTGCATTGTTTTTTTCTTTTAACAACCAACATCGTATTTAATATTAGAAAACACATATATATACACCCAAGTATAAAACTATCTACCCACTGGCCAAAACAGAATAAGCAGGCAACATTTAGTTTGATTGCTTGTTTGGATTATGGTTAATGTTTTGCAGTTATTAAATTTCACTCCAAAGGAGCCTTAAAGCACTTCACGCATACGAGGGGACCCACTTCAACCACCTATGAAGCACTGCCCACCTGGATGCAACACAGCAATCAGCAGGAGACATAAGGAATTGCTTCA
Organism: Atractosteus spatula; assembly: GCF_055471065.1. Lineage (NCBI taxonomy): Eukaryota > Metazoa > Chordata > Actinopteri > Semionotiformes > Lepisosteidae > Atractosteus > Atractosteus spatula. Next base: position 13,516,331 of record NC_142728.1, on the reverse strand, counting down.
TTAATTGAACATGGGCAAACTGTATAAGCCCAGTGGGAATATGTTAGGGAACCCGGGTTATACCCCTAAACAGGCAACGGGATCTTTAATAAGCATGGAATAAGAACCTCAGTGTCACATCTGATCTGATGAAAGGTACCTACTACAGCACAGTGTCCCATAATGTCACACTTGTTTGATAACTCTAGCCTATTGGCAACATGGCAGCTCCTTGATCATAGTGACCAGTTGGCTTCTGGATCACCTGTCCAGGCCAGGGCAGCTCCCAGATTCCTATTCATACTAAAAAGAAATGTTGGAACTAGTGGGATGTTCAGATCAATACCAAAACCCCAAAACCCTAGACATAACCTCAGCTACGAAGGGAAACCCGCTAGATCAATGGAACTGGACAGATATTTCAAAGCCTTGTGGAACACCCGTCACGTGCTGTTCGAGCTCTTCTCGCTCGTTGGAGAGGCCCGACTCGTTATTCCTACTCTGACCAGCTAAAACAAGGCGTGGAGACTCGTAGAAATTTGACGGCACCCCTTCGTGACCTGATTAGCTCTGTGAAGAATGCAATGAAACGACGAGCCTGATCTGCCAACTCTCGGTCGGCACGGAGTGACGATACGGGTTTGCACCCATTCGTCCAACGAGATGAACACTCTCTGCATCTCCACTGCAGTCACTTCCATCGCAGCGCATCAGCTAACCGAGTTTAATCCAGCTAACACTTGACGCATAATGCAAAAGCGTGGTCATTCTTATTTTACTCTAGATTACACAAAAGGCACTGTTCTATAAACCCCTCTAAAATGCTAATGCTACTGTATTTTTAAATATACACAGTAATATTCTTAATTACAGTTTAAAAACAAGGGCAGAAAAGTGGAGCTTTTGTTATTGATATGGACTTTAAAAAAATAGTTGAATGTTTTTATTAAGTGGACTTCACCTTGCGCATTTAGATAACTTATAGAGACTGAAAACATTATGGGAGGGGGTGTGAATTTTTTGGCCCCCCCAGCCCCCAGAATTTGAATAGTCAGCGCCCACGCTTGCTATGGTGAACAGGTTCAACAGCAGGTGCCGCTGGATATACAAGTGTCCCTGGGCCTACCTTCGTCCTCGTCATCCTCAGGGGGCGAGGGGATCATTGAGCTCTGGGATGTGGACTGAGGGATGGAGGGGCTGGCTGTGGTTTTCTTGTGCTCCCTCTCCGTCTCGCTCTCCAGACTCACAACCTCATAGAGGGTGTCTGCGTTACTCTTCCTGTCCTTCCGATCCATCTGAAATCAGAAGGAACTTTGACGCAAAACTTGGGGACAAAAAGTTGGGAACCAGGAGGTGGCATTTAGGGTCGGTAAATCATCCTTTAACAAGCAAAGCAGAGCACTGCAGAACCACAGGAGTGCAAAACAAAGTTCTTACTCGAAGTACCAAAAAAAAAACACATTTCACTTGAAGCTCAATCCTAGAGTGAACACATCTGCCATTGTAATTTGAAAAAAATGTACTTTGGGATAAAATTTTCTTATGTGAGATATGTGAAAGGGTTATCTCTGGGTTAATTTTTACCATTCTCAGCTGCCACCGACAAACATCAAACCAAGGCTGTTGTTTTTTTCATTTTCAACATTTTCAGAAAAAAAAAAGAAATGTCAGAAATGTATTTCTCATTAATGTTAGATGCTACCCAAGGGACACAATGTTGAAAAGGTTAAAACCTCCACAGTCACAATGCTGGGCCAAGACAAACCGTTTTTTTTCGGTTTTCAGATTTCTTTTCCACAGGATAGGTTTTTAACATGACCGTTTTACAACTGGAACCCAGAGGACAGTATAACTCCGATAAAACAAATAGCATCAGTAACTAGTTCTTCCTGACATCAAGGATATTAAAGTGCTCAAAAACACAGAATCAAGTGGGTGAAACAGATATTGCAGTTTCTAAGTGGATGCTTTGGAAAATGACTTTCCTGCTCCAATAATACAGGATCCGCACTTCAATTCAGGACATCGGTTTCTTATTTTTTCGGCAGCGTTGCCCACAACGAAAAAGAGCTCTAAACCACTAATCCTGGCCTCGTTCTATGGCTGCACGGAAATAATTCAATGGCACTCCAAGAGATTCAAATTTAATACAGTCCCAAGGGTAGACTCTCTGGAGTTCATTCTTACAAGGCATCTCGTGAGATAGTAGGTTCTTTATAGGCCGCTATGAAGAAAAACACTCATGATAATTGTCAAGGCCATTCTTCAGATTTATAGAAAATGTCCTCAGAAGATATTTAGATCACATTTTATGAAAATGTCATTAATAATCCTCCTAACTTTATTTTGAACATTATCGTGAACACAGTGAAGCCTGTGGTTCATAACCTTGGCCCATAATTAGTACTCTTTCAGCTACAAAAATGAATGAAATTCAGACCCAGTATTTAAATCAAGCTAGCTACATGCATAGAAGTCAGCAAACATTTCTCCGACAGATAAGGGAAAGAACTCTTCTTCCTGATACTGAATACCTCCATGAAGACGCTTCTTAAATTACTTTTTTATAATTGGAAAGCTAGATTTTATTTCACGATTCCTTTCAGAAAGGGGAGATGTTGAAAATCGAAACAAACAAGGAAACACATTCTCCAGCATTGCCTTTGCAAGAGATGTGAAACGCACATTTTACCCCGATACCCACAATAGACACACGCAGTCTTAAGCTCTGTCACAATATATGTGTTCATGAAAGGAGCTTTTGTGCCAAACTATGTAGATCTTCTATAGCACACCTACTCTTTTTGAGCAACACCCTAGAATTTGAAATGACCAGAGCGAGTAAGGACCTCGGTTTTATGTCTCACCTGAAGGACAGCACCTTTTTACAGTACACTGTCCCCATCATTATATTGAAACATTAGGACCCACACAGACCCCATGAGTGTCCTCTAAGATAAGATAAGATCCGATCACTTTTTTAGCCATATACAATTTCTTGCATTAGGAATTCATCTTTTCACATACCCCAGTTTGCTCTCCATGAGACACACAGACAGGGAGAGAAGCTTGGGATCAGAGCGGAGGGTCAGCCATTGTACAGCGCCCCTGGAGCAGATGGGGTTAAGGGCCTTGCTCAGGGGCCCAACGGTATAGGATTCCTCTGCCGGCCGCGGAATTAGAACCGGCAACCTTCCAGCCACAGGCGCAGATCCTTAGCCACAGTGCCACCTCTCCGCCTCTACTGGTCCCACTAACACCACTTCCAGCAGCAACCTTAGTTTTTCCCAGGAGGTCTCCCATCCAGGTACTGGCCAGGCTCACACCTGCTGAGCTTCAGTGATGATATAGCTGCTGGTTATGTTTAAATGAATTAAGAAATGCACATGAATGACAGCGATTGGCACTTAGTGATTCCCCACCTGTTTTAACTTTAGGTAGAAAGTCTCCGTGTAGCTTCTCTTGCTGAAAGGCCAGAACATTCTCTCATTAGGGGAACATACTCGCACTTTCGTCTCCAGAAGGAATCGGACAGGCTCTTCCACCTCAGTGATAACTAGATCAACCGCTGTCGTCATGTACATTAATTTATCTGCAAGGAAACAAAACCCCATTGAGCTTTCAGGAAGAAGTCACACAAACTAGCACATGTCAACCCCCTGCTACAGGAAGAAATATCTGCCTTAGACAGAGGGGGTAGATCATGGCTGTAGCTATTTTGAGCCAAAAAATGTTCACACAAAAAAACACCCCGGGCGACTAAAATCAGCCTTTAGGCTGCCAGCAAAAACAAATGGAGCTCATCAAATTAGAAAAGCCTAGACTGCTTTTGTACGACTGCTTGGGCACAGCACCACTGTTGTGGCTTCACAAATCTTCACCTTCCATCCAATGGTGGTCGAATGAAATCAAGTATTGAGGTGAGGGCAGCAGTGGAAAGCAGTGGTCAGGGCTGTGAACTCTTGGCTGCAGGGTTGAGAGTTCAAATCCAAGAGGGGGCCCTCAGCTACTGAACACTGAAACGATGGCCTTCACTCCAAATTACTTCGCTAATGGATACGTAAAAAAAAAAGAGAACTGCAACCCCTTTAAGTTGCCTTCGATGCAAGTATTAGCCAATTGAGTCATATTCATTAACTCAGAATTACCTTTAGGTGTTTCCTCATTGACAGCCTGGAAGTGTGGAGTGTTGGGATTCCAGCTCCCTGTGATGACATAAGACTTCCCATCCGAGCTCTTACCCATCGACTCCTTGATTCGAGAAGAGAAAGATTAGCAGGGAGTGAGTCAGTGTGGTGTACGTCCTAACAAGAAAGGTTACTCCCAGCCTGGACCCATTTCATTAAATGGTAACAGCTCAGCTCCATCCCACCATCATAGAAATTACCATCAGTCAAGGCTAAATCAATTCCACTTTAACACATTCATTGCGTTCAGAATTTTTGGATGGTGGAAGCTATCTGGCAAAACCAACAAAAGTGTTCAGAATAAATACTGAATGCAGAGAGACAGCGAGGTGATGACCAGAGCCTCCCTCTGGGAAGAGAGATGCAGGAACAATCTTTCATGTCTGGAAAAACCAGGATTCCAGATAATAATATTAACGTAGTCCAAAAAAAAGGTAGTAATAAAAATAATCAGGTTATTGTAAAACTAGCAGCTGATGGAGGTAACTACAGGACTGCTATCAGACTTGTACATGCTGTACTGTGCTCAGCTAGTAGATATCATGCAGAAAGTATCTCAACATCAAATTAGCGACATTTTAATGCAGTTCTTTTGTTTTGCAAGTTAAGGGTTAACACTAATGAGAAAAGTCCTTTGTGCGGCCTTACACATGGTAGGTCATTTCTTTTTAGAATTCCATGAGCTCTCAATTGCCTGAATAATTTAGTCCATACACTTCCGTGAATGATATTAATACAAAAGAAAGCCTGTGAATTGAACACTTTGTTTATGAAATAAAAAGGAATAGCAAACTCAGCTCATTCACAGTAAGGCAAACACAGCGGGCTTGTCGCACGGGAAGGGGACTTAAGGTGAATTAAAGATTTCAGCGGAATCAAATCTCAGGTTAAACAAGGTCATGCAAAGAGGGAAGAGCCTGACATGTTATCAGAATTCCCAGAACTTGTCTGGAACCGGATGCAGATTCACTTTTCGCTTGTACCGCTGAGCTAGCAAAGCGCAGCCCTGAGCTAGCGACACTGAGGGAACTACATGTAAGTACCAGTGTAATAGCGTGTGCTGTTCATAAAGAAAAACCATTGTTCTGTTATTGAAGAAATGCAAATATTTAAACTTCAGATTTGTAACGTTCACGAATCCTCTTATCTCCATGGAATTATATGAGAGATGAGCAGTGGTGACAGAGTGAGAAGGCACAGAGGCAGCTGACGATCAGTCAGTCTCTACAGGGCTGGGATTAAGCCACACTGTACACTATGGCGTGAAGAACTCCTTTATGAACAACATGGAGTTGTGCTGCTCACCTCTTGTCCACCATAGCTCATTGGACCTGCGTTCAGTATTGAGGAATGTTCTTTCTGCTTTTGTTCTTGGTGCTCTAGTTTCCTAAAACCCCCCAAATTGTGCTTCATAAGTTACTTGGCATCTCTACATTAAGCATTTGTGTATAAGGGGTCTCACATCCTAATCACAGACCTGATTAGGGTATAGTCCTGCTTTGCACTGCATGCTTTATATAAAGTGCTTAAAAAAGGTTTTATAGCATTGTGTATTTCATTACAGTATAGCTCTGCTCTGCTTTTCACTCCGATACAGATCTATATCAAAGCCTCAAAAAAACTGTTAAAAACAACATTTGAAAGCAAAGGGAAAACAAACAGCCCCTTACCAAATCCAGCAGGTGCATATCGCTGTTACGAACATCTTTGCCCGGGCTGAGCAGAAGTCCAAAGCACCTTAAAAAGAAGAGACATGAAATTTCAGCCTCTGATGTAAATATGATCAAAGAAGTAATGTATGGATACCTCTGACCGCACATAAACTTTGAAACAGCAGCCTTGATCTATAAAGTAAGCATTGATTCAAAATGAACAATTGCTGGAGTATTATTCATTGGAACAAATATTCTATTACCAAGATTTCTCCAGGCCCATTAGACATTAATTTAGTTGGAAATCACATGTGAATGCATGCTTCATTACGGCGTGATCATGATGCGCACAGCTACCAGCACGCAGCAGGCAAGAGGTAGAAATTAACCGAATCACAACCACAGAGCGAGCGATATCTTCCACCGATGAGAAAGTGTGATAAGTACCACGAATGAGAACAATGACATTCTCCTGTCTTGGTAAATGAATTTAAAATCCGATTACTAGAGAACAGCTGAAATGCCGTCCTTGTATTAAAAAAAAGAGTCACATCACTCGTTTTAAAGTGACGATCGCGAGTCCCTCATGAACTGACACCTGGTAGCGAAAAGACGCTGTGCTGTCTTTACCTTTCGATGGCAAGCTCCTTATTGGAAGTCTGCTGAACGTAGATGACAATCTTCCTGTCCATCCCGGGCCGGAGTCTGAAGCACTGCTTGTCCTTGTCTTTCGCTACAGCACTATCCCAGCCCGCCAACACACAGACAAACATGACAACAGGTTAACAGATTCCACAGGTCCACAGCAAGGGTCTGGTGTCATTCATGGCATGTTCTGTTACCATCAGTTTTTATATCAGGGATGGACAAAGCTGGTTTTGGTTAACCACAGCCCAGTAGGTTTGGTGCGTCGTCCTTAAATTATTCATTTCTAAACACCGGGATCAATTTTTCTTTGACCACCGAAGGTGTTTTTGTTCAACCTGGTAGATCAGACATCATCCGACTTGAAAATTCCAGGGACCACTGCTGGCTATCCCTTTACCAATTAACTTGTGAAACTGTTCAAAACCCATTCGGTCTTGACAAACTGGTAATTTCAGGAGGAACTGTAAGACCGGCTGAGCTGTGGCATTTCAAGACCTGGGTTGGCCACTCATGATCTACATGTTTTGCACTTATAGAAATGGCATCATAATCAATATTGTGACTCTCATATAAAACACTATGGAAAGGATATAAAGGAAACTGGAAATTATCAGAATAAACTAATTACACAAAGAACTTTTTCATATGATTCACACACAATTTAACACATAGGTTCCAGTGAACCAGTGAAGAAATTAAGCATTTAAAATAACTGACATTTATACATGAATATCTTACCCATGAAGAAGAAAAACATTCTGAAAATTAGTGTTACACAAGCTATGTCAACGCAATATGTGTGCACCTCTATTCATGACTATGTCAGATGTGATGATATACAGTTTTGCTCAAGCCATCACACTCATTACGTGTTGTCTGAGGTTAGATCTCAGAAGATGAACCCACCAAAGGTCTTGTATTGTAAAGCCCCATTACTGAAATAAATTGCATCTTTAAAAAAAATATTATGAAAACTCAATAGAGGCTGCTGGGCAAATGAGTGCAGGGGAAATGGCAATTTTTCATTTCCTGGCAGACTTTTATAAACCACAACAAAGGGAGAGTCTAAAGCTACTGCAAAAAACAATTATTCCTTTCTCTTCCTTCTGAGAATCTGAGTGTACTGAGTGTAATGGCCCGATAACAATCCCCTGAATTATATAACAAGGCAAAGACAAAATTGCTTTTCGGAAGAAAAAAAACTTTCCTTAGCGGCTGCCATTGTTAGGGAATGGTTTAAATATTGACATAGTTTAATCCAAGGCCGCAGAATCTCAAGTTACGTGTATGGTAACTTGAGGGAGAGGTGTGAGCATGCTGTATAGGTGATCAAGGAAGCATGTCCCTTTCGCACTAGCAGGTAACTTCACTTTGGGTGAGAGTAACCCCAGCTGCAACAGACTGAAACTGAAGTAGCCCTGAACCACCTGCAGGGACTAAACCCAGCTGCAGCAGGCTGCCACTGAAGGAGCCCTGCACCACCTGCATGGACTAAACCCAGCTGCAGCAGGCTGACAACGAACGAGCCCTGCATGGACTAACCCCAGCTGGAACAGCAGGAGCCAGAGAGCAGCTGAGCACTAAACACAGCCCCTGCTGCACGGCTGGTTCACAGCTCCAGAGTGATTTTTTATTCGACAACTTCCTTACTCAATCAAGAACCAAAGAAGACTGAACATCAGAGCCCACAGATGTCAAAAACAGGAGTTAATCAAAGATGCCTTGAAGACAAGAGGAAGAACTAGTTTAAGAGCTACTTTCCATAAACAAAATGCAAAGTAATGCAACCTAAGGCAATCTGAGTCCCTTCCTGAACTTGCAGGATAGATTTTGTGGCTACAGTTAAGCCCATCAGCAGAAGACAAGCTTACCAAAGAATAAGAGCAGCTTTAGACAAACCACAGAGAAAGAGCAATCGAGAGCTCAGCAGTATGATCACACCAGTTACCTCTGAAATTAAGCTAGTGACAGACTCTCACAAGCCCAGTACCTCTACTATAACATGTGTCGACTAATACCAGACAGCTTGAATGCATCTTTAATAGAAAGAATCAGAATTAATTGCCACCTGAAACCATCAGTGGTCTTTATATTTTCTGAAGTGCTAATACCAGATTTTTCCTATATCGTCAAGTGCCCATCTTCTGCTGTAGTTAAGGGAAAAGGCCTATAAACAACCATGAGATTCTACTGCTAATGTAACATAGATCACACTAAAATAATATTGTTTTTTACTGGTAATACAGATTAAGGCATATAGGATTAATATACCGAAGTACTTATAATGGTGCTCTATATTTACAATTTGAAGGGCTTTTTCTATGAATACAATTCCTTTTCTCCTTAAGTTTTTGTGGTCATAAACAATTTATATTTTTTACGTTGCCAGTCTTAGTGTTTTAGTTGTGGGAAGAGAGAAAACTCTGTGAAGACAGGAAACAGGTTCTGCTCCTCTTGCTCCAGCACAAATATCACTTCTGAAAATGTCTGGATACTATAGATATGACAGGTATGTTATATTCAGCTTCCCTGTTTAACATAAAATGTAGGGGCCGAGAGATTCTGGCAAATATAATATCCTCTCCTGCACATTAACCAACTCTGTGTACTCTTGGGAAGGTTCTGACTCCCATTAAACATTACAAAAAAGACAGAAATATGACATGAAAAATATGACTTGTTAGTTTGAAACCATTTCTTTGTGCATACAAGCAGAAGCAAGGTTTTAAAGTCAGTGATAAATGAAAGGAACCATTTGTATGCAGACAAAAGCTCAGTACCTAAATTTAGACTTTTTTGTTCATAGCATGGATGCTCAAGAAAGACGAAGTTCAGAATTGTATTTTACTTTGCACCACACTCCATTCACAAAGCGCGTGGAAACATTAAAAAAAAAATTAAATTACTGCAATTAAAGTGATGCATGATTTACGTTTCCGTGCAGACTGGGAGATATTCAGTGGTGCATGTTTCAATAATGGATGCTGTAAGCTTCCCGGCAGTTTCTAACCGATGCATGCATCAATGGGAACAGCAGCCTGATACCAAGGCTGGGTTTCAGTACAGTCAACGGCCGTAAGCATACCCCTATCTTGTCACATCTGTCAGCGCACTTCCAGTCTCATTGCGTGCCAAGAAAACTTTCAGCAAGAGTGAGTCTTGTGAGGTTTATACAATGAGAAAAGCACTACATCCACAGGCATGAGTGTCTAGAATACAGATTCAAAAGAAGTGTCTGACGAAAACGGGTACAGATACAAACAGGTACACAGGGGTGATTAAAGCTGCATGGTATATTTGCTGCTTAGAGTCCTAAAATGTGACATTAGTCAGTGGAATTAGAGGATGTGTATACAGACACTTGGGCATGTCAAATGCATTCATTCATTCATTCATTTATTCGGGGACACCACTATCTCCTCTATCATGTCTTGAGATGGGGTCAGATGTGTCCATTTTCCTGCAAAAACAACCACAAGTTCCTGTCCGTCCTCAAAGGACTCGCAAAGTCCATCTAAAGTAATGAGTGATGCAACAAGTCTATGAACTGAAAGAGCATCGCCGAGCCCATATTCGGAAAGGTGACCTTCCATAACGGGGGGGAAAAAAAAAACAAAAGCATCGCAGCACTCGTTATCCGCTGCATACCTGAACGAGCCTTTCCCGTCATCCTCCTTGATCTCCAGACACACGGTGAACGTGAACACGTCGCTGTCTGGCGTCATGGGGGGCGGCTGTGCCGAGAGGGGGGTCTTGCTAGCTGAGCGCCGGAAAGCTGTGGCGAAGCTGTACAATATCCGACTCACCTGGAAGGGCAAACAGACCCGTTGGTGGAGGAGAAATGGTGCAGCTCTTACAGCATTAAAGGAAAGGTGAGCAGCTTCAGTTCACAGAGTATGGAAGAAAAGGTCACGTTTAATTAACCACACCTAATCAATGCAGCAATCTACAAAGCAGAATGGGCGTCCGTATCCTTTTACTTCTATAACCTTACCAAAAAACACCTTGAAGAGAGTGGCTTCAAATTAACAAACACAACCCGACATTTCGGAACAGATACATCACGAATATCTGTAATAAATTGAATTAGAAAAAGATTGGGTTTTACAGTCCTGAATGTGGTATCTTTCAGTTCTACCGTGTTTGTTGCAAGTCAGCATTGATCACTGTTACTAAGACCAAAAAACATACAAGAAAATAGATCATTTAATCAATTGTAATTGTGGGTTAAATCAAATGTAATAGTTTGCAGGATTTGAACAATGTTCAAATCATTTGTTCTACCAAAGTTGCACTGTGTTCACAGGTCTATTTTTCCCAGCTACCCTCATAAACATACAGTGAGTGAGCATTTGTGAAGCGACACAGTCAAGTCTTTTCGGTGAACTAAACATGTCAGCAATTTTCTGTCCTGGCTCTTATTTTCCAGGTCACACACAACAGAACGTTTGATACTTCTTTCAGACCTTGTAGTCATTGAACAGGATGGGGTCAAAGGTGGTGGTGGAGGTTATGAAAACTGGTAATTGCCAGCTCTCAGGAAAAATGGAACCTTCTTAAGTAATGCAAATGATACAGACAAAACAATGATTCCAAGCTAAGAGTACTGAGAGAAAACCAGACGAGTTTGGTGGTGATCCTGACTGGGTTACCAATCCCTGATATCATTCTCTAAAAGCCAAGCAAACTTGCAAACCCATTTTAAACTAAAAAAGATTATCGCAACACAAAACCAGTGGTTTGTTCTGAAAACTGCTCCTAACCCAATCACAGGTGAACTCAGGGTGTAGCTGATACCTACTTAGACATTCTTTAACTGTCCAGTGACAGAGACCTTTTGGGTGTTTTGTGATTAATTTGCATGGATATGACAAGGGTGTACCACTGAACTCTGCAATTTACTATTAATCTACAGACATGTAATATTTTTTCTTTAGATCTATGTCCAAAAAAAGGCTTATAAGGCTGTGAGGAGAAACATGGACCACAGGGTGAGCACCCCTGCTGGCCCCACTAACACCACTTCCAGCAGCAACCTTAGTTTTTCCCAGGAGGTCTCCCATCCAGGTACTGACCAGGCTCACACCTGCTGAGCTCCAGTGGGTTGGCAGATGTGAGTTGGAGGGTGACATGGCTGCTGGCTAAATGACACACCGGAGAGTTTGGTGACATTCTGTTACACTTTGTGTAAAAGAAAAATATACAGAGAGTTAAAATAAAGTAAGAGAAATTCCCAAGTCTCAAGTAAATGCTTATGTATTCACATGGTATCAAAATTACATACCATACCTTAATCACATACCATTGGAAGTCTGCTTATTAATTAGCATTTTTGATTTTCATACCGCATCTTTAAAAGATTTATTTTATTACATTTTGGTCTAAACATTGTATTGATATTTGAGTACTATATTTGAAATTGTAGTACCCACCACAAGAATCTGCTTTGTGACTGACTGGCTGGCTCTGACTCTTCAGACAGAATACAGCTTCAACTCAAAAGAACTTTGACTTTACATCAGCTTTAGAATAACAATGACAAAGCAATCTAATGAGGAGAAAATCAATCAATATTTATGCACTAAAGTACCTTTGTAAGAGTTTGTCACAGAGCACCGTACGGAATGATACATACGTTGACATTAATGTAAAGGAACAATGTACCGTGGGGGTACAGAGTAGAAGGACACCCCAAAGCCCCGGTAGGTGAAAAGAAATTGCTTGGGGTGACAGGCCTGATGGTTACCCCACTTCCAGGCAATATGTTTGCTGTACGCAACATAACCGGCGAATAGAGGGGTCAGAGCCAGCACGATACACTGCACAATGACAGCACAACAAAAGCAAACCTAATGAAAATGATTATCTGAGAAAACATTTTTGTATTTTCTAAGTTGCCTCATTAATCACTCTGCCTTAATTTATTTACTTGAAGCCCCCGTTCACAGTGACTTGCAGGGCTCCCTACAGAAAATAAGCACTTCTCTAACATGATATTAAATGGAAGTTTCTGAGCAGAACCTACCCAAACTCTGAATGCTTCTTTGCCTTGATGCACCACAAAATCACTTTCGCGACTTCGCAGCTAAACCACGCTAACCTTCCCTTCCATGACTCTTGAGTCAGCGGCTCCTCAGAGCTGGTCAAAGCAGAGGAGTGTCCTGTGACCCAGATGTGAACTGGGACTGAAATACGTTCCTTAATATTCAGTGTAAAAGCTACAACGGGGAGACAGAGATTTGATTTGGAAAGGGATTTTGTGCTGGACAATAAAATATTTGAAAATAAAAAAACACTGTCGGTCATTTCTCAAATTATATTTGTTACAGACACTAATACACATGCATGTAATAATATACATGTGAACACACACCTGAAGCTTGTTAGCAAGCATTTAAAATGGAGAACAGGGGGCACTTTGTAAGCTACATCTTATAACCCAGCCGCTTTTAAGAGGTCACGTCATTGCTAGTAACCAATTCCAATAAAAGGCCTGAACTACCTGCTCTTGCTTGGAACCCTTCTTAATTTCTACTCTTACACCAGGAGTACAGCACATGTGGTGAAGAGTCTGGAGTTCACAGACTGCAGTCAAGGCCTCCGAACAGGTTCAGCTGTGTGTTGTAGACCACACCATCACAGAAGTGACCATCCATGTGAAGAAACAAGTAATAGGTTTATTCCGTGCTGAAAAAAAGAAGAAGGAAAACACAACGTTTCGGCCGTGGAGCCTTCTTCAAGAACGTTGTGTTTTCTTTCTTCTTTTTTTTCCCAACATGGAATAAACCTATTACTTGTTCCTTTGCAGCCTACGCATGCTGACACAGCTACCCGCCTGAACTACTACATCCATGTGAAGAGTCACATGCGTTTTCTCCTACAAGTTATTCATGAAGTTCTATGCTGAAAACAGAAATGCTGCTACAATCCCGATGCTGCTACAACCAGAGTCAGTCCCTGTTCGCAATATATAGTCTCCTCACGACGTTCTCTGTGATTTTGTGTCGTATTTCTGCGAACATACACAGCAATGCCTGGGGAATATGGAAATGAAAAAAAATCTAACACAGTCTGGATACTAGACAATAATAAAATGGTTGAAATTTATTACAGTTAAATGAATGTGACAAGAGAATGTTAAATGCGATTTGGAAAATAAAAATGATTTTATTTTCAGCACCGGAGACAAAAGACAAAGAAAATGCAGCTGTGTAAATACCACCCATCCCTCCATTACTAGTGCTGTCTATCTGGTGAGTATCAACCAGGAACAGAGGCCCTATTTATATGGGCTGAAGGGAACAGGCCTCATTACGCCAAAATGCAATGCTAAACAAATTTCTGCTCATAAATTTTGGAAGAATTACATCCGCAGCCTGAGGACATTAAAAAACACGGTCTCCTCCACCCAATCATCTACAAAGACAAACACAAGCAATTTCATTATAGCTGCTCTTAGCAAGCAATGGCTTCTGGAATTTTAAAAAAACCAAAACCAATCTATCTGCCCCATGGGATGCAAATCTCTAGTTCCTGCTGCTCTCTGACAGTGACCTCAGGAAGCACTGGATTCCAGGACCGATGACCTTTAACAGTATCCAAACACCATCACAGACGAACTCTACTCACACAGAAAGGCCCCCTCAAGACCACAGAGGCCTTCTTCCAATACCCTGAAGTAAAGGTTAGGAAACCTCTGAAGGAGCAAATGTCTTGGTCTACATCCGAAATGTTAGCTCCGAATATTTTAACGCGAGCTTCAGACTTACAGGCAAGTCAAGCATTCAAAAAAAAGGGTGCTGAACAGGCCCAGCGATGTTCCCCACGGCTTGGATTAAAACAAGGCTGGCCTGCATTATTCAAAACCAGTGGCAGGCAGCTTGTCATCTTCAAAATGTGGAGCAGCCTACCTCTCTGCCCGCTTAGGCAGAAGAAGCGGCCTCACTACTGAAAATCTCTGCTACGAGGCTCGTGCACAAAACCACACAGTGGAGAAAGATGCCCAGAAAACCGCGTTCAGACTGATGGGATGGACACCTCAACGAGCAAAAACAAAATTCTCTAACTGATAGCGTGCAAATGGTACGTGCTTATAAGAAGTCTACTGAAATATTAACGCGTTTTTTTCGTAACAGGATGCAGCCAACCCGAATTTAATGCAGTTCTGTTTGGTGTTAGCACGCCACCCAATTAGTTAAAGCCCTGCCAACAGGAACCTTCGGGGCAAAAACTGGCTTTCATTGTTGCGTGGCCGCAAGAATTGAAAAAGACTAACGATGCCGGCTCCCAATGTCTTCCTCCACGTAATTGTATTACCTTTGTAATTACCGCCTCATATACAGAAGCCAAATAATCAACAACGCTCAGAAATGAAAAGTTGCTTGCATATTAACAATCCAAACCCTTCAGGGAAAATCTTGAAATGCATCAACTGAACACACTTCTTATTTGTACGAGTGTTCAAGGTTGTGTATCCAGAATCGTATATTGGAGTACGGCCGCCTGCCGCAACAAATCCACTCGCTTAGAAGGGAAAATGGTGACGGACCCCAGTCTGGAGAGTGGTTAGGAACGCAGGACTCTAAACATCATAACAGGCGAGAGCTATTTTTGGAGGAGCGTCAAGAGACGCGATCCTTTATCGCTTTTGGTCATTTCTCCATAACAATAAAATTTATTATAATCTTTATTTTATATAGCGCCTTTAAAAGTGGCTTCTCAAAACTCTTTACAGTAAGGAAAAAAAAAACACAATGAGAGGAGACAGCAGTGTTACATAATTACAGGAATCGTAATTGCAAGGTTTTAAGTGTTGATTTGAAAGCGCTCAGGGATAGAATTCCAGAGCTTTGGGGCAATGCAGGAGAAGGTCCTGTCAGCCACAGAATGTAAACGAGCAGACAGGAGACCAGAATCAGACGAATGAAGGTTGTGAGGCGGGGAGTAAGATGACAGTAGCTCAGAGAGGTACTGAGGTGCTAAATTACATAGAGCTTTATAGCTAAATATGAGGACTTTAAAGCCAACACAAAATCTGACAGGAAGCCAGTGCAAGGACTCCAGGACAGGAGTAATGTGATCACTTACACTAGACCTGGTCAGGATTCTGGACATACATGTTTAATGTGGATTTAGATATCCCACCGAGTAGGGTAAGTGTCAACCATCAACATAGGATGTAGTCTGGCGATATTTCTAAGGTGGAATGGGTTTATTAAATACGTTGAATGCAACGTACACGGCAAGCATTGGCCAACAGCACCCATCTGGGCAGGAAGTTTCCAGAACAATTCAAGCTTTTTCAAAAGAGCCACTGGTTTCCTCCTATTCTTCTGTGCTTTTGGATTTCTAGTGCAATTACGATGAGAACTTCTTTCAGCCAGCATGGCTACCCTGCTACACGGGCAACAGTGTGAGGCAGTGGCCAGGGTTCAGGACTTGTAACTGGAAGGTTGTGGGCTCAAAACCCAGGTGAGACACAGCTGTTCTGCCATTGAGCACGGTACTTCACACAGATTTCTCAAGCACAACACCCAGATGCCAAAATGGATATTAAGTCGCTTTGGATAAACACCAAAGCAGTAATAAAAAAATAAAATGGATCATGGTTGCAGCTTGTGTGTTTTGTGAACGCAGTGGAGAAGTTGTGTGCTACTGATGTTTTCCCAACAATACACCCACATACATTAAAAAAGCAAAACTATGAATACTAAATCAGCTCATAAGGAGTAAGAGTACAATAGGCTCACAAAAGAACATATCATAAAACTATATACAAAGTCAATAACTACTCATCATAATTAATCATTTACAGTACTGTAATGTCTTCTGACTTTAAATACCACAAGCACCCAAAAGTGAACCGAGCTAAAAACAATTTTTATTTAAACCCGCACAATAAGTGCATGTTGCTAAGTAGGATGTCTGTTACAAGCTTGGCAGGTTTAACGGTTTTGCTAAACAATAGATGACACATATCTGTATATGTGCTCGGAGCTGGTCCCTTTGTCACCACAGCAACTGACTGAGCAGACCTGCAATGCAGGAAACACAGGTGCCCTACCATGGAGCCTTTCCAAAAAGCCCATAAAACAGAGACTTGAGATAGTGAAGGCACAGTCGTAACACGTTGCTCCTAGGACCTTAAGTGTGCATAGGCCTTGAGTTGGATGGCATGCATGAAAGAAACTTCATTAAAACTTGCAGAATTCTAGGTTCCCATGGCCAGAGGTAGGCAGTCTTTAACAGAGCTGCCAGCTGATGGCCCTTCTTACCCATTCCAATCCATTGAATTGTGGGTTTTTGACTAATTCCGCCCCATGATAACCCAATACCCAGAGATCAGCAATCAGCAAGAGAACACAGGAGGTGGTCGTGCCAAAGCCCAGCACGGCGATCCCGTAGTTAGAAAGGAAACCCTGTTTCTAGTGACCGCCTGTAGTGGCCGTCAGTGGGACACGTTCTGCCAAAGAGAGCATATGACTCACCGCTTCCTGGATTTCGCATCGGAAGACGTGGATCCTGAAAATCTCTGCGTTGTAGTGGCTTTCAGTGAAAGCAAAGCAGTCGCTTTCCTGTGTCCCGTCATGGCCTCTCACACAGAACAGGATCTTGTAGATTGGATAGTTTGCAATTTCCACGTGCGTCTGGGGATCTAATAACCTGTCGAATAAAAAGCAATTATGAGACCTGGTGACTTAAACCAATAACTGTAAGGGGCAGGAAAAGGACAAAACAGAGATAGTGCAAATCATTTGAATTGAAAGGTATGCTCTGGGAAGACAGGATTTCTTTTCCCAGTATTTTTAGGGGAACCTGAATCAGACCTCAGATGCATAATCTTAAAGAAGAGCACAACTTGCAGTCCAAGACTGTAAATGACCCTTTTAGTGCTGTGTCACGCATAAAACTGAAGTTACAAAAATGTATTCAAAACAATTGTGTCAATTCTTGGGGAAAAAAAAACTGCTAACAAGCCTGTTTTATGAATGGACACCAGCAACGAGCTCAATGACAAAAGTTGGATTTTTTTTCCCCCGACTTTAAGAAAACGGAATGAGTGAATGGCATGAAGATGCAAAAAGCGCTCAGTAAAACCACAGACTAAAATCGCCCTGAATATCTTCAGCAATTCTGTGGCACTATCCCAAGCCGAAAATGAAATGTAGTTTTTGAACATAGCCCCGTATATATGCCTTTCCTCTCCTCCATCAATATTTGATAATGAAACCCTAACCACTTAGCAAGTGTGCTGTGTACCTCTGAAACAGAGAAAACGATTGTCAGTTCCTGCTGCACAAGGCAGGATATCTCTAGCAGCTCTTAAAAACTGCTCCAAGTCCATTCACTCTCAACCAAGGTCATGAATGTTTGTTTCTCCCACATAAACTACTGCATAATCCTCCTCCATAAGACCAGTGTTGCTGAAAATATTATACTTTACTATGTGCAAAGTTGGCACATGACAATATACAGCACAAAAAGAATATGGCTCATAAATGCAGACTCTGCAAATTCTGGTCCCATGCTGTCTAAATATTATTACCAAGAGATGTAAAACCATTTCCTTAGAGATCTTCACTCCTGTTTCTATCTCATAATGACTGAATGTCCCGCATACACAGCTCAATTCACTGATGGAGCAGAAGCCATAACTCTTTTCTAGATATCATATGATCCCTGAACAAGTTAAAATTTAGTTCTGAAGCTCCGAAGAACTTATTTAGCTGCTATAATAAGATAATCCTGTACTATCTAAGATCACTTTATTAGTGATATACAATTTCTTGCATTAGGAATTCGTCTTTTCGCATACCCCAGCTTACTCTCCATGAGACACAGACACACAGACAGGGAGAGAAGCTGGGGGTCAGAATGCAGGGTCAACCACTGTACAGCACCCCCGGAGCAGTAGGGGTTAAGGGCCTTGCTCGGGGGCCCAACGGAGTAGGATTCCTCTGCCGGCTGTGGGATTTGAACCTGCAACCTCCCAACCACTGGAGCAGATCCTGAGCCACAGAGCCACCTCTCCACCCTACATGGTGAGGTATCTCAACAGTGCGGCACAAGGGAAGGAACAGATTCTGTCTTTCCCGTTGAGAACGGAGAATAAACACTCAACAGGCACCGGTCAGATCAGGGGAGATGGCCATGATGAGTACAGTATTTCTTATACCCCAATGCAAGCCGGACAGACACAGACAGAAGCTTGGTGAGAAATGCGCCCCAGAGAAGCTGCGCTAATGACACCTGCTCCAGGCCTTGTGTGTGACGCCCTTACCTTACTGTCCCTTCGGAAACGTTAGGCACTGAGAGGGTCACATCTAAAGGCACCTGGCACTGGCCCCGCAAAATGGAAATCATGCGCAGGGCCTCGACTTCGCTGCGGGGGGCGTTGACCGAGGCGCAGCCGAGATACGTCAGCTTGCTGAAGACGACACTGTCCTCGTCCGGCACCGGGGTGGTGGGGGACCCTGAAGAGTCATCTGTCGACACAAGCGGTGAAGGCCGGTCACGTAGAGGCGGGGAAGGGGGGCAGTTTCCGCTTTGCGCTCCCCCAAGAGCGACTATGGCTAAGCACAGAGGAAAAACTGTGGCACAGCGCAGGAGTTGCAGGGGCAATACATTGTCAAGGGCGATAAATCCAACAGCCCAAAAGAGTTATCTTTAAATCACCCAAATGTTCCACTTTTTAAGTGCATCACCGACTGATGTCATTTACCCCTTTCGTGATTTGGAAATCACTGGAATTCATGCAACCCTTCAGCTTTGAGTTAGGAGAAGCAATTAGTAATGAAGAGAAGATACTGCAGTAAACCTTCGTTTACGCTGAAGGCAGGTCTTGTGACGGGGACTGTTTTCAATATCAGGCACTGCATTAAGGTTTTCAACGGTCAGTTCACAAACAGATCAGTGTATGTGACCTGCGTAATTCTGAGCCATGGAGACAGCCCATGTAAGACAGCCTGTGCCAGGAAACAAATGGCTCTTTCATTACATTTCTTTCTTATTTCCAAAGAATTACTGTGCACATGGTACACTGTACATTAACCCCTGTACTCCTGGGGAAAATAAACTCATCAAGCACCTCTTACACTTAGCATTAAATCTGATATGAGATGGAAACCCACAGCAGTTAGGATGGACAGTGTGGCAGATGTCTGATGGATGGTTTCTATCAAAGTTCACTGCATTCTTTCTGAAAGTCTTATCAATGAAATAAGGATTTACTGGCACACAAGTGGCGCCAGGGATGCTAGGAACATTAAAATCGGGGCTTGACGGTATCAGAGATATATGATAAATGCATTGCTGAACATTCTGAACACTGACAAGGAAATCATTATATTACAGTAATCATGAATCAACAATACTACTATAAACTTAACAGGAAATAGAAAATGGTGTGATTTCAGAGGAACAACAAGAAAACTGTATACTATATACGTTTCAGTTCTGCAGGAAAAACAGCCCAGTTTATATCTGTCCTAAATTACAAGCACAATAAAAAACAGCCCTTTCTGTAGTGCTCTGAGGGGAACAATCTGCATTTCATTCATTTTCTCAGGGCTGTCTGAAGGTGTAGTAGCAGTTTTGGCAAACGCTGGATTGAGCTCTGAAAGAAAACAACAAACTGGAATTTTCATCAAGGTATCTGGGCGATCAGCCTGCCTGTCCATGGAAAATAGATTTTGACAGAGCTTGGGTATCCTCCTAGTGGCCAAAAATGAACAATGAATGGTTTGATACTGTAAAAGAACAGCCCCGGAAATTTTCCTCTCAATCTTTCGTCTTGCAATTGCAAATATTCCCAGGACGGTGGGCTACCTGGATTTGTTTTGTATCTAATTTGAGGTTTAACTTTACACCCCGAAAATACCTTACGTTTTCTGTGATTTCCTCCTCTCACAGTTGCTGGCACATCGTAAACAATTAAATGGCTTTAGCTTTTAAAGGACGTATGGAAAAGGTTTAAGTGTAGACATTTTAATGTAATGTAATATAGACGTTTTTAAAAAGACCTCTCTGTTGCGTACAGAAAACCAGTGAACAGCGATGGCTGAATGCCCTGTTCCTGTCAGGAGCTTTATGTTCTACATGAGGCAAAAGGAATTTTCCACAGAGTGTGGAGAATTACTGAAAATATTTTGTGACTATCAGTATTGAGCTCTCACAGCTCTTTTTCATCATCTCCTGTTGGTCAGCTCTGTATAGTCAGGGTGAACATCACTGAAAGCATACCTTTCTTGAAACAAAACCTACTGTGAATTCTGGGTGACCTCCAATTTCACGAGATGAAGCAATCTTCAAACAATTTGCTGTGGTACCTGACTACCCACGATCAAAGAGAGATCGAATATAAACAGCTACACTTGTGTGTTGTAGGGCCTTGCTGTTCCTGTGTGAAATTGCTCTTGGTCTTCTCTGCTAGTGCCACAGGCTGATGAAATAAGCAGAACATGTGCTCAAGACAGGAGAGGATTCGAGTTTAAGAATATTGGTCCTGCAGAATTCATAATTAATAATAATAACAATAAATTCCTTTCACTTGCATAGCTCTTTTCTGGACGCTGCATTCAAAGAACCTTACTGGTAATGGAGAATCCCCCCACCACCACCACCAGTGTGCAGTCCCCACCTGGATGATGCAACGACAGCCCGACTGCGCCAGTACGCTCCCCACACACCATCTCTCAGTGGGGAGGAGAACAGAGTGATGGAGCCAGTTCATAGATGGGGATTATTAGGAGGCCATGATTGGTAAAGGCCAATGGGAAATTTGGCCAGGACGCTGGGGTAACACCCCTACTCTTTCTGAGAACCACCCTGGGATTTTTTAATGACCACAGAGAGTCAGGACCTCAGTTTTATGTCTCATCCGAAGGACGGCGCCTATTTACAGTATAGTGTTCCCGTAAAAAAAACTGAGGCATAAGGACCCACACAGACCGCAGGGTGAGCGCCCCCTACTGGCCCCACTAACACCTCTTCCAGCAGCAACCTTAGTTTTTCCCAGGAGGTCTCTCATCCAGGTACTGACCAGGCTCACACCTGCTGAGCTTCAGTGGGGCTGCCAGCTGTGAGTTGCAGGGTGATATGGCTGCTATTTTAGAATATTTTGGCCACGCTGGGGGGTAACGCATAGCAGACTTTCACTGACACAAGAGGAAAAAAAATGGTTTGAAGTTTCAGTCTTGCACACCACTTCAGTAAGATCCAAGATATTATTTCAGAACAAGCTGCAAAGAAGAGGAAATTCCATTCAACCTATTTTGCTCACCTGGCTGCTACCAGCTAACTCATTCAGTCGTTTCTTAAAGAATCCCAGGGATTCAGCTTCGGTATCGCTGGGCAGCTAATTCCAGCTAACCCTCACGCTTTGGGTAAGGTAGTATTTAATGCCTTTTATGTTTTCTATTAACGTATTTCCATGCCATTTAATACATTAAACAACTTAAGGAAGACTATCAAGAGTTCTGCAAAATCCCATGGGGCAACATCCAAAGCAAACAAACTGTGGCAGCAGTATTTTGAGTGTCTTAGGCATATCTTTTGTGTGTTTATTTTCCTTAATAATTAACTTAAAATCCCAGGCAGTGGTTAGGAGTGGAATGATAAATCTGTCAATTTCACAACATTTGCTAGCCGGTATGTGTGCCGTAAGAGGTTGACTGGGCTGGTGTGAAAATTACACAACCAGTCGTTTGGTAAAAATGTCCTCTCTCACTCCTTAGGGGCCATTTTTCCCTAGGGAAGAATCTCCAGTTCCGAGACTTTTCATTCCAAGGAAAAAATACGGAGCATGGCAGGACTAGACCCTGGAGAGGTCAGTCCACTGCAGGGCGCACGCGCACGCGCAAACGGACAAGCATGGCTTTGATCAAGTGCCGAAAACCCCACGCCAACACCAAGGAGAGCACACATACACCACAACAGCAGTCGACCCGGTCCGGAATCCCCCCGGATCACCGAGCTGCTTCGGCTCCCATCCAGAGACTCACCGTCCTGCGTGGATCTCACCGGCAGCGCCATCTCCAGTTTGGGCAGGGGGCTCGCTGACCCCGAACGGAACTCGAGGGGGGCCACGGAGAGGGGGTGCCCCCCCTCGGCGTGATCCCCGCCGGCGACCTGGTCCGACTCCGAGGGGTCCATCAGCACATCCTCCAGCTCCTTCTGCAGCTGCTGCTCGCTTCCGTTGCCCACGATCTGGAGGGGCACGAGCAGAGGGGCAGGGTCACCCGAGACGCGCAGGCTGGCGAGGCACTGCAGGAGCCCCAGGCAGCACCCCCGCTTTCCAAAGGAACGCCAAGCCCTCAAATATTGCAGGCACACTTTTTTTGGGGGGGGGGGTCAGGTTTAAAGCGTTTTGTGGAACTTGCTGTTCATTTGGCAGAAAGCGATTATACGACAGAATAAGATCCGTGCCGATCAAGAGGTGTGAAAAACTGAAATAGTACTCTTTTCAGTGACACTAGGATTTCACATGGGCTTTATTGTGACAGAGAAAAAGTGAAGGAAAATGTTGCACTGGAGCGAAATGCTTTGACCGAGGTCCTGTTAGTATCATTTTAAGAAGACACAAGAGGAAAACATGCAGGCTGAAAAGCATTTGTTTCACTTTTAAGAATAAGTCACAAGGAGGTCTTGGGACCTTTTTTCTAAACATCTATGTCCCTGCCTTTTCTGGCAATTAGTCAGCTCAGGTTGATAGGAGGATTTCCTATATATCATGAGGGATAAACCCCTTCTCTTCAGATCATCAGCTACCCTCATCTTTACTGCTTCATCCAAATTGTTCCAAGAGGCCAAATGGCCCTAACATGAACTCATCACAGATTATTTTAATTCTAACCCCCCTTAGAAACCTTGCTTTGGATTTTGAGCTAGTGTATAATACACATATTCAAAAAATAAGTTAAATAAAGCTACCCTACATTAGAGGTGCTGTTAAGAGACATTATACAGTATATACCACTCACAGAAGAGTGTGATTTAAGTACTGGTATCCCCAGTCTCCAACAAACTATATACCCAGAATAAATGTTTCTTCTTAACCTGCTATTTATAAAAAAATCTTACCTAGTAAAATATCAAATCTCTGTCCAAGTTAACATTTTTACACAGAAGCACAGTTTGGCTGATAATGTGTTATTCGAGAAGCACTGCAGCACAGCTCTGTTTCTGATTTCAGGATTGCACAGGCCTTTCGCAAAGACAAACACGCTACTCTCCATCAACACAAAGAGCAAACAGCACAGACAGGACTGTCATGATAACAGAGAAAAGATTAATAAATAAACTGACCTTAAAGCTGACACCTTCCTCAGTAATAACCTGTGTAACAAACAACACTGTTTAGTTTGCTTGCTAATTCCTGGCTCTCTATAAACACCTCCCTAAGAAAAACAGAAAAAAACAGACTTTTTTTTACCTTTACTAATTTACTAGGGCTTATTAATACTATGGTTGATAAAACACAAATCCTAATGTTTTCAAGGCCACAGCTTTAGCAATTAATGCTAAAATGAAAAAAATGGAAATTTAAAGTTACTTGTTTGACAGGACTATGCTACACCAAATAATTTTACAGATTTACAGATTTTCAGACACTTAAATCTGCATGTCAAAGGAAACTGCTCCTTTCCAGTGTGACCAGAAGACACATGACCTTCAGGGATCTGGGAATCCAGTAACACTGGTTCCGTGCTCAGGGATTGCTTTTATAAAATCTTAAGTGAGAAGTAAAAAGGTTTAAAAGATGGACAGGTAAAGGCAATCTTTATTAAACTTTAGGGGACAAAGTTACTTCATTAAACTTTCCCTTGAACTGACACAGAGTAAATAATAAGGCCTTCTTGTAATTTAAACATTTCTACTTTTGATTTTAGGGGAGGAAGGGGTCACACTGTATTTGCAATCTTGGATACAAAAGCATAACTAATGTCTTCCTGGGGCAGATCCAAGACTATATGCGTGTGTGTTAATATATTCAGAGACTGGAATGGAATCTAGCAAGACTATAATGTAAAAAACCTTATAAAAAATTATAGAACAAATATAATCATAATGGATATCTTGTTTTATTACTTATATTTTCTTTTATATTGTATATTATTTATATATAATATTTTAGGACCCAAAGGTATTGTGGTAATGTTTTATTTTGTCGTCCCTTTTTTGATCATAAGATAAACCTTCATCTTTACAACTCTGCAATTTGATAAGAAGAAAAAAGAAAACATCGATTCACTATGTAATACTTTCAGGTAACAGAATGAAAAACAGACCACATTTTAAGTCGCTTTCCCTTCAACTGTATTTCAGAAATCGCTGCTGTTGTTATTCAATACATATAACTATTTCCCAGTTAAAAAGCAAAAATATAAAAAAATGTTTGGATGAAATTCCAACCCCCTTCAGCATAGATATGTCATATAACTAACGAACTGTCTCCCTTTTGCAAGGATCTTGTGAATTTAAACAGATACCTCTAAATCAGTGAGTGATGGCTTTGTACATAACTCTCAGTGGTAATAATAACCTTTTAGATATCTGAAATATAAAATAAGATTTTGATGTATTAGTTGAATGAATGTATATATTGTTTAACAAAAACTGTATCCTTGTTTAAAAAAATCTTTTTTATAGGTTCTATATCTTAACATCTGTGGTTGTACCCTTTAAGAGACATCATGTACTGTGTTCTAATTTAACTACAGCTATAGGGTGTTTTCAAGACGTGAGAATGTTTATTTCTGCTGCATGGCCTATTTAAACTATATTCATTACAGAAGAATGTGCTGCTTCACACAGCTGCAACAGCAAAAGGTTACTGAAGAGTTAGATATGACCAACAGCTGCCTGCATACTCCTCCACAGTCTACAACAACAAAACTAGCAGTGTGGAGGAGTGATCAGACCTCTAGACTCCTAACTGGAAGGTTGTGTTTAAATCCAGAGAGAGGCACTGCTGTTGCATCACTGAGCAACATACACTCAGATTGCCAACGTAAAATACCGAGATGTATAAATGGGTACAAAAGCAAGTTGATTTGGATAAAAAGGCCTCAGCGAACAAGTAAACGGATACAACACTTATTAAATTCCAGTCTCTCTTCTGAGCTCTTTTTGGTCAATGATCAGCAAATGAACAGTGTAAAAAAAATCTAAAAACTCCAGAAAAAAAGTGAAAATCTGGAGGCACAACTATTTCAAATAGTCAAAAATCAGCACATAACCAAGACTTTTAATCCACCAATCTTGGCATGCTTCTTGTGGGGACACTTTCTGCACATCGCCCCTTTTTTTTACCATGGCATGGCACAGAGAAGAAAAGGTCTGGTCTGATACTACTTTACAGTCAAGCACTGAAGTCCCCAAAGGACGGAAGTCCTCACCACTATGCTTAAGAGCTCACAGTCTTAAGAAAAGCGCTTCCTGGATGTACTGCAGTTTCAATGCATTCTAAACTGTTCTAGCCATTGCTTGGAAGAGTCTGAAGGCCCAGATCACTTAAAGAAATATACTGCAGCCATAGATCAGGTAGCCATCACACAAGTGTGATTTACAGGAACATCCTTGTCAGCATTTCTCAACCTTTCTATTTGTTCTCTTTTGAAGCAATCAGATCTCATCTACTCTGCAGCTGTATTACTTTTGGCTGCTGGTGCTGAGGTTATACATACATTCATGCTATCTTACCCCCAAAAATGGAGGATACCTATAACAGCGAGTCATTCTGGCTCCAGGGGCAGAGATTTCAGACCACACAGCCAACTTAACTTCATGTGGACAATAAGATTGAGATCTGGGGAATATAAACCCATCAGGCTGTCTGAATTTACACATCAGCCAGGTCTGCTACTGCTGTCAGCAATGCACGAGCAATAATGCTTCTTATGGGATTACTTACTATACATCCACCCTTTTTTACCATAGCACAGAACAAAGAAGAAAAGGGCTGGTCTGATACTACTTTACAGTCAGGAACTGAAGTCCTCACCGCTGTTTTGGTCAGGGATGGGTCACTGCTATAAATACCCTTCTCTGAATTTTTGAACAAGCATTTAAGACAAATCTATTCCTCAGCATCTATAAAAATATTGGTACAATCTTACACTTATAACATCTTACATGAATAACAAAGCAAGAGACAATCTGTTCAGGTGTCTCTAAGGAAATTAAGTCCAAAGGCTGAATTTAACATTCTTTCTCCTTTTATAGCATTTATTGTATTACTTTTAAACCTAAAATTATCACTGGAATTTCAATCTCAATCTGAAGCGGTATCAGATAAATTCTACTGTTTCTGGACAAAACTGTGGAACTAGAAAATTTGGATTTGACAATTTTATATGCTTACATAATGAATAATGTTAGCGCAAAGACTGCTAACCTAGTTTTTAGGCTAGAAGCTGAGAAAAATGCAGCAACTGGGAATTATATACTATACAATGGCGCCATCTTGTGGGGCAAACTGGCATAAGTTTATTATGCAAGGAACACAAAGTACTGTACACTACTAATTCTTATGTTACCTGCTCAGCAGATAATTTTAACATATCCTTCAATTCAGGAAAATTCTACATATTGACTCTTCAGGTTCCTTAATCACTGCAGGTATGAATCAAACTTGTAAACACCACTTAAATGAAAAGAACAGCCTGCGAAACAGAACACCAAGAAGTAAATTATTTCCCCAGCTGCTTTACTGTAAAGAACGAGAAATAAAAAGCTAGATGTTTGCGTTTTATCTAAGACAAATTAAAATGTGAGCTACATGCACTTTAGAAACAGATTTAATACAAACGCCCGCTCCCCCCTCTACAAACTCTTAAACAGTCTAATGAAGCTCTTCACGGGCAGACTGAGGTCATGAGGGTTTGTCCTAACCGGTGCAAAAAGGAAAACAGAGCTGTCTGTACCAGACCAGACTAAACTGATGTCCGCCACTGACCTGCACTGTCTGGCTGAGCTGAGCATCTAGACAACTCTGCTGGCATGTACAACCTTTGTCCACCACTACAGTATATTTAGTGGTTTGATATTTCTGCTGTTTTTTTTAATTTATTTACAAGCCCTGCAGACCTCCCATAGTGACAGAAGTTAATCCAACACAGATAGAGTTCTGTCTGAGCTGCCTCCTGGCACTGTGTCCTGTCAGCCCCCGTAAGCCAAAACCCCAGTCCGGGCTCTGTCTTCGCCTACAGTCGAAGCATCTCTCAAGACGGCACATGAGTTTCAGCGGTTCAAGTTCAATGGTGGACAGTTTAACTACTTCAGCACCGGCTTGATCCAGAGATGAAACTGGGGCTCCAGTCTTCAGAAAGAAAAGTAACCCTCCGTGGATCAGATCCAGCACTTCTTCCAAATTATAGCATCACAATATGTGATGGAAACAAGGGCATTAGTACAGGTGGATAAAAAAAAAAAATACAGAACAACAGGTTTTAATTAGGACCTCAAAAACATCATCGGAAGACAATGCAAACCAATCCACAAAGGTCCTTCGCAGGCAAAAGGAGGGATCCCTCTTCTGTATCGATTTAGAGATGCCGTTGCAGAAAGGAGTCACACACAGGCAGCTGCTGGCCAAGTGACAGCTGTAGGAAGACCTAGACAAGGTCTCCTGGGCAGCCGGAAAAGCCAGCAACCTCCCGGATGATTCCGAAGTGCAAGAGACTAAGGACATCCGCTTAAATGAATACAGCGACCGGGGAGGACAAAACGAGACGACGGAAAAGGTCAGGAGGTGAATTATTGATCAGGCAGAAGGCAAGTGCAGAGAGACCACAGTGCAAACAACACAGACGCACACCAGAAGGAAAATGAAAAAGCAGGACTGCCCTCTAAAATCGTTAATTGAGAGCCCAATTTTTTTTTTTTTTTAAATCCAAAAGAGTGGGAAAAGAGGAAGGTACCACCAGAGGAGAGTGGTGAGCTGGCATGCCTCATAACACTACATCCCCAGACTCCGGGAGGAAGGCATTCGGAATCAGAAGGCAGGGGAGAGGTGGGGATTCAACAGGGTTCAGATAAGCGCAAAAGTATATTAAGAGAATGTTAATTCAGATTTAGGGAAAAGCTAGGAACAGGTTCACAAACAAGAGAGGACATTAGAGGCGTTCGAGCTTGGAATTGATTAGTTCAGGCCGATCTGAAGTTCCATGTTTATGTAAACCAAATCTAATTGACCATGGATGAAACGAGAGGGTACCAGACCCACAACTCTTGCTCAGAAGGCAGCGTGTTTCTCATTACAAATGAGCATGAATAACATAAGGAGGATCATTTATAGCGATGAGCTGTGAATGGGTTGAGGCACGCCAACGGCTGTATTTTAAAAAAAGCCTGGCACTGTGGCCGAAATGGTACGAGCAGCGTGAAATTCAATACAAATAAAAAGAAATTCAATTCAACCAAAGTGTGTATGAAATATATAAATCTCTTATTATAACATAGAGGTGGGCAATTTTCCCCAACACTCACTTACTTTGAGAGCCAGGTGGCTCAACGGAAAGAAAGTGAGATGTATCTTTGGTCCTGCACACCGTACGGTCCACAAGGCCTTTTCATTTTCGACAATGAGGGGTTTGTGCCATGGGTATATCTAAATACCCAGCAACGAGTCTGCTTATGTAACAGACACGGTCTTTAAGAACTTTCCACATCACAGTGGAAAGCATTTCATTGGCACCCATTTGGAAAAGACAGAAACACAATAGGTTCTACTCCCACCCAAAAGATAAAAGACAAAACGAAGTTTGCAAAGCAAAACTCGAGTGAGAAACAAAGCAGACCTGGGAGCTGCTCCACCCTGCCTGTGTCTCGGCCTCACAGCTCAGTTCATCCATGGCCAAACAGAAGACGGTTTACATGAGGAAGGAACTCAGATCCAGGAGTCTAAATCTACACCCAGAGAGCTCTTACCTTCAGTCCTGTTTTTTCATCATCACTACTGTTATGTGTAGACGGCGTTTCCTCCCCTTGCCGGGAAACCAAGACAAAATCCTCACTGTTTAGGGTGGAAACCGAGCCAGAAGAAACGCTAATTTTCCCAACTGAGGCCTTGTCATCCATAGCTGCTAAGCCAATCGCAGCTCATGAATGAGGAAAAAATTCTAAAAGCACCTAGAAAAAGAAATCATAAAAACATTGATGTATGTCTACTATTTGAAACGGTTGCTGTTGTTAATGTTAGAATGCTGGACCTACGAGAGGGAGTTTTAGATCATCAGTTCATTTTCATCTGTGCAATGCCGAGAGACGGTTCTGCGAAAAGACTAAAAAAAATGACTAACACAGGAGACGTTTTGTCAGTTGGCACACGAGCATGCAAATTGGCTGTGGCTCTCCTCCCAACTAAGAGGATGTTTTTGAAACGGAAATTGGACATTTCGAACCTGCAGGTGCTGTCAAAGTGTGACTTGCTGCTCCAACTTCAGCTCTACCCATTGCACAGATCGTGTAAAACAATTGCTACATTGCAGACCAAAAGGGTCCTCACCGATTTAACGGCTCTGCATAGCTCCGTGTTGCAAAGGAAGAGGGAGAGGTTAATCCAAAATATTTTTTTTTCCCTTTCATTTTCCAGCATGAAATTAACTTCTACCTCTAACTATTAGTTCCTAATTATTCTTAATAATGAATCATTCCTAATTATTATTAATTAGGTGGATGCTGCACATTGGTGGTGGTGGAGGGGAGTCCCCATTACCTGTAAAGTGCTTTGAGTGGAGTGTCCAGAAAAGCGCTATATAAATGTAAGGAATTATTATTATTATATTCATGTCACCTGGATTAGATAAAAATCTAGTTTCTATTTAAAACTGGTTTAAATCAGTAACCCTGCCCTAAATACTTGACTAATGATGTGGTTACGATGTGGACTGAGCCTATTTTAAACTGGTTAAACCCCTACTTATTACTAGCATTGCAACAACTAATTCAAGGGTGTGCACCCAAATTCCAAGGACTTCTTTTGTAATAACTTTTCAGAATGTTTGAACATTTGTTTTTCAAATGTCAACATTGTGTGTTAAAATCTGAATAAAGGGCAAATGCGTGTTGATTTAATGCGATTTGATTTTAGGCTATTAGGATACAAAATGTGTTACTTTGGAAAGGGTGTGTAGAATTTCAACAGGCAGTGCGCATGCACACTCTTTTCTCAGAAAAGGGGATCTACACAAAGCACTGCAGCTTTAAACTTTAAATCCTGTGTTGGGTGTTGTACTGAATAGCTTGAAGGCAAATGTGTAGTTTTAGGGTTATAATAAGTATTACAATAGGCCACGTTTATGCTATACAGAAGTCATTTTCCATACAGAATTGAAATGCACTGTATGGACATGGTACTGCAGAAAACAACAATCAAAAAGTCCAAATATTGGTGATGATTTCTCTCTGAAAGAAGTCAATACATGAAACATGGGTTTAGGTAGAAGGAACTGTTCTTTATTTGCTATTTTATGGAATGCTCCAAATTGCATCCAATATCTTAAACCTTAATGCAATACATATGCTTGCCACGTTAATATTTTAAAAATACCCCAAAAAAGATAAGCAATGTCATGTCCATTGCTTAAGCCATTCTAAGACAGCCCAAGAACACATTCAAAGACATCAGGTATGCCATAAATAACCCTCATTGATTTCTTTGTGGAACTGAAGCTTGCATTACGAGCTCATTTGCAAAACTTTTCAGAAAATACCAGCAGCATGCAAATTAAAGAATTAAGAAAATACTGGTGGAGGAGAAAATTCCCTATGTAAATCTGCAATACAAAATTACACATGTATATGACTGCTACAGAACGTGGGAGAGGTCCAAGATGACAAGAAACGTGCACCTTTATAGATGTCTATTCACATCAAAGTGCTCCATATAAAAGTGCAGAATTTTAACATTATGCTAAAAGAAACCTCTGAATATTCCAATATGATTGGTTTCTCAAACAGTGGGGGTATACATTGGGATTTCTTCCAAATGCAGTCAAATAATGCTCCCCATACCCCTCCAAAACTATTGCATTGAGCAAGCCCAAGATCATATTACTATCAGTTTAATTACTAATTACTGCATTACTGCATTCTGCTTCAAAGCTGTTAAGTGCACTGTGCCAGCACAAAATTAACACGGGATATTGTCTGTGCTACCGCCTTGGGCTAAGCAGCGCTACAAAACATTTTGTGCGAATGCGGCGAAAATTAAGTGAAGCTGTACAAGTGCTGCACCTCTAGTCCTCTCCCTGTCTGCAGAGTCTGTCTGTGAGTCTGCACTTTGTCCTCCTACTCTACTACCATCGTCACACAACCACACTTCATTAACTTACCTGTATTATTACCTTTCTCTGTAAAAGACGTTCAAGCCTAACCCACACATTAAAAATGTCAGAAACTAAAAGCTTTAACCAAATAAGAATCATAATGAAGCAGTAAAAATGATAAATGAGTGGACTGGACACAATTTGACTTTACACAATGCTTTTCTAGAGTGCATCTATCCTGTTAAGAAGGGAATACCTGTACCCTACTTTAGTTCAAAACTAATGTGCTTCTACTGCATCCTTGTTAAAATAGGTTTTATGTGTACTCATAATTGATAATTACTTAAATTTGGTAGTGCCAATCCACCCATTTCTTTAGACTTTAGACATAATCTTGAAGCAGACCGTTGGTTTCTGCCAGCTGCATATTAACCGACTCATCAATTTATCCAGTTGTTTAAAAACCTGAGTATACTTATTGGTAAATTCAGAAAAAGAAACACAAACATTGGAAGTATATTCCTTTTTAATGGCTTCAACTCTTCCTGTGATTGTGATGGGCAACAGATTCCATTTAAATTCTCCTTAGGTTTATTTTCCAGTACCTCAGAATTATATTTAGATAAGTCTGATAAGTTTTGTGGAATTCTAACACAAAGGTACTTCATTGTTCGATCCCATCTAAACCTAAACTTTAATATATTGAGGCACTGTTTGACCCAGTGTCATAGCCTCTGGTTTTCCTACATTTAGTCTATATCCAAAAATTTCTCCATATTATTTTATATCTTCCTTTACTGCTGGAACTGACCAATTTACATATTTCGGGTGCATTAATTACAACAGATTACTATTTTATCTTTTTCTTCTCCCACCACAATTCCTCTGGGTAGATCGATTACTGGCCCCCTCGTTCTGCCAAAATTAGATAATTCTTCAAAACAAAATGCAAAAAAAATGCATGTATTCAGAATACTATACAAGCATGGGTTTCTGTTTGTAAAAATCTGAATTAAAACCAACCCAGAATTGAAACCAAATGCATGACATAAAAGTTTTAAGTTATAGGTAGATAGAGGATAGGGGAATCATCAAATAATCACAGATAAAAGGGTAGACTCATTTGAGGATTTATCTAAAATATTCAATCACCCAAATTCTCAGTTTCTTTAACCACTTGCATATTAGAAGTCACATTCCAAAGGTTCAGGGAATTAAGAAAACATTTGGTGACTTTCATCCTTTGATTCAGTCTATAGCAAAAACGTATGACAAGCCCAAAGCTAAGATTGAGTTGGGTCAATTGAGTATTTGTTGGGAGATGGAGTAAAAGTAGGAGAATATAAGGTTCTATCCAAATGGGGAAAAGAGCTACAAGCAGAATCACTTTCTAATGTTTGGAATGATGCTTCTCGGAATACGTGTACAACAGCTAATTATTGGTTTTGGAAGGAATTTGCAGGGAAAATTGTGATTATATTTTTTTAAAACTCACATAATACAGGCTAAATATAATTTGTCATATAATTGACAAAATTGTGGGAAGACTAAAGCTCATCACACCCATTTTTGTCCTATTTTTAAACAATTCTGGGATGAAGTTATTTAAGTCATGGAATCAATTTATAAATGCCAACTCTGTGCCCAAACTACTTTCTTCTTGGAAGAACTCCACGGGTGCTGTTTCCGGAACAGACAAACTTCTCCTTAGAATATTACGAATAACTGTTACGGCAAGACTACGTTTACGAAATGGAATGGATAACATATACAATAAGGAATCAGAGTAAGCCTTTTGAAGATTAGAAAATTAGAAGGATTAATATTATCTGAAATGATATTTTGTGAAATAATGAAAGATAAAGGTAATAACTGTTTAATTTCATGACTACTTTATGAATGTAGGTTAATTTAACCAATTCAAATCTAAAGTATATTCTAACCCCAAGAAATACACATATGAAATAATATATAAATCTATATAGGAATATATATAATAATACATAATAAAAAATGTAGATATATGTAAACCTTGTTTTTTGGGGTGAGGGATGGGGGGCTTTTTCTTGTGTGAGAATATGTTTCATTTCATAATTTTTTACATGATAACTGTGGAAAATACCGGATGGTTATACAAAACCAATTAAAAAAAACTAGTGAGCTTTTTCTATTAAGATATTTATTTTGTCAATTTTACTCATGCATATTTTGACATAAAAAAGACTTGAATACTCTCTACCTCAGATTTGTTTAATGTTTCTGCTGTTTAGCACGTGTTTGTTGTGTTCTTAAAATAAAGAGCTGTTTAATTTACCAATTAACTGTCTGGTTTCCTCAACTTTCACTCAGGAGCAAAAATCTGCCTTTAAACTTGAAAGAAATACGATTTGACATTTATCGTGATAATTATCGATATCGACTGATATGAACATTTTTAATCGTGATAATGTTTTTGGCCATATCGCCCAGCCCTGGCTGTAATTACACTAACTGTCCCGACTTAGGATTTCATTTCTTTAAAGTACAAATCACAAATCTTCACAACCCATGCAAACTGGGGTAGCAAAAGACAGAATTGAAACAATTGCATGTTGGATATGGGGCATGGCTAACTGTATTCAGTCATTAAAATAAGAATAAACAACAAACAGGGAAAAACATGTATGCCTCTAGGACAGGGGTGGCCACATGCCCCGAAGAGTCTGCAATACATTAAACTAGATACTTGGTGCAACCAGTCAAAATGATCACTTTTTCCAGTTACCTTAAAACGAATCATTCTCGAGTTATATATTTATTTGGCTGACATTTTTATCCAAAAAGACACTGCGCCCATTTAGACAGCTGGGTATTTTACTGGGCTCTAGGACACAGCAGCAGCAGGAACTAGCCTGGGATTTGAACCCAGACTGCTACTCCACACTGCTGCCCCATAACATCTGGAGAGTGACAGATGCCATTAAAGGGGGCAAAGCCATATGACATTTTCCATTTTGCTCCTCACAGTATTACGCCGGATATCCAGTTCATCCCGTGTCCTAAAACAACAGCGATCACAAGACATCAGGGAGAAAACAATGCAATTATTTCCAGTTTTAAATACAGATGGACTGAAAAATAACTGAAAATATTTGGCTAGCACTACTTGCATCTATAGCATCTTTAGTGAAGCTAAAGATATAGAATCTTTCCGGATATCAAACAAGGTACATTTTGTACTGTCCTGTAATGAATGCTTCGTCCACATCCTACCAGAAAAGCACTCTCTACATTTCAATTAGGGCGTTGCTCATTACAGCGCGGAGATCAATGACAGTACTATTACTGGAATTGCTCAACTCCTGGCAGTTAGTCAGAATATTCTAGGAGCTATGTATTAGCCCGAGTATTCTCACACAGCTCATAGCAATGTACGATTGCAGTTATTTTAAAAGTGGATTTAAAAAGTTTTATCTTAACGGTTAAAAGAAACGGATTGTCGTCTAAACCCCAGGTTAAGTTCCTGGTGCTGCCACCCAGGAAAAAAAAACCAAGGCACAGCCTGCAGGCCATAAGGGTGGGATTAAGGCATGAAGTAATCAGCTGACGGTCACAATCAGAGAGCAGTTAATAACACATCAGCCTCCCTGGACCACAGAAGAGCAGAAATACCAGGAGTCGCAGCCAGTGTTCCCCACCTGCGAACCAAAGAGATGTGCAACACCTCACTATAGCCGACATCTGGAATGTGATCATTTCATTCCAGTAACGGGCCATTTTCCTGGGCAATGGATAAGATTAACCTCTCTTAAAAAAACGAAAAACTGCTCTTGAGGCTTTTAGCTTTCCTCCATCAAGCCCTGTAAAATCTACCCGACTGAATACAGAACTGCACTACGCAGACAACCTCCAGGAGCCACCTCTCCGTACACAAATTCCATCCCCCCCTGAATGCACAACCTTTTTCAGTGTGTGCCGAATGAGTACAGGGTGCGGAGCGGTGTTTACAGTGCTCGAACGGTGAGATCTTTTCCCTTGCCAAGCCAGCATAAAATAAGTTGCCGTGTGTGACCCGTCCAAAAGTTTGGCATTTAAAACAAGTTGCCTGGGAAGGCCTTCCTGCACGTCTCCGAACTGAATGCCACTTCAGGTCAGGTTATTTTTAGAATCCAGATTTTTCTCAGCCCTCTAAGGAAATATAAGAAAAGGCTCTTGGGCTCTTCCGTGAAAAATCCAACAGATGCTGATGAAAGGGGTATTAAGCACAAAGCCCCTTCGTGATCAGACCACTAACGCAGACTTCAAAGTCTGCCCGCCCTCCAATTCTCTCCCAAAAAAGGGCACAGAATGCTGTGTTTATAGCCGTGAGAAGACAAATACAGTATCGCCCCTTTTGTGAGAACAGACACAGGAAAGTATGGAAATACTATGGGGTGAAGACAAACACGATCGCATCTTCCTTTCACAAGGCCTCCCTGCAAACCACAACAGAAAGGAAAGGCTGTTCACCTGTCACTTCCCTGGAGAAATTCACTCTCCAGCCCCAGACGGGGTCTCACTGCTACCAGCAACACACCAAATAAACCCTAGGAACTCAAACCAGCTGTTCAGGCCTGTGACCGGGATCATATGTCACTAGCCAGCTGTGACCAGGGTTCTCCGAAACCAAGGGTAGGATTAATCAGATTAAACCCTCTCGGCCCCCAGCAATACCGATTCCCTTCCTTAATCTCCCAGGTTACAGTTTTGCAAGGGTGTCCCCTCCTGTCTCCTCTTAACAACTGTGCTGCTTCAGATGTGTTTCCTAGCATCCCCACCTCCTCATTCTTGCTTTATTTGCAGATTTCATGGAGGAAACTGCCAGCTGATGCAACCGGGACAGATTATCCAAGATCATAAAAGGACTGGAGGAACATTCACTGTAACGTTGTATAATGCCAAATCCTATGGCACAGTGAAAAAGGCTTTTACTTTTAAAAAGAAGGCAAGAAAAGAGGAACATGACAATAAACTGAAGAAAAATGCAAAATCAAGTATGGTGCTATGTGTTACTTTAAGTACTGTAATAACATTTTTACAGTTTTCAACAGCATCTGATGCCTTGCATTAAAGGTGCACTGAAGTAATCTTTAATGTATATGTAATTATGTTTCACTGCTACATTACACTGCCAAAAAGTAACTTGAGCTTATCAGAAGAAACCTGAAGGAGATGTTAAGTGTTAAGAACACAGAAGCAGCCCTCTCAATCAAGCAAGCGCAAATCTTGAGCAGCAAATCTGAAGCTTTCAAAAGGAGAACAGAATTAAACAAGGGACAGACCCGAAATGCAGGCACGCAGCTCTTACAGCTGGACAAAAGCAAGATTACATCTTAACTACGGATTTTGAAACACAAAACGTGTTTCATGGGATGAACACGGATTTGTACCCTCCAGCTTCTGCGGCACAGCTGAGCCCGAGGTTTACCTGCACAGAGAGAGAGCGAGAGAGCACCATGAACACTGTCCTCAACTGAACAGACTAACAAGAGTTTTGCTGGGCGTTGCTCATTCCTGCACAACCAATCAGGCAATCAGTGCTGTAAGGCACTACAGCGGGTGGTCAAAACTGCCCAACACATCATCGGCAGTGCCTTACCATCCATCCAGGAAATATACAACACCAGGAGTCTGAAAAAAGCCACCAAAATTATGTCTGACCCCACTCACCCCAGTCATAACTTGTTTGTTCCCCTACCATCTGGCAGAAGGTTCCGGTCACTCCAGTCGCACACAACTAGACTCCAAAATAGCTTCTTCCCCAGAGTTGTCAAGTTGGTGACGCCCCCACTCCCTCCCACCATATTATGATCTCTCCTAACGTCTTCCTGTACCCACAATGACTGTACTCCTACACCACTACACACACATGTAAGCCAAAATTGTACTGTCCCCTCGATAGCCCAGTAAAACTGTACCGGTCGTAATAATATTTAATATTTATTAATTAACCATACTATTTTTAACCATATTATTTTTGCACTGTTCCAAGAATTACCTTGCACTGTTTTTGTCCTGTTATATTTTCTCTGTTTGCGGAATTTTGCACAGTTTCGATTACTTGATTACATGTTATTTATGTTATGTTATTACATGTTACTGTTATTGCTATTGTGTTACTGTCTATTGTCTTATCTTCTGTCCTATTTATATAATGCACCTGAGTGACTAATGAGAAACACTTTTCATTATACTATGCACCTGTGTAAGGGTAAGGTGGCATAGTTTAGCTAATCTGTGCTGTAAACTACAAGT
Organism: Atractosteus spatula; assembly: GCF_055471065.1. Taxonomy (NCBI): domain Eukaryota; kingdom Metazoa; phylum Chordata; class Actinopteri; order Semionotiformes; family Lepisosteidae; genus Atractosteus; species Atractosteus spatula. The sequence goes on along the minus strand of NC_142728.1, from coordinate 13,478,324 downwards.
GTAGTCCTCTCAGATCTCAGAGGGTAGATTGCTCCATAACATGTATTGCTTATTACATTTTTGTAACGCACACTCGGCAAAACTCTGCTGGTGGTTAGGTTGTCACCTCCTTTAGTTAGAAGTGAAAATTCTGCTCTATAAAGCCTCACCTACAGTACAAATAAAATTCACAACGCAGTGTACATGAGGGCTTAAATCTTTCCATTTTTTTTGCTGTCATTGTTTATCATATATTTGTATATCTGAATAATTATTTCTGCCAATTACTGTCTTACTAAATAAGGATTTCGTTCTTCAATTCTTATTGGAGAATCCTGCTCACAGCTGACTGCTCACTTGACCAGGGCTGGATGAGTGAGACAGAACACTTAGCCCTGCTTGATCGCCTGCTGTCTGGGTGAGGCGAGCCTCTCTGCAGGCTGAACACTCAGGAGCCCCCTATCTGAGATCAAATTAAATGTAATCTTGATGCTCAGGAGTTGGACAGAGACTTACAATGCTCTAATCGTGCTGTTCAAAAGTGAAGACTGACGCTCTCGAGCATTTAATAACTGTGCCAACTCCCAAATTCCCCACAACGAGCTCAGGTCACACGGGATGACCTGAGCTGAACTCCCATTGTATTTAAAGTTCTGTCTACAACAATAGCAGATTTAAGCAACAGGCATTCCCCTTGAAATGCCTGTAGTGACATGCCACTTAGTTTTCATCTGCACATAACAGGCTTGTCCACTACTGAATGTCTACAATAAAGCTTGCCTACTATCGCGAATCAACAATTCAAAATTGTTTTGAGCAACCAGCAGTTATATCACCCAGTGGACTGCCAGTGGTGAGTTGCCGACGCTCAGAAGGTGTGAGCCTGGCCAGTACCAGGACGGGAGACCTCCTGGGAAAGCTAGGGTTGCTGCTGGAAGAGGTGTTAGTGGGACCAGTAGGGGAAGCTCACCCTGCAGTCTGTGTGGCTCCTAATGCTGTAAAAAGGCGCCGTCCTTAGGACGAGACGTTAAAACCAGGTCCTGACTCGCTGTGGTCATTAAAAATCCCAGGGCATTTATTGAAAAGAGCAGGGGTGTTACCCCAGTGTCCTGTGCCAAATTTCCCCCCTAGCCATGACCTATTAATAATCCCCATCTCTGAACTGGCTTCTCCTCCCCACTGAGAGCTGGTGTTTTGGGGAGCGTACTGGCACACTACGGCTGCCGTCATGTGATCCAGGTGGGGCTGCACACTAGTGGTGGTGGAGCGGATCCCCATTACCTGTAAAGCGCTTTGAGTGGAGTGTCCAGAAGAGAGTTATATAAGTGTAGGGAATTATTATTAGCATCACCATCTTTGTCACGACTGAAAATCTCATCCGAAATGAGGTGGATTTCCGACAGCCCACAGATAAAGCTCAGCACAGATTCTGGCTCATAGCTGGTGTGATAAATAGCAGGTGCACCAATAAACCACCATGCTGCTTCCAACTTGGCAATCTGGCAACTCCCAGCCCTGCAGGACTTGACTGGCTACCTAGGCTCTCTTCAGACACTTCTAAACTAAGTAGAGACAGATCATCCCCTCTGTGGCTGCAAACAAGAGATCGCATTGACAGGTAACTAAAAAGGCTTCTAGTTCTAAAGGCTGAAGTGATGAAAATGCTTTAAGATGGCCAGAACTCAGAGCCCAATCTGTGGATGCTCAATAAATAATAAATAAAGAACTGCTGCAGCGCATCAAAGATCATCCAGCTGTGACAATATAAATGTCCTGATTTGCTCCCTCAACCAAACTCCGATACTGAGATCAAACCTCACAGTTACATCATCTGGATTGCAGATTTCAATCAGCCCAAAACCACAAGGACAGCTCTATAATCTACGCACGAGTATCTCTTCGTAGGTGCGCAACTGCTTGTTGAGCTCAATGATGCAGTAAACAGTTAATAGATTTTTCCCCCCCCCCTGCTGAACAGGAATGGCGTGAAAATAGTGAACACAGACAGCATGTGGCTTCCTCCCTGAAGCATTCAGACAAAGAACTCTAGAACCAACCAGCGAAAAAGGAGAAGACGTGTTGAGTGTTAAATGCAAATTCTCATGACATGGGAACGCTCTCATTGTGTCCATCCACAAGGCCAGCTCTCCGCATTTTTGTTTCTCTTTATCAGGGATCTGCAACCTGTCGCTAGCCCTCCAAGGCAGCTTCCTACAGTGAAGGAAGCAAACGCCTTGGCCATCTGCCTTCTTTAAGAGAAAAAAAAAACACACACACACACTCTGGGCGGTCTCCAGCTCCCTTTGCGTGACAGACCTGTTGCGAACGTGCCAGAGAACGGCTACACCAGCAGCTGGAGAGCTAAGCTAGAGCTCAGACTGGACAAATAAAGCAAAATAAAAGCTCCAGACAGCACAGCACAGCAACTGCATCAAAATCGGGGGCAAAAGGTCTCTTTTCTAACAAAGTGTGTTGCTGTTACTGGGACTGTTACTGGGCAGCGGAGCGCTTTTAGCAACAGACTGCTCCAGCTCCGGTGTTCAAGGGAACGTTTCCCCAGGTCTTTCCTCCCAGTGGCTGTCAGGGTGTATAACGCTGCCCTAGGCTCGGACTGTTAGCCCTTCATTTGCTCGTCTATGGACAGCATGTTTGCTCCATTGTACTTTCTGGACAATCATTCTGTAGAAACCTATGCACATTTTGCACATATTTTATTGTTTTTTTACAGTGACGATGATCATCACATTTTGCACACACCTCTGTATTTATTTTTATTTATTTATTTTATATTTATTTTGTTGTCTTTTGTTTTATAACTATTCTGATGTCTGTTTTTGCTTGTCTTGGGCTGGACTGCTGTAACACATCAATTTCCCTACGGGATTAATGTAATGATAATGTTGCTTTATCAGCCCTTTACAATTTCTTGCATTAGGAATTTGTCTTTTCGCATACCCCAGCTTTTTTCCATGAGACACAAATAAAGACTTAACAAAGATTAATAAAGTCTTATCTATCTATCTTGCCATCCCAATGCCGTATACATCATGTGTTATGAGTGGAGTGTGTGTTTTTTTTACAGTGGCAGAAACAACTTCAAAAATGGGTTACTGCACAAGTCAAAAGCTGGCCTACAAGCCTGCCCTGGCTAAGCTATGTTCAACATCACAGCCGGCGTGTTCCCACTCACCACAAAGAGTGTCTTGCAAGGAGTCGCAATTCCTTATGACTACTGCGGTGCACTGCTGCACCCCTTCACCCCCACCTCCGACAGCAAGACCAGGCAGACAGGTTTGGGAAACCGCCTCTGGAAGAGGAGGAGGCAAGGGGAATCTGATCAGCCCCAGTCCAGCCGCACCTAAAGGGCTCACTCTGCCCCAAGGACGATGGGGAGAACAACTAAATGGCTTCAACTAAAGAATGATCCTTTGCCAAGTCTGAATCCCAAAACAGATGATAGAGATCTACAAAAAACCTGACAAAAATGGGTCTTAGACAGGCAGCTATAGAGCTGAGGTTCACTTTGAACACTTAACATGCAATCCTGCTTTACTCAGATCTTTCTATTCATAACTCTGCTATACTCTGATAATGGCCATATAGGAATAGGATTCATTCATTTTATTTATTTGTTGGCTTATTATAGAAACCTATTATATAAACCAAGCTATTTTCTTCTTCTTGACACAGAACTACAAAAATTGCTAATAAGGTATTTGTTGTTGCCCTAATTTGTCTTGGCTAGATTATCACAGAAGGTATAGATTGATCGGTATATTATGAAATTCAAGCATTTTCGAAGGGCTAAAACTCCGGGCTTCAGAAGAAAGGAGCCCAGGAAATAACATTCAGAGGAGCCCATCAGATTATCATTTCAAAAGGTTTCAAAAGCACATTCTACCACATTCTGAGGTCCTGGAATGAGATGTTGCATATTCTATGCTCTTCCCCTGATACCTTGCCAAGCAGAGCACAAATCAAAATGAGACTAAAAGAAAGCTTTCTCTCTAATCCCTGGGTTTGAAAACAGAATTGCCGACTTTTAAACCCTAACTTCCATTGTGCTTGCTTCGCCGATGGGGAAAACTACATTTTCTTTCCCAAGTTTTTTTTTTGAAAGCCAGCCCTTGAGGCGGCTCAGGTGGAGAAAACTGAAGGGGCAGCAGGCAGGCGCACAGAACAAAACTGTGTTGTTTGAGATGCTACTTCATGGCTTCCCATACAGGCGTTTCCTGTTCTAGTCTGTTAGTGGGTCACCAGCCGCAAAATGTGCTCTCTCGCATGACAACAGCCTTGTTGGGACTCTGCGCGCGCTGCCCGCAGGCGATAACAGTTTACTTCATCTCCGCGGCTCGGGAGCACAATGGACAGCACCCGAGAACACTGGCAGGCTAACCGCCACTCCTCGCACCCTCAGGGCGACCGGCGGAGCACGGCTGGACTGACTGCCAGCTGCCTGCACCAAATGACTCCCCGCAGCCTTAACCTGAAGGGCTGGCTGAGCGAAGGGCAGGCTTCCACATCCGCCCGCGCACTCGGAAAGAGAAAGGCCGCGTCAGCAAAGCGCCCCTGCTGCTCGGGCTCTTTAAAGATCGCTTGTGCTCCGCGGCTGCCGCGCGACCTGGCGGCTCCGACAAGACGAGCCGCGCTTCAGAGGGCCGGCGCTCGTGGATCTGCTCAACGCGGCCGTTTTTCCCCCCAAACGCATCTGACATCGTTTACACTCTGTCCCTCCAGGCTGCTTGGTTCTTTCCAAGAACCAACCATCACACGTGCAAATCTCTGAAGACTGCCTTCACACGTCTCGTCAGTAGAAGCTTGGAAAGGTTAAGCTAAGCTACAGTTCTGCTCACTTCTGTAGAACGTGTCCCACTGGCTGGAACAACTGGTTAGACATGAAATTGCGGAAAGGGGATTATTGTCGGTGTCAGCTAAGTGGAATAAAAAAAACGTTTCAAATTTCAACAAAGATGTTCAACAACAACACACGAGTAACTTTAACAGCCTATTACACTGGAAAAGAAGGACAACAGCCACACTTTCACAACACATCTTCGACGACACCAAAACATACCCATTCCCTCCCCTCATAGTTCCCCTTTGACCCCTGACCTGGTAAAGGTCAGCCTTAACGACAAGGTGGCCTTGACCAGAAGGGTCAGCCTGGGCTGAATCCGGCACTGTGATACTACTATCAAGTGCAAGGCCGCCATCAGTTTGTAATGAACAGGGGCTGTGCTGAACGCCTTCAGATGGGCACAGAATCAAGAGTGCCAGCTGATGCCCAAAAACCAACGCTCTGCATGTTGACAGGAACATCTGATGGTCAAAACACAAAAGAATCACCATAGTGTGGAAACAGCCAACAGAAAAATGACTCGAGTCAGTGAGGCAGACAGCAGCCGTCTGGAATAGGAACGTCAGCCTCATTTCGAAATGGCACCGTTCACATTTCGATCTTTGGCTGCGCTCGCGGGAAAGCATTTAACTTTCTGCCACGGTTACGCTGGCAGTGGATTAACTTGACGCAACGCATGCATGTGGAATTAGCATGAAATTTCTCCTCTCTTTAATTTAAACTTACAGCTGCTCGGCCGCATCAGCCTGCGACACCGTGCAAAACTTATTTCTTATTTTCCAACTGCTCCAAAAATAAGGGTGCCTTTTTTTTCTTCCTTTTTAGTCTTCAATGCAATCCACAAAACCAAATGGGGTGTGTACCTTACATTGCAACACAATGCTTTTTATTGACCGATTCAATTGTGTGAAGTACTGGGTCACACTACATTGTTTAGCCACTGTTACAGTCATACATTGTACACAGTACAAGAATCACCATATTCTTGTTTGGCCAGACATTACGGTATCTCCCAGCACACCTGGGTTACACAGCACCAAAACAAAGGCCTGTCTGTGGGTGCAAAGCAGGTGTTTGCATTCCACTGCACAACTGCGCATTAATTACTCCTTATTGTTTTTCTGCTTTAAAGTTCACAGTTCCCCAATTCCAACAAGCTATTTTACCAGGAGGGTAAGCAATGTCCTCACTATTTTTCTTCGCCATAGTGACAACCTTTTATGTCACCTTAGCAACAGGCAATCCGGGCCTTCCTCACGATCAACATGAATTTCACAGGAGTGACAATTTCTCACTTTCCCACCTGTTCTGCTGTACAGTGGGGCTTCTGGCATCAGGCAGGCTCTTAGCTACAGTGGAGGATGATGCTTTAATATGTAAAGCCCTTGGATATATTTTTTATATATATATATATTTTTCACTCTCTCATTTTTGTTCTTATTAGACAATAACAACGACAAAAAATTAGTCACAAAAGAAAATTATTTTTTTTTTAAATTCCTACTAATATTCTTAACATCCGGTGCCATTCAAGTATGTCGCTAATGGACCCCAAACATTCCTATAATTAAGTTTCCCCTGTAAATTATATGAAATCTTTTCAAATTGAACTTGTGATACAGCCTCTTTAATCCATTCTTTGTACGAAGGTCCTGTACCGTCCACCCATTTTCGCAATATTAATTTTTTAGCAATAATACAAAGAGTCACAAAAAATATTTTTATATCGAATTGCTACTTTAACCTTTGATAAAACACCAAGGAGACATGTAATGGGAGTAAGTGGAATTGAGATATTTAGGTGCCTGAGAGCTTTCCCCACCGTGGAGGTCCAGAATGACTGTATGTGCTGACAATATATATCCACTGTGTTGAAAGGAGCTATATAAATGCACTCACTAATTAATCGTAACCCAGGTGTTTTCAAAGTCTAAGAATCCTTTCTCCCTTGATCTTGTCTGTACTGGAAGCCCAACCCAAAACTGAATGTAATCACAGATTGGTGTCAATTAAAACGCAGTGTAGTTACAGCATGGCAGTGTCATGACCTGACTGAGCAGTTAAGTCCCTCTGGTTCTGAACAATTTTTCCTCTGTTATGCAGCTTCGGTGCAATTTAACACAGCTCCCAGCAGAATAGCAGGTCTACAGTTCTTCCTCGTGTGCTTTGAAAAACGGAGCTTTACAGTCCCAGACACCAGAAAATACCCTTTTCTGTCACTGGATCAGAGCCACCTTTTCTTTTCCTGTTCTTGCTTGTTAGAGAAACAAGCGTTTGTCCATAAATTCAGGCGTCCCTTCAAATTTCTGGAAAAATATTAATATTTTTTTCTTTTTTTTAGTAAGTTATGCAAGTGCAATAGATGTGATGTGTAATGTTTTGTGATGTATTCAGAAGTACAGAATGTGTTTCCATAAACAATTTCCCCTAGGGGACAATAAAGCTGATCTATTATCAGACAGTCACTCATTTCTGCATTGCGTGATGTTATTTATGTACTTTGAATGTACACATCGGTAAAATTCACAGGATGTACTCTGGATATACATTGCTCTAATGTATCATTGAAGCCAGAGGAAAAGGTCCACTGGATAAAAAAGTATATTCTGATTTCTGATAAGGGTCACAGCAAATCAGAACCTCTGAAAATCAGTATAGTAAAAGCACTACTGTAGATCATAAAAACATAACTGCTCTATTACTGCAACTATTTGATATTTATACAAAACAATATACATATAACGTGGACCTCAAACTTAAAGTTTCATAACATTTCAGAGATCCTGACTCCGATCTGTTAATTTGTGATCTGGATTACTTGTTTACACTTGTAAAGTCAATAGTGGTGTATAATCACAAAAATATCCATATTGTCAGAAGTATTACTTTGAGGGCAAGAATTAAGTGAACAAGACAGGATGCATTCTGAAACCTGATACTTTAAAGTAACAGGAAATTATTCTCTGTGCCGGACCTGTGATTGCTGTATAGGTTTTATGTGCTTGACCTCACATGACCTTTCCTCTTGCTTAAAAAAAGCAGCTAATTTCACGTTCAGTATCAAAGCCCTGGGTGCGGTTACAGCAGTCTGAATGTCCCAGCGTCAACTGCACGTGTATTCAAAAATCTCTTCCTGTTAGAAATTATTCTTTTCTTCAGAATTCACCTTCCCAGTGAGAATGCCACTCACCAGAGAGCAAATAAATGACTTTCCTATCAGAACTGCTGGGCTTTACTTTGTGTGACCAGTTGTTGAACCAGTTGTGGATATAAAGGGGCTGGCTTGTTGACTTAAGGTTGCATTTCTCAGGGCCTTGTCCAAGTTTCCTGAACAAGTATAAAAGAAAAAAATAAAGTTGTTCTTGTCATTAACTTCACCATCACTTATTAAAGTGAGTTTCAGTTCCAGGTCCCTCTGTTTGGAGTTTACAGGCTTATACCTGAATACAAAGTTGTTTGGGGAAAGACTAAAAATGAGGGAAGTGGTATAAATTGCAGCACACAACACAAAGTATTTACAACTATTAATTTATGCATCATGTGGTATTCCATTTTTTAGTTTCAATTTCTTTATAACGACATCGGTTGCTGGAAGTGTGCAAATCATATACTGCTAGAAATAAAAGAGTACCGTTACTAAAGTGTAGTAATTCACAGGAACGTGTATCTTCTATCTTCACACCAGCAGACACCTGTACTTGGTGGTGGTGGAGGGGAGTCCCCATTACCTGTAAAGCGCTTTGAGTGGAGTGTCCAGAAAAGCGCTATATAAGTGTAAGCAATTATGATGATGATTATTATTATTATTGTACTGGTGCGTTTCAAAGCGTTTCTCAAACCCTAATTCCGCCGAGATTAATTGACCTGCGAGAACATGAGCTTGACGTCATTGTCGACCAATGAAAAACCAAACGTCGGTGGAAAAAATTCAATTTCAGAATTCCGTAATAGGTGTCCTACGCCTTTTTTTTTTACAGCTGCAACTGAATTACTTCGTTGCCGCATCTTCCGATTTAAATACTCGTAAGAAAATGAGTTTTCGAGCGTTTTTAATCTACAGTGTGACTTGCTCTGTCTGGGAGCTGCAGAAAACCACGACTTGACACAGCACTGACAACGAGCAGAAAAATGACCCATTGCCGTCTTCCCAAAGTAAAAGAAATCTGCATACATATGGGACAGCATTCCTTTATAAATAAGAGTTCAACCAAAACGATCACACCGTTCATTATCGTTAAAATTCTGCAACAGTTCAACTAGAAAATCCTTTTTTTTTAACACAAGGAAAAAAAGGTTCGACTTCTGATATCTTCACAATTACAATACTGCATATGATGGCTTGTGCATTTGTGACACGACGGCAGACCGGTATGGATTAATTTCAACGTGCAGCTTTAGCTACATTACTTGCACACCTAGTGCAAAACTGCAGCTTTATTTTCTAAACCGAAAGAAAAACCCGTAAAAAAAAAATAAAAAAGATGCTGTCAACCATTTTAAAACCGGACAGCAGAGAAAAAAAAAACGTCCAGTGACCAAAAAACGCTTCATTAGTTAGCAAGCCCTGGAAGGAGAAAAAAAAAAGATGAACTCAAATCGTGTGCATGCAAAACCTCCACCTACATCATCACCCAAGCGCGTTTCTCTTCCAAATAAAAAAAAAAATCCAGGTCGTGTGAAATTTAAAAATGCTCCAGTCGGGGAACAAGAAATCAAACTGGTTATTGCACTCCATCGGCATGAAAAAAAAATAGCCCTCCCGAAAGCTAGAATTGACAAAAACAAACCACAAGGCCTACGTAGAAAAACAAGCAGGCCTCTTTTAGCATGTTGAGGTAGCTATCTATTCCTGTTATCTACCCTGTTTTAACAGTCGTCAGCGACCCGCTAATAACGCAATGTGCAATTTGTATTCGTGTGCAGAAAAAAGGGTTTAAACGTCCTACCTGCTTCCTTTCTGTTTTGCTTTTATTCCAGAATGGGGGCTGTTCATAACATCCAGTCTTACATACACACACAGTCTCTCTCCCTACAGCCTGACTGCTGTAAACACACAAACCAAACCCCAACCCACAGCGCACGGCGCCTGCGCAACTTCCCGGCTCCCAGCGACGTCGGCCTCCGCAGCGGAACCGGACCTGCGCCTGCTAGGGCCGGGGCCGGAGCCGGGGCCGGGTCTCCCTGCTGGGCCGCAAGGTGCGAGATGCTCGCAGGACCCGGCTGCCCAGAAGCGGAGGCCTTTTTTCTTTCCCCTCCTGCGCCACAGTTCTCACCGTGGCGGTGCTCTTGTCGGAGTGTCACTTAATCTCACAAACATACTGTACACGCGTAGTCGTGACTTGCTCTTTGTGTCCGTGGGAACACATACTGTATTGCGAGGAAATAGCAAACTTTCCTTGCAAAATGCAACACATCGCATATTATTATTATTATTATTATTATACCACAGCACTTACAGGGGTGTTCTGACTTGCCATTATATCGACCTGTGTCTGTTATTATTGTCCGCGATGTTTTAGTAGTGACCTCGACTCTGGGCTTATTTGTAACAGAGGAAGTCGGTCGTAAGACTTAGCAAGAAGTAAAAAAAAAAGTTGAGGTTTGCATTCTATCGTGAGTAACGGGTTGAGTTTTTGAACACACATTACGTCTGTCATTGTGTACTGGAAAGATCTATTCCTGTTGAAATATGGTAAACGATTCCACATATATATAGATCTATGATTGATTCTTTTTTAAAGTGTCCTGGGATGCATTTCGATCGTATTTAAACAATTATTGACAACGTACGTTTTCCCACAGTTTATACAGGCCTTGACAAAAATCAATTTGTGTTAAAGCTAGATTAATCTGTTTTTATTTAAAACACTGTTATTTACTCTCCCTAAGGCATTTGGTAATATCTGCTCGCACCCATCAAACACGTTTCAAAACTGGTTGTATGTGTAGAAACCTCAAAATCGCATTAATTAATATGACCTTGCATAATTCAAAGGTATGACTATTTGAAAACATCTCTGCTATGCTGGTTTGAAGAATCACCTTGGTAACCACTGGATTATGGGTCTAATAACCTTGCTTTTTCTGTAACCCCTTTGGGAGTTTTTAATATCTTTAAATATTTCCCTGTTCTGTTCTGTTTCATATTTCAGCATTTGACTAGTATGTTTTTACAATAACATACTGAAAAACTAACCACAAGTTTCATGTATTAAATATTTTTCACATACCCTTTCCAATATGGCAGCAGCCAGGAATTTGTTCATGGCTAGTTCACATTTTATTTATAGCTCAACATAAAATCGGCATCTGTTCAATGCGACACCGTTTCTTTTGGAAGGTTTTGTCTTTTCTTGCAACAGGAGGAGAAAATACACACTGTTCATGTTGGCATAAAAAACAAGTTCTCGGACCTCTGTCACCTGGGACCCATCTTATCTGCTTTGTCCAGGTAAACGGATGAATAGTTCTTATCTTTTCCTGTGTGGGTCACAGGGGATCCCAGCCCTTATCCTGGAGGTCCAGTCACCACCTGCTTCTTGTTCCAGCTGAGCTCTCTCTTTCATATGGAGCCCTTAATTAAGCTAATAACGGGATTAACATGAACTCCCTAACTGCTTTCAGCTCCTGAACATATGTCTTCTAGCTATTGCATTTCATGTTACTCGAGTTTTTCCTACTTTTAAACATAAAAAAGCTTTGCAAAGGTTCCAAACAAGCAACTTCTTCGGTCAAAGAAGAATTCAGTTAAAGGAGAACTGCTATGGAATTTTAATATTTCGGGGTTAGAAAGAATTGGCATCAATGAGTGCATTTTAAACCACAATAAACGTAAAATGTATACTGTAACTTGTATATACTGTAACTGTAACTTGTGTTTACATCATAAAATAGATGAAATTTCTAGGCACGTGCAGCACAGCATATTCTGCGATTCAGAACGAGGCAACAGAACTTCCGGTGATGTCAAATAGCCCTATGACTGTAACGGGAGCCATCCAGGCTCCCATGAAGCGTAGTTCTGGACCCTATGCAGACGGTTTAAACAGGAAGTAAGTGGAGTAGGACAACAGGGAAAAGACGTAGAGGATCAGGACGGGCTGACAGGCAGGGGGGCGTGACGATGGTGAACTGGTGTTTGGGGGGCGTGGCCAAGGCGAACTAGACCAAGGAGTCCAGAGGGGAAATCCGGGGCAAGTCCAAAAGTCCAAAACCGGGTGATCCATCCAAGACAAGACAAAACATGGTTAAAATCCCGAACAGGATCCAAAACAGGGAATAAAAACAGGGTAACGAGGCCAGACGCTCCGAGCCCCGGACTCAGACGGTCAGGACGCCGCGATGAAGTCTATGCCATCAGGTCTCTCCTGGACCCGCTGGTAGGTGGGCTTCCGGGTGTCCATCTCCCACTGCTGAGCCCGGAATAGCAAGAGCGCCAGGCTTAAATAAGGAGGGGCAGAACAGGGGGCAGGTGCACGTAATCAGCTAAAATACGAAAGCGCCGGAGAGCCCTTAAGAGGAGGGATTACGATCGTGACAATGACATTGCCAACAAGCAAGCTAGTGAATACATCTATTTTAATCTTAATATATTGCTTTCTATCTTGAAATGGTTTTGCCAAAAAATGGAACTTGTTAACCGTACATGCGGATCGTATGGAAACATTTCTGCAGTGAAAAGTCTGCCGCACGACCTGTACTTATTTGCTCGTACATCACATTACATTAGTCCTTACAGTGACTAGTGAGCAGGAAGGGCCGCATCGTGCAGCAGTTCCTGGGAACTCTCACTTTTGCCCATGGCGAGACTAGGGGTTTGCAACGACGTGGCAAACGACAGCATTTTCACAAAGTTCACGATTTTGTGCTTAATTCGAAAAAGTTGTCAAATCTTTCTGTAACGGCATTTAATGTATTCTGTGGCGGAGCTTTAATAACCATTCTGAGAAATTGGGACTGCAGTTCCCCTTTAAGTAAAGAGCTCAGCTGGAGAGCAGTGAGCTCCAGTAACTGTGTGAGTCTCCAAAAACCAAGACCCTATACAACCAGTATAGGGTGTATTGTTCTGCCTTCTACATGAGGACATTGGCATGTAGTCATCTCTATTGAATAGTCATGCTAAGCCACAGTTCATTAGGGACAACAACATCCAAGCATTGAATGCTTCGAAAACGTGGTGAGAAACGTTTGGGAAGGGAGGAGTTTGAGGTCAGTTCACGTATCTAGTCTGCGGATAATGGTCAATAGGTGCAGCCTTGTGAGAATGACCTGTCGTTGTTATCCCTCCCGAATTTCAGTACATAACCTCCATTTAATGGCTTGTCTGATGTTGGTGCTAGCTGTACTTCATTCTCTGGAAACAGCTTCCTCTCAGTCAGACCCCGACTGGTACACTTCCTCTGCGCTGCTGGTTGGGAAAGACACCCAGGGTTCAGACATGTAGGAGCTGGTTTTGACTGGTTGCCATTCTGGCTCTGTGCACATTGCTGCCACCTGAGGGAACAGGCCATAAAAAAGTTCAAGAGCTTCAGCTTTGACGTCCCATGGCTTGTTCTGCATCGCTGTCAGACTCAGCACAGGCTACACTGCTCCTTCCTTTCAGATTCACAGTAATTCTATAGCATAATATTTGCCCAAATAAAATCTAAATATTTAGACCATTTCTTTCAAATCTGCAGATGATTTTAAATAACCGGTACAAACTGTGGCATTCTGGGCCTGAGGTTCTGTAGCACTTGATTCTTGTAGCATGCTTGGCTGAAGCCTGGATTTGAGTTGCTGTCTCAGACACTGCCTTTAAGTGCTGACAGGTACATTAGATGTAACGGCGCCAAAACATCAGGCCCTCGCAGCAGGGGAATGAAGTGCTTTTCAGACACCAGGAGACGTCAAACTCACAGGCCCATTCAGTTCTTGAATGGAGTTTGTAACAAAAGTTCGGGAGGGATGACAACAGCCAAGTGCTAATTACTGACGGCTGAGTCTGGTGGAGATCACTCCCGACTCCTCTCTTAAAACACTATAAATATTGTATGTGATCCCCATCTCTCCCTCGCATACGTCCACCCCACCCCATCTCCACCTCTGCCAGCCAAATTTTCACTCCACTATCCTTTAAGGAGCTTTATTCTTGGGTGTTGTTATTCCTAGTGAAAACGCTGTGGGGCAGCTGTAGTCTTTGGTAGCCGTAGGATTATCTGGTTATCATTACAGCCTTGGCACCTGGTTATTTGGGTTAGAAGTCAAATTCAGCTGTTTTTTAGGTCTTAATATATTCTGACCCTCAAAGACGGGAGATGGTCATAAGGCTCATTTTCCCTTGAAACTGGTTAATGAGTACTTCACTCATCTTTGAGAGTTGCACAAACTGTACAGAACTGCCAGGAAAACAGATACTGGACTGAGAAGGGGAACTCGTCTGTAAAACGTCCATCTTCCAAGCAGAGGTCTTCACTTAATTCTGAAGACAGTATCCCTGCAGTGAAAGCAGTAACCTGCAGCCTCAGGTTCAGCCACAACCCAACTCAGTAAAACATTCTCTACTAGAAAGATGCATGTTGTTATCTATTGTCTGTGCCTTTGACTAATTAATATGGGGTGCAATTCAAACTACTGTCCTAATTGCAACACTATTTTACTATAAATCTCTTGTGCTTTGTAAGCGTTGCAGCACCAAGCTAACAGCTGTCGCCAGTTCCTCAAAAATACCCACTGTTTTGACACCAGAAGTTTTGATAAAAATCCCTTCAGAACAGACTATAACAACTTCCTGCAACATGAATGTTTCCGGCGTTTCTAAGGCCAGAAAAATTCTTCCTTGCAACATTTTTTCTTCGTGATCGAAGCTACGTGAGACTTTAGCCTAATCTCTTCGGATGACCTTTTATTTGTTTCAGTGCTGTTATTGAAAAATGTCATTTCTAAGCAACCCCTGAACTTTGCTGCAAATATTTAGCAATGTATGTAGCGAACAGAGTTGTTAGACCATAGTTTCACAACAGGAGCAGAAGCCGAGACATTGACCTGTATGGAAGAATAAAAGTAATATCGCTAGCTGAAGCAGACTGCGATTTTCTCTATCTGTATTAAAATGCCTTGTCACTCCAAATCATACTACACATCCTATAAAGTCTTAAACTTTGACATACGTTTGTTATCTGTTTGACAAATTCATTTAGCTATTTTGTCTCCATCAGTACTCACACTGTCTTGCTATCTTAAGCAAGGTAAATATTTAACTCACATTTATGGTCTAAAACAGTACCAATCTAGTTAACCTTCAGGAGATTTTGGCAGAACTTTATTATCAGTGTCCTGTCACATTGGTCATGCCATGAGGCAATTAAGAATGGGATAGATTGCTCTTTAGGCAGAGTAGCAGATACAGGGAACTCAACGCCACTCAGAATTGTCTGGAATGCATCTGTGGAATGTGTTTCTCTTTACTAAATATGTTATTTTAATAATGAACTAATGGGTGGCGTGTGTACTGATTATCTACTGAACCCTGAGAGTTGTCACATCTTACCAAGCTCCAGTTTAGAGTCAAGTGGCAGACTCTTAGGAGTCATGGTCATGATTTATTTAAGCGCACTTTTATCTAGTCGGCCGTGATAGAGGCTACACACACAGAGCATTCATAAAATATTTTTCCAAATGACATAACAGCTAGATACATAGTCATAACATTGCACAATATTTGCAAACAGCAGAGTTGAAAGCAATATTCTGGGTTGGGTTTAAATGTTGGGACTATGCAGTTTGGAAAAATAGTCACTAATGATTTTGAATTATATTACACAAGGCAATATGTACCCTCTTTGAAGGAGTTATGCTGGTTATGACTGCACTTAGGGTGCAGTGGCTCTGTGGCTCAGATCTGCACCTGTGGCTGGAAGGTTGCCAGTTCAAATCCTGCAGCCAGCAGAGGATTCCTACTCCTTTGGGCCCCTGAGCAAGGCCCTTAACCCCAGCTGCTCCAGGAGTGCCGTATAAATGGCTGACCCTGCGCTCTGACCCCCAGCTTCTCTCTCCCCATCAGTGTGCCTGTGTGTCTCATGGAGAGCAAGCTGGGGTCTGCGAAAAGACAAATTCCTCATGCAAGGAGTTGTATCTGGCCAATAAAGTGATCTCTCCACTTAACCAAAAGACGACCGAAGTCTTGAAAATTTTAGGGTTTTAGGGTTTTATTTTGCAGCCCTGCATCTCTATCGATCTGTAAAATTTCTGATCGCCCACTGTTTGTATTATTCCCCCAGCCAGCAGCGACAAACCCCCTAGACCACACATGGGGGAGAAAGGTGAAGTACAGATGTACTGAACATTGCAATTCTGATTTGTGCCGATCTCTCGGGATGTACACAGTACAGCAGACAGCACCACACAATGTGGAAAGTATATTACAAACATGATAAATAATAACAACCAGTAGCAATAAATATGTAGCAGTGAAAACAAAACCTGGTAGACCATGCAAACAGTGCGTAGTGGAGATGTGTATTAAAGCACTACAGTTAGCTGTTGAGGATGTGTACTGCAGTGGGATACAAGCTGTTCTTAAGCCTAGTGGTCTGTACTGCAGGGGGGAGACTGGGCTTAATTGCGACAGCGGATGGTGTGAAGAGCAGAGACGTTTTCCTCGATGACACCTACAGGCGCTCATAGAGCTGTAGCCAACTGAGCCCACCACACACTCGAGGTAAAAACATGACCCAGACTCGAACCCAGGCTCAAGCAAGTGACTTCAGCAGGTGAGCCACTCAGGACACCCCCTACCTCTGCTCTTTTTACATGTTTTGGGAGCGTATCACTGCAGTTACGTTTTGGTTTCTTCATCTTTGTCTTCTAAACAGGAGCATCGTTGGTTTCTTTGTATTCTAAACAAGTAAATTCTTTGCGTTTCTTACTGTGATCTTTGATGACTCAGATCTTGGCATCTGACAAATTCGACTAGCTGCGCTCCCGGCAGGTAAAAACATGGTGGTACTGTATTGGAAGCCACTGGATTTTTACCACAAGATCATGTCCTATAATGAGATCACTTACACAGATATTCATGAGCCAGCAGATGGACAGCAGCTGCTTGGAGCTCAAACTCTGCACAGCGCCCCTATCCTAGCTATCTGAGTGCTGGCTGGAGGTATTTTGGTTGAAAACTTGGAAGGTGTAACTTGGGGGTAATATTGAATTATGCTTTTCTCATTTTCTTATTGAAAATTTAAAAAAAATACAAAACTCTTTACAGGAAACATAAGATCCTGTTTTTTCTTATACCCAGCAACCTGCCAGACCAGCAAGAATAAGTGTAAAGAAAGACCCAGTCTCCATTTAACAAGAACTGGTGTGAGAAATCACCTGGTAACTGTAGTGATTGTGCAAGTACAATACCCAGAACTTCACAGAGCAGCACTATGATTAAATGTCACCTGTCTATGTGTGTTGATTTAAAAGCAGATCACTTTTCTCCTCGTTTCTGCATGGTCCGTGTGGGACATGTTCTGTGCTCCAGTCCTCCAGTAGAAGTCAGAAGGAGAGATAGTGACCCCAGTGTTCTTGGTAAAGTGAGGCAAAGGCCAAGGTCGATCTTCAATCTAAACCCTAGTTATCTACTGCTCACAAGTTGTCTCACCTCAGATGTCATTAACGTGTCCCTTAAAGTCTGAATTCTGTTGATTTTTTTATGTTCTGGTATTTCTTCTTTGCTTGCATGCATTCTGATGCTTCGCATTCTTCAAGAAATAGATGGGGGAGATTTTGAAATCAGTCAGCAAGCCAGTGACTGAGATGCCTTTATTTGTGTTTGTAAGGCAGTTACAAACACAAGCATGACTGAATGCATGTCTTTGCGTGAGTTTCTTATCCGGCAGCTCCTGTCTTAGCAGCCCAGACCTAGCAAACCAAGGAACCTTTATGGTGTGTTTGTCCATTCAATCAAAGAACTGTAATGCCGTTAAGTCTGGACTATAAATGAATCACACAGTGTCTGATTGTCAAGACACAAGGCCAAGTTAATCACACAGTGTCTGATTGTCCATCTCTTATGGTGCCATTAAAAAAACAGTCAATAATATATGCAACATTGTCTCTTTTCTGGTGGCAGTTCAGTGATCAGTTTGTATGCTCTCCCTGTGTTCACATGAGTTTTCTCCCTCAGTCCAAAGACACACTGGTAGGTTAATTGGCTCCTGTAAAAATTGGCCCTGGTGTGAGTGTGTGTGTGTTTGTATTTGTTTTTGTGCCTCTGTTCTGCAACAGACTGGCGTCCTGTCCCAGTTGTACCCCATTCAATTCAATTCAATTCATTTTTATATAGTGCCTTTCACAACAAGGTTGCCCCAAGGCGCTCTCAACAAAGCAAGTGACCATACAAGTTGCGAATAACCCTACCTTGCACCCAGTGCTGGCTGGGACAGACTACACTAAGACCCTGAACTATGAGAGGTGAGTAGATGTTGCCTTTCTTTAATCATTTTAGAGCAATCAAAACATGGGTGTTATCAAAGACTAGTGTGAACAGTTAGCTGTTTGTGAAGGACGTAGACTGACTCTAGCTCAATGCGTTTTTCTGGCAATGCAAAATACCACAAAATCGAAGGCAAAATTTCTTTTGATCCCAGGGTATAAGATCAAAAACAAACAGTAAATACCTTACTGACAAATGATCTCAGTTATACCCCCCTTAAAGTGGGTGTATTCAAATGTGTTTGCCCATTAAAAGTTCTTGAGTAGGTTTCTAGGCCAAATTAATTCCTGAATGTGCGTGGTTTGCACTACCACATTACCTACAGTATAAATGAATTTAATTCCTACATAAACTGACTTTTCTAATGCCTGGAATTCTGCTTTGATCTGCACTGAGATAATTCGCTTTATATACGGAAGGGAAAACATCCCTGGAAGAGGTTTTTGAGTTTTTTGTCACTTGTATTTGTGTCTATATCCTTATTAGACTCACATTCTTAAATCTGCCTTGAAGTGGTTCCTTTGCTGACTGTGCAGGAGTAAATACAGACACTCCACACAGGCACTTGCGTTTGGTGCACAAATTCTGCAGTCATTATCAGTGAAATCCGGGAGAGAAGTGGACTTTATGCTGAGAATCTTGTCAGAAATGCAAATGTTCCAGTATTTGAAGAGGTTAAGAGTATGTACAGGAAGTCTGCTTCGGGCAAAGGTGAAGTCTGTACATATCCCCATTCTGACTTCAGATCACTGCAAATTTGGGGTTTGCAAATCTGCCCATTTCCTACATGGTATTTTTAAGAATTCGACTTTTCTTCCGTAAATCAGACAGGAACCCGTTTTAAAAAAGAAAGTCAAAGTATGGCCAAGAGCTTT
Organism: Atractosteus spatula; assembly: GCF_055471065.1. Lineage (NCBI taxonomy): Eukaryota > Metazoa > Chordata > Actinopteri > Semionotiformes > Lepisosteidae > Atractosteus > Atractosteus spatula. The sequence continues at coordinate 13,459,150 of NC_142728.1, read as the reverse complement.
CCAGGCTGTCAGGCGATATAAATCACGATGGGGAATTAGATGGTTTGAAATCAATTCCTGATAAACTCCTCTTGGCAATACACCAAAGTGATTATCTTCTGAGAATCTAATGGTCGGTAGTCTTTCATTTTCATTTCTTATGACTGGTATTAAACGAGTGACAAACCTTAGGTTTTAAACTTCCCTGGTTAATTAATAACAATAATTCCTTACACTTATATAGCACTTTTCTGGACACTCCACTCAAAGCGCTTTACAGGAAATGGGGGCTCCCCTCCACCACCACCAGTGTGCAGCCCCACCTGGATGATGCGACGGCAGCCAGAGTGCGCCAGTACACTCCCCCACACACCAGCTCTCAGTGGGGAAGAGAACAGAGAGGGGGATTATTAGGAGGCCATGATTGGTAAAGGCCAATGGGAAATTTTTGCCAAGATGCTGGGGTAACCCCCTCTTTTCGAGAAACAGCCTGGGATTTTTAATGACCACAGAGAGTCAGGACCTCGGTTTTACGTCTCATCTGAAGGACAGCACCTTTTTACAGCATAGTGTCCCCGTCACTATACTGGGGCATTAAGACTCACATAGACTGCAGGGTGAGCGCCCCCTGCTGGCCCCTCTAACACCTCTTCCACCAGCAGCCTTAGTTTTTCCCAGGAGGTCTCCCGTCCAGGTACTGACCAGGCTCACGCCTGCTGAGCTCCAGCAGGGCTGCCAGTTGTGAGTTGCAGGGTGACGTGGCTGATGGCTATGTATCTGAAGAAGTTAGGAAAGTTTCTGAATAATAGGACTTATTCCAGCCAAACATTCTATCACTGCACTCACACACATGGATGTAGGTTATTGAAAAAACACCTGCTACAGCCACAGATGAGAGTTTTTCACAGAGGCTTGTTCATTACAGCCAGCAAGCGCTCCCGACGTCTCATTGCAGGAGGGGGTCAATAACGAACAGTGACTGAGCTCTTTTTTTTTTTAACTGCTCTTGAAAAAAATGGTTTCCATTTGACTTGCATTTCCATTAGAATGCAAAAGTTTTGGAAGGTTATTATCAGATGAGTAAATGGAGATTAATTCAGTGCCTGTATTTCTACAGAACGTACGATAGCTTGGATTGCAATAACCCAATTCACATGCCTAAACTTTGATAATTCTAAACCTCTGGATGGAATATATGCACAGATTATTTATAACACTATACACTCAAAGCAGGTGAGATGTTACAGCACATGCTTCTCAGTTATTAAATATGTACGTCCAACAGTAACAAAAAACGCCAAATATCACCACCAGATGGCAACATCTCATACAAAAGCTTTTAGAAGTTAGACTTTAAAGTCATTTTTGCCACCCAGGTTAAAAAGCGAAGAAAAAACGGGCTTTTGCAAACTGGTTAATTCAGGCTTTTTGCCAACTGAACTCAAAGGTATCCTCCTAACTACTGCAATGGCAAAAGCACCACTTTACTTAATAAGCACACATAGCTTATCCCCATCTTGAAAGAAAGATGGGTTAGTTTTAGTCAGCATGTTTAACAGTAACACAGCAATGAAAAGGGCAGTTTTGTGGCAAGCTGTGCTTAGTTCATGCAATGCTAAATAACGGCCTCATCCGTAATGAGCTACAGCATCTAGCACTGTATCACCCTTAATCCTGGGCTCAAAGGTTAAGGAAAACACTCCAAGTCAAACGTTCAGTGGACAAGTTTTATTTTAAGCATGCAAATACATTTCAGGTACTGCAAACTCCCATCAGTCATCGTTAAAATCCCCACATCCAGGTTGTTCTACACTGGTGAATAGGCCAAGCTAACAGTTCAACACTTCAGTGCGACAGCAAACATTAAACACAAAGAATTGATTCTTTGCTATTCCACATCTCTTAAAAAAAACACACGCCAATGCAGGCTGGAGAGCCTGGCCTCTCAGATCCCCCAAACAAAAGGGAAACCATTACAATTCTGTAGGTCAAAATAAACAAATGGAATAGAAATTATTCCTATAGATATCTTCCCCCATTCATTTAAAGATTTTATTTTAAATTATATATCTATATATATCTATATTTAAATATAGCTGATTATGTCATAAAAATGAGCATTAAATCCATCTTACGATGGTGCCAGCTTTATACATGACGGATGTGTACCATCTTTTATTTCATTTACAATTCAATCGAACAATAGATTTGCAAAGAAAATGTCTAATACAGACGTAAAAATATTCACAAGTCAGCTCCACAATCGGTTGTACAATTGACAAACAGGCCTCTCAACCCCTCCCTCCCCCCCACCCCCACCCTTGACGTTTTCCAGCTAAGCAAATTTTTAAAATTCAAACGATACAAAAAGAAGACTTCTTTTGTTTCCAGGGAAAATAATATGCAATAAAACCGTAGAAATGCAGACAGCAAATGCTGCAAAGCTAACCACAATAATTCAGGTGGCTATACAGTGGGCATGTGCAGTACAAATAAAAGCCACATGTGTTGTATCACAACTACAGTATAATGTACTTATTTGCCCAGCTAAAGAACCGCATGCATGTCCATGCCTGAGATAAATTGAGGTCTTTACTGGATGGGCTGGTGGGATGTGCGCAATTTAATTTGTACAGGCAGTACTGCACTTGATTCCATTAAAGAAAGAGGAGATTCCCTGTACTCGTTCACTCGTCCTCTCGAGCGGCTACCCCAGGCAGTTAACGAAGGAGTTGCCAACTCCGATGCACGATCCTTACTAAAACAAAAACAAAACAACCCCCAGCCAGGTAACGCGCGGTAAGTCTGGGCGAGGAAACGATCCGAGCGTTGGCATCACCGATCCAAGGCGTCCTCTCTTTCGACAGAACTCGATGTAGAAGCAACTGATCCCAAATCCCTCTCCAGAACAGCACGACAACATTTTTTTAAAAAAAAAAAGAAGTAACAAAAAAAACAACCCTCCCTGCACTAATTACAAAGTAAAAAGATACATACACAAGATTAATTCATGTAATATGCGTTCACCCTCAGTAGGTTCTGAAGATGCCATCAGTAGTTTTGCAACACAAAGAGGATGGTTCTTCCCTGAGGGCTGTAGAGACAGCATTTCTACCCCTCGCCCCTTCTGTTATTAAGAAAGCAAACAACAGAAAGCCTACAATTCAAGTGCCTGGGTATTCAACTTGACAAATCTCAAAGCCTCTGTGACTACTTAATCACGCCATTCAGCTGCAGAAAACAAAAACACGCACACTCAATTTGTCCGAACTGCACTGCGTACACACACCCACCGTATAAACTTTGATATAAAAATCTTTCATTCTTGTTCTCACCCTAACGTTGTTCCACAGACAGTAGTCTCCGTTTTACTTGTACATTCACTCACTGGTACACAAATGCATGCCAATTACAGTATTCCTCCAAACTAAATCTTACAGGAAAAAAGGTGAGAGCTATTCAGTCCCTACCATATGAACATACATACAGAAGAACAAGAGTACTGCTTGTGTAAGAAATATTAATAGTACAATTGAATGCAACGGTAAGGCCAACAACAGCATAACATTTTTAACATTTATAGCTATGCAGAAAGGCTGGTTAAAAAAATAGATTTAGAGTGTGGCATCTCTCTTGCCAACAAGTAGGCAATTTCTAGCACTACCACACAGGCCTGAACACCAGAATAAAGCACTGATTGATGGAAGACACTGAAGAAAAACAATTTAACAGGCTTAAAATCCTGCTAAACGTTTGTGAAAAAACAAACATACAGTCAGTTTACGCCTGCTATTCAGAAAAAAAAATCAAAAACGCGTAAAACTTATAAGATTTATCAAGCTGATGCCCAGACATCACAGTTGTTCATTTCGTTATAAACCTATAATATAAAATCCTATTATGAATAGGAAAGTTGCCTGTTTTACTGCTGAATGCAGCAATGCGCAATTCCATTTCTCTTCACGATGAATACTAGTGCCCTCAGGAGAAAATACCTAACCAAGAATTAAGTGCACAAAACCTTAGTACAATAACTTTTTTGTGGTCTGTGTAGAATTCACCAACTTCGATGACCATAATCATGATCTTGTTTTTCGTGTCACTATCTTTTAACTAGCAGGACAACCCTTGCAAAAAAAAACAAAACACAAAAACTGCTGACAGATGAATGGGTGACATTTTAAATAATCAGAAAATGAAAAACAAAAAATCCCAGTACAAAATATAACATACAACTTCACAGAAGTTATCATAAAATGTTTTAAAACCTGTAAAATTTGTAAAATCAAAAGAACAAATTAAAATACAAATGACCCGAATGAAGACTTGTGATAGTGATGCCATTCTGATCTATAAGGATGAAAAAAAGTCAATAATGTGTGCAATGCCTGCGAATGTATTTCCTGGATCTGGGACTGATTAAAAAAAAAAAAAACACCCTTGACTCAAAAAAAGGATACAGGTCAATTTCACACCCTGCACTGCCAGACATCATCTAGTGGTTTCATGAGCAACGGTCTCAAATACCGCCCGATTTTAAAAACCAAGAATTTTTTCAGCGGGTTTTTGTTCAGCAGAAATTTAGGAAAGACAACTTGTTCTAATCTTCAAAATGTAAAATGTCTCGTTTTCAAGGGAATGGCTAAACCGCATAACATTCAGCACCCTAATAAGCCTCTTGAACCGGAAACCAGTTTCTCTTAGACATTTGAACTGATGCTGCTAATGAAGTTGTGCATCCCAGTGTAATTCTTTGATACCTGGCATTTTAAATGGATATATACTGGATTCCCCTTTTCACTGCACTTAATTTACTGTATTTTGCCATACTAAATCATATTATTTCATTGATTCACACTCATTTCTCTCTGGCGTTTGATGCAGGGCACTCAGGTCCAGCAAAAAGGACTGTCCCTCAACACAGGGCTGCATGTCCCCATTAATTTGCTTCCATGTGTAATTCATCAGTGGTATCAAAGGTGATTGAGGCATGCTTGTAGTTTACCAGTGAGTAGTCTGTGTCCTGAAAAAATACAACACCCACAGATTTTCAAGTTTCAGATAACTATTTGTGGCATTAGTGGTTTTATGTGTAGCATTTGTCATTTTTTCATCCTTTTAGATTCCCAAGCTATGACATTTTACAAATGTAGACATTTTAAGATTAAAAATGTGAAATAAATTAAAACCTAGACTGCAATGCCAGCTGCAAGATAAAAACAGCTGTTCATTCATCATTCTAATCTTTCTTTTAAATAGTTTTTCATGCAATCTGCAACCCTGCAAATATTTCACTTGCTGTAAATACAGTAACTAGTCATACAAATCAAATTCTGCCACTAGCTGCCAGATTTCATTTCTGTTTAGCGCTGCTACCTGCTGTATGCTTAAATAACGTAGCACGAACAAGGTTACTCCAAAAAGGTAATTAAGGAATTTTAATATATTTGTCACTATGCTAAGCAGTAATTTAAATATTTTCTGAATTGGATCATGGTATGCCTGTAATTCAAACATTTTCTTACTATCAAGGCAACATTACCAAGTTAAAAGGGTGTACTACTGAGATCAGAAACCTGCAGTGTATTTTACATTATATTTGTGAAGTAACACAGCATATATATAATGGCAGAAGTATGAGTTTTTCCTCCTGTAAATATTGTGAATTTTACAGCGCTGTAAATCTCCACAAAACTGTGCTCTCTGCCTTGTGAAGTACATATAAAAGTGCATTTTTTCCACCAGTTCTACTGCTTTAGAAGCATACTGCAGAACAGTGGCTATTTGGAATCATAAATTAAAATGTGAATTTCTCACCATTAGCAGTGAAACCAAGGGAACATTCATGAAATGTGCAACTGTCACTTAAAAAACCAGAGACTGTACAGAAAGTACTACATTACCATACGAATGAAAAGTCAGAAATGGACATCAGGAGAAAAGAAACAGTGTTTCACTAGATGCATTGTTGCAGGGTCCTGCTAGTTTAAAAACCGAGTTGTCTGAAATGAAAAAAAAATAAAAAGCCATTCTGTATTATAAATGGCTTTTGCTTCTTGCACCAGGCTATTATAATGCTGCTTTTAAGCATTAAGTTATGTCCAAATTCCTAAGATGTTGGAAAATGAACATGTCAATTTGACAAAGTTAAAAAAAATGCAAACGAAAGGGTTTCTTTAATAGTATCAAAAGGTCCACAGGAATCTTTGATGACCCAATTAAAAAAAAAAACTAACGAGTATAAAAAGCAGTATTATAAATGCTTGCTGTGAGATGTCACAAGCAATGTTGTTGGGTTTTTTTTTCTTCCTTTTTTCAGCTTCCGTTCAGTAGCATCTCTCCATTGCTGGCGGGGTGAGTCAACTCTCTCTTTCGGCCCTCTCCAGCCCTGAGGGGATCCGTTTTCACATCCAGTTCGTTAATGCTGAGACCAGGTGAGCCGAGCCCCCCTGCTGGAGTGACGGACTTTCTGAAACGGTGTAATTGCAAGAATCACTTGACGTTACAGATGGGAGTTGGTTAAGAAAGTTATAGTCAGCCAAGCAAGTCTAGGAATAATTATCTCCAATTCCAGGCATAAAAAACAATTTTGTAAAGATACGAGGCTTAAAGACACCAGCAGTGAACATGGCTATCACTTTTCTCTCACTCTCCCCCCTCTGTCTGCAGCGTAAAAACATTAATGAAGAATGTTACATTTCCCCCTTAAAGACATCTCAATTTATTTTTTTAAATTGAAAATACCCAAAATCTGTCTTACTTGAAAGCAATCTTTTTCAGGAGATGACTTCCCATCACGATTTTGTCTTGCTGCTTAATTTGGTGTCCATTACCAGCAGCAGAGCCGTTGGAAACGTGGTTGTTGTGAGAATTAATCCGAAGCTGGCAATCGAGAGCATCCTGCATTATTAATGAGAATAACAGAATTCTAGACAAAGGCTGCTAAAATATTGAAACCGAGAGGTTGGCATCAACGCATTTTCACGCAGTTTTTATAAGAATCGTTTAAAAGATTTTCTCAAATGAAGAATCACATCTCCTCGAACTCGATTTCATTTTCCTTGTTCCACAGAGTGACAGAATAAAGGATGTGAACGACAGATTTGATGAGAATGCAATTATCAGCAACAGATATCCTGCTCTTAAAATGAAATAAGTAGAATTCTGTTTGAGATGCGCAAAGAAAAAAAAAAGAAGGTTTTAAAAAAACCTGACAGGGTACTGGGACTGCTCTGCAGTTATTCTTTTATTTGCATCCTTATTAACTCAGAATGAGCACAAAAAATTGAATGCTGGCAGTGCAACGGATCGGGCTAACCTCTAGTTTGTCATCCTGGCCGTCTGCTTCGTCGGCATCTAGAGCAGAAAGTTCAAGTTCAATGTCTCTCTCTGGCTCGTCGTCCACCAGATCTTCAGCAAAATCAGACTGTCAAACAGGGGAGAGGGAAAGGATGGCCAATATGTCACTTTTTTTGCCACAATTGAAAAACACTGGCTGCATCTCGGGAAGCATAACATTTAAACAGCTCTCAAGGCACACAAGCTTTAATGACTCTCACAGGATCGTCATGGCTCACAGCAAGCAATGTCTTTACAAGCTTTCCACACGGCAGTAACTACATCTTCGGCCATTATACTAAACAGTGCCATTAAGTTCCTTTGACATTGACTGTTCTTTAAATCCACACTCCTCAGGGACAATTTACACCGTTCCAAAGCAAAATGCATCACATTTCTACAAAACAAGAGAAGCTTTCATTTTTCTGTCCTTGGAAATCTGCAATGGAAGCAGCACTCACGTCTTTTACAAAAGAAACTATAGATACAAAATGGGAAATGCAGAGCTTGAAGAGGCTACTTATGAAAGGTGTTTATGTTGACACACAGGTCATAGCTACTAGACCAAAAAATGCAAAAAAAGAATACTGATTTCTCTGTAGATTTCTCTGTGAAAGAACACATGGCAAAAATGTCATGTTCTCACCTGCTGCAGGTCTGTGCTTAAGGTATCTCCAGTGGTGGAAGACTTTCGCTGGGCTTTCAGATCTGAGACTCCCAGCTGATCACTACAAAGGCACGACGGTAGAGTTACAGACGTGAAAACATCGGACTTTTTCTTACAACAAGCATTTATATATGCATAACCGACAGACAAGGGCTTAAGCCTAGCACGGCTGTTGAAAGCATGAGAAGCTTCTTAACCAAGAAGTAAGAAGATCTGAATTTGGTATCAGAATGGGTGAACAAAGCCAGCGAGTTGTGAAAGTCTACAGAACAGGCTACCAAAGGCTGGCATTGTGTGGCATAACCAAAACATGCAAATTAGAGGTGTAATTGACAGAATCACATAATAATGTACTAAGGAAGGTCTTATTTTAAGAATATGTTGTAAAACAGGCAAATGCTGTTTAAACAGTTGGAATATTGCAGTACTACGTCTGAAACAATGCATCAAAGCTCGGCTCCATAATCCATATTTAACAACGATTACATTTTTAAAAAACAAAAGATCTCACACTATACCTTTCCAGAAAACTGGAATGGTTTGAGGAGTCTGACCCACATGAGCTCCATCTAGAATCACTGTGGTTAATGTAAGGACCATAGTCTAGAGAGGAAAGGAAATTCACTTTCAGCACTATGTATACTTGCAATGTGACTTGACTGAAATGGAACGCAAAAGACATTCAGAAACTGCAGCCCTTTATGAGCAGGCACAAGAAAATCTTCCACCTGACAATGTAATGTCCAACAAAAATGAAAAGCAGATATCAGTAAGCCTAAAAGTGAAGTGTATATTCACACTTCAGCCCTGCTGCAAGCAAAGAGGATTCTGCATTTATCATTGTCTACAGTACGTGTTCAGTTTGCATCTTGTGTAAAAATGCAATTGAAAACTTTTTTTATAAGAATAAAATATTTCTGTCCAACTGAACCTGCAAGTATAAAATGTTTATTGCAAAAATTACATTAATTTCTAAATACAATAAAGATGCTTTTCATTCAGAGCTATATAACAATGACCCTGTGAAATGTACGGTAAATACAGATAATGAATTATCTGTGAGGAGTTTCTTTGAGGTCTGTTTAGCCAGTATTCTACACTTAGTAGTGAAACCTCTTCTCTTACTGTTAGGAAATGTTCATCAGATCTTCTTTGTGTAAACGGACATTTTGTACACCTTAGCTCTAAGGTTCTCCCATGTTTATTTTAAACTGACATCTCCATTCTCCTATTTTCTTAAATATACAGTGATCCCTTGCCACCTTCAAAAGTTACGTTCCCGAAAACCCTTGCAGCAGGTAAAGACATGGTTGGTAAACTTAAGACCTTATGGAAAAAACTGGATTAGGGGAACTAAAAACAGTATTCAACCTATTAAAATCCTATAATAAAGTAAAACAATAACATCAGAGTAAATCAAATCAAAATATATTTTGGAAATAACACTGTATAGTTTTAAAAGAGCTTCTGGGCTAATTGTTACGATAATGCTCATGTACATTGGGTCATGTGCCCTTAAGCCTCTCTGTTCCACTTCTAAACTTCCTCACTTTTCTTTCTTGTATAAAATGATAAATTCTTCTACACCAGACAGCTGCCCAACAGCACTATTATTTAGTCCTCACAACATATTAAGCACTTCCAAGTTTTTCTTCTAACCTCATCATGGATCTAGACTGCTTTAAAGCCGTTTGAATTGATTATTTAACTCATTTATCCTATCGCGTTTATCGCGACCATCAGAGTCCAATGCAATAACGTACACTAATGTGCCTCGAGCACTTTGAGAATGTGAGAGAAGTTGCAGACACACCCAGAGCCAGCACGCACTGCAGCTCAGAGATGCTTCTTTCACTTGTGGATGCTCAAAACCACGCAAGGTAAATTGACTTATAGCAAGGGATTACTGTACTTATTCTATATTCTCTTAAATACACCAAATTCAAATGGCAAATCTAAAGGAGTATACTGATAACAGACAAGTTAATAAAATTAAAATCACATTAGAAATAAACTACCTTTAATCATCTTCATTAGCTTGTCCCCTGATACTTAAAATTACCATGTCCCTTTGTAGCCTCATAATTAAAATGACTACACTGTTTTCACACGGCTTTTATGCACTGCTTGGTATAACTTTACAGGCACAACATCTGCAGGACAGAAAACAGTGGGAAATACACTAGAACACTTCACGAGCTTTACACTAACATAGTTTTCTACTCACCTCGGAAATTGATAGGCTTAGTGGTACTTCCTTGGGAAGCAGTGGCCTGGATGGGGTCAGTGGTGTGGTAGCCAGTCCGGGAAGACCTGGAAATTGCACCCCACTTGGAGATTATGGGGCCTTCTCCAAATGGGATAATAGGATCCTCGTCCTTCAGTCTTCTGTGAGGCTCAAACAGGTGCATTCGCCTTTTTATGCTAACGCTGTCGTGATCCTGTGAAATGTCACAAAGTACATCTTTTTTTACATGCTGGACACTTTGTTGTTGTGGCACTTTGATGTATTCAGCTCATAGGGGATAGGAGTGGCCTGGATTCCTGCTATAAGGTATTAAAAAGCAGGATAAAAGGGCAGGAAAAGACAAAGCAGTTAACTATATAAGCATGGCCTTAGAGAACATGGTTCAGAGACTTTTTTTTCCTGTTTGCATAAAAATCGAGAACTTTTCATGAACAGCATAATTGCACTAAATCAGATGCCACCATATTTTTGGTAATTCTTGAACACAACTGGACGAATAATTCATTGTACAATGATATGACATGATGACAGTTTCCCCCCTGTACTACACAGTACTGCACTTTTTGGGGAAATTCTATATGCTTATGCTACATGTCCTATTTGATTCTCCTGCACAAAGATCAAGTGAATAACAGGTCAGCCTAATCATCAGCTCCTGTAGATAAGGGAGTGCCAAAAGCAAACAAATGTATCCCCTTTCAAACACATACAAAGCAGACTAGTTTTATGTAAAACAAATCCTGATTTTGTAAAGCAAAGCAGTATTACAACACAAGTTTTGGTCTTTTTCAGTTAGGAGGACACGAGTTCACCGATTTCTGCAGAAGGTAGTTAAAGAAAAGAGTTAAGTGAATCCAATTGTTAGAATCGGCATAACAGACTACAGAGAAGGGAATAGCATTCATCCCAACAGGCTGTTATTGCTAACTATAAGACTTTATTTTTTAATATTTTACCAGGCAAGTCAATCGAAAGCAAATGTTTTATTTACAGTGATGACTTTAGACAGTTAAACATCGGAGATTTTTGGGAACCCCACACTGCTCCACGTAAAGTATCCAGGACAGACTTACCATTAATTCCACACTGGAATTGGCCATTACATCCTTTGGTTCAGAGTCAATTACATTAATGCAAGTGCTGATGGTGCCACAGGACCAGGGAGAGTAGTGGGAAGGAGGATCTTCACCCTTGTACTTGGAACTCACATAATCGCCTGAATTGTCTGAAAACTTGAGAGAAGGAAGAAACTACTCAGTGCATTTCATCTTAACGTCTTCCCTGCCTTTTTCTTACACAGTTTTGGAACCTGTTGGCCCACATGTGTTCTTATCCCCTGCTCTTTTCCACAAGTTCAAGTTTTCCACTGTGGACACCAGTACTGCAGGACAGCGCCAGAAACGCTCAACGATACAGATCTGTAGGATGATGTGCCATGTTCCAGCTAGTTTGGCCTTTTCTTTTTCGAAAACAGCAACACCAATCTGAGCTCTCAGCACTGCCAAGAAGATCTGTTGCCCAGCAACTGTCACAGCTTAAAATTGCATTGGAAAAATACCCTTAGGAGAAATTTGCTCAAATTGAACACCACATAACTACAACGAGAAATGCAAAGAAACACTGGACTTGCTCACAGGTCTTCTGTACTTCCTAAATTTAGTGTGATCAAAAGGCTAGGTCACAAACGAGAGACAGCCATCTCATGTTTTTATTATTGCAAGAAGAATGGCACACAATGCAAGATTTGCTCAAAGACCAGAACAATACGTTTTGAGCCCAAACAAAACTGAAAGATTGAGTTTCAGCAAGGTTATTACGAAGCTGAAAACGGAAGGAAAAAAAAACCTCAAACCGAAATGGGCAGGAGAAACTAGGAGAATAATGTCCGCTGGGGAAAAAAAAGATATGAAGGATAGATATTATGTTACAAATAAAGTGAATGAAAGGGAGGAAGTGACTGAAGGTTTACAAACAGGTTATGTACACGATTCACACTGTCGCCAAGTACACTGTACATGCACAGCACTTATTACAGAGCAATATGGTAACGGGCTCTAAATCTTATTAAGTAAGTTTTTACATATGAATCATAGGTAAGATTTCAGACAGCTGTCATAAAAAACCCTGAAACAAGTAAAGCATGCTGATTCATAATAAGGGGTGGACATGGGATTTTTCAAGCAACTTCACATTTCCTCCACACATACTGTTATTCATACCTAAAAGGTATGACTTCAAATTCTTTGACCTTTAAAGAGGTGAATTATTCAATTTACAGTGCACTTGTGTTTTATGCAAAATCTTTTTATGCAAATCCGTGTCTAGGCGGTCGCTCGGCTATGAAACAATAACTGAAAAAAAAAAATCAAATAATACTGGAAATTCAAATTTCGGCAAATTCAAATCTGGCCCAACATGCACCTGAGCTAAGCATGGGGAACTAGTTCCGGAGCCTATAGCACGTCAGTGCTTTCTTTATCGGGCGGCATCGCCTCCAATACGGCTCGTAGGCCAAAAACAAGTACGAAGGGGAAAAGCAAATAAAAGTGTCTGATTTGGCATTAAAATTTTTTGGGGAGATTTTGAACACGTTAAGGGTTGGGATGACGGTGATCAGTTTGGCACATATATATGGCAAGAATGAATCTTGGATTTGTGCAATTAGGGACAGAGAGAAGGGTATTCATGACAGCTGTGCGTCTGCTGTGTTCCCTGCATTTTATCATTAAATTTTATTTGACATATTTTGTATACCGTACAGTACTGTATTTGCTGTATTACGGTTTTCATAATTCTTTAAAAAAACATGCACATACTAATACACTTCGAATTGATTTTACTTGTTTAAGGGAGAGGAAATACAAAGGTCTAAGGGGAGTGGTTTTGATCAGAAGCGATTTTTGGCAGACATGCTATACCTAACTGCCACGTCAAACATGAGTTTACTGTAAAGTACACTGTGCATAGATGTAACCAGGCTCCTTGAGGTCCGTTCTTAGTGTTGCTTTGTTTTTGTAATTGCAGCTTTCGAAAGAGTTTCAAAGGAGCTTCAAAATCAAGCTGAACATTTTTTCCACTTTTTAAGCGCGGACTTATGAAGTCAGGATTTTTGCAAAGGCGGCTTTGGCCAGCACTGGAAATGCCAGCTGGGGAACTTTCCTCAAAGACCCTAGCGCTGGGGAAGCTGATGACATACCAGTCGCAGACTGAAACTGCCAGTGAGGCATGAGAACAGGTTTACCGGCTCGAATCAGATTGGATGAATCACCAGCAGCAGCAGCAGCAGCAGCAGCAGGTGCGCACACACACTCAAACACCCTGGTCCCCCACAAGCCCACAAGCGAGGACCCCCAGAACCCCCGCAGGCCTACCTCAGTGCTGAAATCGACGGTGAAGAGAGGGGAGGAGGGGGAGGGGGACTGCGTGGCGGGCGGCAGGGCAGGGGACACCAGCGGAGGGGGCTTCTGGCTGTGGTAGTGAGCCCACTGCTCCGGCTTCCTTCTGAACAGCTCCTCGTAGCCGACCTGCATTCGGCTGTATGAGTCCTGCAGCACAACAAGCAACACCCTTGTGAAAACAAGTATGGGGGGGGGGGGGGGGGGTTAAGGGATTCTCTAAAATTGCACGTGAAAAAGTCGGGCTGAGGGACGTGCCTGATGAGGAAAGATAAGAAGCTTAGGAAGTGCATTTGAAAAAATAAACTATTTTATATATTTACAGTACACTTTTTTTTTTTAGTTCCACAGTGTTTTGTTCATGACAGTACTCTTTCACGAATTCCTGCTGGAATTCCACTGTTTAATGACACTGCAGCTGTAGAATTTTCTCGTTGAATGAACACATTTCGACCCACATTTAACATTTCATTTACGAGAAACCCGCACGAATTGTAAATCTCGCATAATTTAAACCTATTTTTCTTATTTAAAATAATGGTAAATGCTATAGTTGCGTTCCCCGCGCGTACGTTTGACCCTGCTTACACCCTATAGACACGAATGATGGGACATGCCATAGACTAAATACCTTCAGTACATCAACTTGTTACATGTCTGTGTAAACTGTTTTTATTATATACATGTACACATACAAATACGTACAATATTAGTAAACATCAGTTATGTTTACTGTAAAGGGAATTTGAGAGAGAGGGAGAGAAAACAATTCTCAACCACAGCATCACTGTGTACCAGCATTCCCGATGCGCCAACATGACACCTGTGTCATGAGCGTCAGGTGGCCAACAGCGTAACTATGCAGTGCGCGTCATTTTGACTCGCACTACGTAATTTAAACAAAGATATACTTAAGGGTAGATGGCGTAATTTAAAAAAACACGTATTTCAAACTCGCGTGACACGCGAACCCACTGTACTTAAGAAAACTGGCATACTACAGCCATGCAATCTACTTCAAGGAGGACATGACCCAATAATTGCTTACACTTATAAAGCGCTTTTCTGGACACTCCACTCAAAGCGCTTTACAGGTAATGGGGATCCCCTCCACCCACCACCAATGTGCAGCCCCACCTGGATGATGCGACGGCAGCCATAGTGCGCCAGAACGCTCACCACACATCAGCTATCAGTGGGGAGGAGAGCAGAGTAATGAAGCCAATTCATAGATGGGGATTATTTAGGAGGCCATGATTGGTAAGGGCCAACGGGAAATTTGGCCAGGCCAGGAAATTTGGCCTGGGTTACACCCCTACTCTTTACGAGAAACAACCTGAGAATTTTAATGACCACAGAGTCAGGACCTCGGTTTTACATCTCATCCGAAGGACGGCGCCTGTTTACAGTATAGTGTCCCCATCACTATACTGGGGCATCAGGACCCACACAGACCGCAGGGTGAGCACCCCCTGCTGGCCCCACTAACACCTCTTCCAGCAGCAACCTTAGATTTTCCCAGGAGGTCTCCCATCCAGGTACTGACCAGGCTCACACCTGCCGAGCTTCAGTGGGGCTGCCAGTTGTGAGTTGCAGGGTGATATGGCTGCTGGCTATTGGACGACATTCTCTCTGGGGGGGGGGGGAACACATTGGTTTTCTGGGACTGAAAGCTGGGACCTGTTCACGCAAGCTGGTTCCAACAGTGCCTCCTATGAATGATACTGCTGCCAGAGTATTGACCCCCGCTTACCCTCTGCAGTGGTGCTGCTCTCTGCTCGCTGGGCACAGAATAGTAGCCGTCCAGGGAATTGTACCTCTCTCGCAGCGGAGGCTGATAGACGGACGAATGCATAACATCCATGGGAGGCAAAGAGTTGCTTCGCACGTCATCCCGGTGGTACATCTGCGGCCTCCACATGCGCCGGCTGTCGTACACTGGGGCGTACATCCCAGAGTGCACTGGGGGCACGGGGCCGTACTGCTGGGGGGGCGGCGGGGGCGGCGGCGGCGGCGGCGGGGGGTAGGCGGAGGAGCCGACGCGCTCCCGGCCGGGGAAGGACGAGTACTGGTCCGGGTAGGGCACGGACGGGGGAGGCAGGGAGCCCTCGGGCACGTTGCTGGAGCGGACAAAGCGCGTGCCACACTGCCCCGGCTGTAAACTGGCAGGGGGGGGCGTGTAGTAGTTGTCTGGGAAAGGAAGGAAGGAAGACAAGAGGAGTCTCAAAACGGGAATCCTGCTCTGCGTGGTAAATCTCCCAAGATGTACGAGAGCTTTTAAGCATCTCCTGACATTGTGAATCGTTTTGAGAGAAACGATCCTATTCCTTTGTGGCAAAATTGGAAATGAATGCAGACACTGTATTAAAATATACTGTGGTGACCACAGCACAACCCGTCTCATGCCCAAAACTCACCTACCAGCCCTCAGAATTAGAAAAAATATAAGGCTTTAAAAATGTGTGTGGTTTCAGTGGACATATGCATGCCTGTTGAACATATGAACATCTTTAGCCCCCAAATAAACTCCATCATTGTTTATAAATATACAGTTTTCAACCTGCTACAGACCTGTTGTGACCAGGCAAAACAGATCATTCTGATATTTAAAACACCGTGAACGGTACTTCCAGTTCTAGCTTGGCTTCATGGAGATTAAAGGTACCACAGGCAGACTGTCCCTCTAATTAGTCGGCATATTGACAGCAGCAAATGTACGCCCTGATCTCATACTGCAGAGAACTCGGGAGGGCCTGGCGAGGGCCTGACTACAGGATTTTTAGTTCAAAAGCGACTGCAGTGCTTACAGGAAAATTAAAATATAAAACCCCTCAATGTTCAGAAATGCCTTTTACAGCTTCTAAAAAAAACAACAAAAAAAGCCTGTAATAATGAATACTAAAAAGGGCACGTTCTGCATTCTATACCAAACAGATTCCTAGCATGCCTTGTCATGAAGGTGCAATTGTTGTGTCTGACTGTGTGCGTTTCCTCATTATAGCCCAAAGCAGAGGGCACGGACAGCACAGTCTGATTTTAGCCATCTCTTCCTCTGCCAAATAAACTACTTATGTACAAGTTGTAATCCTTGTCTACATCTACTACGTTCAACCTTCACTTTCATCATCATCTTATCTTGCCAAGTAAAAACACGTCTGGGCTACAAATTCATAACGAATGTCATCGTAGCACCGGGCGACACCGTAAGTAAATCTTTAAAGATTCTGATTACTATTATTAACATTTAAAGTCAAGACTCCGTAGTTTGCCGAACAGATCAACTCAATGCACGTTTCCTGTTATCTTTGGTTCACTACCTGTGCCCTGGTTGTTAGCAGTACAGGGTGAGAGAAAGATACAAATATGGACGCCACATTCTAGTGTTTCTTTTCAAACATCATATTGTATAACCGTGTAGTAAAATACTTATAGATGAAGGCCTCCATACTACTTGTTTTTCTTATGGTCAGCATTCTAAGGAATGTCAAACTGGGATTTTCTGCCTCACTTACTGCTTTGTTGGTATGACGAAACGTCGTAAGGTGTCCTGTGGTCCTGGTAATAAACATCGGCTTGCTGGGAAGGGTAAAGGGAAACTCTTGGAACAAACTGTCCAGGCTTAGAATGTACTGAACTGCTATCAGCTCCGGCACTGGGAGGAATAGCTGAGGTAGCTGAGGCGTGGTTGACAGGCGTCTTGGGGGGTGAACTCGTTTTCCTGGAACGGAAAAGCCAGCGCAGTTAAAACTTTTAAAGACGCAGGGGAATCCAACCACAATTTAATTCACACCTGCCCATGAACTTGTAAAAGTATGCACCGAGATTCAGCACACGAGCAAAGAACAAGCTCGTTTTCCCTAAATATCCTTGTTAGGTTCCGTCAAAGAGTGTTGCATGTTAGGGCTTCCCGAGAGAACAGTCCTGGATGTTTCAGGTTAATAAATTCCCGTTACTACATTACCGTTATAGAAATTACTTTTATTAATAAATTGACTGTTATCAGAATAACAGCATAAACTACTGTTCTGGATGCTCAGGAACTGTTAATCAAATAATAACACCTTAGATAAGAAGCAAAGCATTTTTAAAAGCTTGATGTGAATGGCCGAGATGGGGGGTGGGGTGGGGGGGGGAAGCCTGTCTGATCTGTCCAGGAGTTTTCCAGTGCCAACGTCAGGCAGGCACAAACGCAGTTTATCTGCGAGACGTACGGTTCGGTGGGCGAGGTGGAGAGGGCACCCAAGCTGCTGGATCCGCTCCTGGCCAGTTTCTTCAGATCTTCCAGGCAGGCGTCACCCCCCCGGGGAATGAGCTTGGGGGCCGTGCTGTCTGCCAGGCTCAAGACCGCGCTGCAGGGGGCCCCTTTCTCCATGCCCTCCGCCAGCCCTGAGCCCCCGGTGCTGCCCGCCGTCTTGCCGAGCACGGTCTGAGGCAGGGGGTACGGTCTCACAGTGCCACTGATCTTCTTATTCCTCATGCGGTATCTGGAGGACAAGGGGTGAATCAGGGCCCGATGGTCCCAAAGGAAAGGCGAACCACATCAAAGAGTCCAAATGAAAACAAAACGTGCCTTTGCTTGAATATATTTACAGGAGACGCTGCAGCAGATGATATAGGATCACTGAGATTTCGTGGTATGCAGCATTTGTATTTCGCTACTGACATGACAAATGCGTATAAGTGACATTTTTTTTCAGGTGCGACAGGCTGATTCGGACATTTCAATGGTCATTTTGCATTTGCAAAAACCGCAACAGAAGGAATTTCTAAAGCTTATTTTGTCAAGTCTAAGATGTGAATATATCGACGTGCAGCGATAACCACAGATGACACGGCTGGGAAACTTTATACCCACTTTTCAAGCTCCTCCTGTGAATGAGCGAATGTACAGTTGGATCCCCGTGGGCAGCCTCCCTGTTGTCTTAAGTCCCGACACATACTGGTTTTATATTTGCTGTTTGGCTGTGGCTTGAAATTTAATGAAATATAGATTAGACAAGGAAATGTTCTGAAGATACCAAAAATGTAAGTGAAAGGTACAATTAGGACGGAGGGTCTCCAAACCTGCTCCTAGAGAGCCACATCCTGTAGTTTTAATAAGCAGCTTTAAAAAGTGGTTGTAAGTAGAGATCCATGCCTGTTACTCCTAATTGGCCAATTAAGTTATTCACAGATCAGTTGGAATAAAAAAGCAGAATATGACTTTCATTTAACCTGAGCTCTTAATGGCCTAATTGATCTATTTAACACCAATGTCTTCAGTGCTGGAAATCTAACAAAACCTGTAAGACTTGTTGAAATTAAGCCCTTTTCTTCTGAAATTGTGCATACCCAAGTAAAGCATTTACAATCCCCCGCCCTCTTTCTCATACACCCACACCTTCAAAAGAAATGTAAATGACAAACACTTTCTACACAACACTGGACAAATCCCCAGGCAATTAGGGTACTAAATCTTCACAACTTTCCTGTAACTTCAATTAAGTTACACAGCACAACAATAATACTGCAACGTGATTAAGAAATAAAAAATGAAGCACTGGTGTAATTCCAGCATATACTGTTAGCAAAATTAGCAAGAGAGGGCAGCTGTTAACAAGAGGCTTCATACCTGTGGCGTTTCGTGCCCTTTTTTACTGAAGTTCTGGATGAAGTCCACCAGTCCATGCACCACAATCTTCACAGCCAGCATCACGTTTTCTAGCTGATCCCAGGTAGGGGGTGCAGCATCTACAGATCAAACCACACAGACGAAGGACATGAAACAGCCAGCAGGACCTCTGATGAAAGTGAGCCCAGGTTGTGATGACCAAAGACAAATCAGCTGTGCCTATTAACTAACTGACTGACTGTACCTGTGGCCTGGGTGGTCTTATAATTGTTACATTTAGGTACATGGTCATCTGAATATGTAAATGAATTCGTTTTGGAACCTTTTTTGCAATTGCAATTCAGAACACCTTAACTGTTGTCCTCAATTACCAGTCAAAACATAACATCAGTTACCTGGATTGTGGTCGATATTTGCTAGAAGTTCCAGGTGTGGCCTCAAACAGTTCAGGTTTGCTGGGTCTCCTGTTCGCTGCAGAACTATCGTCAGCTCTTGAACACTCTTTGCAAAGGATTCTGGGGACTGGAGCTTCATGGAAATACAAATCAAAGCACCTTACAGTTTAAAGTTTCTTCCCAAAAGTTTTTGAAGTTTTAATGTTAATTCTTCGTATGTAAAGGCTCAGGTTCAGGTTATCCTAACAGACAAGCCTTGTATACCCAATAATTTGTTTTGCTTGTGCATCCTGGCAGTTGATGAAACAGATGAGTGAAGTTCAATTGTTGTGTGGTTCTTTGTAATTGTAACTTAAGAATGTTATAGGTTCCCTTACACCCAAAAAGAGTATTAGAGATACTGTATTGAGTTTTCTATCGTTCCATTAAAGTGGTAAATAAATAAAAATGTCATTCTGATGTAGTTTTATCATAAAGTTGCATGTTTTGTTTTTTAATTTAAAAACAAATCCATGACAGAAATTTGTCAAGCTTGTGAATTCTCTTTAATAACAGATTATCCATGGCTAACACAACAGCTAAGTATGTCAATTATGCTACAATTTTAAATGAATCACTTTAAAAACAAAAACAGCTTGTACTGCCCTCAACATCAATAATCACATCAGAATCTGTACAGCTAAAAGAATCTTTGCCAAAAAAAAATCATGTTGCAGCAGAGAACAAGGCATAAAAAAAGATCAACCACAAGCTTATCCGGCCTTAAAGTGATGGACATTTATTTACCTTATCAATAATGGACTGCATGTGAGATTTGTGTGCCAAATCCCCATACAAGAGGGAAGACCACTGCTCGGGAGAAATGCGAAGACCTGCTTCCATGGCGATGTGAACAATCTGTGCATCATGTTCCCTGCGCAAGGCCTCGTAGGTTCGGAACTCTTCTTTCAGCTGCATCAGGGAAGAGTCTTCATCTCTCTTGGTGACCTGATGGGACAAGTGTCCGGCCTTAAGTCTTCCAAGAGCAGCAGGTTATTGTCTTGCCACTGGGCTCTTTCTTCCTGTACTGCACTGCACTGCACGGTTTTCCTGTCCCGATGAATAAGGCCTGAGGCTTGCCTCACTACATGTCATGAAATGGTAACTCAAAGGGAAGCGAGTTCCACTGTTATTCAAGCGCAGGCTACTAGATAAATGTTGCCGTCCTTTCATCTGCGGAAATGTCAATATTTCGGAAGTTCGGTTCTTGTAAGAATGAACGTGGATGCCTGAGCTCACATAGCAAGTTGTGGGCGGAGTGGTGGCTCTGTGGCTCAGGATCTGCGCCTGAGGCTGGAAGGTTGCCAGTTCGTATCCCGCGGCCGGCAGAGGAATCCTACTCCGTTGGGCCCCTGAGCAAGGCCCTTAACCCCAACTGCTCCAGGGGCGCTGTACAATGGCTGACCCTGCGCTCTGACCCCAGGCTCTCTCCCTGTCTGTGTGTCTGTGTGTCTCATGGAGAGCAAGCTGGGGTATGTGAAAAGACAAATTCCTAATGCAAGAAACTGTATAGGGTTAATAAAGTGATGTTATTATTAAGTTGGGAAACACAGATCAAGTAATAAGGATACCAAGAAAACAGGTTCTGCCTGCAAACCTGATATTTATGGTGCAACAAGGGAAACAGGTTCTACCTTATGTATATATTTAGATATTTATGATGAAACTTGATATTAACTGTACCTACCCTGTTAAAGCAGGGATACATGAAACACAAGTAACAGACCTTTAGGAAAGGCAAAAACCTGATTCATACAACTGTGAATTGTATATTGGCAAAAGTTCCAAAGGCGGAAATATTTTGACCATATTTCTCTTGCTGCTCAGATACAGAATACTTCAGATCCTAACCTGCAATGTAGCTAAATGTGTAGAAAACGTAAGTTGGATATTTCCCAATATTTCCACTGAAAAAAACAAGTTCTATCATCATGGGGAAAATAAGGAAGGCAGACAATTCACACAAAGCTGCACGTCAGGTCATTCTTAAAGCAGATTCTCCGACAAGCAAAAATGAAGCAGCCAGCATCCCGAACTAAAAAGGAAGGAGGAAGTCTGATGGTGAGAAAAGCATATTAAATCTGTTCAGTCCCCATAGGAATGTGACGTTAAACTGATGCACGTAATTGGATGGAACAAGCCTGAGCACTGTAACCTACTACAGGAAATACTTCTGAAGCGCATAAAAAAAAACAGAGCACTAGACAACAACTGTGACTTTGTTCGCAGCTGTTCAAATATAGCGCACAGAATCACTCTCAGGGCACGGTTCACATTCCTATGATGCCAGTGATGCCGCAACAAGCCAGAACAAATTGCAATTAAGACTGAAGTATGTTATTTGGGGGGGGGGAAGGAGAATTTATCAGATCGCTTCCTTTAGTTTTCATATGCAAGTTCTGCCAGACCTGAAATAATTGCCGCCCTTTCAGCCATGTGTGCCTGCATCAAACAGCCCACATCTCAAGCCCTTCAGCAAAAGCTGCAGCTTACATAATGGTGTCACAGCAGAGCTGCGTTTAGACTGCGAAGAATCTGCGTTTCAATTTAAGCAAGCTGAGACGGACAAACGTATCAGGTCTGGACGGCAGAGGCAGACGTGCCTTGCTGCTGAACTGCCGATTACGGGAAAAGGATGAAAGCAATATCTTGTAAGAGCATCTCTGTCCTGAAGAACGGCGTGAAAAAGACAACTGCTCGGGGAAATGTCTTGTGCAGATGGAAGGCAGAAACCAAACTTCTCTGCTGATCAAACGTGACCACAACTCATGACTTGATCAAAAATATTTTTTCATATTCACATTTGGCATTACAATCTAAAGTACTGACTGCATCAATGTCTTTAAAGAACTTCAATAATAATAAGTGCTTACACTTATATAGCACTTTTCCGGACACTTCACTCAACGCACTTTACAGGTAATGGGGAATCCCACTACCACCACCAGTGTGCAGCCCCACCTGGATGATGCGACGGCAGCCATAGTGCGCCAGTGCGCTCCCCACACACCAGCTATCAGTGGGGAGGAGAGCAGAGTGATGGAGCCAGTTCAGAGATGGGCATTAGGAGGCCATGACTGGTAAAGGCCAATGGGAAATTTGGCCAGGACGCCCGGGTAACACCCCTGCTCTTTTCGAGAAACGTCCTGGGATTTTTAATGACCGCAGAGAGTCAGGACCTCGGTTTTACGCCTCATCCGAAGGACGGCACCTGCTTACAGTATAGTGTCCCCTTCACTATACCGGGGCATTAGGACCCACACAGACCGCAGGGTGAGCACCCCCTACTGGTCCCACTAACACCTCTTCCAGCAGCAACCTTAGTTTTTCCCAGGGGGTCTCCCATCCAGGTACTGACCAGGCTCACATCTGCTGAGCTCCAGTGGCACTGCCAGAAGTGAGTTGCAGGCTGAGATTGCTGCTGGCCACAACTTCATAACTTCAGGAAATGGCTCAGTGGCCATTCGTTGGTATACATTTCAGCGTTTAACAGAACTCGTGATTACGTCTCACAATTCAAGTGTGAGCGAGGCAATACAGGCAACTGGAAATGGATACATTACCTTAAAGCAAGACGCCCGATACAGAAGCTGGACGACATGGCCGATGCTGGTTTTGGAAGCCTGAGGGAACCGAGCTTCTAGTTTCTGCACAACAAAGAGGACCAACACTTTCCGAGACAGAGCAGAACCATCTTCCAGGGCCAGAAGGACCAGCTTTAGGGCGTCTTCCTGCATCGCTAAAAACACATACAGCAACATCACTACTCCCTGCAGTCAAGCCAGTGCAGTGTGAACAGGAGGGGGTGACTGGGAGAACTGTCCCCACTTTAAACATCTAGGACAGGCCTTCCCAGCACAAAACCAGAAGCAAGGAAGCTCCAAATATATAGGCGATTCAGTTCAAGTCGTCAATGACAGGGCCACTAGAAGCTGTTTTATGCGTGTCCTCAGATTTTAGAAATCAAGTCAAATCAGGTGTGGAGAAACAATTCCCTCCCACTCAGAATCTGCCCTATGAGTGCTCATCATCGGACACAGGCAAAACACAACAGCTTCGTGTCATCTGTATGCAGAGTGCACCATCAATGACAGGCAGCCATGGCCCCTCCACTGCTAAGTGATTACAGGCCCAGGGATGCTCTCTCTATTGATTTGTAAATGCTGCCAACCATGACAATCCAATCCTGCACACCAACAGAAAAGTTCATTATAACAGGTAAAGCTGGAGCTTTCGACCAGGTTACGTGCAGCTGTTTATTGTGTGGGTTTCAAGAAGACAAGATTGCTGCGGGCCAGCACAGTGAAGCAACACAACAGCATGCCAATTTGTATGCACTAGAACACTGTGATCACGTCCAAGGTAATATCAGCCACTGGCCAATTCCCAGGCCTTGATGTTTAGCACTCGGTTGGAGACAGGCAACCTTCCGCTGCAGTACAAAGGACAGAGAGAATAAATCGCCTTCAGTTGCTCGGCAAACCCAATCCTCCCCAAACAGACGCACAGAGAGGAGGCGGAGGAGGCCATGCAAACAAACCCTTCGGCTATGTATTAGGAACATTCGTGCAATATCAGTTAAAGAAAACGAAAAAGACAGAAAATACATATACACAGAACAATTCTGACTGTCAAAATCTGCCAGGAAAGGGACTTGAAAGAAAAAGTGACTTGAAACTATCAGCAAGCTGGCTGGCTACAATAAGGCTCTGCAAATTTGGTCAAAACAAACCTGAGAGACCTAACAACCCGTCAAATGCTATGATCCTAGTCAATCGAGTAGGAATGGCACAGGGAAGCCAAGTATGATTGTTCAATGCCTTATTTCTAACAATTTTCCAAGACGCAAACACAGGAAATACTGCTACAGTACTCCATTTCACCAGTAATCACTTTAATCAATTAAGATGGTGTTCTCTGGGATATCTCACATGAAGCACAGATGAAGAGAAATATAACATTGAGGCGCCGCTAGATTTCATTCCACAGCACACCATGGCTCTTTGATGCCATTATCTTATTAAACCCCACTCTGCCATTCCAGTCCCGTACGGTGTAGAGCAGCATTCTTTAGCAAGAAAACGACGACAGTGAAATCTGAAGTGAAAATGGTCATATGAAGAAGAGAAAAAAACAGGCAAACTATGTGAAAGCATGTCTTTTACACTGCAGTCTCACTCATTGGCATGTTTCGTGTAACCCAGTAGACAATTAAGCTGAACCGGGCAACTACTGATCTCGCCCCCTCCCAACCCCAACCCAACCCAGGTCTTCAGCCACTCTTGGCCCCGCAGAGCAGGACTTACCGGGCCCCAGGAACTGGCACCCCCGCGCCCTGACCGCTGCCCACAGGTTGGCGGAGAGCTGCTGGGGGTTCTGGTGCTGCAGGATGAGCTCGGTGACGGTCCTCTCGCCCAGGGACCTGGCTGCACGCATGGCACGCACCCGCCCTTCCTCCTCCACCAGCTGGCAGTTCACCAGGGTCACCAGCTTCCTCTGCATGGGCCGGCTCAGCGCGCTCTGGCTCAGGCTCGCCACACCTCGGGAAGCACACGTACAACTCAGACCGCTTCAGAACATCAGCCCGGTGCAGGTGGGCACCAGGATACTGTCCTTATAGACAGAAGCACGCGTCTAGTACAGCTGTGCAAACACGCATGTGCATGTAATAATAATAATAATAATAAACTTCGTTTCATAGAGCACCTTTAAATGTGGCTTCTCAATGTGCTTTATAGAACAACAAAAAAAATACACAAGATACACACAATGACAACACACAATGAGAGGAGACAGTAGATGGGGGTACTGAATATGGTAGGAGCAAAGGGTTATAAAACAGAACCAAGCAAAAGTTTATTCAATGCTGAAAAGAGAAGAAAGGAAATGCAACGTTTCATCCTCTTTTCAGCAGGGAATAAACCTTTACTTGTTCCTTTGCAGCCTACGCATGTTGACGCAGCTGCCTACTTGAACTATAGAAGAACCACTTAAGTAAAGGCTCTTCTAAAGAAGAAGAATGTTTTGAGTCTGGATTTGAAGGAGTTTAGGGAAGGTGACTCTCTGATATCTTTGGGGATAGAGCTCTAGAGATTTGGGGCATAACAGGAGAAGGCGCTGTCACCCATAGAGACGTAGACAGGCTTGGGGGACAGATTTGTAGACCAGAATTAGAAGAGCGAAGGTTGTGAGATGGGGAGTAGGACAGTAGCTCAGATACTGAGGTGCCAACCCATGCAGAACCTTATAGGCGAGCATGAGGATTTAGAAATCGACATGAAACCTGACAGGAAGCCAGTGTATGGACTCCAGGATAGGAGTAATCACTTGCTCTAGACCTGGTCAGGATTCT
The DNA here is from genome assembly GCF_055471065.1 of Atractosteus spatula. Classification (NCBI taxonomy): domain Eukaryota; kingdom Metazoa; phylum Chordata; class Actinopteri; order Semionotiformes; family Lepisosteidae; genus Atractosteus; species Atractosteus spatula. The sequence continues at coordinate 13,433,126 of NC_142728.1, read as the reverse complement.
GGCTGCCGAATTTTGGACATACTGGAGTTGGTTCAATGCAGATTTAGAAACCCCAGCGAGTAGAGCGTTATAGTAATCAATTCGGGAGAAGACAAAGGTGTGGATCAGCTTTTTTTAGCAATAATTAACAATAGCATAGGATGAAGTCTGGCAATATTTCTGTGATGAAAGAAAGACGTTTTGACAATCTGTTGCACATGTGGGTCGAACATTAAGCCTCAACCTAATATCACCCCCACATTTTTCAATTTAAACTGTACATATACATGCGCATTCGATACATAAAAACCTTGTATTTGGTATATACACACATTTTTGGAAGCACATTGTGCCCGTAAATCTACACTGAAAAAATATTTTTTCCCTTTTTAGGAAAAAATGTTACACTATAAAAACATTAGGGTTTAGCCACATATGTTCATTTGCTATTTTTGTTAAACTTCAGTATTCAGGTGTCTTTACTAAAACGCCTTTGGCAGTACATGCTTCTCTGACCGCATCTACAGTGCAGATCAGAGCACCAAACTGAATTAGGAGCAGCAGTGAGCTTCTTAAGTGATGTTTTCTTTGAGAAGACCGTAACCATTGTGTTTTAAATGGCTTTATTTAAAAAAAAAAAACACTGACAAGTAGTAAATTACAGGCTGCTAAATTCTACACAAAGTCTACGTTTTATTGCAATTAAACCGGGTGGTGCTTAAACGTACGTCTGGAGATGTGCCACTTTCAAGAAAGATGAAATGACTGCAGCAGGTAGATTAGGAAACAGCAATGGTAAGATAATATTGTCGTTTAAGGTCACAATTAGTTTTGGAGTTATAAAAGGTTCCCCAATCCATTAGACAGATATTGAAAACACAAACCAGCAGACTACACCTGTACTTTCACAAATAACAGGTCTGGAGAGAGATACGTTATATGAGCAAGACAACGGAAATTCACCCACTTGTACTTAGTACTCTCCTACATAAAAATGCTTCATACACATTTCCTTGAGAAATGAAGTTAAAAAAGCAAAGACATCAAGCTTTACTGATATCAATACCTCTTCTGTTACGTGATGTGTGAATAGTCTAAAAGAATACTCCTCTGTTCCCCGCAACCAACCACAGCTTTCATTACTTCTGCCACTGATGTTATCATGACGAAAACCAAAACAAATTAATCGGAGCAAAACAGGAAATGCATGCTTCCTTCAGTGCGTACTACATGGCTTCATCACGACGAAAACCCAGTCTGCTTACCGTCTCTAAAAGATGTGGAGGCTGCGTTACATTAACAGTGATGTCAAAGCTGGGACTAGAAACTGCAGTACGCTAAATGCGGTCAAATTGTTCAACGTCACAGAAAAGCTGCAATCTATTTAAAAACACGCTGGTGTAAAATCTTAGGTGATAAACCTATAAAGGAACTTGCAGAGGATTTAACAGTTAGGGCTTCTTACTTGAAATGTTCCTTACTTATTAGTGTACCAAAAGAGAAGAATATCAGACAAATGCCAAATGATTGCGTTTCTGAAAAGTGGTTCCACAGCTTCTTAGTGATGATAGACTGCAATGTGGTTAAAGAATCTGCAGCAGTCATGAACTATATCAAACTTTTTGGACATTTGCAGGAAGGTCACAAGACAATTACAGACCACATTACAGTGCTCAAGATCTTTGCTGGATGCGTTCACTGCAAGCCTTGACCAGATAAGGTTTCTTGCAGAGACCACGATCTAATCAGGACCCACAACAATAAAGAGACTTATGACAAAGACAGTATGTGGGGGGGGGGGGGCACATCACCTACCTTTTCCACCACTGATAGGTTTTAAGTAGAGAGCCAGTTCCTCCACACACTTTTTGGCAACTTCATAATGTTTGCTTTCTGCCACATTGCTCAAGCTTACTGTCTGATGGTCTGGTACCTAATTGGGGGGAAAAAAAAAATCACTATTCTGTCAACCAAGAAACCAAGATTATAAATTGGGAAAAAAAAAACAAGCCAGGGCTTTTCTCCTGGCTCCTGAAATAAAAACCCAGACTTTATAAATGTTCAAGGACCACAAAATTCGAAGTGAAATGGCAGATTTATGAAATCATCGTCATGACGTTTTTATTTGAAAGTGACCTTCTTTCGTTAAGACTGGCACCTTCTAGCACGTGAAGTGCTATTTTGCAGACTCAACACTATTCAAGATTTGGATAACTGGTTTTACAGTTCGGAGGTGGTAAACGTCAGGACCAAAATATGAGAATTGTTTGGCTGCAGTTCGGCTTGAATTTGTCATCTCAAACCGAAACATTCTTATTTTTACCAGGAATTTGTATTCAATCTTTACAAGAATGAAGCCAAGGGGAGACACAGCTGCCATGAAATGTCTGAACTATGTGCCATTTAAACTCATAGACCAGAACCTGATGTGTTTCTTGTATTGCCACAGGCGAACAGTGCAGAGTGAACCACAGCCGTTACATTACTGCTATCCTGAGGCACGATTGCCAAGGGGGCTCCTGTCCCAGTCAAAAGCTAGGACAAGCAGTTCAGGTGGGCGGCTGCGTCAGCATGCGTAGGCTGCAAAGGAACAAGTAATAGGTTTATCCCATTCTGAAAAGAGAAGAGAGAAAACACAATGTTTCGGCTGTGGAGCCTTCTTCGACGCCTTCACACCCGAAGAAGGCTCCACAGCCGAAACACCGCGTTTCTTTTCTTCTCTTTTCAGCAGGGGACAGACCTAGGACTTGCTCAAAAGCTCACCTGGGCGCCCACGAGCTGCAGCAGAGCGAAGTTGACGGGCAGGATGTCGATGTCGGTGTTGATCGCAGTCTGGTCGAAGGGGCAGGCCTTGCGGTGCAGTTTGTTGAGGCAGGTCTTGCAGACGGTGTGGGAACACCCCAGGCTGATGGGCCGGTGCACGCTCTCGTCAAACTCATTGTAGCAGATGGGGCAGGACAAGAACTCGGTCCACTGCGCCGCCTGCACAGGCATCTTCTCAGCTGCTCTCTGCGCTTGCTTCAGTGGGTTGGCATAACGCTGTCTGTTTGGCAACTACGTAGACAGCTGCAAGAGAGGGAATTCATTTTCAGGACCCACTCAGAAAACTCTGTTCTGTCTCGTAGGCGGGGGCAGGCGACTAATGACTGAAAATAGAAGAAACGCTTTTCTTTCCCCCAGAATCACACCCTATATCATAATCTGGGAGGCCGACGTGCTAGTCTATAAAAACTTCATCTATTTCATACCAACACTACAGTTTATCAGAATAGCGTTCTACCCAGTCAAGGACAGCAGGTACGCAGATTAAATCACAGCAACATTTTTTTTTTTCAAATAAGAACAAGACTGATCCATCAAAGTTAAGCTCCAGCAGCACTGATAATCTTCAGATTTACAGGAACTGGGATTTATTATATAAAATGGCAGAAGCACCGATAACTTTCTGTAGTGGCTGTTTCTGGAGATTGTTAAAGTTCACTGACACATTAATAGTCACAGAATCTGGCAGTCTTCAGCTCTGGCGGGCAGGACTGGAAAAACTCTCCCCAGTTTCTCAGAAGCAGAAGTTCAGAACACAGTGTTTCAGCTCCTGGCAACCAGACAATCCTCTGAGAACTGCTATGTGTTTCTCAGTGAACTTACAACATATAGGCCAGCTTTCCTTATTTAGAAAAACACAGCTCCTTCCTGTGGTAGACACTGTTTCACTGCATGAAAGGAAATAGTTACAACAAGGTCCTGACTCCCAGTCATAATTAGTGCCTCACTCTGTGAAAAGTAAGCAACACAAAATATATACACGCTATTAGTCTTAGAGCAGCATAAGTCTGAAAATTAATGAACGCAAAATAAGTGCTAAATACACAGCTATCGACTTTTGCTCTAAAAATATTTGTTTTTGTAGAACTGGCCAAGAACTCCAGTAGTTAGCATAAAGGAAATGGTGTACTACCTCCAAAAAAAGATATGTTTGCAAAAGCCAGAAAAATCTGGAGACAGCAACCTCCTGGCTGTACAGCACAACTCTCTATAAAACCTGGATGCATTTTGTACACAGATCACTACTCGTGCTTTTCCTTAATTGTCTTACGTACCATTTTCCATCATTTCAGCACATGCAGTATGCTTGCTCATCACTACCCTTACTGTAAAGAAGCGCAAGGTAACCAGGTGTACCAGGAGACAACTGGGAATGAAGAATGTAAATGTTTTTAAGAAGAACAACTGGATGCCATTCCTGTAAGAGAAAGGGCACTCTCAACACCAAGAAAGATCCTAAAGCCTAGTTCCGTTTAAACCTGAATTCAAGCCCCCACTGCTTCCTCATCCTTACTCTCCTGTGTAAGGGAGGGCCCTGCAATTTTTTTTGCTTATTGATAAAAAAAATCTCATTGAATATTATTGTGACAAAAAAGGACAATGCCAGCTTTCATGTCAGTGCAATGCTTAACTGGTCGGACACTGCTAAGCTAAAATTTCTTGAATGAAAACAAACATACATAAGGTTCACTAGTGCCACTCATCCCTCACAAGGCATCAATTTGCTTAAGCGTGGAGTCTCACAGCTCCATTTCATTTTGAATCCATTCGGTGGCCAATGATATTCTCCTGACAGCTTCTAAAACTCAGAAAAGTGCTTTCACGCTTTGCTGCTGTAATATTGTTCAGTTGCATCACTCTGAGCAAAGGAGCATTTTCACGTTTTTCTGCTACGATTAAGTTCAATTGGGTTTTTAAATAAATTCCTCCGTCTTTTAAGGTGCGTTTTAAAGTCACCCTGAGGAAAATCATGTGCAATTTAACACTTCTAGGAAGTGGGGAAAAAAAGCATTAAAAAAAGGAATCCTGGCAAATGTCTTGTGCTACTAAAAATAAGATAAATACAAAAGAGACTTGCTTTAATATGAGGTTTGGAGTCTCAGTTGGGGATCCAGCAGGTTTTCTAGGTCTCCTTAAGTTAAAACCAGTTCTTCACACAGGACAAGTGTTAAACGCTTCCAGTCTAGATTGAACTGGACCAATACAACTCTTCTCCACAGCCAAAAGATTTCGCCAATCTGAAGGGAACTGGCAAATCTCAGGGATTCCAGACTTCAAGGTGCAGAGCCACTAGTATAGGGCTTCCTACTTCCTAAATATATTTTGAAATATTCCAAATATACCCTAAGGTCACGATCCCCAGATCAAAGACCTGAACAAGAACATTTCTTCACTGCACAGGGGGGGAAACCCCAACGTTAAGTCTATACGCTTAAGAAACACGCTGGGTTTCTTTACTAGTCACTGCACAGCAATGAAAGTGTGAACCATTTCCTATCCTAGAGATTTCAGAAATTTCTTGCGGCATAGCCTAATAGACATTAAAAATGTTTTTCGCTGGCAGATTTGCAAGGTCTCGGTTCTCTGCGGACTTCACATAAGGCTCCACACAATTGCCCCAGAGACTTACTTCATGGATGAGCATGAATGGGAACTATGTCTGAGGCCAGCCACAGGGCAAAGACTTTATCAATGTTCCTCCTCATGTTTTCTTCTGCGTCTGACATTCTGTCATCCTGGAGCCACCCTATCTGGCTATTTTACTGCCGTGCTACAACATCCCATTCATATCTGCTAGGAGATTTACTTTGTGTCAGTGGCTTTCAGGTTCAGTACATCCAAGCACATGTCACGCTTGATTACATGATCTAAATTCGGAGTCTGGCTATAATGGAGGGGGCAAAAGCGATGAAAAAAATTAAGAGCGCAAAACTAGAAATATATGCCTGAACCGGGTCATAAGGAAGCCGCACTGAACGACAGAAGATGAAAGGAGAAATTCTTGCAGTCTGAAAAAAAATGGTGTATGGCAAAGCTTCCTGTTTTTGTATTGTAACCCTGTTAAGTTTTTTTTAAGCTTCCTTTGAATTGATCAGATTCTTGTAAATGTTTTGACATTTGAATATATTAACTTATTATGGAGACAATGACATATTTACCTTATAGTTATTATTTATGTCTGTCATCTCACCCTGCTGCCCCAAAGCAATTCTGGTATTCAGGAACTGCAATATTGTACACTAAATTAACACAAACTGCACAGGTTTGAGCTGACTCTGCAATGACATCAAACGGAAAAGAAGACCCCAGGATTTCAGCTCAGAAAAGACAAGTCCAGATGTTATAGCAGGAGAGGACTTAACGTTTTTAGATTATTTTACTTTTCTGATAGCTGGTTTAAGATGCAAACAGCTCCAGTTGAAATAATGCAGAAGCATCAGTAAAAAGACTGAAAACAAAGAACACCTATGGACACAGCGATAGAAACTACTGGCACCTACTGCCAAATTTATACCGCCCAGGGCTTCTTCTCTTACATACCCTGGACAACAACTTTCTTACAGGGAATCCAGAATAGGAATGAGGTGCAGGAAACTGAGAGCCAGCAAGCACACATACAAACCGAAGAGCCTGATGTCACTGGCATGCCATCTGGAAGCTACTGCAACGAGACATTTACAACGAGACACCCAGTAGGTTATCTGTTTACTACAGCGGTGCAAAAGAGTGTAACATCAACCTGGGTATAAAATGTACTGTATCCTGGGGTTTGCCTGCCAAACGCATGGTCCAAAAAAATTAATTAGAGCAAAGGTTGCCACTGGCATTTCAACAGGACCTTCATGTGGATTTCCTATTGCTAGTGTTTATGTTTGCGACCAACGGGCACAGGGGTGTGCTGGTTGGCAGTGCAGCCCCCCATCTCCAGGGTCCTAGGATTCATTCTGACCTTTGGCACCTGTCAGTGTGGACTTTGCCCTTTCGTTCCTGTGTGCATGGGGGTCGTCACTGGGTGCTGTGGTTTCCTCTCACCTCTCGTTACCCGCCCATAACCAGAGTGACTGTGATCCCTCCCCCAAATAACCAACTCTGATTTTGAAACCAGACTCGCCAGAGAGTATACCGCCCGAGACGCTGACCATCTCAAAACGAGGGCCTGTTTCTAAATTGTGTCCCACGAATACGTCAGCGTCCCACAACGCAAAAAGGTTGGGGCGTAAACGTCGTTTTTACCAGATGGAAAAAAAAACAGAAAACTGACATTTTATCTGGTAGCAACTGAACTGCATTCAGCACTGTACCCGCGCGAGCTGACTTACGCAGTCGTGCCTCAAGACGAAAAAAAAAGAAATAATGAGATCAGTGAAGCTTGCAGTTAATTCTTATAGCCATTTGCTTTCCAGATTACATAACTATGAGCATCAGGACGGGCTCAGAATTCTCATTAAAAATTGACATCTTGGTGTTAAGTGAAAGGAGGGCGTGCCATGCCAGAACATCACTTAAACAGGTGTTCAGGCTGAAATTTGGGTTCAAGTATCGTCCAGGGGCCCACAGGACAGAACCTGGCCAACAATACTTGACCAAAAAAAAAAGCTTTGTTACCTGTTGAGGTTACCTCACATCCTTATTAAAAAGGACAGAATACCACAGCGCACTCAGTAAAACCTACAGCTCTGTATTTATTGGAAACTACACAGAAGTGCAGAAAAATACTTCTAGTTAGTTGTGCCCATTATACCACTTAAAGGCATTCGAGACAAAAAAAAAGGCATCATCATCAACATACAAAACATGTACTCGTAAATCAACACTACAAGTCTTCACTGGTTTAGTACGGATTGATGCCTAACAGCTGAGCTTTTTAATTATCCTGCAGAACTGCCTTTAGGTGTAATCAACAGTGTAACATGGGAACCCCAGACTGTAGGACAGAAAGTCCCATCTATACAGCACTGGAATGCTGAGCTTTCATTAACAGTTCTGAAGACTCTGTAGCAACGACCTTCATACTGCCACAATACGACCGAGAATGAAATCGGATTCGATTTCAGACAAAAATGACTGACAGGACAGAGTTTTTTTTCCAACTGATGTTTCCTGATATTAAAAAAGGGGAAGCCTATATATTATTCTGTATTATTTAAACCACATAGACAATTGCACTGGGGAAAAAAAACACTGTTATTGCTTTATCTATCCTCTCAATTCTGAGAATTTCCCCAGGCAACTGATTTACTTTTATGTACAGAGCGCAAAAGATTTCCCTGTATAAATAAAAGCAAAACAAAATGCCCAAAAAGAGCCTGGGTTTGAATCGCAGACGTGCCCATGTGGCTTTAGGCAATATCTACAGCTCTCTTCAGCTTCAATTATTTCATTACTATTTAACATCCTCCAAAAGATGCACCACAATAAAAAAGAAGAACGCAGGTGAGATTTTCAAAGGTTATTTCCCTATAAATATAAGTTTTCCAGCTCATATGTCAAAATCAGATATGGGTCAAATTCATGGTTTATCTCTTTAATCCTCTTTTCAATCAAAAAATACACAGAATTATGTCATATCCAAACTACTTATTTTCAACTTGATGATCTCAGCTCCCATCTCTTTAGCTTCTAAAGCAGTGCTGAACAAATAACTTCATGAGCAGCAAAATCAGAATGAAAAGTTTCCTAATTTACAGAGAGCAGACTTTTAAACCTTTCTGGCGCTTCAGACAAAAGTTATTCTTTAAATTACTTTTACCAATGAAAAATTCAAAGGCTTCAATTATTTTGAATGCTATGGCTGAAAGACACAATGCGAGGTCAGACTATAAGATGACCAAAACCTCTTCAAAACTGACATATTGCAGTCAGAGCAACATGAGCTGGTCGCAATTCTGTCCAGCAATACACATTCAATACACATGTGCTGTCACCAACCGAAGGCAGAACTCAAACTTCACTGCAGAATAATCAGGATTTAAGCCACTTCAAACAACCATCTTATATCATCTAGGCTAGCTTCAAACTAGACAAGTAACAAACAATAGCTTCTCACGTAAACACACAAACAATAGTACCATTTGACCCATGAAAAACAGGTCCAACATCTTCATTAACCCTATTCATACAGAAGGTTATATTACTCAAACAGTTCAACAACAACCTGTTTAAAACATCAAACCCTTTCCCTTCCTCGCCCTCAAAACATACCTTTGAGACTGATCTACAATCAACGGTGTGCAGGAGCTGAGACTGAAAGCAGCTCGGAGACAAAACCGTCCAAGTCATGATTTACTGAGCGCTGACACGCGCCTGGGTTTCATGCTAAGTTGCTCACACAGGCACAGAGGCAAATCCAGAAACTGCACGTGACCGCGCGCGCATGTGTGTGTGTGTGAAGGGAAAGTTTTTAGCCGATACCACACTGAGGAAACGTGCTGGTGGGACAAGAACAACCTGCAGAATAAACAGCTCTCCTGATGCAGTGATTCACTCGCACATGATCCTCTATCAGGTGTGACCGGTGATCTCACTGGCCTTGGCTTCACCACTTTGTTCCTTGACTGCAGGCTACAATGCCACAATGAGGAGAATTATACTGTTATGAGACGCGATGTCTCATTCTGGACTTTTTCGCGTTACAATCACTGTCAAGAGATTTCCCTCATCTGCAAATCAGCGCTTCAGAATTGAAAATGGACACGTGCAATTTAGTGATCTCGGGGGGGGAAATGTAATCACATAAATAAAAACGTTTTACAGAACATTTCACAGCATTATTGATGAAGAAAGTTTTACAAAGCCAGCTATAAAATGTTCTCTCTGTCACATCCTGGTTTATGCAGTTGGGTTTAATTCCGACCCATTATAAAGAACCCTTCTTCTATTCCATTGTGGTATTAGGGATCCTATTTACAAGTACGTGGTGCCTTTATAATCTAATGACCGATTCCAACTACACCAACACCCTCCCGCGTGCAACTACTGCCGAAGACAGATCAAAGCCGTGATGAAATAAACTGAAAAAAAAAAATTGCCAAGAACCATAAAATAGCCGAGAACATGAACACACTGCGACAGTTTACTGCACATGCCTGTGCTATTAATTTGCATGAAAACACATGCCAAATAAATGACTGCCCACTCAGTGTTCAAGCTCAGAAAAACAGGAAGTTTGCATTCACGCTCATGTGACAAGCATCTGCATTGCTCTGAAAGAGCCCCATACTCCCACAAGCCCACTCAGAGCATTCCCTTAGGTACTGATTCAAGTCAAGTGATCAGCAGCTTAAAGGGCAACTATTTTCACAGGTGTGGGCTATACCATATATGGAGTGCGTTAACTCTAAATCAACTCTTTCACGCGCCTAGTATGTTTGCCTATTGGCACTGTGTGGGCAAGTGTAATTCTAGTAAATGTTTTTCTTTTCTTCTTAGCAATGCTGACATCAGCAGTTTATTCCAATTAATGCACATGACATTTCTGAACTCCAGTGTGAAAAAACACTGAGCCCGTATCGACCATTAACCTGATTTTTTCTAAAACTAGTTTCATGAGGTTAAGCGAACGGCTGGGAAAAAAAAAAATCAGTAAACATAACACCCTTCATCAAGATGCAATCTATTGAGTGAAGCCTTTTGCCGTCTAGAGTTTCAAACAGTAAAAACAGGCTACACCTAGAGGTGCAGCACAATGCAACTCTCCTGACACACTCATAACACAGACTGCACAGAACGTAATTCATATCTCAGTTTTACTCTGTTCCTTCATTTACGCACAGGCACAGACATGTTTTAGAAAACCGTTGTCCTGTCGGGAGACTGCACCAGCGTCACATTCATTCTTGACTCAGGATTCCTTGCAAACGCCCTCTTTTTACAGAGGCGCCGGTGCAAGACCCGTTTTGAAAGGCCCCTCGCTCGGCACAGCGCAGGAAAAGAAACTCCTTTCGTTTCTGGGCTTCCTGGTGGCCTGCAGGGATATGCGCCCTCTCTACTGGGAACGAAACCACAGCCCTGGAATCTGCCTGCCACAGCTGTGGCCTGATCTGTGCCTGCTGTCAAACAGCCCGGCCTTATGTAAGCCACCCCACTCGCTGTAGAACTTCTTACGTATTCCCTGTGTTTCTCGTCAGATCCCCAAACGGCACTGACAGCCTGAGCGAAATTCTACTGGCATGCGTGCAGTATAATTTACACACCCCGCCCCCCAATGAAATGCAAGTAATGCACAATTTACTTCCAAGTATATTGAAAAGGCAAGTCTGCAAGTGGACACTGTCTGTGTTTATGTGTTGCATTTTAAAGAAAGTGAATCTAAATAAAGACGCATCAAAAATGAGTTTACCATGTGTGTGGGGATACAGCTTTTACCCTTAACTCCACACCAATTAACAAGTACGCGACGATAGCTGCCTGTACAGTCTAAACTTCAGTTCTGTGTGGGCTGCCAGCTCTTTTACCACGCTAGAATCTTTGAGAACACACTGGAGACCTATTATAAAACTTAGATTACAAAAAACACAGCAAAACCCATCTTTTGCAGTCTCTCCTCTTGTGTGACGATGATCTTGGGGAGGAATGAGTAAGAACAGTCACAAAAATCACACCAGTTGGGAACTCCACCAACTTCCTGACCATCACTTGTCCCTGCAGAGATTATGCTTCTCTAGAAATGTTGTTTTTCCGCACACTTAATCCAAAAAAGCAGCAGGAGATATATTATTAAGGCCTTCAAACCCAAGTCTTCTCTAATATTTCCAACATAAGGCCACTAAATTCTTCTACAATCCCAAATGGAAAAAAAGCCACAAAGTACTGTATTTCTCGTCTTTGACTTTGGTGTTCTAGGTATAGGACAGCGTAGTTCTTACTAGGTTGCCTCTATGTTAGGCTCAATAAAGTGATCAAGCAGGCTGGCTCTGTGTTGGGGCTGAGCCTTGACCCCCTGGAGGTGGTGGCTGAGCTCACAGCCATCATGAACAACGCCTCTCATCCGCTTCATGGGACTGTTACTGGGCAGCGGAGCGCTTTTAGCAAAAGACTGCTCCAGCTCCGGTGTTCAAGGGAACGTTTCCGCAGGTCTTTCCTCCCGGCGGCTGTCAGGGTGTATAACGCTGCCCTAGGTTCGGACTGTTAGCCCTTCATTTGCTCGTCTATGGACAGCATGTTTGCTCCATTGTACTTTTTGTTTTGGACACTCAATCTGTATATACCTATGCACATTTTGCACATATTTTATTGTTTTTACAGTGACTATGATCATATTTTGCACACACCTATTTATTTTTATTTATTTATTTTGTATTACTGTACATATTCTAATTTTTCGTCTAGTCTGATGGCCGTTTTTGCTTGTCTTGGGCTGGGCTGCTGTAACACATCAATTTCCCTTCGGGATCAATAAAGTCTTATCTATGTTACAGTATGCAACAGAACCACATTACAAGCATGTCGATATTTTTTTTTGGGGGGTGGGGGGGTGAGGGTTCAGAAGATCCGATGACAGGATGTGATGCTGACTCTCCTCTCCAACTTCTGAAGCTGTTTCAGGAAAGGGGGCTATTAGCAGTTTCAGACAGAAAGGGCTCCTGTGCTTTAGTCACCAGCTTCACTTGAGGAATAAGGGAAAGCCCATGTGCTAAAGTCTGACACAACAGACATCCGCCTTTCTGTCCCTCTCCATCAAAGCCCGACTGATTCTTAGCAATTTAATCATTGCACTCTGAAAGTTTTAAGATACATTTCAAAACCTGCGCTTTGTATTCTTAGAAAAGTAAAAAATCACAAACAAAATCTGTTCACTGTAGATTTTAGAGCAGTTAAGACCCCTGGAGATGAGAGTTTCAATCCCCACCGGTCTTCAAATTCCACAGGAACCTAACCTGACCAGTACAACATTGTAAAAATCACATCTCTCAGGTAAAGAAGATGGAGAAGAACCTGTGATTTCTCCCTTCTAAATGATTTAAAACCCAAAGCCAAAGAGCCAACTGCCTAATCCTTTAAGTACTGTTATACAGTACCAAGCACCTTGTTCACACGCAGGCCTTTTGAACAGAGAAACGTTAGTTCTCTGCCTGTGGTTGCGAAAAGCAGCACACAAAAGCTATTTCTGCAATGGGTGTGAAACAAAAGTATCACTACCCAGTCTAAAGCTATTTTCAGGTTGGTGACAATTTATTTTCTGCAGCAACAACCTTAAATTCACACTGCCCGACATTCTGGAAAAGTAAAGATTATTTCTGACGGTATTCTACCAGTTGTAAGGACCTTAAGTGGTAAATTGGTCTCAACGGACACTACTGGAATAGATTCAAGATTTCTTTATTTGCCATATACAGCAAGTGTATTGAAATGCTTACTCGTTCGGCTGTACCCAGTAACATTAGAGAGAAAAAAATAAAACACAAAGTATAACTCTAGCTGTTCTCCTTTGGCCTTACAATTGTAAGGATGATTTGTTTACAGGGAATTGTTGAAATTTTAACAAGAAATTTAAATTTAAGAGTAGCTTGTAAGGGTATGTTTAACCAGAAGGATGCACCTCTAGAGCTCTCGCCATTTTGTTTGAAAGCACCTTGTAATACTGTCAAAAGACACCAAAGGAGAAATGATGGAAGAGGTCAAACTTTCTTTTTTCTTCATAGGATCACCTGACCTCTGACACCCCAGGCAGGCAGTGCATTGACAGTCAGCTCAGATCTTTTACATTTACTATCATGTCCAGATCTTAGCTTTAGGTATCTCAGTGGCAGAGACAGATCGATAGGTAGACAAACAGAATCCCACACACTGATTCATAATACAGTTCTAATTAAAATCTGATGGCTGACTTACAGAGCAAAATCGTGCTGTGCAACAAACACTGCATGATTCAGAATCTGTGACACCCACAGCTGTTTGTAACCACATTTCTAATGGTGGAAAACATGTTCACCCTCTATAAATTATCTCAGCATACACAAGACATCCCAGATTGCAAGTAAAATGGTCACAACCAAATGTTTGGCAAGTGTTTTCTGAGGCTTTGTTTTCATGGTGCTCTCAATTAAAAAGGCAGTCCTGCATTGTATCATCAGCTAAAAAAAGCCACGTGCTAGCATACAGTGTGATGTATGAGCAGTGCTGTAAGGGAATCCTCTAAGAGTTCAAGTCATAAATCAAACTCGATACCTCTGATAGCGGGGACCAACTTGCTCTGCATAAACTGTTAAGATATGGCTGAAAGGAAACTCTGATCTGCTGCTATCTCCAAATGAAGGTGAAAGGTACAGTCCATTTACCAAAGGTGACATGTATTACCTAGAACTAATCTACAAAACAGCCTAATTGCTTTTAGTCCAATGCCAAAACAAACAGGAAACAAAAATATGATCACAGTTATTAGAGAAATACTGAATATACAATTCTTAAAATCCCCAAAACTTTTCAGTACAGCATTCGGAGTGTTGTACGGAATGGAAAACAACAGAACACCTTCTCTATTTACATATACATCATCCTCTTCTACATAAGAGCAGACAGCCCACAATACCAGGGATGACACGTAATGCGGCGTATACATTGAAAGCAAATCCAAATTCAGATTTTTGACGTCACCGTTAGCACACAGAGCAAACGAAGAAGCTTATGAAAGACAAACGGGCCTGAGCTGTCTCCACCCTGCAAAATAAAAATCAGACTCCCCCCCCAGGCACAGAGAGTGTGTCCAGTGGCCTACACCAGAGGCTCCAGATCACAAGTTGAGATGGTCACAAATGCAACCAATTGTTTGGCCAGTGTTTTCTGAGGCTTTGTTTTGGCTTTGCTCTCAATTAACGATTTAAAAGGGCAGTCCTGCTTTTTCTTTCATTTTCCTTCTGGTGTGCCTCTGTGTTGTTCGCACTACGGCTGCTGTCTGTGGTCTCTCTGCCTGATCAATAATTCACCTCCTGACCTTTCTGGTCTCTCCTTTGTCCTCCCCAGTCGCTGTATTCATCTAAGTGGATGTTGTTAAGTCTCTTGCACTTATAAATCATCCAGGAGGATGCTATCGTTTTTGGCTGCCATAGGGACCTTGTCTAGGTCTTCCTTCATCAGTGACCTCATACGTACGTCTTTTGTCTGAAAAGGCATCTCTAAATTGATGCAGAAGAGGGATTTCTCCTTTTGGCAGGAGAAACCTCCGTGGGTTGCTTTTCATTGTCTTATGATGATGTTTTGTGTCCTTCTTGAAACCTGTTCATCTTCATTTTTTCCATTCAACTGTACTAACAAGCCCTTGTTTCCATCACATATTGCGATGCTATATGGTTGAAGACGAGACAAGGGTATCTAGCAAATGGAGGGTTACTTTTCTTTCTGAAGCCAGGAGCCCCTGTTTAAACTCCATTTCAAGTCTGTGGTCAGTGGCTTTTGGGTTATAATTGCTTCAAAAGCACCAATGTGATTTTCCACACCATACCTTTGGTGGGTGTAACCCTTTGCCTTCTAAAATGCATCATTTGGTTCATCATGGAAAAATGTGAATTTTCATTAATGTATTCATTTCATAAAGCACGACCTCTGCCTTGATAAAAAAAGGGGGAAATAAACTGCAAAACTGAAACAGATTCTGAAAGGCTGTACCGTTGCGATATATGTATAAAAGAATGAAGTCAGAAGTATTTACGAATCTCTTACTGTGATCCTTAATGAGAAGCAGGAACTGATAAAGGACAAATGCATTTATGTAACTTATGACATAACCACCAACTTAAGAAAATCCAAAAACAATACTGAAAAAGAGAAAAAAACTTTCAGTTTTGCACAGCTTACTGCCTGCTCCGCCAGGAGTTCACTGGTTTCACAAGCAGTTAAAAATCTTCAAATGATTCACAGGCCTAGGGATATTTTAAGTCGCAGCAAACTATCACAAATCAGTCAGTCATCCTATACAATTGCTATACCGTGGGGAAAGCCTCCAGAGGAATAAACCAAAGTTTTCCACAAATCTTTGCAAGACTGCCAGAGGGACCATCTTAAGACCCATTCAGCCAATTGTCACATGAAAGCATTTATCAGTTTAAGAGCTGAAAGCACTTAAAGGAAATGACTAATGCGATTCTAAACGAAAGATGCATCTACTAGTTGACCAACATCAATGCATAAAACCAGGTCTCGTCTGTGTATCATACGCGATTTGAAGCGTAATGCACAGAAACTAATTAACACAAAATTATTACTATCATATATCTTGGGGGGGGGGGGTCCGTGTGATGTCCTTTCCAAAACCACTAACCTTCAAAATCGCATTATTTTGTAACGTGCGCAATCTCCAGACATTAAAACGACCAAATAACAACAGCTCCTTTGCTTCTCTTGCTGATGGGTTTCAAAAGAAAAAGAGACTGGACCCATAGCCGAAGCTGTGTGGAAACGTGACCCTTTCTGACAGATGCCAAAGACTTCGCACACAACTTTTCCCGAATATAATGGAAGGGGTGGACGAGCTGTCCGAAGTCTCCCGTTTAGCGTGATAGATAAGAAGCTACAATTCCCCCAGACCGAATCAACGCCCTGCAAAAAAAAAAACAACCAAAATTGCGCCATGTAGTCATCCATAAAGCTCAGATAGGAAGAAGCAATTCTAGAACAGACTTCTGAAAGAGGGTGATGCTCTGTACGAAGCTCGACTGAGGTTTTTCAGCACGCCATACTCACACAACTGTATTAAACGACGTAAAAACGGCGAGGTTTAACCATAAGTTAGCAAGCGAGACAAAGTTGCATTTAGCAGCGCCGGACCTGCTCGGTATCATATTTGCTCACTTCACCCCTGCCTTAACGCTTCTCCAACTCTCGGGTTTCAAAGCCAGAGTGTAAACCTAACGAGGACATCTTTTGGGCCAAAATCGTTTGACTACTTCAGCGAATGGCGAATGTGCACAAAAAGAAATAAAGAGCAAGCCAAGCAAAGATTTTTGCAGCTCGGATTATGGTCGTGGTCCGGGGCGGCACCAACAATACGAAAGTGAACCGCCGTGCTGTACGCGGAAATGTTCAGCTGAATAATTCATTTTCATCCCGACGGTCCTTACGCAACACAAACACCGCTCACTTCACATTTGTCGGCTGAAATAAGTGTTGCTACGGAATCCCTCCAGATCCCCCAAAGGTGTCAGGACAACAGTCCCGTGCATTAGTGATCGCTTTCCTCGTCGTGCTGCGACGCAGAAAGAGGTTCCCCAACATACGACCCGATCACGATGTACTTGGTTGCACAGTTGCTGAAATGCACTGCGCGGAATAGTCGTTGTCGATTTGCTTCAAGATACCTAGACAGCGGCAGCAAATAACCTACGACTGGCATTTTTACGCCGTGCAGTTACAGAAAATCGCACCGCCTGCCCTCAACTCAGAACACAAGGCTTAACGATCCCTTAGGGACCAGCATCGCAACGCAACACATCGCTGTCACAAAAACGTCCCTCATGCAGGACACAAACATGTTTCCAGAAAGCTCGATTTTTCCGTTAGCAATTTTTTTTTTTGCAGCACTGTTTTCGGGAAATTTCCCCCCCCCAAAGTCTCCTGTGACAGCAGCGATCGGGTCTTTTCTAGGACTTGGCAAACTCTGCAGCTGTTCCTTCACAACGTTCAATTCGACGCTGCGCTTTTGATAGTAAACAAAACGTATCTTCTCCGCACTTCGGCAACACAGTGTCGATTTTTTTTTTCCTCCAAAATGCAGTTACATAACCTCATGCAATCCAACAGATGGATCGGGCTTGAACACCAAAACACAGTTCCCGCGGCTGGACTCGCAATAAAGTCGCTAGCTCTTACTACTTACCTCAGGCACTACGGTAAAAGAGTAATATCATCCATTATTATTTTCATTTCTTTCAAACGAGAGGAGGGGGAGAAAAAAAGAGGAAAAAAAACACAGTTTAGCAACTTTAACTTCACAGAAGCAAAGGGATATTCTCTTTTCGTTTTTTTTAAAAAAAAGAAGGCAATGAACCGCGGGTCATAAAAAGGAATTTAAGGTCTCATTTGTTTCGATTTTAGCGCAGGTTTCCAGGCTCTGCGACGACATTTTCGCTCGGTTTCGCTCGGCAGTCCTGCTGTGAACCGGGGAGCTCCGGCACCTTCGTATCACTCCGCCGTGTCACAACGCACAAGACGCGCAAGCCAGCCGGGGCCGTTCGTCCAAATCTGGGCCACGCAATTTCATTTCCACGCCAGACACCTCAGAAGAAACCGGTATTTTAAACCCCGTGGGTAATTCGCCGCTGGCATGCTCTTGTTTGAGGGGTACTATTTTCGTGTGGCGTGCAAGGATAAAGATGTGAAGAGGCAAAGCCGGAACAAGCCGCTTTTCGAGGCGTAGGCTGCGACCAATTTTAAAGAGACAGGTGACCATTTCGTTGGCGGCTCTATTTTTTTTCCTCTTTCTCTCTCTCTCCCGAAAGCAGACCTCGTCCTGCTGCAAAGTTAGCTCGCTTGGTATTGTGGTTTAACCTGCATTCTAAACTTTCCCCTGCAAATTTGAATAAAGTCTCTTTTCACACCACCATTATCGACAACAACGACAGGCAGATTAGATATCAGTTCTCTGCGTGTCCTTTTGAAACGTGTGCAAGAATGTGCTGTAAGAAGAGTATCTGAAAAAGAAAGTGCAAGGGTAATAGATTTAAAAAAAAGCTGCAAGACCTGGGGCTACTACGATTTACGAGCGTTTTCTATGACGTTCTACTTGATGTACAAGTACGTAAGGTCATGCTACGCATGTTTGTGCACAAACCATACACACAGATATTAACGATTTGTGATTCAGTGGCTTGTGAAAACGGCTCGGTCAGATCGTGCATTTCTTCAGATTACAATAATACTGTAGACGTGAAAAATGATAATGCTGAGCTGCAGAATCTGTTCATGAGTTCTGATTTCGAGCTGAGATCATTTTTTTTCTTCCTTTGTCCAACACGACTCCTTCCTGAGAGTTCAGAAACATGATTAATAATAATGGAATTTGTCTGCCCAAATCACAGCCCCTAAATCCAAAACACCATTGCAAGTTTGACCGGCCGTCCGTTAGCAGAAAGCCACCCACTTGTTCCAAAGGGAGAGTGTAACCTGCAGTCTATTCTGTACAAAATAAAGTAAAAATTGGGACTGAGCTGGAGTTTGGGTGCCAGTCCATTGAGGGGGCACATACACAAGGGCAGCTCTGACATGCCAAGACCTTGCCCGCATGTGTTTAGGAGGCTGGCAGCTGGAGCACCCAGAGAAAACCCACGAGATGCAACATTCGGACTCCACACATAAGGTACCACGGGC
Organism: Atractosteus spatula; assembly: GCF_055471065.1. Taxonomy (NCBI): domain Eukaryota; kingdom Metazoa; phylum Chordata; class Actinopteri; order Semionotiformes; family Lepisosteidae; genus Atractosteus; species Atractosteus spatula. The sequence goes on along the minus strand of NC_142728.1, from coordinate 13,414,028 downwards.
CAAAACAGAAGGTAGAACCCAAGAGCTGTAGAGACCGCCACCACCAATAAGTAGTTCAGATGTTGGTGTGGCACGAATTTGTGTTTTCACTGCCACACCAGAGGTTGTTTTGTGTATTTGTTTTATACTGTCATAACTCGTATACTGTCCAGTAGCGTAATTTAGGTTTAATTAAATTAACCTAGTGATATTCCTGCCTTACGCTGGACATTTTTTTAAGAATTCAGACATTTATGGCCTAATAATAGTGCGTTTCTTACATCTGCATTGCATAAGAACATAAGAAAGGTTAGATAACGGGGGGGGGGGAAGGCCATTTGGTTTGTTTGGTTGCTTGGTAAGTCTTTTCTGGACAGAAACACTGGTGTCAGTTTCAACAAAGGGCTTTGTTAGTAGTTTATTCCAGACACCCACAGCCCTTGTGTAATGAAGTGCCTCCTGATCTAAATCTGAAGTGTGCATCCCCTGAGTTTCCATTTGTGACCCCTGGTTGGTGTTTCTCACCGATTCTGACATAATTCATGGAGCAGAATTTCCCACTGCCTCCAAAGATTTTAAATATGTGTGTTCTCTTCGTCCTGTTTTGGCGTCTTCTATGAACTAGTGTATTATTGCAGAACCTAGAATACTGCAACAAATACTGCAGCAAGTGCTGTGGTTCTAATACAGAAACTCATGGTACTCCACTAATTACATCCCCCCAATTTTTGCATCCACCCTTATCTGTACTGTTTTCTTTCCACTAGCTAGTTCTCAGTAAAGTACCAGAGGAAAAAAAAGATACCTTTCATAAACCTTTCTATTAGTTTTTTATCCTTTTTCTAACTGCTGCATCCAATTCAGGGTCACAGGGAGCCCGAGCCTATCCCAGCAAGCAATGGGGGCACAGCAGGGAACACCCAGACACACAGACAGGCCCTGTGAACATGGAGAGAACATACAAACTCCACACAGATAGTGCCACAAGTCCAGAATTGAACACAGGGCCCCAGCACTCCAAAGACAGGAATGCTAAGCACTACGCCACCAGGCTGCCCTTAGTTTTATTTATGAGTGCTAAAATAATATATAAATCTATAGGTATATATAAATATATAAGTCTAGATGGGTTAAGTACATCAGATCTTTAAGGTCTGAATTTACTGAGATACAGAATAGCTGAAACTTGACTTGAGAACGTGCATTTGTTTCTTTTACGGATCTCGTCTCTCTTCCGACGTCATTTTCTCCCTGTAATCTGTATTCACAAAAGATCCTCCATCTTCTTTGGTTTGAGTGTGAGGAGTGCTCTCGTTGAGAAACCTGCAGGCAGTATTTGTAAAACGTGAAAACAGATCAGAAATAGGAGCAATGTATCTGCTTGCTATTTCAGTGCAAGTCATTTTTGTCATTTACATCCAATATGCTGAAGTAAAAAAATATATATCCAATTAAAATAGAGTTACAGTACAGGTCTAAATATGACTTGACAGGTGGGAAGGCTCAGAGGAGGCAGTTCAGCAGTTACAGTTGTAGACCCCTCCCCCGACACCCACTACCACTCAAGTCTCTTCTCCTCCTGCACACTCCTGAACACACACTCGAAGGGGCACATGCTTATTGACCTACTTCAGGCACGAGAGCATGTCAGTGCAGTGACAGTTTGATGGGAGAGCGAGCCTCCTCTGAAGATCATCCTTGGCAACAGGGTAACACACTCCTGTGATATTGGGAAACATGGAAATGACGCTAAGCTTCCACTGTTTTGGTAATACTGTAAGATACCCCCAGCCAGGCATGAGGGGTCACCCTCTGGCATCAGCCTCCAAATCACATGCTTGGAAAGGTGAAAGAAAGTCCTGTTTAACTTATTTACAGGTGATATGAAAGACTTACGGTCATCCCAGAGTAATCTCTCGCAATAGTGCTGGCTGTATCTGCTTCCACAGCAAGGAGCTTTTGAATGGCAACAGGAAAGAGCAGCTACAAAAACGAGAGGAAATATTGCCACCTATTGAGTTCATTAAAAAAGCGTGACTTTATCGGCGTTTATTATATGTGCATTACGTCTTGTGCTACTAATGTCTGTTGACAATCTAATAGTGACTGATGGCATGCACTTACACAGCAAAAAAAAAGACTTAAAAGGTATAACTGGCTGTACGAGCCTGATTTACTGTTAGAGCCAGGATTTCTGGAACACAGGAGATATGTGCAAATGAAACAAAGCCATGCAAAGTCCCTCTACCATCTGGAAAACGGTACCGGAGCATTCAGGCCCGGACTACCAGACTCGGAGACAGTTTTTACCCCCGCACTATCAAACTATTAAACTCCCAGCCTCTCTCACCTCACCTCTCACCTATGACCTGAACCTCACAGTGCCTTCTTTCTTACCAAAAACTCAAACACACATTGAAATCTACCTCTACCTCACAGAAAGCTCACTCCCCATAATTTTCTATCCTTTTATCTCATCCTGTTGATGCATGTTTTTGCACATATGATGTTGTTTTACACATTGCCTGTTAGCTTTTGTTGTTTTTGCACACTGCCTGTTGTCTCTCTTTCTTTTACTTTACAATTGTATTGTTGTTTTTTTGTACTACTTATCGTCTGAGAGCTAGCTAAATAGCATTTCGTTATACCATATACCTGTATAGGAGTATAATGACAATAAACTTGAACTTGAACAATGGCAGTGACTGTGTTTACACGACATACACACACAGCTGGGAAGAATGCTCAGAAACATCTGATACTCTGGCACCCTCTAAATGAAAAAATCAGATTGATTGAAATGCAGGACAGTTTCTTAAGTAAGCGGATTTCTCCAGTGAGTCAGAAGTAAGTGCATCACCTTATTAGCCAAAACATGAAACGTCAATAAGCAAAAACCTATTTTCTTTCCTTCCAGTGCTTTTAATGATTGGCTCACGTGGTTCACAATGACTCCCCAATGCATCAAAAATGTTTATAGGGAATTGCACAATGAATATAATTCAAGAGGTTAGCTGTGTCAGCATGCATAGGCTGCAAAGTAACAGGTAAAGGTTTATTCCATGCTGAAAAGATAAGATATGCAACGTTTCTTAACGTGCCAAAATGGTGTGTCTCTTTTCTTTTCATCAGGGAATAATTCTTTACCCGTTCCAATGAAAATAATTATCTGAACTCAAATTCTGGTGTTCAAAATCAAAACGGGTAGGATGCCATTTAGCGAGAGGTTCAAGGAAAAGGACTTTTCTTCAGGCTAGAATGGTCCAGATTATATGAAACCAGAAATAAAAGAATGTAGACTGATTAGGACCTGAAAACATTTTTTCTTCACTCTGGACTGGCCTCAGTAAATAGTACATCTTGCCTGTTTACCTCTACATCACTATAATGGTCGTTCAAAAACAAACTCTTCAGGTTGTTTACACTTATTTTACGTTGATGCCATTAGTAACAGGAATTGAGTGACCTGGAAGCATTGATATAACCATTCAAAAGACATCAAAGAGAGCTTGACAGTTGATAGAGAAGAATTTCTGTTTGTAAAGCACTTTCATAAAAATCATACCACTTAAAAGAGACTACACTGTTCATACCTGGACACATATTTACCAAAATATTTTACCTCATTATCTGTCACTTAGAAAAGTTGATTTCTGAATAAGAAAAAAAAGATTCAATCATTTATACAATCATTTTAGAAGCAAAAGTAATGTCCAAACAAACAGAAGATACCCTGTAACAAAACTGTCACCATAACACAGTTGAGGAGGCCACTAAGGTTACAGTAAAACAAAAGTGATTGATACTGTAATAACTACTCAAGTCTTATTTTGTTATAAACTGTTATAACAGTAACAGTGGCCTCAGTATTTCATAGGGTTTGTATGAGTGCACATTCAAGCTCGACAGTCATATCGGAGGATTGGAAAGATTTTCTGCAGCATTCTTACCATCATGTGTACAGTCGAAGGTCTTCCTTTCACATATTGAAGATACAGCACTTCTATGCTCAGCCTGCTGGCACTGTGATACTAGATTATCCTGCAACAAATTTCGGGCAGTGTCTTTCACCATGTTCTTCAGAGCTGTATAGATCATGCAGTTTTACTATGTCACCATCCTCTCATCATGTACAATTAATGACTACCTTACAGTAGACCTATACACAGATTACATCCATTTGGACAGACAGGTGAGAAGAACATGCAACTCAAGACTAGTTTAAAGATGAATCTGTCATTGGACTGAGACGTTAAACCAAGGTCCTGACTTTTTGGACCTTAAAGCTCCTGAGGCACTGTTCATGGTGACTCCTGGTTAAATTACACTTGGGACTTGCATAACCTGCTCTACCTAAAGTTCTGCATTAATTCAGCTGGTGAAGTAATTTCTCACATGTCCACCGGATCTGCAGAGTAGTGTGGCTGCTGGCAGAGAATGACTGGCACACAGCACATCCTTTGGGATGAAGAGTGCTATAAAAATTCAATAATTATTTAATTCTAATTTACCTACACCAGGTAGAAGTTGAATTGTCCTCCCAGGTGGAAAGCAAATCCACAAGGTACAATTTATCGGTTTCTACCTTTGTACAAACGAATGGAGAAACACAATTCCGAGTTGCCATAATGACTGAAAGCCGTTAAGTCTGTGCTCCAGGTGTTGAATTTTAATATCTACCAGGCAAATTTATTGTCCCCCCAATTCCAAAAGACTCTTGTTTTAAAGGCTAACCTGCAAGGAAAAGAATCAAAGAGCTACAAGTGGGCCATTAAGACTGAATGAAGAGTTTTCTGGCAGTTCAGAAATCCAGTCCATAATGATCCATACTTGCATTTCACCTGGCATTAAAGGGGAACTGCAGTCCCAGTTTCTCAGACTGGTTATTAAATCTCAGTAACAAAATAAATTCAGTGACGTTATAGGAACATGTTACAAATTTCGAATGAAGAACAAAATCGTGAATTTTGTCAAAGTCGCCATGTTGTCACAAACCCCTGGTCTCGCTACGGGGCGGGAGCGAGAGTTCCCACGAAGCGCGACGTGATGCGGCCCTTCCCGCTCACTAGTCACTGTGGCGTCACCGTGGTGACTAGTGTAATGCGAAGCACGAGTGAATTCAGCACAGGTCGTGCAGCTGATATTTCACCGCAGAAATGTTCCGATGGGATCAGCGTGCAGAGTTAACAAGTTCCATTTATTGGCAAACCGTCTCGAAGTCGAGAGTAATATTTCTGTTGGATTAAAAGAGCTGTATTCACAAGCCTGCTTGTTTACAATGACACAGGGCCGCGTCACCTCACCAGATGTTTTGTTGCCTCGTTCTAAGAATATGGCACTGCACACACTTTGTCTCTTTGGCATGGAAATTGGAGGTTGTACAAGTTACTGTGTACATTTGACTTTTATTGTGGTTTGAAATGCCCTCGTCAATGCCGATTCTTCCTAACCCCGAAATATCATAATAGCTTTAATTCAGCCAGTAGCTCCATCCTGGCCTCATGCTGTGGCTGTACCTGAGCAAAAACCAAACACTCCTCTTCTCTTTGAGCAAATTGCTCTGGCCAATAAACACGCAAGAACCCAGTAAGATGGAGAGCTGCAACTGAAGAATGAACTGCTGACTTGGCCACAGAGTTTGAAAAGAGGCGGGCCGAACGCACATGGCATTTCCGGAGCAGCACGGACAACCAGGCATCCAGCGTTCATGTGGAAGCTGTCCAGCTCATTTCAGCACCAGAAAAGATGGTATTTATATGAGCTGTGGCTCTGGAGTGAAGCGAAGACCACGATGCGGTCTTGCCAGAGTTTAAATCAGCACGCGCATCAGAAAAGACCCATGGCCACTGCCTCAATCGCTTTCCTGAACATGAACAAAAGGGAAAACATTAAAACATTTGCTAGGATTCTAGGATCAGGCAAGTACTAAGACAAATATAACTGGCCCGGTAGCCTTCTGCTATTAACATGCTTATGTTCTTTAATTAGTTGACATAGGAGAGATCAGTTCATACTGATGTAGGAAGAGAACAGGGAAAAACTAACAGAAACGTAGCATAGCACACAATACAGGATGCAGGTGTTATAAACTCCTCTTTGGGACAAGGAATTTTGCTGGTCTCCTGCAGGTTTGTCCTGAGGTGGTCCTGAGGGACACAGGTGTACAAAAAAAGTAGTAGAAAAGACGACACATACCATCTGACAGAGCTCAGAGCCTACTAGTTCAAACCAGAGGGGGTCCTGTATGCAGAAGGACAGCACGCTTTATTCATTAAAAAGCACACTTGAACAGGATTAAAAGTCATTATTTTATTTATTTAACTTAGTTTTGTTTTTCAAAATAACTGATCACGAAAACTGCTAAATGTATTTCTGGTTGTGTTTCTGTGACTAAAAGCTATACGAGAGAATCTCAATGCA